>NC_050574.1:258070508-259270508 GCF_011100635.1 Trichosurus vulpecula | reverse complement strand
AAGTGAAGAGCTCTGACAAGGGGAAGCCCTCTACCTCTTGGACCAGGCAATTTAATTTTTGGATAGATCTGTTAGGAAGTATTTACTTATATTAAGCTTAAATTTGCCTCTTTGCGGCTTGCAACTATTGTTCCTCCTTCTGCTTTCAAGAGTCGAGAAATCTATTCCCTCTTCCATTTGACAGCCCTTCAAATACTTAAGGACAAAAATTATTTCAGCCCTTGGGGTGTAGGATGCTTCAGATTAAGCATTCCAAGTTCACTTATTCAACCTTCATACAGCATGGTCTTAAAGTCTTTAAACATCCCAGTTTTCCTCTCCTGGATGCTTTCCAGTTTATTATGTCCTTCCTAAAACTTATTGCCCATAACTGAACACAATTTTCCAGATGTGTTCTGACCTGGGTAGAGGACTGTGGGATTTCTAGCTCTCTACTCCTAGATAGTATACCTCTTATAATGATTGGCCTCAGAAGAGTGTTTGAGGTGCCAATAAGTATTCTCTGACCTTTGTGCACAAAGTCATTCTAGGTCTACTGCCTGGTGAAACACTAAGTTCCCATACCTTGAGACAATTTATTAATATGGACTCAGGCAATAAGACATACTTAGGAACACATCTTCTTGGTCTGCTGGGGAAGCAGCAGTTCATCAGAACTTACTGTCACCTGGAATGAAGATTACGGGTCCACAGGAGTCTGACCAGTTAAGGCAATATACCTGCAACTACCATTACTCTTCTCTGCTTTAATACATAAGCTAGTCCTGGGCCAGATGGAAACACTGGCAGCATCTACTTTCTCCCTGCCCTCAAGGTTCAGTTGCTTTGACCTAGCTGACTCACAAAAGCCACTTGACTCCATTTACTATAGCTACCCTCTTAAATTTCTTGATTGTTCATGGAATAATGGAAGTGAGTTGACCTTTCTACAGTAACACCACTACACATTATAAAAAATATTTTATTGATAACTCTCATTTTTTATACAGTTTATAAACAAGCATTTATTAAATGGCTATTATTATATGCCAGACATTGTGCCACGTACTAGGGATACAAAGACAAAAAAAAAACCAACAAAAAATTCAATTCCTGGGGTGGGGGGCAACATGTACATGTATAAGTTTATGCAAAATACACATATGTATATAAAAAATACAAAGTAATCATGGGATGGAGCGCATTAATAGTTGAGGGATCATGAAAGGTTTCATACAGGAAGCCTTTGAGCTCTGTTTTGAAGGAGAAGGGGGTATCTTATGAGGGAGAGGTAAGGAGAGATTGCACATCAGGCATGGGGTACAATCAACACAAAGACACCAAAAAGAACAATGGAATATTATGTATGAGAAACAGAGTAAAGGTTAGTTTGGTTTGTTGGTAGCATGCAAGAATTGAAGTAATATATAGTGAAGCTGGAAAAATAGGCTTAGGTCAGATTGTGAAGAGGTTTAAAAGCCAATGGAGGTAATATTTTATCCTAGAGGCCTATCCTAGAGAGCCACTGTTATTTAGTGTATTTTTTTTAGGATATAGAAGTGACATGGCTACATCTGAGCTTAAGGAAAATAACCTTGGTGGCTATTGTGGAATGGAGAATAAAGAAAAGAGAATCATAGAGACCAAGTAGTAAGTCATTGAAATTGGTAAGAGGTGATAAGAATCTGAGGGCAGCTCAGTGGCACAGTAAATGGAGTACCAGGCCCAGAATCAGGAAAACTCATCTTTCTGTGTTCAAATATGGCCTCAGATACTAGCTATGTGACCCTGGGCAAGTCACTTAACTCCCAAAGGTGAAAATAGGTGGTCCACTGTGGCCCACAATACTCTCAAGTGCAGCCCCAAACTGATGGACATATACTAAGAAATATTTAATAAAAGAAGTAAAAATACAATAGAACATAAATAATGTTAATAAATGTGGTTTTCTAAGACAGTATGAGGCCCACAAAGATTCCTATGTACAGTTTAGTGGCTCCTGTTTCTGAGTTAGACACCACTGCACCATATTTTAACAAGCAAATAAAGCCCATTAATAACATTACTCTGAAAAGAAACAAGTTATTTAACATTAACATGTTAACATTAACACCAATGGGTATAATCAATGTCTTTTTTCCCCCATCTAATATACAGGGTCTGATTATGGGCAAATGCTACCTAACATCAGATGTTTGCATGAAAACTTGCAGGTCATAGTCTTATGAATTAGCAACCTGACTTTAGATTATGATTTATTAATGATATCAGTAACCAGAACAATGTTATGTGGGTTATGTCTGTACATACTGCTTTTATCACAATATTGTTTTTATTAACTTCTTCAAATTACATATGATTAGCATTTGGTACCAATAACCCTGTTTGGGTTTTTTTTTCTTTTTTTTAGATCTTTTGGTGAACAGTGCCAAGGCTGATCTGACTGTAAAAGATAAGGACTTGAATACACCGTTACATTTGGCTTGTAGTAAAGTATGTAAATAAATTCTAAAAATTTGTTATCTATGTATCAAAATACTTAAAGGATGGATCAGGATATCTTTAGGTCAGGATATCTATTTACCAAAATGCTGCTACTTTTAAAGATGAATTTCGAGTGAAGTTGAAATCCATAAAAGGACTCAGAACCTTATGAACTTCTGCACACAGCTTGGAAGCTGACTGCCATTGCAGTGTTTCTCATTAATTGCCTCAGTTGTGTAGACACTACTCTGAACTAAGGGTAGATGAAAAAACCTTGGTGATATGATCAGATGCTTCTTCAGAATGCAAGCATTTCCACTTGGATTCATGAGCCTAAGCAGATAGTATTGTCTAAATATAGCCTAAAACAATTCTGCTATGAAGCAAATTAATAGAATACTGAAAATATCTGTGACCACTTCAAAAAATGTGTTTTTTCCAATAAGCACCTTTTAAAAAAAATAAGCACCTTTCTTATGCATTTCATCCTTTCTACCCTAAAAAGGGTGACAGGCGTGAAATCTCGTAATACTGTACTTGCCATAACCATCAACAGGTATTTATTTTGCATTACTACCTTCAAGTTACTCTTCTAGATTCTGTGGGCAAATTTTTAAAAAAGATATGTTCTAACTGCACATGTATAAACGATATCAGATTGCTTGCTTTCTCAATGGGGGAGGAGGGGAGGGACCAAAGGAGAGAATTTGGAATTCAAATTTTTAAAAAATTAATGTTAAAAATCATTTTTACTTGTAATTAGGAAAAAATAAATTAAAAAATATGTTGCCTCCCTCTAAATGTTTATAGTCTGATTGGGAAGATAAGACCCATGACTATAAAAAAGATCATTAATTTATATCATAACATAAATGCTAGATAAATGACAAGGACAGTAAATACCCTCATAGTTCTTTATAGGATGGTATAGTCAGAGGAGGAAGATTCCATGAAAGAATTCATATACTCTAAGTATCCCTGAAAGAATTATAGGATATTCTCAACTCTAATCATTATAGCACTTCAATAATCTGAGCTTGCCCCACCCCACTTTGGTTGTCCAGGATGATTAATGCTAAGTATTAGTTCAGAAATATCATTTTCCTACAATTCATTCTGCTTCTACAGATATATAACAAGTAAATCTTAATGGGCTTGACTCTGACTCTTGAAGCATGTACTATATCCATGTCCAGGCAACTTTCTCCCATTTGACTTCTACTCCACTTTCCTGCTTAGGGTTTTCAAGACGGTGACATTCATTTTAAATTTTAAAATTTAAATTTGAAGTCTTAAGTTAACAATTTCCTCCATAAGGTAATTTCTCATCTATCTAACATTCTTTACTATTTTTATATGTTTGTTTTCCTTATTAGGGTCATGAAAAATGTGCCTTGTTAATACTTGACAAGATACAAGAACAGAGCCTTATTAATGCAACAAATAATACATTGCAGACGTAAGTACCAGCTGCTGTGATGTTACTCTTTAATATACACAGTCATTTATGGAAGAAAAAGAATTCTAAACTTGGAGTCAAGTGACCTGGATTTGAAACAAAAGCCAAACTCTTCAAGGATCCCCAATACACTGTTCCTGTTCATGATGCCATTTGTTTCAACAATCTGGCTAGCAGCTGTTGTGGGACTGAAAGACCAACACAAGCCCAACAACAAGCACGCTACCAGCACGCTGCAAAAGCCCAGTCTCTTTTGATCTGCTTTACTAAGGAAAGTAACGTTAAGGGGTTAACAAGCTTATTTTAATCCAGCATACAAATATCACTCACTTAGTTCAGGGTTAAAAGCCAGCACCCTGAACTTCAGAGCAAATACAAACAAATTACAAACAGACCAAATACAATTCATAGTTACCAAGAAAACTAAGCCCGGACATCTGGGCAAGCTGGAGGGCTCTGTCTCATTCAAATCCCAATACATAGTTACCAGAGTCTAACAAAGTCCCAACATCTGGGTTATGAGCTGGAGGGCTCTTAGCAATAGCTGCCCGAGGTCTCTGCATCAGTGAGCCCCCAAGAGTGAGAGCCCTCAACAAATGGCTCTGTCTTCCCTTTTTTATACAGTTTCAGACATTATCAAACATCATCTGAGGGACCAGAACTTAGGCTCCTATGATTAGCTCTGGAGTTAGCACCTCCCCTTAGTACCCTGGGAGCTTCACACCCACATAGGCTTAGCACCTAGCAATCAGGGGTTAGGGGCAAACTTGGGAGCAAAGATCTAGTCAGGCCTCCCTTAGTTAGCCCTACCTGAGGCCCCACCTTAGTTACCAATTCACACCCACATAGGTTTAGCACCTAACAGGGGTTTGGGCCTGGGCCTTAGCACCTAGTAAGAAATGAAATGAAATACACTGAATTAATCAAAGGAAACAAAAACCAAACTCTTCAAGGATCCCCAATACAGATAATCAAAGTGAGGAGCCAAGGATAATGCCACAGTTATGAAACTGGATAAATGGAAGTATAGCACTGCCCTGGACTATAATAGGAAAGTTTAAGAGAGGGGTGGCTTTGGGGAGGGAGATAAGGATTTTTGTTTTGAGCACGTTGAGTTTGAGTACCTTCAAGACATCTAGTTTGAAATGTCCAATAGGCAGTTGGTAATATATGACTGGATCTCAGGAGAGAGACTAAGGCTAGATATAGAGATCATAAAACATTTGCATAGAGATGATTTTTTTGTTAATTTGACTTCTTTTTTCATTTCATTTTTTTAAACTAACATTTATTTTGTCTCCTTCTAACCCTAACTCCAATTTAAAAGAAAAAAAGGAAAATCTTTGTAACAAATATGCACATAGTCAAGCGAACAAATTCTTGCCTTGTCCACATCCAACATTGTATCTCCTGAATTACATTACATCCCTGTCAGGAGGTGAAGAATACAGTTCATTGTCAGTTCTCTGGAATCATTGTTGGTCATTTCAGGGAACAGAGTTCTTAAGTCTGTCAAAGTTGTTTGTTTTTAAAATGTTGTGATACTATAAATTGTTCTCAGAGTTCTGTTGATTTCATTTCAATTCATGGAAGTCCCCCCAGGTTTCTCTGAATTTGTATCTCTTTCATCATTTCTTATGGCACAATAGTATTCCATTACATTAATATATCATAGTTTGTTCAGCCATTCTCCATTTGAGATGATAATTAAACCCCTTTGAACTGAGAGAAAAAGGAAGAGAGGGCCCGGGAGAATCTTAGGGTACACACACAATGAGAGGGCATGATATAGATGATGAATACAGCAAAATAGACAGAAGGAGCTGACAGGCAGACAAGTAGAACCTATAGGAGAGGGAGGGAGGGAGAGGGGGGGTGAGGAGGAGGAGGAAGAGGAGGAGGAGGAACCTAAAGAGAGAGCAGTATCATGAAAACCCAGGGAGAAGAAAGTACTCAGGAAGGAGAGAGGATAGTCAATTATGTCATATACTGCAGAGAAGTTTAAAAAAAGGCCATTGGATTGGCAATTAAGAAATCATTATTAATTTTGAACAGAACCAGTTCAGTCAAGTGATAAGGTCAGAATCCAGATTGCAAAGGGTTGAAAGTGAAAGGAGAGGAAATGGGGCGATGAGTATAGACAACTTTTTTCTAGGAGGTTGACTATGAATAGGGGAGAGATATAGAACAATATTTTGAGGGGATGGCGCAGTGTAATGTAGAGGTTTTTCCAGGATAGTGGGGAAGGGGGCAATATATAGGGAGAGAGAGAAAATTAGAGGGGGAGCATAATTATATGGGTATTCTGCTGAAGAGATCAGGAAGGCATGGCATGAAAGGCATGGAGAGTGAGATTGGCCTTGTCAAGGAGAAAGGTCACCCCTCTTCATTAGAGACATAGTAAAAGAAGAAAGAACAACCACAATGTAATGGGTTTTGAGATATAGAGAGGAGAAGAGAGAGATTTAATGCAATCTAATATTATAGAAAAAAGAATTTCTTTGAAATTTGAGAATCTAAAACAGTGATATAGTAAAGGATGCTGGGGGTTAACACTGTAGCCTTGTGCTTCCTACAGTTTAAGGGGCAAGGATAGGAAGTGGACCTGTGATTTCACTGGTATAGAGAACTCCTAGTTGAGAAAACATCTTTCACTGATGCAGGCTGGAACCTTCCATGAAATTTATAGTCCTATAGATATGCCTAGGGTATTGTGGTTAAGTGAATTTCCCAGGTTCACACAGCCAGGATGTAATTAGAAGTGGGACTTGAACCGGATGGACAAGTCATAGTGGAGAGTTCTGACAAAAGGTGATCCAGTGGAGAGGGAAATGACAAACCACTCTAGAATTTTTGTCAAGAAAACCCCATGAACAGTACTAAAATGATAAAGAAATGACATCAGAAGATGAGCCTCTCAGGTTGGATGGTGTAAACAACCACAAACATGGATAGAATTCGAGAGATGGAGGATATACTGGCCTGGGGTGCTATGGTCCATGAGGTCATGAGGAGTCAGACACAACTGAATGACTAAACACACAACAACTTCCTAGTTCTGACACTACACAATGCTAGATCAAATCCTTACCAACAATCTACTGTCCTTCCCTATGTCTGAAAGGAGAGGAAAAAATCCTCTAAGAGCTTCTTAAAGTTAGCAAGTATTTAACACTAAGAGCTGACCTTTCTGTAGCATTTCATATAAATATATATATATATATATGTCTATGATCCTCATGAAAACTCTTTAAGTAAACAATAGTACAAATGTTGTTAAATCCATTCTGAAGACTTTGGGACTAAGACAATGAGAGATCTAGTAACTTGCCAACAGTTATACAAGGAGATAGTGGCAGAGCCAATACTTGAACCTAAGTCTACTGTTTGTTTTCACATGATGTCATGTTGCATTTCCATGCGTTCTATTCCCTTTCTCTCATGTGAGTATCATATTATTTCTATGTATTCTATTCTTGGGATGAGTATGTAAGAGTATTATTTATAAAGTAGCTCAAATTATCAGGATGAAAATGGCTTCACATAAGATTCATGGTAGCTTGATATTTAATTCTTTCAATAATGTGACCTAGACTTCTTCCTTGGGCCCATAGACAAGAGTTTCCTCATTTCTGTTGTCATCAAGATTTTCTGAGAGCATATCTCCACCTGAAATCCATTCCATCCATTTCCTATCAGAGGATCCAGGCATAAATTGGGAGAATAGATTAATCATTATCATCTGTAACAAGTTATAGCAACAAACATCATAAGAAAGCCTAGAGTAGAGCTCAAAAGCTTTTCAAATGTCCTTTCTCCTCCACTCCTTATGACATAGGTAATATTTTTATCTTGAAAGTGATTCTTTAAGGTAGGTTTTGGAAGTCAGCCTCGAAGGTTAAGTGTTATGTTTTGTAGACCTCTCCATATTGCTGCACGGAATGGCCTGAAGAGGGTGGTTGAAGAGCTGCTAGCCAAGGGAGCCTGTGTCCTCGCTGTAGATGAAAATGGTAAGAGGAAACAATCTTCATCTTCTTGCTTTCTCCTTTTGTATACTTTTGGAAGCCAGAAAAACGAAAGATAGATAGGAGCTGGTTAAAAAAAGTCAAAAGACGGAATGTACTCTTTGGAAGCTCATTGTGTGTAAGGCATCAGGCAAGGAGATCTTGCCCTTTCTGTAAACCACATACTCTACACTCTACTAGAGTTTTCCATCTTGCATGTAATGTCAGCTGTTGGCTTCTAACTCCTCAGGGCAGTAGTTAAAATGTTTCAGACTCATTCAAAACCTTTTAACTTGGCAAAATAAATTCTAACTGCATGCCTTGAAGAGTTAAGGGTGATATATATCATTAGTGCATGTGTGAGGGCCCAAATACTTGGATGTCTGCTCGACTGTGTCCCAGATCATTCTGAGATCAACCTTGGTATTTCCAATTGTCAGACTAAAACAGAGGTGCTATTAAAAAGATTCTTGTTATGGAAATTTTGGGGATATATGTGAGAATTGAGAGGTAGCATGACATAATGGATAGAGTTCTGAACTCGGAGTCAGAAAAATCCGAGTTCAAATACTGCCTCTGATACTTTCTGGCTACCTGACCCTAGGTGAGTTACGGTCTTCTCTTAGCCTCAGTTTCCTCATCTGTAAAATGAGGGAATTGGACTAGATGACCTCTAAGGTCCTTTTCAATTCTAAATCTATAATTCTATTATGATTTTATGATTTTTAGAACTGAATATATTTCCTGATCTATAGAAAACTCTTTTTAAAAAATGTTTTCTCTTAGAGCGATCATCAGTCTGCTATATTAGAGACAGCTGTGGACTTGTAATCAAAGGACTTGAGTTCAAATCCTGACTTTGCAACCTACTAACTATGAGACCTTGGGCAAGTCACTTAATCTCTTTGGGCCTCAGTTTCCTCATCTGTAAATTGATGGGATTACGCTAGACAGGTCTCTAAAGTGTCTCTCAGCTCTAAAGATATGATTCTATGGTTTAAATACTATAGGAAATTTCCCTTTTTGCTTCTTAAGAAATTCTGAGACATTTGGCATAAAGGATGGAGAGCTGGCCTTAGAGTCACAAAACACCTGCGGTCAGCACCTGCCTTTGATACACACTGGGCCTATTGCTGAACCTCTCAGTGGCCCCAAACAGCTCTCTAGAACCACAGGTTGTGGGTGAATTTCTGATCTGTGTTAGTGTACAGAATTCCCTGCATGTGTGAAATGTTAGATCTGGATCACAGAAACTTAAGTTTAGAGTTGGAAGGGAACTGTGAGGTCATCTAGTACAACTCCATCATTCTACAGTAAAAGAAAGACCCAGAGTGATTAAGTAAGTGATTGGCCCAAGATCACACCTACAGTAAGAAGCAGAAGTGGGATTCAAACCCTGGTCCTTTGACTCTAAATGCAGTACTCTTGCCAGTACACCATGATACACAAAAAAAAATTGAAGTCAACTCTCAAACATTTCCTTTCTGGTAAAAGTGAATAAGCATCAAATGTTAGGTGACTCAGTATTCAACTTTTTTTTAGAACAATATCAGTTATGCTTGAAGCAAATAGAAAATTCTTGATACTTGTGAGTTACGAAATTTAAAATGTGCTCAATTGTAGCATTATAATAAAATGTATTAACATAACTCACTTAAATGCTTATTACAGGTATTGGAATTAGCAGCGCATGCATATTTCTCAGAAGTAAGCAGCCATACTGATATCATTAGCTAACTCAATATTTTTGGTTGTTTAGCCTCATTTTTTCATAGCATGTCCCCTGCTCTGCCCCTTACCTGATTCATCTGGGAAGAGAAGGGGAGATTTGTCCCCTACTCCATTTCCTTGGTTTTTCCTTTCCCTTTCTCTTCCCCCATTACTCCCCTTCTTCCTCTCACCACCACTACTGCAGTTCTATTGATGAAGTATATACCTACTTTTAGGCCACTTTAATATAGTTGGGGTGTAGAGACAGATGAATTTTGTGGGCACCAAAGTTTAGTGATCCACATCTGCCTTTGCCAGAAATGGCCAAATACATTTTGGAGTTGGAGGTTCTTAACCTTTTTCTGTGTCATGGACACTTTTGGCAGTCTGATGAAGCTCAGGGAATCCCTTCTTAGAAGATTGGGTTATTTTATTCATGATTGAAGAAAAGCTAATTTTCACTTTGAGGTTAGTAAAATTAACATTCATAGATACATTATAATGTATCCATGGATCCTGTGATAGCCCATGGACCCTTAGGTGAAGAACCCCTCTTTTAGAGGCTATTTTGTTCAACATTTTGGAATCACAGAGCTTTTATTTATCAATTGCTTAACTTGTATAGAACATTATCATACCTGATTTTTCTTATTTTTTCTTTCTCATCAATGTGAGGGTGGGGAAGTGAGTGGCAGGGAAATTTGATAAATGATCACAGACAAGAAATGAAGTGGTGATGACCCCGTAAGAATTTCTATTCACTGTACCAGGTCCTATGGGTTGAGTAAGTTATTCCCTGATGATACTAATAATAGTTCACATATCTGTTAGCACTTTGTAATCCTCCAGCAGTAGTTAGTGCCAAATGCTCTTATGCAGCATTAGACACTATAACACTGCATATTAATGTTGTCGTAGCTCACATTTCTATAGTGCTTTGAGGTTTACATTTTCCTCATAGTAACCTGGTGAGTATGGATAATACAAATATTATTATCACCATTTTACAAGGGAGAAAACTCAGGCAAAGTAAAATAATTTTCCTCAGGAGCATACTGCTAAAATACAGGGTCAGAATTCAAATCTAGGTCTCCTGACTCCAAGTTTGGTACCCTTTGCAGTATACATGCTGACACCATTTTGTCTAAGTCACTGAGGTTCAATCTGATGAAGGTAGAATGCCGTAAAAAACTGATGTACCTTCTTCACGTACCTGATTTGTAATGCGAGAGCATTTTACCTGCAGGAACTGAATCTAGCATTTAGCAAGAAATCACTAGAATTTTTTTTTGTTTGTTTCTGTCCAGACTTGAGAAGCTTGAACTGTGACTCAGGCTAAGAATTCCTCATGTCATTCCTCCCTTTGCCACATCTGCTGAGTTCTAGAATAGGGTTTCTGTTCTGTTTGTAATTTTCATTAATTGAGTTGCCAACTTGAACACCAAGAAAAGTAAATTTTGATTCAACAAGGACCAATCTTTCTCATATATCCCATGTGTCTGATTTATTGTATCTGTCCCAACTAATACATTTTAGTCTCCTAAATACCAGTTGATTAATATGCTTTGAATGAAAAAACTGTATAACTTGATGTTTAACATAATTTTTTTTCTTATCTGATGCACATTTGTCTACAACTGAAAGTCATTGTTCTCAGAATGAGATTTGTCCCTATGAACCAAGTCTGAATGCTGTATCAGGTTCATAGTGCCATGCGCGCTATATTGTATTCATCTCTGTTGTTGTGGATCTGTGTTCTCCCAGTGTTTTTGTCCATTTGGTGAAGGCTAAATTCCCCCTAACTTAAAATAGAGTGCTTGTTGTGGTCACATGAGCTGAAAACCTTCATAAATTGTTTCTTCCTCCCTTCCCTCCCCCAATTCCCTTACCCCAACCTTCCTTCTCTCTGACCCAAACCCCTAGCATGTCTACTTAGTATAAGTAACTCATCCTCTTGCCTGGCATGGTTTTAACTTGATATACATCTCTCGCTTACAAAATCATCTTGAGATGTATTTGTGGAATGCTCACTTTCCCCTTTGATTTCCCCAGTACTAACCATTGCCTTGTCTGCATTTATGCCCAGGTCATACCCCAGCCCTGGCTTGCGCTCCTAACAAGGATGTGGCTGACTGCCTGGCACTCATTTTGGCTACCATGATGCCTTTTTCTCCTTCCAGTACAATGACGGCTTTCAACTTCGTTTGTTTTAAAAAAGACCATTTGAGCAGGACACAGATCTGTGATGGCACCAATCTGAGTGGCACCGCTAGCTCTTGCACTCACAATATAGGATCAGAGGACGGGTACAATGAAAATGATTCTGATTCAGAAACATTTTGACTCTGGACTTCAGAAGCTTCCACTTAATTATTTACGTTAGGTGGAGAAGGCGGGGCAGGAAGAACTTTTATTCCCCAAATTATGTTGTGTCAAGTGTCATTATGGACCCAAGCATTGAGAAATAGGGGAGAAGGGTTTAGTAAAGTGTGCAATGAGCCTATAGGAGAGGACTTGGAGTTTTTGATGGAAAACATTCTCACAAAATGTGCCCTGACTTTGATTTACATCATGTTTTCTTTCTATCTAAAGTACTACTGTGAAAGTCTACCTCTCATCTTAAGTAGGGAATTTTTTAAAAAGGCATTTTATTATTTCTTCTTTTGAAATAATGCAGCAGAGTAAGGGGCTATCATATCAAGGATTTTTTTTATTATATCCTTGCTATACAATTAATTATCAGAAGCTCATCAATGTGGCTTTCTTGTACCATGGGGGAGTTTGTCCTCAAATTTCTCCTCACTCTGATGTTTACTTCCTTATTACAAGCCAAAGGTAAAGTTCACCTTCAGAGATATTGCCTGGATTATTGTTGCTAGGAGAGTTTAACCACTCACACGTATTCTCTCTGCCTCTCTATCTTTGTTGGTCTGTCTCTGTCTGTCTCTGTTTTTCCTTTCCTGTCTCTGCTTGTCCAACATACCAACACCCATTAAGGCCACATATCCAGAAGGCATGTGTCAAGAATCTTTGCCTAATAGATGAATATTGATCTAAAATTTAACCTAATTTTTAAGGTATAATACAAATATGATATACACTAGGTTACATGGTGGATCATTAATAATTTTCACCTGATCCATTCAACTGCGATCTGCCACAGAAAGTTTAGCTGATAATTATATGGTCCATAAACTTTGTAGCAATTTGCCAGTTTCAAGTGCAGTGGGGTTTTTATTTCACTGATTCTTCCTCAATTAAATCAAAATACTTCCTTTTTTAAAAAATAAATTAACCACTAGGCTGTAAAAATATTTTTACACTATATTAAGAAGTTAAATAGTCTCTTTTGTCACGAGTAAAGCAAAGCAAGAAAATAGTGTAAGTCCCAAAGTGAACACAGGCACAAAATGGGGAGTAGCAACATGAGACTTGGAAAGAAAAGCCAATTGGCATTTACTTGATAAGTGGGATCAACATTGTGAATACTGTATCTGCTCCTTCTGCCAAAGCTTCTAGGTCAAATGGACCCCGTTCCTCACCTGGGACAGATGTACAAAAAGAAGAATGAGACTCTTTGAAAAAATATATATATATACATATATATGTGTGTGTGTGTGTATATATATATATCATCAACCAGCTATACACGAGGACCAAAATGCTTCAGTGTCTAAAATGGAAGATAAACTTTTTCCTTCAAAATGGAAGTGAGAAATGATGTAGCTTTTCTAAAAAGTCAAAATGTAAACTTTTTGAGTCTTGGTTGTATTTTACATTTCTTATGACACAGATTTATAGTTCATGGCTTAACATTTGTAACCAATGATGTGTTGACCACAATTTATTTTTTTGCCAAACCAGAGAAAATGTTCATATATACTTTTGATGTAAATGTGTTTATATTTATTTGAAGTGAAGCAAAAGCCCAGGAATTTTCTCCGTAGTTATGTTTTAATTGTTATGTGTCTTATCTGGCCTATCACAGAAAAAAAAAATTGACTCTGGGCTAGCCAGCCACAATGCCTGGGGTTCCTATGACCAGCATATCCATTGTTAAGGTTTCCAGGCTAACCTCAGGTTCTTCCATATCTATCAGGAGGGGATACAGAATGCAGAGTCATTCCATTGCTCACATCCCTTCTCTCTGTAGTTTGCAGGGCATTGCTATCTCTCAGTAAGGAAGGCCAAACTCCAAGTGGGTATACCCTAGGCACAGTTCTTGAGAAAAGAGAATAGAAATGGATGGTGGTCTGTGTCAACATGATCCAGAAGTGAAAGGTTCAAAAGTGATCTTACTAACCACAAGATTACACATAACTCAAAGGATCCCAGCAGGAAAACTATGACAGGCTGTTGGTTCATGCTCTGAGAGAAGTTAAAATCACCAGTCCAGATGCTTAGTTTTCCACTTGAGCCAAGAAAAAGGAAAGAAATATACTTCATGAGGGGCTATACCTCTGACATTTCTTTCTTTTTCTAGTTTAGCCCTGGAAATTTCTATTTTATAATAATCATGAGCATTTTTAGAAGCAGTGTTCTATGAAATCTAAGTAAACTATAGATACTATATTGTGTTTTTCAGTAACTGTAAAATACCTTAATCTTTTAGCATCTTGGAGGAGTTAAAAAAAATTGGAACTCACTTTACTCATCATGAATGAGAACTTGTTCCAAGGACTTGTAGAATTGGTCTTAATTTCATTGAAAAAATTCAATGACGCTTTTCTAGAACTCTGAGGAAAAGGGAGTGTTTTCTCCTTTCTCCTCCTTAACGTTAGTACTGTATTCCTTTTTTGAGAAGAATGATTAAAAAAAAAAGAAGTTGCTAATTAGCAATAACTACCTTATCTTTATTAAAGCACTGAAAATAAGGGGAAACCAGCTTTGAAGGAGAGCTGTCTACTGTGGTGTCTTTTTCTAGAAGTGACTGGAAATCTCAATAAAATGGTATTTGGTTTGGAATGAAAGGAAGTAGCCTTTTAAACAGGAAGTGAAATGTCTTCTTTTAGAGGACTAGTGTGAGTTTTTCTGTAGAAGAGCAGAGAGAATAGGTAATATTGCAGCAAACCACAGTGATTCAACCTAATCTCAGTGGAACTGTATTTTACCTCTCTCCTATATTAAATTCTAAGGAGGACAAAAGAACAAAATTGAAATATGCTTACCAGGAACTGACCATTAAATTTATTTTTTCCTTTTCTTGAACTTTTTTGGTTACTACAAAATTTGTTTTATTTAGGACATAAGTAAGGATTACATTTAATTTTTTTTATATTCTAAGTCTACTGCTAGAAAGAAAATCATATTTTGAACAAGGCTCACTAAGAAAAAAGTTTTTTAAAACAAAATTTCAGATTCCTATATCATGGTGTTTATTGCTCTTACTTAAACACTTTTTTAAGACTGTATTTTAACCAGAGACACGGGGATTTTTTGCATTGCACATAACTCTTCTTGTTCACCAGTGTCTGCCTACCTTTGATAATACGTTACTATCTATCTCCAAATTGCCTAAAATCTGTTCTAATTCTACAGTAAATAGCTCAGGGGATTTCTATTTATCACTACTAAAAGGGCACCATAGTATGTTTGGTACTTTATGCAGTAAACAGCTGCTTGAATTGTTATTTTATTATTAAATTAGAGCAAGAACATCAAATGAATTGCTGCAGTAGTTATTCTTTGTACTGTTGAGAAACTTGGTTAGCTCTCTGTTGGTTTGGTTTAAGAACTTGCGTCTTTTTTGGTCGTGTAATATGAAGTTAGAGTGCCTTTTTATATTTGTGTATTCTGAAAATGTTTTGTGAAATTTATCGTATTTTTTCCATTTGAGTGTTATCAAAGCAATATAATACCAGTCAGTTTTTATTTCAAACTTTCTTTGAATGTATAAAGTCTTTTTCCCCATTCCCTTTCACTTGCTTTGAATTTAAAATGAATATGCTAAATTTCCATAGGAATGATGTATGATTTTTTTTTGCAGTGGTAAAAATGCTTTCTTCTTACAGAAACTGTAAACCATAGATCAGTGTTAGAGGGAAAAAGCATTTTAAAATAGTGACAATCTGAGCGTGTGTATAAAATGTAATTCTATGCGTTTCTTATGCAGTGATCTAAATATTCAAAGCCAATATCATGTTTGGTAGTTTCGTCGACATATTTTATGCTTTAGCATGTGCAATATATCTTTACAAAGCACGATGATACGAATCTGGTGCCAGTGTTATATTTTGCATAACATATTTGTAACAGCAGAAATTATTGGTTGATGGTTTCAGTGGGATTTTGTCTGTAATGTTTTATTATGTAAATTGGAGTTGAATGACTTCAGTAAATGTCATAACTGTAAAAATGAGGAAAAAAACTTAATTCATTGAATGACTGATCCAATCTGAATCTTCTCAAGCACAGTTTAATATCTTTTTCAACTACTGAATGCTCTATTAATGTAATGAAATACCTAACTGTAAACTATTATAATGCATTCAGATGGTTATTTTTACAAATAAAAACGGTACAAATATTGTTGTGATTTGAGTATGACTTTTATTTTTCCAGATTATGCTGAATTAAACATTTGTCCAAAATACTCATACATGCTATATATTCTGTATATTTAGATATATATTCTACATATAAAATATATTTTATATATTTACCTATAAAACATATAGATATAAATATACACACATATTCATTGTGCATATATATGCATATGTATCTATATACACCATCTACCTAATTTACTGATTTGCTTCTTAGAAATATGTAATGGCAGATTTGCACAAGTTATATTAGAAGAAGTAGGATTTATCATTACCTACATCTATAGAGATCATGCAGATGTGAAAAAAAGTCACACAATGTAAGCTGTCTCAATCAATCAACAAGCATTTATTAAGAATAATATATGCCAGACACTACCAAGCACTGGGGATACAGCTAATGTGAATAATGAATCCCACAAAGTGGTCATATGTATTTGAATTTGCTTTTTTTAAAGTTATAATTATATAAAATATAGTAATTGGTTTTAGCCTAGTGGAAATATGAATCTCTAATGTGACCTCTTCATAGATTTCATTATTTGTACTAATACGATACAAAACAAGGTAAGAACAAGGTCTTCCCCCAAGGAGCTCACATTCAATGGGAGAGACAAGAGATATACAGTATAAATAGGAAGTAATCAGAGGGAAGACACTACAGTAGGTGGATCAGTGAGGAATTAGAATAGGCCTCTTTCAAAAAGTGCATTTTTAATAGAATTTTATTTTTTCCAATTACATGTAAAGATAATTTTCAACATTCATTTTTTATAAGATTTTGAGTTCCAAATTTTTATCCTTTCCTCTTTTCCCTTCCCTCTCCCCAAATGGCAAGCAATCTGATATAGGTTATGCATGTGCAATTATGTTAGTCATGTTGTGAAAGAAGAAACAGAACAAAAGGGAAAAATCATTTAAAAAAGTGAAAATAGTATGCTTTAATCTGCATTCAGACTCCATAGCTCTTTCTCTGGATGTGGATAGCATTTTCTATCATGAGTCTTTTGGAATTGTCTTAGATCATTGTATTGCTGAAAAGAGCTAAGTCTATCATAGTTGGTCATTGCACAATGTTGCTACTACTGTGTACAATGTTCTCCTGGTTCTGCTCACTTCACTCAGCATCAGTTCATATAAGTCTTTCCAGGTTTTCTGAAATCCACCTGCTCATCATTTCTTGTAGCACACTAGTATTCCATTACATTTATATATCCCAACTTGTTCAGCCATTCCCCAATTGATGGGAATTCCCTCAATTTCCATTTCTTTGCCACCACAAAAAGAGCTATTATAAATACAAGAAGCGCATTTTCAGTTGATTCTTGAAGGAAAGCCAAGAAATGGAGGGGAGGAGGGAATGCGTTCCATATATGGGGGATTGCCCCCATATATTAAAGGCACAAATTTGAGAAATAGTGTCCTGTACAAGGAACAGCAAGACCAGTGTGGCTGGGCGGTAGTGTGTTGTACAGGGGGGTAAAATGTAACAAGACTGGAAAAGAAGAAATGAGTCAGGTTGTGAAGAGCTTTAAAAGTCCCCTGCCCCCTTTTAAATCTGGATTTTGATTTGAAAGGAGCAACAGAGTTCTTGAGTAGGAGAGTGACGTGGTAGGACCCATGCTCTAGGAAGACTACTTTGACAGCTAAGTGAAGGGTGGATTAGAGTGGGGAGAAACTTGAAGCAAGAAATTTTGTCTGAGACTTAATGGAGCTAAAGATAGGATCTACTAACACCTTCTAAGATTAAAATACTGTATCAGTTCTGCACCTATGCTATGCATTACTATGATGAAAGCCCTTGAATTTTAGGAGTATAAGTTTCCTCAGAAGCAAAAATAGTTAATTATGGCACAAACCAACATATGGGGTAGAAGACAAGGGCAATTTTAAAGCTAGACAAACTGATACAGAAATGTTCAACAACATAAATATTTTAATAGACACCATTGTTCTCTGTATTGAAGAGAGTATAGCTGGAATATGTGGAAACACTATATCTGAGGTTGTTTTTGAAAAACTCAATTTAGAAAAAATAAACAAGGAAAACACTATGTTTTCCAGTTAATAGCTCAAGAGAATAGCTCTGAGTTTGCTATTACAACCAGGAAAGTACACCCTTCACTGGGCCATTCTGATGAACAAGGCACTCAATCACATGGTGCACTTTGAGGTAAGTTGACTTCATGGTTTCCAAGGTGCCTTTTAGCTCAGACAGTCATTCACATGGTGATTTGCACTTGCTATGTGCCAAGCATTGCGTTAGGCACTGGGGATACAGAGTACTTGCTTTTCGGGAGTTCACAATTCAATTGGGGGAGACAACACATAAAAGAAAGTTCCACTGGGGGAATGGGGTTGAAAGTTCTAGATTTGAGATTATTGAGGCATTATCTAATTGGAGGTGTCAAACTTGCAAAACTCTCCAGTGTAGCCCAATTCAGATTAAGATATGATTGGGAAATGTTTAACAAAATAAATCAAAATATAAAACAACACAGATAATGTTAATTTGCTCTAGTCTAAGTCAACATGTGTCTCCCACATTGTCATTCCTTTTAAGTTGGACACCACTGAATCCAACCCTGTTGTCTTATACGTGAAGAGGCTCAGAATTTGTCATTTGCCTAAGATCACCAGGATCTGAATAACATTTCTCTCTTTTTTAAATCTTTTTTTTTCAATTAAAAATCTATTTTTCTCCCTACCACTTCTCTCTCAACTGGAAAAAAGAGGAAAAACAAAACCTTTGTAATAAATATGCACAGATCTAGGAAAACAAACTCCTGCACTGGCCATATCCAAAAACTTTGTTTCATTGTGTACCCTAAGTCCATCACTTCTCTGTCAGGAGGTAGGACTTCTGTGTTTCTCTCTATAAAGACATTAATCCAGTTACTTGTTCATAAACTGAGGGGGGAGATGAATTTGCTTCAGTATTCTTATATCTGAGAGAGTAGCCCACTGTTTTCTCCTTTTACAGTTCAGGGAGACCCTGAGAAGTCCTAGAGAAATCGTCAAGTTTAAAAAAAAACTGTTGGAGTACTTTCTAATACACAAGCATTTAATATTTCCTGTTTCTGCTTCAAATTATCTTCCACACAACTGCCAAACTGGTGTTCTTCTCTGAGCACAGGTGTGAACATGTCCATCCCCAGCTAAAAGTGCTCCTGTGGCTACCTTCTTCCTCTAGGATAAAATATAGACTCCTCTGTTTGACATTAAAGTACCTTCACAGTATAGCTCCAGCCTGTCTTTCCAAGTTTATTACACATTATTCTAATTCATGCGCCCTATGATCCATCCAAATTGGCCTTCTTGCTAATACACAATATTCTGCCTCCTATCTCCATGCTTTTATACAGGCCGTGCACCCTGCATAGAACGCATTCCTTCCTCACTTCTGCCTTTTGGAACCCTTAGCTTCCTTCAAAGCTTAGCTCAAGCATCACATCCTCCAAGAGGGCTTTTCTGATTCTCCCACACACATAGATCCCAGAGGCTACTGCCTCCCTTTCTAAAAAAAAAAAAAGCCTTGTATTTACTTTGCATATAATAGTTAATAGTAAACATTTATATAGCACTTGCAGGTTTGCAAAGCATGTTACAACTATCTATTTTTATCCTAGCCACAGCCCTGGAAAGGTAGGTGCTGTTATCATCTTTATTTTACAGATGAGGAAACTGAGGCAGATAGGTTAGTGACTTGCCAAGGATCACACAGACAATAAGTGTCTAGGAATAGATTTGACTCCCCAAGTCATTCTCCCTCCTTTTTCAAGAGGTTCAGTACCTCACAAGTTTCCTTTCTACCCAAACGCCTACCGTTGTGCTAGAGGACATAAAATGTTCTTCATATGCCCCTTCTACATATATTCTGCTGTTCCTGACATAAAATGTTCTTCATAGGCCCTTCTATACATTCTGCTGTTCCTTCAACCAGTAACCTACTAGGTCCTCAATGTATTTAATTTTCATGTCCTACTGCTCCACTCCGCTTCATCCACACGAGAATGCTCACACCCTTGATCTTGCCATCTCCCATAAGAGTCTCAATTTCATAATCAAGAATTATGAAATCTCTTTATCTATTTAACCATTGCCTCTTATCAGCCCATCTTCTCTGTGTATTTACTTCTCCTAAACTCATTACTCATCCTCACCATGTTCTCTAGTTCTTCCACTGCTTTTACTTTCCCAGGCCATCACTGTCTGGCTTCACTTCCCTCCCATCTCAATATTGTTCACCAGTTGTCTCTTCTATTACAGTCTCGGTAGTGGTCTTTCCTCTTTCCAAGGCTAAATTGTGTGCATGTATGCTAAATCCGAATCCCTGGATTTTCTCCAGCAGATTACCTTCACAATCATCCTTTCTCGTGCCCTCTTACTACCAGTGAACCCAAGGGCTCTATGCTGGGTCCTCTTCTCTCAATATGCTTGTCTTGGTGGCCTCATGGGTTTAACTCTATGTGATAGCTTCAAATCTATGTATACTGTCTTAATCTCTAGTATTGCATCTGCAACTGCCTGTTAGATATTTCAAGCTGGATGTCTTATAGGTATCTCAAAATCATTATGTCCAAAAGAGAAATCATTGTTTCTCCAAAAATCCATCCCTCTTTTGAACTTCCCTATTTCTATCAAGGGCACCAGCATCCAGTCAACCAGGTTTATAATCGTAGAGTCATCTTCAATGTTTATCCTAATCTATCCTGTATCTGACTTATGGTGTCTCTATTTTCCTCTGATCAATCTTTATACAAGTCTAACTTCCCTTTATAAAGACCAAGCCTATTATTCAAGTGTATGAGCTAAACCATAAACTGGAGGCAGTGCCAGAAAAACAGGCAATAAGAATGCAGCACATGCAGAATTCTCTCCCTTTCTTGGGAATTATAGGAAGACATCCTAGGGCATGCCTATGCACACCCACTACATTTAGCCCTGGTATTATTGTAGCCAAACTATTCTAGCTAGTCAAAATTGGCCACTTCCAAACCTCTAATGCTATCCAGGTGTTGTACATTTTTTTTCCGTTTTTGCTCTTGCATCCTTTTGTCTTTGTGTCTTTTTATGTGTTGACTTCTCCCATTAGAATGTAGGAACTGTCTTTTTGCTTGTATTTGTATTCCCAGGGCTTAACATAGTGTTTGGCACATAGTAAGTGCTTAATAAATGTTCGTTTAGTGGAATTGAATTACTTTAGGTAATCATGTGTTCAGGACCAGCTTTTTGTCTGAGCTCAAGTTCTGTTCCAGGAAAAATGAAAATGGTCAGCTTTGGACAGAATTCAAATAATCACATTCATTTGTGCTAAATACAAGCAGGCCTTGGCTACTACACAGTGGCAGGTTTTTGGACCATATGGTTTAACCTAAATGTATTATAGGTCTTTCCAGGAAATATAACAGATGGGCAGAAAGTACAGTGTGACTAAAAGGATTATGTTGAGTGAATAACTGTTGTAGTAATAGAAGAAACATGAAATATTGAGTCCTTCAGGGAGGACTGAAGACTGTTAGGTCAAAGTTGCTTATCCTATAAGTGGAAACCTAGTGAAAGGACAAATGAAGTCTTGTTCTTTTGCTTTAAAAACAACTGCCAAAGTTGATACTTGTATTTCCCTCAGATTTCTGTTTTTGGCTAAAAATATAAAATTATTTATTTTTAAGAAACCAGGATATCTTATTTTTAGGTTCTTCATTTGGGAACATAAGATTTTTTCATTACTTTATTGTTATTGTCAAAATTCTGGTTGAATTTCACTTGTTTATAGTTACTTGTTAAATTGATTAATATCCTGGCTCACTTTATTCACAAGGACTCATTCATTAGCATGTAAATTTCCCTGAGACTGCTGGCCTGATTAGGTTTTGGACATCTCAATTAAAAATGCTTATAAAAGGGCCATTTGGTGCCATCTGGACTGTTTGATTTGTGATACCATAATTATCAACTAGAAATCAGATTGAAATTATAGATTTTAAAAGTTGTTAATTTTCCATAGGATGTATTACATTATGTATTAAAAGAAAATACACATATATTTTTAATTTGCTAACATCCCTTAGAGACATGAAACGTCAATGCTCATTTTGTCTACTGCCAGCTCAAGCTCTTAAAGAATTTTTAACATCTTTGTAGGAGATGTGAATTCAGTTTAATTTAAATATTTATTGAGTGCCTACTCTGTGCAAGACACTGTATGCAAAGTGCTAGAGATATAAAAGCAAAAATGAAAAAGTCTATTTCAGTAATAAATTTACACTGGATACACTGATGCATGGTAATTTGAGGTGTGAGATAGTGCTTTCAATGTCTTGGATCAGAGAAGGTTACTTGAAAGAGATGGCATCTGAGCTGAATATTGAAGGAGGATAGGACTGTGGCAGACAGGAATGATTAAGAATATTTCAGGAATGGGGGACAGCTTGTGAGAAGGTATGGAGAAGGGAGATACAAAGTCAAACTTGGCAAAAAAGCTTGTAATTCAGTTTGGCTGGAATATAGAATGCATGAAAGAAAGTAAAATGCTAAAGGTTGAAGAGAAAGGCTGGAGGCAGATTGTGAAGAGTCTTAAAATGCCAGGTAGGCAGATAGTTGGAGACAAGAAGATGAGTTTAAATCCTACCTCAGACTCTTACTAGCTATGTGATCCTGGGCAAATCTCTTAACCTTTCTTGGCCTCAGTTTTCTCACCTCTAAAATGGGGATGATAATAACATCCACCTCCCAGGGTTGTTGTGAGAATTAAATGAGATAATATTTGCCAAATACCTTGCAAACTTTAAAGCAATATATAAATGCTAGCTGTTATTATCTATTATTATTATCATTATAATACTAGACTTACAAGTTGATATTATATCCTAAAGGCAATAGGGAGCAATTGAAGGTTTTTGAGCAGAGGAATGGCATGATGTGTCTTAAGGAGAATATTTTGGCAGCTACACAGAGTATGAATTAGAGAAGGCAGAGACTGAAAGCATGGAGACCAATGACCAGGGTATTAGGAAAACCTATGTGAGGGGTAACGAGGACCTGAACTAGTACGACAACGTGAGTAGAGAGAAGGGGATTTTTACGATTTTCATCATTACTTGGCAAGGAATTGGATACAGGGCTTGAGGAAGACGGAAGAGTCAATGATGATGACAGATTTTGTACCTGGGTGACTGTGAGGACAGTGGTGCTCTCAGCAGGAGGTAGATTTATCAATGATAACAAATAATCCTAAACCAACACAGCCATGGTGTATGGGAGGAAGGTAGTGGGAGTGAGAGCAACAGGAGCAATGTAAATGGTAAGCTGGTCTTCAGATTGTTTGTTTGTTTTTTAATAATTCTGTTGTGAGTTCTTTCAATTCTCTTCTTTCTATCCTTGCTAATTTTGTGGTGTGTGGGAACCTCTGTTTAATTTGAGGAGTCCTTCAATCAACTTGATACAATAAATGCAGGGCATGAAGCTTTGTCTTAAGGGTACCTTTCATGGAGGTAGCCATATGTCCTAGTTTCTTGCTCAGAGGACCCAGAAAACTCCCCAGGTTGGTCCTCAGGGACAAGGGCTGCCTCCAAGATGACTGTCAACTGTGAATGGGGGGGGGGGAAGAATTCATTGTTCTATAAGAGCAAACTGTCAGACAGCTGCAATTTCCCTGTTTCTTTTCTTGTACTTTCTTTCCCTTGGACTTCCGGACAGAGGAAAATTTTCTTTCCCTGGATCCCCCCTTCCCTATCTCCAAGAAGACAAAGGGTCAACTTGTATAAGAAGCCCATAGCAAGTGGCCTGAGGAAGAATTTCCTGACTACCTTCTGCCTTTCTCTTTCCTTTTCTGAGCACAGGTAAGAGACTGACCAGAGATTCTGATAGCTATTTTTAGCCTTTGGAGTCACCTGATGGCTAATCTTATCTTCAAGGGTCCTCAAGGTCAAAAGTTTCTAGGTTTCAGAGTTGGACACTGGTCCCCTAGAGAGAAATTTCTTAGTGAGGAGTAGATCCTTCATAGGGAACTAAGCGGAACTAGAATGCTGAGCCTGAAGTCAGGAAGACTCATCTTCTTGAGTTCAAATATGGCCTCAGACACTGCTAAACTGTGTAACCCTGGGCAAGTCACTTAACCTTGTTTGCCTCAGTTTCCTCCTCTGTAAAATGAGCAGGAGAGGACAATGGCAAACCACTCCAGTATCTTTGCTAAGAAACTCAGAGTCAGACACTACTGAAATGACTGAAAAACAAGATTCTTCACAGATCATTTTGCTGCTGAAGGACTAAAGCCATGCCATAAAGGGCCAGGAGAACTGGACCTTGACAATCTTCTATGAAACTGCAATAAGCTGCTTAGGTGGCAAAAATCTAAGGTGGAAAGAGGCAGTCCCATAGAGTGTTTTTACTTTTTTTTATGAGGCGGGTGGGTAGAGGACAGGAGATTTCTAATCCATACAATGAGTTATGTTTATTGAGTTATTTGAGTTATGTTTCTATATTTGTTCATGGACTCCCTTAAGTCCTTTGCTTCTTATGAATTTTCTATGACTTTGGGTGAAATAAAAGGTTTCTTATACTTAACATCCATATTGTATATTAAGTATCTATATGGGAGATGGGGTGCCTGTTACCTGGTTTTGAAGAAGCTCTGTGCATGAGCTCTAAATAAGCTTGATTTACTTTGGGGTGGAAACCATAAGCTAAAGAGAAAGAAACTGACCTTTTGGAGTCAGATTCCTAGATCCATCCTGGTATCCATGAACCCAGAGTCCTTGGTGGGACCCTGGGGATGAATGGTAACTCCATTTTGGGATGCTTTTTTATTTTTTTGGCTTGTTTTTTTTTTGAGGGGTAGGGCAATTGGGGTTAAGTGACTTGCCCAAGGTCACACAGCTAGTAGGTGTGTCAAGTGTCTGAGGCTGGATTTGAACTCAGGTCCTCCTGACTCCAGGGCTGGTGCTCTACTCACTTCGCCACCTAGCTGCCCCCCGGATGCTTTTTTATTTGATGTAATGGAAGGGAACAGTGCTTAGGTTACCTCTCACTCTGTCATTTTCCTAGGAGCCCTCATAATATATTATTTACAGGATTGTTTGTATGCATTTATAAGAGGAAATGGTGATCTGTAAAAACCCACATCCTTTCATCAAAAACTAGTCATTTCAGACTAATCTCGTTTTCATTTTTAACGGGTGGCATATCAGAATGCTCTGCTTCAAGAGTTCAATAAAATAAACTCTTATGAAAGAGGTTGACTTTGAGCATTAATAAGAAACCATAGAATATCAGAATTGTAAAGATCCAAAAGTAATTGAAGACAAGTTTATCAAAGTTCAGAAGTCATCCAGTCCAACTTATACCTAAAAATCCAGTAAAAAAATTAGCAGTATTTTATTTTTTCCAATTACATGTAAAGTCAAATTTTAACATTCATTTTAAAAATATTTTGAGTTCCAAATTTTCTCCCACCATCCCCCTTTCTTAAGATTCTAAGCAATTTGATATAAGTTATATATGTGTAATCATGTAAAACATATTTCCTTATTAGTCATGTTGTAAAAGAGGAAACAGATCAAAAGAAAAAAACATGCAAAAATAAAGAAAGTGAAAATGGTATGCTTCAATCTGCATTCAGACTCCATCAGTTCTTTCTCTGGATGTGGATAGTATTTTCCTTTTCTGTCATATTAGCCAAACTGATAGGTTTGAGGTAGTATCTCAGAGTTGTCTTAGTTTGTATTTCTCTAATCAACGGTGATTTAGAGCATTTTTTCATGTGACTACAGACAGGTTTGATTTCCTCATCTGAAAACTACCTGTTTATATCTTTTGACAGTTTCTCTATGGAGGAATGACTTATATTATTATAAATTTGACTCAGTTCTCCATATGTTTGAGAAATGAGGCCCTATCAGAGACACTTGCTGTAAAAATTGTTTCCTAGCTTTCTACTTTCCTTAGAAACTTGGTTGCATTGGTTTTGTTTGTGCAAAAACTTTTTAATTTAATACAATGCTCTTTATCTCTTTTTTTGTCATAAATTCTTCCCTTCTCCATGGATTTGACAGGTAAACTATTCCTTGCTCCCCTAATTTGTTTATGGTATCAACTTTTATGTCTAAATCATATACCTATTTTGATTTTATTTTGGTATACTATATAAGATGTTGGTCTATAGTTTCTGCCATACTGTTTTCCAGTTTTCCAAGTGGTTTTTTCCCAGAAGCTGAGGTCTTTGAGTTTAACAAATACTAGATTACTGTGGTCATTTACTACTGTATCTTGTGTACCTAGTCTATTCCACTGATCTACCACTCTATTTTTTTAGCCAGTACCAGATAGTTTTGATGATTAGTGTCTTATAATACAGCTTGAAATCTGGTAGGGTTACACCACTTTCCTTCACATTTCCCCTCCTCAATTCCCTTGATATTCTTGACCTTTTATTCTTCCAGATGAATTTTGTTATTATTTTTCTAGCTCTATAAAATAATTGTTGGTAGTTTGAATGGTATGACATTGAATAAGTAATTTGATTTAGGTAAAATTATCATTTTTATTATATTGACTCAACCGACCCATCAGCAATTGACAGTTTTCTAATTCTTTAGATCTGACTTTGTATGTGTGAAAAGTATTTTGTAATTGTGTTCATATAGTTCCTGGGTTTGTCTTGGCAGGTAGACTCACAAATATTTCATATTGTCTACAGCTATTTTAAATGGAATTTCTCTTTTTGTTGCACTTTGTTGGTAATATATAGAAGTGCTGATGATTTATATGGGTTTATTTTATATCCTACAACTTTGCTAAAGATGTTAATTATTTTAAGTAGTTTTTTTTACTTGATTCTCTAGGATTCTCTAAGTATACCATCATATCATCTGCAAAGAGTGATAATTTTGTTTCCTCATTGCCTGTTCTAATTCCTTCAATTTATTTTTCTTCACACACATGCTGTACATATAATATGTATAGTGTGTGTGTATACATACATATGTATATATTCATATAAACACATTTCTAGTACAATTTTAAATAATAGTGGTGATAATGAGTATCCTTGCTTCACCACTGATCTTATTGGGAAACCTTCCAGCTTTTCCCCTTTACAAATAATGCTTGCTGATGGTTTTAGCTAAATACACTTATCATTTCAAGGAAAGTTCAATTTATTCCTGTGCTCTCTAGTGTTTTTAATAGGAATGGGTACCATATTTTGTCAAAAGCTTTTTCTGCATCCATTGAGTAAATCATATGATTTTTGTTGGTTTTGTTGTTAATATGGTCAATTATGCTGATAGTTTTCTTAAAATTGAACCAACTCTGCATTTCTGGCATAAATCACACCTGATCATAGTGCATGATCCTTGTGCTATATTGCTATAATCTCTTTGTTAATATTTTATTTTAAAATTTTGCATCAATATTCATTAGGGATATTGATCTATAATTTTCTTTCTCAGTTTTAGTTCTTCCTGGTTTTGGTATCAGCACATTTGTGTCATGAAAGGACTTGGGTAGGACCTCTTTGCCTATTTTTCCAAATAGTTTATACAGCATTGGAATTCATTATTCTTTAAATGTTTGGTGGAATTCACTTGTGAACCCATCTGGCCCTGGGGATTTTTTCTTCAGTTCACTGAATTCCTGTTCAATTTCTTTTTCTAAGATGGCATTATTTGGGAATTCTATTTCCTCTTCTGTTAATCTGGGCAATTTACATTTTGGTAAACATTCATCAATTTAATTTAGATTGTCATATTTATTGGCATATAATTGGGCAAAATAACTGTTAATAATTGCTTCAATTTCTTCTTCATTGGTGGTGAATTCACTCTTTTCATTTTTGATACAGTAAGATGGATTTCTATACCCAACTGATTTGTGTGTATTTTCTCTCTTTGAGCTAATTCCAATGAGAATAAGGTTCAAGCAATGCCCATTGCCACCCACCCCATTATCCCCTCCACTGTGATAGGTCTTTTGCACTTCTTCATGTAAGATAGTTTACCCCATTGTAACTCTCCTTTACTTATGCCCCCAGTATAATCTTTCTCACCCCTTAATTTTTTTATATCATTCCATCAAAGTCACTTTATACTCTCACCCTGTCTATGTATAGTCCTTCTAACTGCCCTAATAGTAATACAGTGCTTAAGAATTACAAGTATCATCTTCCCATGTAGGGATGTAGAGTATAGCCTTATTGAATCCCTTTATGTTTTCTCTTTCCCTTTTACCTTTATATGCTTCTCTTGAGTCTTGTATTTGAAAATCAAAATTTTGGTTCAGCTCTGGTCTTGTTATCAGGAATACATGAAAGTCCTCTATTTCATTGAATAATAATTTTTCTCCTGGAGGATTATGCTCAATTTTGCTGGTTAGGTGATTCTTGGTTGTAATCCTAGCTCCTTTGCCTTCAGAGGATCCAGTAAAATATAAATTCTTTGAGGCCAGGGACTTTTATTTTTGTCTTTACAGTCTCAAAAATTAGCACGGTGCCTTGCATGAAATAAAGGCCAAATAAATACTTACCAAATTGAATTGTTGTCTCTGACATGTGGTGATCTAGCAAACATTGTCTGAAGAGCTCCAGTAATGGAGAATTCAATGTTTCTTTGAACAGCTCACTCCACTTCTAGATAGTTCTAATCATACCAAGAAAAAAATCCTAAGCTAGAATCTTTTTTTGAAACTTCTACCTACTATTCTTAGTTCTGTCCTCTGGGCTCAACCAGAATAAGCCTAATCTCTCCTCTACATAATAGCTCTTTAACTGGAGGTTCAACTGGGATTTTTAATGGATTATATATTTTACATGAATAAATATTGTGAAAAGGTAGCAAAAATAAAAAATAAAAAAACCACGGTTCTTAGCTGCACTGAGAGGCATAGAATGAGAGGATAATATGAGATGAGTAAAATGAGAGGGTCTTTGTTATAACCTACTTAGCTAAAAATAATTTCTAGGGTATTGTGTTCAGTTCTGGGTACCACATTTTAGAAAGGACTTTGCAAAACTGTAATGCATGCAAAAGAGAAAAAGACAAGATACTCCAGATTGTAAGTCAGATGATCTGGGTTTGAATATCACCTCTACCACTTACTAAAGGTGGTTGAAACCTTTAAACTTGTAGCTGTCACTTTTTTTTTCTATATTTGAATGAGAGCCTAGTTAAGATTATTAAAATAAAGGCAAATTTCAGAAGGTTATAACAATCCAGTATTAAAACTAGAAAAAAAAATGGGTTCAAAATGGAGTTTAACTTAAAACTCAGAAATACAAAAAAGAGTCATTTTGACTCTTCACTCACTCTGCTTTACCAAATTATGTTACAAATTTTTATTGCTTCCATCTCCATAACATCTTTCACATCTTCTCCCTTCTTTTTAATCCTTCAGCCTCTATCCTCTTTAGGCCTTCAACAACTCTTGCCTAGATTATTAGAGTAACCTCTTAATTGGTCTCCTTGCTACCAGTTTCTCCTCTCACCAATCTATCTGAGAAATTGTTATTTTTAAGCATATATTTGATCCTCTGTTCAAAAATCTCCAGTGGCTCCCTGTTGTCTTTAAGATAAAATACAGATTTCTCCACTTGGCATTTAAAATCTTCCATTATTGATACAGCTCTTTCTTAATTTTCCTCTCATTTACATTACACCTTCATTTCACTCTCTATTCTAATCAAGCAAACACACTAGCCATTCCCTGAACACAACCACCTTCCTTCCACTTCCATGGTTTTGCCCAGGGGTTGTGCCATATCTGGAATACATTACTTTCCCTTTTCCTTCTGATAAAATCTCCAGCTTCCTTCAAAACCCACCTCAGGTGCCACTTTCTACAGAATAAGTCTCCTGATCCTCTTAGTTGTTAATGCCTTCACCCTCTTGAATTATTTTGTATTTGCTTAATCACAGGTCATAAATATTATGGCTAGAAGGACTTTGGAGGCCAACTAGTCCATTATTATAGATGAGGAAACTGAGACCTAGACTTGTCCAAGATAACGCAGGTATTAGACATGAGAGTTAGGTTTTGAATCTGTGTCCTTTGACTCTAGAGGCCATTTTCTTTCCACTGTGCCATGTTTATTTACATACGTGTTGGGCTCCCAAACTCTCATAGAACGTAACTCCTTAAAGGCAGGAACTGTTTCATTTTTTTCCTTTGTATCCTTAGCACATAGCACAGTGACTTATCCATGATAAGTGCTTAATAAATGTTCATTTTAGTTATTGTGCTACCTGTGTGACCGAGGGCAAGTCACTTCACCTCTATGTGCCTCAGTTTGCTTATCTGTAAAATGTAGGGGTTGGACTAGATGATCTAAGGCTGCTAGTTGCAGCTCTAAATCTATATCCATGCTTCTCTGTATTCTCTGTAATATACACTATTTCTTGCAACATAATAATATTCTATTACATTCATGTACCACAATTTGTTTAGCCATTCCTCAATTGAGGAGCATCCACTTTGTTTCCAATTCACAGCTGTCACAAAATTGATATAAATATTTTGGTGGATGTGAGGACTTTCTTCTTATCAGTATATGAGGCATTTGAGCTGAGGATTGATTAAGACTTGTATAATGGTCATGGGGGAATTGTAGAGGGGATTTTTATACAGGTACCAGCTGAGTATGTGCATAAAAATTAAGATGCCATTAGGTAGAAACAAATATACAATATTATATATGTTGAATATATATTATACTTTAAATTTAAACATTGAATTAAAACAACAAAAATAAGGAGTATAACTTCTGCAACAACTAATCCTGGCCTTGAATCTTGGCTATTCTACTTAATTCCTGAGAAGTATTGGGGAGATAATTTCATTTCAATAGGCTTCTATTTCTTCGCATGAAGCCTAGTCTAGGTGAATTCTAAGGGAATTTCCAGTTATGCCTCCTATAAGAATGGAAGGGCTGGTCAAATATTCAGGTTTAGTGTAAGCAAGGACGACCACTACCCCATTCTTCTACCAAAGAAGAGCAGGGGAGGGATGGGGGAAAACAAAGGTTTTGTAGACATTTTGGAATCATTTTTCCCGGTCTTTTTTTTTTTTTTTTAATAAATCAGTCCTTTCCCTTGCCACTTTTACTGGGGACGTTCCATGCCTTTTAAGTCAACGGTTTTTAGTCCTGGAGCCTGCAGTGGAGAATCCAGCGGCTTAAAAACAAAAACAAAAGCAAAACCACATCGTTTATCAGCTCTCCCCGGCCCCTGTGCGTGAGGTCAAGGTGAGGCGGCCCGCTCTAGCCTCGGGAACTCGGGCCTCAGTGTCTGGGCTCGACGTGGGGCGTTTCCCAGTGGAACTGAAGGCCTGGAACCCGGCGGCAGAAGGGAACCGGGAGGGACACCTGATGGCCTCGAGCCTCTTCTTCCCCATTTCCTCGCTTCCCTTTCAACCATCCCTTTTCCTTCCTCCATTTCCTCTTCCTCTTCCATCTTTACTCTCCCAGCTGCAGTGGCGAAGAACTCCCCCAATTCCCCCGCCCATCCCTCCTCCCCTCTTCTGGTGGGTGTCTTTAAAGAGAGGGAGGGGGCGGAACACACACACACACACACACACACACACCACACACACCACACACACACACACACACACACACACACACACACACTGCGCACACACACACACACACTGCGCATGCGTGCTGACGGCCGAACAGCCGCGGGGACAGGCTGGCTGGCCGACCGACAGACAGTCGGAGGTGGGGGGGGGGGCCGGGGAACAGGGGAGCTGCTTGGGCGCATGCGCAGACGCACTCCTCCTGCCTGGTCTCCTAGCAGAGAGTCAGTAGAGTGTCCGGGTCTCGGTCAATCAGTCAGTCAACCAGAGCTGGGGGCCCTTGCAATCTGTGCGAGATGGTCTCCTTGACCAAAGCCTGGACGGTGACGTTTTACGCGGTTTTGGCGCTGATGGTGGCCATCGGAATGTGGGATGTTTTCTTTGGGTACGAAGAGAACAGGTGTAGCATGAGCTATATGTTCGAGTATCCGGAATACCAGGTGAGTGTTGCCCCGCCCCCACCTCGGCCCCACCCCTCCCCCAACCCCATTTTCTCCCCTCACCCCAACATACCCCATCCCTCTCTCTGTGGCACCTCCTTTCACAGAGAGCCCATTCCTATTTAATGGGGATCATTGCTAGGTACTGGCCCCTGCTTCCCTCTCCTCCCCAATATTCTCCCTCTTCCTTGCCTCACGATAGTTTCCAGATCCCCAGCTCTGGATTCTTCTTTCTGGCATGGCCCTACCGACCCCCCACCCCCATTCCAACCTTACCCCAGTGTGTCCTGCCCCCCCAACAGGTGCCTGCCGATACCTCGCTATTCTAACTCGCCCTCCCCCAATATCACGGATGACAGCTTTCCCTTTTCTGTAACTGGGTATAAAATGCTGCATTGAAGGAGGGAGTGTGAGTATAGGTGATCTCAAGGCTGCCTGTTGAAGGCATTGTTTTCCTTTGTAGAAGCTGTGTTCTGTAGGATTTGATGCATGACTGAGGCGGGGGAGAGGGGGAATATGTTCGTCTTTTGAAGCTGTTTGCACAAATATATTTTATAAGCTATATATCTCTTTTCGTATTTGTGTGTGCTAGTACTTAACAATCCTGACCTGTTACCAGTTGCATGCACCACCTGTTCCACGGTGTGGTTATTTTTCTATTCAATTCAAACATTTATTGAGTGCCTACTATGAGCAGAACAGGTAGAACTACAGTGTAAAAAGGACCAGTTTTTTCCTTTAATGTGCTTACAACAAAGGCCTTGCCTTGCTTATATCGATTTAGCCACGCCCCCCTCCCCCTTTTAAGTATGTTCAACCTCGATTTTCTCACCAATATGGTGTACTAGAGCATCGGATTATTCTTCACGGTAAAATGGTTCAGTATCAAAATGATGGCACTGCCCTAGTTAATTTCCCTGTAATCTTTATCCAAAATATGTTTAGCTTTAATTATAATAATAATGTAGTGGAAAGAGCATTGGATTTGGAGTCAGAAAAACCTAGGTACCTTACTTAAATTTCCTATATTACCTTTGTGACCTTGGGTAAGTCAAAGTCAAAGGTTACTTTCTGTAGTTCCCTCAATTATGTAAAAAAAGTTGGATTAAATGATGAAGATCTTTTCTGGTGCTTACATTGTACAATAACTCCTGTAATAATTCCAAGAAAAACACCTCCATATGGCTTCTAAAACTGTATTTTGGTAAATCAGGGAGAAATGTAGTACCACATTTATTCAGTGAAATGTCATGGGAAAGTAGTATGTTTCTGCTATATGCTTTTCTACTGTTTACAGTTCTATACGCTATTCCATCTGAAGTGGTGATGTGTTTTTTAAGTACTAAATTTGTGGAAATTTACATATGGCTCTTTTTTTTTAATGTGCTTGCTAATCAGGGTTTTGAATTAGTGACTGGCAAAAGAAATGAAATGGAAACATTTGATGATAAATTTTGCTTGGCCTAAGAGGGCAAAGCAAGGAATAAAGAGTAGAATATGCAAAGAACAAATTTAGATCTGATAGCGAAGTGATGAAATACTGGCATTTTAAGATTGCTTTTATTTAAATGGTTCTGCTTTATTTTGTCTAACTCAAGGGTATTTAGATTTTTGTGTGTGTGATAGACTTCTTTGACAATCTGGTGGATTCTATGGACCCCTTTTCAAAATAATGTTTTAAAATGCATAAAGAAAATTAATTTTATTGAAATACAGTTATTAAATTTTTTTTAAAAAAACAAGTTTAAAGATTCCAGGTTAATAACCCTTGCTCTAACTGAATATTACTTCCTTTCTGTTTTGTATCATTTAATAATTAGTAAGATCTTATGGGCTAAAGTAGGTTACCTTAATTATCTGTGATATGAGTTTGGTTTAAATCATATTACTGTAGTGGTAATTTCCATTTACTTTTAGACTACAAATAATAAATAAAGGTATTTTAGTTGTAGTAATAGTAGCAAGAAATTGATCTTTCACAGAATCACAGAATTTTGGAATTGGAAGGGCCCTCAATGGCCATTTAGTTCAGCCTATCATTGGAAAAGAATCCTGTCCTATGATGTATCTGACATGTGGTTATTCAACCTTTACTTGCAGTCTCGGATTGCATTCTTCCCATTATTCCCTCTCTAATTCTTCATGCTAAATGTTATTTACTATATTAGCCATTAATTCTGTCAGCATTTATTAAAGGCCTACTATGTGTCAGGCATTGCTATATTTTATTTGCTTCAGTGTTCATTAGGGATACTTTTATCATAGAAAAAGATAGAAATGATATTTTTATTATTGTAACCAGTTTGTGTAGTATCAGAAATAATTGATAGAATTCAGTTGTGATTCCAGCTGGTCCTAGAAGTTTTTTTTTTCCTTTGTGAGTTCATTTATTACTCGTTCAATTTATTTTTCTAAATTGGTTCATTTACATCATCTGTTTCTTCACTTGTTAATTTGAGTATTTTACATTTTATAAGTATTTTTCAGTTTGGTTAGCATATAATTGGGCAAAAGAGTTTCTAATAATTTCATTTGTTTAATTTTAAGGGTTTTTTTTTCATTTCTGATACTATCAATTTGGTTTTTCTCTCTTTTTTAATCAAGTTAGTTTATTTCATCTATTTTGTTATTTTTAAAAACTAGTTCCTATTTCCGTTTATCAATTCAGTGGTCATTTTGCTTTCAGTTTTATTTAATTATGGATTTTTGATGTTTTGATCAAGTTGTTTTAATAATATGCATAATCATTGATTTGTTATTTTTCTTGATGATGAAAGTATTTAGAGATATAAATTTTCACCTTATAATTGCTTTAGCTGCATCCCATAAGTTTTGGTATATTGTCTCATTATTGCCATTGCCTTTGATGAAAATTTCTTTTGTTTCTATAATTTAATCTTTGATCCAGCAATTGTTTAGAATGACTTTAAATTCTTTCTTTAAGGGCCCTTTATTGAATAGAGTTATTATAATCAGTAAATAATGTATGTATGTATATATATACATTTTTTATATTTTTGATGAGGTTTTTTATGCCAGTCAGTTTTTGTAAAGGTGTGATATGCAGCTTAGAAATATATAAATTCCTTTCTATTTCCATTCAGTCTGCTTCAAGATTCTATGATCTCTAAGTTTTCTGAAATTCCATTCAGGTCTTTAATTTCTCATTTATCCCTTGGTTAAATTTCTCTATATCTGAAAGGGATATATTACAGTCCCCCACTATTATAGATTTACTATCTACAGGGTGTTCCTAAAGTCTGGACACATAGGCAAAAATGCATATTTTCAAGAATTGAAATGAAGGAAATTTTCCACAACATTTTATTTAATTGGAATATTAACAAATAACGTCTTCAATTCATTTGTGATGCAAAGGTTAATGCACTTTGCAAGATTCTCGTGAACTCGATGCAATAACTCCACATTGCTGTCAATTGCCTATGTGTCCAAACTTTAGGAACACCTTGTATTTCTCCCCAATTCAGTTAACTTTTCCTTTTAGTATATAGCTGCTATGTTATCAAGTACATGTATATTAAGTATTAATATCGATTCCTTATCTATTGTGCCCTTCAGCATTCTATAATTTCCTTGCCTCTTATTATCCCATCTCTATTTACTGTAATTTTATCTAAAATCATTATTGCTACACTTGCTTTTTTGAGTCCAGCTGAAGTATGATATATTTTGCTACTGCCCTTCATTTGAACACTATGTGAGTTTTTGTATTTCAAATCTGTTTCTTGTAAACAACATATCGTCAGATTCAGCTTTCTAATCCCTGCTGCCACTATTCTATTTTGTGGGTGAGTTCATACTATTTGCACTCACAGTTTTGTTTTCTAATTGTGTATTTCCCCTCTTCTGTCTTGCATTTTTTCTTCTCTTTACTTCTGCCTCCCTATTTACAAATAAGAAGGTGATAAAATGAGACAATTTGCCTGACACTTGTGATCTTCTAAATGAAAGGGCTTACTTCCTCTCTCTTATAACCCTTTTTTCTCTTCTTAACCTTCCCCTCATCTCAGATTTTTCACTTTCTCTTCCTTTTAATCTTCACATTCCTTTCTTTAATATTCGAGATTGTTTTGCTTATGACTGTTCCCTTCCCTTTTCTTCTCCCCCTCTTAATCTTCTCTCTTTTTCCTTTTTGATTTTAATATATTTCAATATCAAGATCATTATGTGGGTATGTATGCTTATAACTATCAATCTCCCTTTGTCTAATTCAATGAAAGTGAGATTTGTGGGATGCTCTTTCTCCCTTCTTCTTCCTTTATAACTATATACTCTTAATCTTATGCATCTCTTTTATGCAATAGTGATTTCCCTCCTCTTCTTGCTCCTTTCCTATCCATCATCAGCTCCTGGTCTCCTGTCCCTTCTATTTTTATCTTTTCCTGAGATCATTAAAAAAGAACAAAACTACTTATAGACCCTTTGTTATTTTTACCTTTCTTTTGATCTTTAAAAATACCAGGCTTATGAGAAAACATTTATCTCCTTGTTAACATGTAAACAGTTTATCCTCACATATTCCTGTTCAGTTATGTGGTTATATGTACTTTACTAGGTTCTCTTAGCACCTGAATTTCCATTTCAAAGTGCCTACCCACTTCTGGCCTTTTTATCAGGAATGCCTGGAAATCTGCTATACCATTAAAGGTCCCATTTCTACCCCCCTGTAAAATAGCAGTACCAGATAGGTTCCCCTTGACTATAAACATTTATTTCCTGAATTTTGTAATATCATATTACAAGCTGTCTTCTCTTTTAGGGTGGCAGCTGCTGAGTCTTGTATAATCCCCATTGGGGCTCCTTAGAATTTGAACTCCTCCTTTTTGGCCACTTGTAGTTTTTTTTCTTTGACCTGGAAGCTTTGGATTTTGGTTGTGAAACCTCTAGGAATTTTCATTTTGGGGGTTCTTTTTGAAGGTGGCCAGTGGATTGTTTCTATTTTCACTTTAACCTCTGGTTCGAATAGTTCTGGACAGTTTTCATTTTTAATTTCCTTAACTGTGGTATCTAAACCTTTTTTTCTGATTATAATTTTCAGACAGTTCAATTATTCTTCACTTCTCTCTTTGATATTTTTTCCCAAGTCACTTGTTTTTGATATTATTCCTAGAGTTTCTTCTGTTTTTTTTATTTTGTTTTGATATTATATTATTTAGTCATTGTTTTCTACCTGGTCTATTCTCCCTTTCAGAGCATTTAATTGTTGAGTGAGGTTTTTTACTCTTCTAAGATAGCCATTTTCTTTGCCAAGTAAATAATATTTATCTAAGCCCAAGAGCAATCATTATATATAATGAAAAAAAGAAGCTTTACCAGTAAGGTCAGGAGTAAACAAAGATGCTCATTATCACCATTGCTATTTAACATATTTCTAGAAATGTTATCTGTAGCAATAAGAAAAGAAAAAAAGTAAGGGAATAAGCATAAGAGAAGAGGAAAAAAAGTATTGATTTTTGCAGGTGATATGTTATACATAGAAAACCCTAGGGAGTCAACCAAAATTTAGTTAAAATAGTCAATATTTAAAGTGTAAAAAATAGTTAAAACTTTAGCAAAATTGTAGGTTATAATATAAATGCAAATAAATCATAACCATTCCTATCCCAATCGAGAAGACCCAGTAGGAAAAGCTAGAATGAGAAAATCTATTCAAAATATCAACAGAAGCAATAAAATATCAGGGAACATACCTGCCAAGATTCACTTAAGACTAACTATAACTAGGAATGTAACTATTTACCCTTTGCAGAAATAAAGAGACCCTAATAATTGGTGAAATATTAATTCCTCAGGGTTAGTCTAGCTAATATAAGTTTTGAAATACCAGTACTATGTAAATTCTCAAATCTACCTCTCCTGTCCTAATCTCTCTCCTGACCTACAATCTTACATCTCCCAATACTTTTCGGACATTTTGAATTGGATTTCCAGTAGACATCTAAAATTCAATATATCTAAAAGAGAACTTATTATCTTTCCCCCTAAACCTTAACCCCCTCCTATCATTCCCTCTTCCTGGAGAGGGCATTATTATGCTCTCAGTCTTTCAGACTTACAACCTAGGAATGGTCCTGGATTCCTCACTATCTTGCACTTTCTATGTCCAAGTTGTTGCCAAGATCTGTCAGTTTCACCTTTGCAACATCTCTTGAAATGTGCCCCTTTTTCTCCTCTGACACTGCCACGACTCTCTCTGCTATCAGTCATTATCTCCTGCCTGGATTATTGTAGTAACCTGCTAGAGGGTCTACTTGCCTCAAGTGCTCTGCACTTCAATCCATTCTTCATTCAGCTACTAACATGATTTTCCTAAAATGCAAATTTGATCATCTTACCCCCTCCCACTCACTAAACCCTAGTGGTTTCCTATTGCCTCCAGGATAACTATAAAACTATTTGTTTGGCGTTCTATGCCCTTCATAACTTAGCCCCCTCCTACCTTTCCAGTCTTATTATACTTTACTCCCCTTTATGTACTCTTGAATCAAGTGACACTGGCCTCCTTGCTGTTTTTGCAAATAAGACTCCATCTCTTGGCTCTCTCCATTCTCTCTGGCTGTTCCTCATGCCTGGAATGCTTTCCCTCCTATGCTCAGACTATTGGTTTCCCTGGTTTCCTTCAAGTCCCAACTAAAATTCTCCCTTATGCAGGAAGCTTTCCCTAACCCCTCTTAATTGCATTTCCTTCCCTCTGTTATTTATTTCCTACTTATCTTGTATATAGCTTGCTTTGTATATATTGCATGTTGTCTGTCCTCCATTAGACACTATCTTTTTGCCTCTTTGTGTCTCCAGCACTTAGCACAGTATCTGGCACAATAAAGATTTATTGGTTGATATAAAAGAATTTTCTTATTTGGCACTGTATTAGCTGATGTCCTAAAGGATATTTTAGATCTAGAAATATAGTAACAACATTCATATGGAGACAACTAGTATTTATTAAGTGCCTACTCTATGTCAGACTCTAAGCACTAGAGATACAAATAAAGTCAAACACCAGTTCCTGCTGTCAAGGAGCTCACAGTCTGATGAGGGTGATGACATGCAAAAAACTATGTACAAACGAGATATATACAGGATAAAAAGGAGATAATTACAGAGGCAAAATACTAGCATTAAGAAGGAACAGAAAAGATGTCTTGTAGGATTTGAACTCAGGTCTTCCTGAGTCCAGACCTAGCATTCTATCCACTGCTCCATGTAGCTGCCTATTTAAGATGAAAAAGAGGCACACATTTTTGCAATATGTAGCTATCCCTTCAGAGGTTTATTTTTTTAGTTCTTTTTTATATTTGATTGCTGTAGCAAGTAGTGAGGAGAGAGTAATTAAAATACTTGTCAATTGAAAAAATAAAAATAATGTATAAGCATCCCCCAAAAGACAATATAGGACAGAAATGATCACTGTCTATGAATCAGAGAATCTTTATTACATAGAGCTAAAAAATTGCATACCTGAGAGCTATGACCAAAAGAAAAAAAAGGAACCTGAATATCTTATTTCAAAAAATCATCAAAGATGACTCAGATTTCTTAGAACTACAGGACCAAGTGAAAATAGAAAGATTCCACCAATCACCTCCTAAAACAAACTCCAAAATGAAAACTCCTAGAAACATAGCCAATATCTAGAACTTTCAGATCAAAGGAAAAAAATACTACAAGCTGCCAGAAGGAACCAGTTTAAGTACTCAAGAAATAGAATTAGGATCATACAAGATTTAAAAGAAGAAGAGATCATGGGATATGATATTTCAAAGGCAAAGGATCTAGGTTTACAAGCAAGAATAGCTTACTCAGTAAAATTGAGTATAATAATAATTTAAGGAAGAAAATGGGCCTTCAATGAAAACAATTCTAGGCATTTCTTATGAAAGATTGAATTTCAGTAGAAACTTTTAAATACAAATGTAAGAGTAAAGAGAAACACAAAAAAGCAAATACAAGTGAGGAACTGGAATATACTTTATAAGGATGAAGTGTTTACATTCTAATGGTGAGTAGTTGGATTTTTCAAGCATCCTTGGAGAATCTGATGTCAATAGGTATCATACAGGGAGTCAAATAAGATAGAGGACCTAGGAGTGATTTTTGTTATTTTTTGATGTTGTTAAAAAGAAGAAAAGAAAAGGAGGCAGAAAAGAAACAACAGAGAATAAAATGGGAGGAATAGGAGAGTTTATTTCACATAATTGGGGGCACAGTAGAAATATATGCAAATGAGGAAGCGTTAAGGGGAGTAGGTGTCACTTGAACCTCACTTTGATCTGATGCACTATGAAGTGAATAGAACCAGGAGATAATTTATATTATAGCAACAGCATTGTAAACAGGAACCATTTTGAAAGACTTAAGATTGCTGATGAATGCAGTGATCAACCCTGATTCCAGAAGACTGATAATTTAGAATTTTGCCCATCTCTTAACAGGTGATGGACAAAATATGTAGAGTGAGACATACAGTTTTGGAAATGGACATTGTGGGATTGTAGAAATCATGAAGGGAAGTCTGTCAACTAGCATTTTGGGGGGGTTGCAATGCAAAAGGGGGTTAAGATTGAAAGCATGTATTTCAGAGAATATAGTGGAAGGGACAAGTAGATTTGGAGCGGGACATTTGAGTACAGGATTGAAGGGAATAGGAGTAAGGGAGCAAATAATGGGGGATGGAGAATAGGATTTGTACATTGGGACCTTGGTGTTCAGAATCTTTGGGAAATGGAGAATATAGGGGTAGGCAGATGATTATACTGTTCAAGGCTGTCTCATATGGTTTAATCTCATGACAGGTGGTTAAATGTTCCATGGGTCCCATGAGGCCCACAGGATCTTGCAGCAGGAAAGGGCAGGTTGAAGGCATGTCTTGAGGTTGTATGGACAGGAGGCAGGAGCTTGCAATTTGAGGTGGGTCTTGTCTGGGACCTGCCTCTTAAGCACTTGGAAAAAGCTCTGGAGTGAAGACAGAGGCCAAGGACTCTGATGTGGATACTTTACTGCAGCAGGGATTCCGTAGAATGCCCTAAGGCAAAGAGGCCAGAGGACAGTGAGTCATCTGCTTAAAGGTGATAGTTAAATCCTTCAAATTAGTGAAGTTAACAAGAAAAAGTGTAGAGGAACAAGTAAAGAGAGCCTAAGCCAGAACCTTGTGGAAATCTAGAATCTAGAATCAGGATAGAGTGATCATAGACACTTAGTCACCAAGGAGTCAGAAAAAGAGTGAGCAGACAGGTAAGAAAAAAATCTGGAGGGAGGAGTGTCATGAAAACCCAGAGAACAGAGAGTATCCAGAAAATGGTGCTTAACAGTGCATAAACAGCAGATAGATTGAGAAGAATGAGGACTGAGAAAAGTCCATCGGATTTGGCAATTAAGGGATCATTGGTAACCTTGGGTAGAGTAGTTACAGTTTAGTGATGAAGTAGAAAGCCAGTTTGCCAAGTGTTTAATGACAGGAAAGTAGAGGGAGCTTTTGGGGGTGGGGCAGGGGAAGGAGTTTGGCTGAGTATGGGAGGAAAGATATAGAAAAATAACTTGAAGGGAAGGTAGTATCTAGTGCAGGTTTTTTAAGGATTGAAGAGATTTGGGAATGTTTGAAGGAAGTGGGGAAGAAATTACTTGAATGGGAGAGGTGAGAGAGAGAGAGAATGATTGAGAATGCAGTTAGTTGGGAAAAGAGAGGAGGGGATGAGATCGAGTATACATATGGAGAAGTTGACCTTGACAAGAAGACCTACCTCTTTGTCAAGACTCTAGAGTGGGGAATAATATCAAGGGGTTTACAGATGAAAAGTAGGAGAATAGGAAGCTCATGTCAAATGGCTTCAACTTTATTTGTAAAATAGTAGGCAGTCTTTGGGGGGGGGGAGAGAGAGAGAGAGAGAGAGAGAGAGAGAGAGAGAGAGAGAGAGAGAGAGAGAGAGAGAGAGAGAGAGAGAAAGAGAAAGTAGTGAGGAAGGTTTGAAAAAAGAAAATTCGCTATAGCTTCTGTGGGAAATGAAATAGAGAATTGTTCAGGGAGGAATATAAAGACTGCCTTGCTGAAGTGAGGGCCAAATTGAACTTGGATACAATAAATTAACCCAGTCAATACAGTTCTGAGACTTCCTCTAGCTATGTTTAACAGCTCATGAATAGGAGCAGATGGAGGTATGAAAAAGAAGTTTAAGATTGAAAACAGGTTGGAATAACCCAGGGCTGAAGATTGGCAGTTTAAGGGAAGGGATAGTTGGTAAGAGATTCAAAAGCAGAGGGTAGTATAGAGTTGAGATGGCTATTAGGTTGAGACTGGAGAGGGAAGAAAGTGAAAGCTTGAGAAAGTACTGAGGGGTGAAGGGATTAAAGGTCTCCCTGAGATAGAAGAACAGGTTGAAGAGGGAGGGATCAATGGAGGCATGGGTTATGGTTAGATAGGAGAATGTCAGAGTTTCTAATTAGGGAAGCAGAACACTTGTGGATAAAGGCAAAATCTAGTAGGTGACTATCCCTATGTGTGGCAGAGGTAGAGTGTAGGAATGGATTTTGGGCTAAGGAATTGGGAAAATAGTAATTGAGAGATTATGTGGATATTAAAGCCCACTAATAAAAGGGCAAGTGTTGGGGAGGAGAGGAATATGGTGAGCCAGGTACTAGTTTCCTACTTGATATATCAGCAGTTAGGTGCAGGAGAGGTAGATCATTCAGATTTACTTGCCTTTATTAAAAGCTATATGTCAGTAGAGGAAGTTGAAAATATTTGCAAAAATGGAATTTGTTAACAAATTGTTTTTCTCTTGTCTATGCTATTTCTCTACTTCTACTTCTCTTGACTGGATTATTTAGTGTTGGCTGAATATTTATAGATATTTTAAGCCTATACAATTTTAAACTGTAACTGTTGTTTCCTTTAAATGTTCTTTCTCATTTATTTACAGACACTTAGTGTGTGCTGTATTGCAACCCAACAGACTTCTTTCTATTTTTTAGATTTGAACAATTCTGACTAAGCAAAAAGTTTGAGAAATATTGGTTTTGTTTTTAACAGTGGTATGGTGTTGCCCTTAGATGGGTTGACTTACATTATTATATTTGAAAATTTGGATCAAGTTCTTCTTTCTTAAGTGTGATGTTGCTTGAGGTTTAAAAGAATCAAATCCACTGGGGACCACACTTCAGTACTTTATGATTTCATGGGAATACTTTCTCTAGTGCTACAGATTACAACTTCTCCTGGGCTTTTCATCCCATGTGATTCTCCTTTATGTTCTCCTATAAATCATCCATAACAGATCCACCCAAATTTTTTAAAGTAGTTTTTTGTGCAGATATGTAGTTACAAAACTTATGCGTATAAAATGAACCTATACAGCTTTAAAACTATCTTATAAAAAATAACTTTTTACACAGCAAAATTTGTTATACATCTGGTATCAGAATACTAGGTTATATTCACTTTGACATTCTGGTGCTATCATTAGATTTGATTTGAGTTATTATCATCTTAGGAAGAATAAAAGTATCTTAACAATTCTTTGGATACCTATTAAATAGTAACACAATCTTGAAATAACTCAATTTTAAACATAATTAACAAAATGTAGGGAGTTTTCCCTTTTATTCTCAAAATTCTCTGTTTAAAAAAGAGTAATGATTAATAAAATCAGTGCCAATTCTGTTATGGGGTTGGTGAACAAGGTGAGCCGGATACAGTCTATACCAGTTAAAATTTTACATTTAAGAATATTGTTTCAATAGCGATTATATCTAATAACTGATACGAATTAGATAATTTGATGTTAGGAAATATATTCAGACAGTTTCTGTATTTTCTTCATTCTTGTTTCTTTAGTTAACTCCTATTTTGGTTTCAAGAGGACATTGCTAAAGTCAGGTGTACACCTCAGGCTAACAGTTATCACCTTTTATATATGTACACTTGGCATATTTGCCTCTTTGATAACTCTAATTTTAAATATGTAGAAGAGTATATGTAAGGTTACTGCTGACCCCAAGCCTCTTGGGTGTCCAAATGTTATTATCTTTCGATGTCTTGTGAAAACCAATACAACACTGGGGCTGTTCACGTATTATCCTTTTCTCTTGCCGTGTAATTGGCCTACCACTTTCTCCACTCATGCGTATCTTATACCCTTTCTTCCATGAAAGTCACTGTTGTTAGAATGAATGAATGAGTAAATGAGAAACATTTATTTTTATTAAGCATTTATTGTTTGTCAAAAGTGCTAAGGCATGAGGTTAAAATTCAAAAGTAAATTTGTCTCTGCCCTCATATAGTTTACTTTCTAATAAGGGAGACCGCATGCTTTTGGAGTAGTCTTTTGGACTGGGAAGTCACTGAGATGACATTGAGGGAGTTAATTTGATGTAGTGATGGCAGTAGGGATTTGATTACAATTTCCAGAGGAAGAGGTGGGGTGGGGGGTGGGGGGAAGAGGCAGGGGAAAGGGAGGAGGAGGCTAGAATGTTATGTGCAAAGCCAGCAAGAAGGCAGATGGCAAGAAGATGAGTGGGATAGAATTTGAAGCATGACTTGGACTGGCTAGATATATTGGGGCCATGGTAAACCAGCATTGTGGATGGCTCCTTGAGGACAAGGATTTTCATTTTTGTCTGTATGTTTGCAGGACCTACAATGATATCTTGATATGACAGATTAACAAATGTTTTATTGAACTGAATTAGCAATATGGTGAAGATAAGCTATTTGGGGGTGGTAGATAGTCTCATTTGAGATAAGCAGTGGACTTGTGATTTCATGGGCATAGGGAACTGCTTGATGAGGAGACTATCCACCAGTGCAGCTTGGAATCTTTGCCACTTAATTGTTTAGGGCATTGAAGTTAAGTGACTGCTTAGAGTCACACAGCCAGTTTATGTAAGAAGTGGGACTTGAACACAGCTCTTCACCGTCACAGCATGCTGCCTTTATGTTGTTTGAACCATGCTAGAATAATAGACTATATGTGCTATGTTTGAACTTTTTCTGTTTGAAATAATAACCAAGTGAAAATAGAGCTAGGTAAACTGCTCAGAAGCTTAATGATTGCTAAGTTTACATGTATGTATGTGTATATATCTAATGTTTTTATGTATCTGTCTGTCTATCCATCTATCTATTTATCTACTTGGCCTTTAAAGTCAGAAACAAATCTAATCTCTTGGCTCATCTGTGTAAAAAATGTAGGATTTTCTCACAAAGTACGGCTACAGGGTTAAAATGTATTTGCTAAGTCCATTGTAGGATAAAGTATATGAAGCAGAGAGGTCATAAATCTGCATTATTAAAAATAACTAGTTTTAATTTGAATTAGGTAGCAGATGCAACATATGGATGAGCATTTGGGGATATGAATTATACTTCAGAAAGGGAAGAAAAGATTAGTGATGCATTTTTTGCTGATTTTGTTAATATATTTAATTTACCCTACTTGATTCTGTTAGTGCTTTGCTGTGGTAGTTAATGTATTTTCTAAGTATTCAATGACCTGAATTCTTTAGAAAAGTTAAAGATATGTGGTTAATTATGTTTCTTTCCACAGAAAATCAACCTTCCACACAAACTGACTAGACAGTATCCAGCTTATGAGTTGTATTTGTATGGAGAAGGGAGCTATGCCCAAGAAAACAAAAATCTCTTGTTGTCAGGGATTCCAGTTCTTTTTCTTCCTGGTAATGCTGGAAGTTATAAACAAGGTAAGACTGCTTTAAGTGAATTTTGAAAAATATTATATTAAAGAATCTTTTTATCCCTACAATGTGGTTAGTACTATGTTAGCATATATATATAGCATCCCACCTTCAAAGAATTTAGAATCTAGTTGAGATAGTGTTTACTTTAAAAGTAGGTAATAGGACTAAACAATGTAATTATGGGATAAAATATGTAGTACATAGACATTAATTTCTATGGGAGGTGAAAAAGGGCAAAGATTATTGTGGGCTAGAGTTTTCAGGAAATGCTTCATTTAGCACAATAGGACACAGAATGGGAAGGATTTGGATAGGTAGTGAGGAGTAGGATGAGCATTGCAGGTGAAGCAGCTGCATGTTTCCAGACCTGTTACCTGAACAGAGAGCCATCCAAAAGCGGAGTGGGCTTCTTCTTGGAGTAGAGGCTTCTCCTTCAATGGAAGTCTTGAACTAAAGGCTGAGTGACCACTTAACATGAATGTTATACAGGGGATTCTTATTTAAGTGCAGGTTGGATTTGATAGACTCTGAGGTCCCTTCTGGCTGATTCTGAAAGGAAGGAATGGGCATATTGTTTTGGGAAGCATTAAAGAAGAAGAACTAACTAGAACTGAGGTTGGTGTTGATGGGGAGGTGAAGAAGATGATGATGGTGGTGGTGGTAATGGTGGTGATAACTAATATTTACATAGTACTTTAAAGTTTGCAAAGCACTTTATAAATATTATCTCCTTTGATCTTCACAGCAACCCTGTGATGTTGGATGGATAAAGTAAGGGGTTATAGAAGGGTTTGAATACCAGGATGGGGAGTGTGAACTTTATCTGAGGGATAATAAGAAGATGCTATAGGTTCCTTAGGGAGATTAATTTTGTGTTGGAGGCTGTGGTTAAAGCCTCTTGAGCTTGGGTAGAACATTCCAGAACTAATATTCCACTGTGAGAGACCAGGAGAATCCAGGGACATCTCTGTATTACTGTGTGACATTGGACTACTCCATTGGGCACTTTGGGGGTGATGAATTTATATATCACTTAATTACTTTCTATGACACCATACGGCTTTTGGAGTGATCAATTCATTTTTCCCCCTCAATTCTAAACTGGGAGTAACTTTTCTGAATAGAACGATGATGCCGCTGGATTGAAGGCATTCCATTGTTGGTTGTTGCTTGCTACCATTATGAAATATGCTCTTTATGTTCAGGACCTGGTGGGCAAGTCGTTATTTGAAAAAAAGACTTTGCATTGTAGTAATATTTATCTAAATTATTTTGGACTTCCTTAAAATAATTTCCCTCCTTTTCCATTCCAGTGCGTTCTCTTGGCTCTATTGCACTTAGAAAAGCAGAAGACATTGACTTCAAATACCACTTTGATTTCTTTAGTATAAATTTCAACGAAGAGCTAGTGGCACTATATGGTGGAAGTCTTAAGAAGCAAACAAAATTTGTTCATGAATGCATTAAAATAATCCTTAAACTCTATGAGGTAAGATTGTTAGATAGCAAATCTTCATCTTCCTTTTTCTTTATAAAGCAGTAAATGTTAGTTAAGTAGTTTATGGGTTTTTTCACTTTGAGGTATCATTTATTTCAAAGTTAATAAATTCACAAAAGTTTAAAAAATTGTGTGTGTGCATGCATGTGTGCATTTGTGTGTATGTGTGTACTCAATTGTGGTTTCTGAAATTTAGAATTCACACTAAAATTTCTTGTGATAAACTTGAATATTTGTTGGTATGGGTATTTTGGAAATTAGCAGTTAACAGTTATTACTAAGACATGTAATTGCTAATAATTCATTATGTTTATGTAGTCCCTGGTAGTAATTTTCTTCACTTTAAAGATAAGCAAATTGGCCATTTACCTATGATCACATAGCAGATTGCTTATGCACCTGATAACAAAATTTAAGCTTCAGTTTACATGGTTTAGTACTAAAAGTGGCGTTTAGTAATAAATATTTGAGGCTCTAGTGAGTTACTAAAGAAACATACATAAGATACAGTCTTTGGTACATATAACTTAATATAGGAAACAACATAAATAGTGTACCTGTATAATGATTGATTTTTCATGCATATGAAAATTATTTTAATTACTTTATAGTATTCACACTATGTACACATACTAACCAGAGAATAAGACAGTATCTAATGATTTTGTAGTATAGATAGAAGGTTAAATTAGAGAAGGAGATTTTAGGTGGCTAGAGCCAGTAGTGAGGACCACAGTATTGGGATATTAGATGAGTTTTGAATGTACAGGATTTGGATAGATATAGTGAGAACAATATGGGGGACTGGGGAAACAGAATGAATGAATGAATAAGTGATAGATCTTTTAGTAATGATAGTAGTAGAGGAAATAACAGACCTGCATTGGTAGAGGAAGTTTCCTCACTTTTCTGTACCAGTGATATTACAGGTCTAGTCCCTATCCCCTTTAAACTGATGCTTTCAAAATATTTATACTTTTTTATTTTTCACAGGGTCAAGATTTTGCACCAAAAAGTGTTGCAATTGTTGGTCATTCCATGGGTGGCCTTGTTGCAAGAGCATTGCTTACAATAAAGAATTTTAACCCAGAACTGGTAAATTTTCTAGTTACCCAAGCCACACCTCATACTGCACCTGTAATGTCATTAGATAGCTATCTCAATGGTAAGTGTTTGAATAAAAGTTCTGAACTTACAGATATAAGTTATTGATTGCTAATTTACTTAGATTATGTATCCAAAGAAATACCTGTGGCACATATTATGGACCAGAACATACAGAACAATCTTTTGTTTGCTATTTCAGCAATATGAGTACAGAATGAGTATGTCTCAAAGTTGTTAATTGTTAAATAGACAAAAGTGATTTGTACTAAGATTTGAATTGTGATATGTAAGTCAGAAGGTAGAAATATAGAAAATATTCTGCATACTGTATTCTGAGGAATTTTGGAACCAAATGTACCTTAGAATAAACTTGAGCTTTTTAATGAAGCAGATCTTATTTTTGGAATATGAGAGTGTTAAAAAACAAACAAAATCCAGCTCTTCCTATCCCAGTCTTATGCTAATTAGAGTCAGGGGTGCTTTGCAGAGGATTAGATGTGTGAATGCAAGTTTGTTTTGAAAATGAAAATTTATTTCCCTCACTCCATAAACACAGCACAAGATTTCTTTCCTACCTGTGTTGTATGAACTCTTCAAGATCAGGGGCTATCTCAGGTTTTCTATTTAAATCTCTACCAGTTGGCATATAGAGTAAGTGAACTATTATGTGTGTGTGTGTGTGTGTGTGTGTGTGTGTGTGTGTGTGTGTGTGTGTATCACATGATAAAAACTCAGAAATGACCATACATTAATTTTTATTTTTTGCCTTTCTAGCCATTATTATACTCTCAGGTTGTACAAATGGAATAAATTGTTGAACAGAATTCTTTGAGAGTCTGAAACAATGTAGCAATCATAATATCGCTAAAGTGGCTGTTAGAATTTATTGCCAAAAAGCAAATCTGACCCAGCAGTCCTCAGGATGAATTTTGCCTTATCTTTTTTCCTTACCTGCACTTATCCTATATCAGCTTTTTAGTAAGGAAATGTTTTTGTTGTATTGTTGCTGCACAGCTTTTAATGGTTTTAATGGTAAATCATCAGTCAGGTTAGAGATAATTTAAGGCTGAGCTATCAATCTGTAGCATATTCCTAGGACTAGGACTCTGTGACACTTTTCGAATGGTAGTATTTAAAAGCCTTGGTGTTAAGACTTACCATACTATGGAATCTTAAAGCCTGCATAGACGGAGGGACACTTACATAGGTTCTGGAAGTCATATGGTTTTTTTGGGGAGGCAGGTTCTAGTCTTGATTTTGGAGCATTTAAGGCCTAAGGTTCCCTGATAAAGTATATTTTTCATTGATTAACAGTCATCCAGATGAGATGCATAGACCATTATCTATAATTTTGCTTCTGTGAATCTGGAGGTTCCAGAGGGGATTAAATTCGTAGGTATTATTTTTTTTTCCTTTTTTTTTTTTTGACTAGCCTAACTACTGGCCTAACTACTGACTGTTGGCAAAGTGGAAATAGATGACAATGTTTTTATTAGGTTTCTGTTCATTTTTAAGGCAAGACAATGGTGATTGTACATTGTTGAATACTAATCCATTTTAATTTTCAGTTTAATCACAAGCATTACAGAAATGTTATTGTTATATAACATATTTAAGTCACTACCTTATTAATTTTTTTCTTTCAGATTTTTACAACACAGTTAACAACTACTGGCTTCTGAATGCTGAGGACATAAAGTTAACTACCCTCTCCATAGCTGGAGGGTTCCGAGATTATCAAGTTCGATCAGGACTTAGTTTCCTAACAAAACTAAGTCCTCAGACCAAGGCTTTATCTGTTGTGGTAATCAGTTTTGTTGATTTGGGGTTTTTTTCTTTGGGGTATACTCATTTTCTTCTTGATGGCAGATAGGGGGAAGTAATATGTAATCAATCAACAAGTAATTATTAAGCTTTAATATGTTATCATCACTGGGAATATAAATAAAAAGAATAAAACCATCTTCCTCTCAAGGAGCTTACCTTCTAATCAGCAACAATTATGTATGTAGGTATATACTGAATAAATCTAAAAAGAATGAATACATGTAGGGATAAGGAAGGATAAGGCACTAGCAATTGGGGGGATTAGGAAAGGCTTTATTTAGAAGAGTGTTGCTTAAGATGCTTCTTGAAGGAAGAGAGAGATTCCAAGAGTGGAGGGAAAGCAATCAGGAATGTGAATGGAATTCACTTTATTCATGGGGATAACTAGAGCAGGGGCATCAGTCCATTAATAAACATTTTTTATTAGTTATTTTATTTTTAGTTTTCAATGTTTACTTCCGTAAGTTTTAATATTTCTCCCTCTCCCTCCTCCCTCTCTCTCCAAGACAGCCTGCAATTTGATATAGGCTCTTCATATACATTTCTATTAAACATATTTTCACATTAGTCATGTTGTACAGAAGAAATTTAACGAATGGGAGAAACCATGAGAAAGAAAAAAACAAATCAAAAAAGAAAATAGCCTGCTTTGCTCTGCATTCAGACTCTTTCTTTAGATGTTCTTTCTCTAGATGTGGATGGCATTTTCTATCATGAATCCTTTGGAATTGTTTTAGGTCCTTGCATTGCTGAGAGAATGGTTAGTCTATCAAAGCAGGTCATAGCACACTATGGCTGTTACTGTGTACAGTGTTCTCCTGGTTCTGCTTATTGCACTCAACATCAGTTCATATAAGTCTTTCCAGGTTTTTCTGAAGTCCATCTGTTCATCATTTCTTATAGCACAATAGTATTCTATTACATTCATATGCCACAATTTATTCAGCCATTCCCCAATTGCTGGGCATCCCCTCAAAAAGAGCTGCTATAAATATTTTTGTACATGTGGGTCTTTTTTCCATTTGTATGATCTCTTTGGGACACAGCCCTAGAAAGTGGTATTGCTGGGTCAAAGGGTATGCACATATTTGTAGCCCTTTGGGCATAGTTCCAAATTGCTCTCCAGAAGGGTTGGATCAGCTCACAACTCCACCAACAATGAATTAGTGTTCCAACTTTCCCACATCTTCTCCAGCATCTATCATTTTCCTGTTTTGTTGTGTTAGCCAATCTGACAGGTATGATGTGGTGCCTCAGAGTTGTTTTGATTTGCATCTCTCTAGTCAATAGTGATTTAGAGCATTTTTTTCATATGACTATAGGTTGCTTTAATGTCTTCCTTTGAAAACTGCCTGTTCATATCCTTTGACCATTTACCAATTGGGGAATGACTTGTATTTTTGTAAATTTGACTCAGTTCTCTATGTATTTTATAAATGAAGCCTTTATCAGAGACACCACTTGTAAAAATTCTTTCCCAATTTTCTGTTTCCCTCCTAATCTTGGTTGCATTGGCTTTGTTTGGCAAAAACTTTTCAATTTCATTTAGTCAAAATTATCCATTTGGCATTTCATAATGTTTTCTATCTTGTTTGGTTATAAATTCCTCCATTCTCTATAAATCTGATAAACTATTCCTTGCTCCCCTAATTTGTTTATAATATCAGCCTTTATATCTAAATCATGTACCCATTTGAACTTTATTTTGGTATACAGTGTGAGATATTGGCCTGTGCCCAGGTTCTACCACACTATTTTTCAATTTTTCCAGCAGTTTTTGTCAAATAGTGATTTCTTATCCCAGAAGCTGGGTTCTTTGGGTTTATCATTAATAAACATTTGTTAAATACCTTCTAAGCACTGGCATGAGAATGGGAGATAGAATACTTTGTGCGAAGAGCAGATAGAAGGCCACTTTGCCTGGATTGTAGCGTTTTGGAGAATAATGTCCCTTGAAGCTGGATAATTAGGTTGAGGCTTTAAAAGCTAAACATAGAAATTTATATTTTTATCCTAGGGGCATTATGAGCTACTGGAGTTTATTAAGTAAGAGCATGAGATGGTCAAATCTATACTTAGGAAAAATCACTCTGGCAGCTATGTGGAGGACTGCAGTAGAGAGTAATTTGAGGCAGAGAGACCAATTATGAGACTGCTGAAATAATCTATGCAGAGGTGATGTTGGGAAATACCGTGTGATTCTCCCTATTGCTTAGACAGTAGCATTGAACATATTTATAGCATCTCTATTAGTGCTAAAGGCGATTTGAAAAATGTAACCAATAATTTAAAAAGGGCTGCTTCCTGTAATGGAAAAACTATTGGAAAATTTATGAACAAATATTTTATCTATTTGCAGAGGCATTATAATCATTTGTTATATTTAATAAGACCTACTTCTTTGATTATAATTGTCACAATAGGAAAATATTGACTTAGCTTTGTCTCTGCTATGAAATTCATTATGTATAAAAAATTTAACATACCAGTGAAAATTCATGGGTCAGTAATTCACAAGCAACCAGCCCTTAATGAAGTTATGCCAGTATTAATAGTAAATGATGAGTCTTGATAATAGGACTGTATTCAGGACCCTTATTAGTGAATTTAAAAATTATACTTCCTTGCTAGGTCATCAGATATTTGGTTTTTAGTAGGACAAATAGCTTGTCCTGATTGAGTTTAACATCACTTTCAGGTTAATGGAGCTCTTTGGTTATGACCATAACTCCATAATTCACTACATGGTGGTCTGAACACACTAAATATAACTAGTATAGATTGCTTGCAATGCCAGAATGTTGAACTTGATCATAGTTTGTTCAGTAAAACTGTAATAATTATAAAGATTAGCCTTCTCAGTCTCCTGGTTAGCCTTCATGGCCTCCTGTCCACTCAGATAGATCCTTTGTCTTCTGTTCATCATTGATAACTCTCTGGCTTCTCACATACTTAAGGACATATCCTTATTTGTATGTTTATTCCTTATATAGCTCCAAATTTAACTGGAGACAGATTTTTAAAATTTCTCATTGTGTACTCTCCAGACAGATACCTAGTCTCTTATCCACTTGGAGACTACTCTCTGGCCTCTCATTTTACCCCTTTATGAATCAGTCCTTCAGACCTATTCCATTTATGTTTGGCCAATTTACTTAGCTACCTGGTACCTTGACGAGTGAATGCACACTATATGAAGCAGAACTTTTGTTAATACAAATTATTTAATGACACCAAAAACTAATGCAGCAACATTGATAGGATGAAATGCAGAAAAATTGCATAGAGATTGTGATGGTGAATATGCACAGTGTATAAGTCTTGAGAAAGAAAGGATAGGAAAGTATTGTATTAATCATTGAATGAATGGAAAAATATTTATGAAGGGCTTACAATTCCTAACCTCAAGGAATTTATATTCTAATAGGCAGAGACAATCCACATAGGGCACTGGTGGGCAAGGAAGAATACTTTGGTTTTAAAAGTTACAGAGATGATGTGGAGCCATAGGAGAGTAGATTGACACACCCTTTTAGGAAGAGTGACAGAGTTGGTCTGATAATAATTCCAGACCTGGAAGAGGTGAGTTTAGGGCAGAATACTTTTGTTGCAGCATGTTACTGGTGATGAAGAGAAATCTAGGGAATGAAATGAAGCATGGCTAGATTCCAGGCCTAGATGTAGTGGACAAGTCTCAATCAGAGCAAGCATGGTTCCATGTCAGGAGTTCTGGTGATGAAAGGGCTAAATCCTCCAGGGCTTGGTTTTTGGTTCAAGTACATTGCAGCTGGCAAGGAGATGAAGGAATGTACATGAAAAATAGAGAAACAAAATGTGTAGTACCCAAGGAACAAGAACATTTTACCATCTATTGCTATCAGTCACTTCCCAATACTAGTTCCCATTGGATCATGTACTTGTCCTCAAAAATTCTATTTTCTTTTATTGACTTTCCTTGGCATAAATATTCCATAGTGAGATAAACTCTTAGCCCAGTTTTTGTGTATCTAATCTCCTCTTAATTGGTCTCTCTAACCTTCACCTGAATCAACAAGCCCACATACATCCACCAGGCCTTTTTCTTATGCTTTCCTGAATTCCATGTCATTATTCAAATGAAACCACATCTAATAACATAAGAGGCACTTGAATTAGATAAAATTCTCAATTTCTAAACTGATTTAAATTCATTCTTCAAGTGTAAATGGTCATCCAATTTTGTTGGTCTACTAACCACAGGAATTAACCTTTTCTCTCTACAAGCTACTACCTGGGACCTTCCTCTTCTCATTCAGCCCCTGATTCTTTTTGACTCTATGTGGCAAGACTGACTGGTTAGTTAAAGGGGGAGGGTAAACCTTTAAGATTGTGCTTCCCTTCTTTGCTTCCTTCCCAGACCCTCAACATTATTCCCAGAGGACTTGACCCTCCCAATGTTCTCTCTTTTATTTGTCCTTTACCTCAAAGCCATAGAATCATAGTGCTAGAGCTAGAAGGGACTGCAGAGGTCCTCTAGTTCAACACCTTCATTTTTTTTAAAGTTTTTTTTTTAAATAAACTTACAACTAAGGGGAGTGAGGCTGAGAGAAGGAAGCTAAGTGACTTACCCAGGGTCATATAACTTTTATGTGTTTTAAATTGGGAGATGAGAACTCTGGTCTCCTTGATTCCAGGTCCACTATCCCATCCACTACACCATACTGCCTCCTAAACATGTTGAGTTTGAGATACTCGTTGGTATTGTCCAACAGACAGTTCATGTTGCAGAACTTAAGCTCAATAGGGGGAAGTCTAGGGATAGGTGGGTATATAGAGATAATTAAATTGCAGAGATAAATCCTTAAACCCATGGGAGCTGATGAAGTCAGCAAATGATAACAAAGAGAAAACAGAAGAGGTGCTAGGGATAGTAGATATGACTAGGATGACGAAAGAACAGAAGAGATTGAGAAGGGCAGACGAGTAGAAGGAGAGCCAGGATAGAGTATCAGGTTACCAGTGATAGAAGAGAGGTTACAAGAGAAGAGTGTGTTCAGCAGTGTCACATGCTGCAGAGAAGTCAAGAATTGAGGATTGACCATTAGATCTGGAAATTTAAGAAATCATTTGGTAATTTTTACATTATGAGTTCTAAGTAATCAACGTTTCCTACAAATTGGATTTATCAACCACTAACAAATAAGGAACTGCCAATATGTAAAACTTCCAGTTTGGTTTGTCTTTCTGGTCTGGCGTATAGCAGTCACTACCCTCTCTAACAACTCAGCTAAATGTGTCCTTTGTAACAAATCCAGATCATTAAGGCGGAGAATAAGTTAGGTACAACTTCAGCTCCAACTCTTAGTCTAGAGGTTAATTCTGTGTTGTAGCACATTTTATACATAGCCCCTTGAAGGCCATTTTTATCTTTCTAATCCATCTCTGTCCTTTTTCTGTTATCATACCAGTTGCCAATTTGTTACAGAGGAGAATTGCATTTTTTCTAGCATGTAATACTGTGCTAGTTAGGAGAAATAGCCTATCACCTTTTGCTTGTTTCCATGAATATTCATTTCTGAAATAATCACCCAATATATGATGACTCCTGAAGAAATAATGATTGGATCCTGGATGACTGACAGCTTTTGAGCTCTAAAACAATGAGAACTGACATTTTGTAGTATGTTAACATTTTATATGCATTGTCTTATTTCTTCTTGCATCAATTCTATGAGATAAGAGTTACAGGTCTTGTTATCTGTATTTTACAGTTGAGGAAATGAATCCAGAAAGGGTATTACTTGCCCATGAGGATACTGAATTTGAACTCAGATCTCTTCCAAACTCTCTATTAAGTGCTCTTTCTATTATACCATGCCACCTCTCAGTAGAGACCAGCATTATGGCAGCTGTTCTTACATGTTTTGTGTTATTTTTCTTCAGAAAAATACTTCAGAATACTTGCCATATATCCTTTATGATGGCGATTTGAATGAATAAATAAATGAAAAAGCTTTTGTGAAGCCCTTCCAGACATTGTGAAAAGTAATGGGCATACAAATACAAACAAGCAAGACAATCCATGCCCTCAGGGAGCTTACATTCTAATACGGAAAGACTGGGAAAGATATCATAATAGCAGTGGGTTTTTGATTACTGCTTTCAGAACTGGAAGCACATGGCAACGTTACTGGGAGATGGTCAGAGAGATTGGTTTTTTTTTCTAACATATTTGTTATCAAGCTCTGAAATGCCATCTAAATGTGATCTTTGTAACTTGATTAACTTAACTATGCTAATTTATTTAGTACCTGGTAGAGTTAAGGCTTAAAGATAATGTCAGATGCTTACATTTATCAACAAAATGTAGAGTTTTGGCATATTCTCTATATGTCTGTCTTTGTTAAATATCAGAGATCATGGTAGGGGGGAAGGTCACTCTTTGATTCTCAAAGCACTATTGGTAATGATACATAGTAGGCAGTTGAAGACGACTCCTCCTGCCTCCCACCTTTTTGTGCTGTTTCTTCCCTTGAACCATTTGTCACAGTATACTTATATGACTCAGTTTTAGTAAGCCTTTGTTTTGCTGCATGGGAAGTACTTTCTGAATTCTTTCTTAAGGAACTGAGTCAGAACCAGAGATGAATACTTATTGTGCATGTGGTGCTAAGAGGATTGATGAGAAAATCTAATTCCCAGATAAGTATGATTGCTTACATTGTACAAGGCACAGGCGTAAGATATGGAATAGAATATTGCAGAAAGTCACCTCATCATTCATTATGTTGGTTCACATGGCTTCTCAAAGAAGAGGACTGTGAAGATTCTGTTAGGAAGCATTTTGGAGGCATTTCCATTTTCTAGGAGATTTAGCGACACCATTTGCACAGATTCATTATATTGCTAGCTTAGATCTAGCCCATTACGTAATTTGGCCAACTTCTCTACACTGTGCACTTCCGTAGCCATTTTAACTTTCTTTATATTTTCAAAATTCTGTTCTTTGAATGTCAGTTATGTCTGTGATGTTTTAGGTGACATTGAGTTGAATTTCTTACTATAATTTCCAGTAGCCATTAACTTCAGTAAGTGGTGATTTACTCAAGCTTTGACGTCTTAGAAATAAAGAATCCTTGAGCTTTACAGTAGTATCATTTGGGTTAGGTGGATCTTTAAAGCTTATTCTTAAAAATGCTCTAATACTGTTAAGTCATATTGTGGCACAGTGAGAAGAATACTGGATTTTAGCATCAGGGGACCTCTGATCCCACCCCTAGGACCTTAGACAACTTCAGTTTCCTCATCTCCAAAATGAGGAAAGTTGGACTCCATGACCCTTCGCATTCCTTCCAGCTCTTAATTTAAGATCCAATATTCTCTCTTTGGAGGACTGTAATATTTCAGAATGGACTAGCATTGTAGAGTACAATGAATATGTCACTTATGTGTGTAAATGTTTGCTTGTAAAACATATTTTGGAGGCTCTGAAAATGTGTTTCTTTTAAAGTCTGAGTTTATTTTTTTTCTCTCCCTTTAGAGTACAGCAGTCCCTAGAACTTGGGCTTCAACAGACCATCTCTCTATAGTTTGGTGAGTAAGATCTTGTGTCAACAACCCGGCTGGCAGCTTCTGTGGGGGTATAAGATTCACCCACAGCCAACACCCAGAAAGCTGCCAACAGCACAGGTTCTTTCGATCTGCCTAATTAAGGAAAGCAAGGTGAAGGGGTTGACCAGCTTACTTTTAATTCAAATATCATTCAGTTAGTTCAGGGGAAAAAAACCAGCACCCTGAACTTCAAAACAAAATGCAAATTACAGACATCAATAGACTTTGTCTGATTCAAGTCCCAACAGATAGTTACCACAGTTCAACAAAGTTTCAACATCCAGGTTTACAAGCTGGAGGGCTCCTTAGCTACAGCTGCCTGGAGTCTCCTCATCAACACCATCTCCAGAGCCCCGCACCAATAGCTCTGTCCTCCCTTCTTATAGGGCTTTAGACATCATCAGACATCATCTGAATCACCAGAGCTCAGGCTCTGGTGATTGGTTCTTGAGTTGCCCCCTCCCCTTAGGACCCTGGGATGTTCACATCCACATGGATTACATTAACACCTAATGGGGTTTGGGCCTGGGGCTTAGCACCTAGTAAAGCTCACTGAGATAAATTGAGTCACTCAAAGAAAACAAAGACAATTCTGGTTACAGATCTATAGTTAATAAGGCAGTTGTCATTTTTGCCATTCATATTGTGGGGCCCCCACTTATCATTTGGTGCACTGAAGTGTAATTCAGAAAAAGGCTTTTTTTAATGTAGGGACTTAGCAACCTGGTAGGTGGGATTTGGAAAAGTTACTTACCTCTTCTAGGTCTCACACCTCTCAACCTTAAAATAGATAGATAATAATCAATATCTAATTTCTCTTGCATAGTAAATATAACAAAAATTATGAAATCATTTTGCAATTCTCAGGTATGTAAGAGGGTAGAATCATTTTGCCCTAATTCTGCCAATTGTAGGGTGGCATACCCTCTGAGAGAATAGGGGCACCAAAGAAAGCAAGGCTCATACCAGCTTGGATATTAATAGGTTTAATTGTAGTTAATTAAGTTAATTGGGAGAATTTACTCACAAGAGGCCATTTGTCCTGGGGGGCAGCAGGAAAAAGTAACATTGTAGATCACAACATCAACCCCAGCTCAGATATTATATAGAAACAGAACAAAGAAGGCATAGTGCCAGGGTGGCCCAGGGTCACATGCAAGTTTTCGCATGGGATAGTTGGAGTTTCTTTTGCTCTTTACATTTACTCAAGGTAGTTTGCATTCTCTGTGAGACTCAAGGTAATGTTCCTAGGCTCTGGCTACCACTGTACAAGGTGCTATGCTGTATTTAATAATAATGCTTAAAACGGTAGGATTATAGTCATCCCTGAAACCAAAGACATATGATACAGAGCTTTCTTATTTTAGATTTTTCATTTATAAATATTTTCTTATCAATTTCCTTAGGTGTAAACAACTGCAGTTGACTACAGTTAGAGCTTTTTTTGACCTTATTGATGAGGACACTAAACAGGTAAGTATTAGTTTACAAATTACATATGTATTTCATGTGTATTACATGTGTATTTTAATATAATGGACTCCTATACCTCATTGACTTGTGGACTTAATACATAATTTATTTTTACTCTTACGGAAATAATAGCTTTCATGACTAAGTAGGATTGATACCAGAAATGCAAAGCTTAGAAAAAAATATCAAAAATGTACAACTTAATATACAATATGAAGCTTTAATAGTTTGTAGTCAAGTTGTTTTTCAGTTGTGTTCAACTCTCTGTGACCCCATTTGGAGTTTTCCTACTACAGCAAAAATGGAGTGGCTAGGTGGTACAGTGGCTAGAGTACCAGGCCTGGAGTCAAGAAGACCTGAGTTCAGATTCAGCCTTAGACACTTACTAGCTGTGTTACCCTAGGCAAATCACTTAACCTTGTTTGCTTCAGTTTCCTCATCTATAAAATGAGCTGAAGAAGGAAATTGCAAATGGCAACCCCTCCAATATTTTTGCTGAGAAAACCCCAAAAAGGGGTCACAAGGAGTCACACATGACTGAAAACAACAACAACTAGAAGAGAAGAATAGCATGTTCCTCCTCTTGAGGGACTTATGAGCGTAGTAATATTACAAGCTACATAGTCTTCTCTTTAGACTGCTACTCAACTATGGTTTCACATGAACTGTGAAAAATGTCGCATGTTTTCTTTTCAGATAACTGTGAAACCCAAAAAGAAGATGTCTGTTTTGAATCATCACTTTATAAAGAATCCAGCAAAGCTTTTTGAGGAAATTCCTAATATAGTTGCTGATTTAACAGGTTGGTGATAAGAATAGCATATTTATACTTTAGTAGATTCTAAGAATAATATCTGGACACACCATCGTTATAACCTAACAGAGTTTGGGACCCCATGGGGATTAGAGAGATAGAGAGATAGATAATGGCTAAGGGAGGGTAGATAGGTAGAGATAGCTATAGATTAATAGATGTAGATTGATAGATGATAGATAAGTAGAAAAAGATAGACAGATGTAAATAGGTAGATAGATAAATAGATGATAGAGCATTTACCAAGCACTTACTATATGCCAAATTCTGTGATTAGCTATGAAGATACAAAAACAAGAAAATAAGGTCCTCCTATTTTCAAGGAGCTTACATTCTAATAGGGGAAGATAAAACATTAAGAGGGATTGGGAAACATGGGAGGAATGTGGAGAGAAGGGTTGCCACACAGGGCAAGACTCCTGTGGGAAGGTAGAACAGATCAGAAAGTGACTGAGCCCCAGCCACACTGGACTTCCTCTAGATAAAGGCTATCGTGGGCAGGTATTTACCTATCAGGAATCAGGCCTTAGGTGGACAGGGGAATCTGATGAGAAGACAGAGGAAGACTGAAGAGTGAACTAGAAGTATTTAATGTATTGCAGCTTTTAAAAAATTCATAGTGAAACAGTGGCATTCATGTAGCTTTTTGTGTATTAATATAATGTGTACATGTGACAATACATTAATACAATACACAAGTAAGAAGCCAAAGGAGAAAGGATGGAAGCAGGAAATTAGAAAAAAGATTCTCAGATATTGTGGATGAAAATTTTCTTCTACTGACAACAGTATTACAAAATAAGGAAGGTATTTTCTCATGACTGTGGTTCAAATTTAGATTAGCTAGTACCAGCTGAAGAGTGAATTCTTAAAGAAAAATAGAGGTAATAGGATAAGCATAATAGGTATAGACTTAAGTAATGATATAAGAAAAAAACTCAAGATTCCTGCATTTCCAGATTAGGTAACACTTTATCTCCCAAGGTAATAACTATCTTGGGTGAGAAGGGACCCTGGATTTTCATGCAGAAATACATCTTAAACAGTTTAGCTCTGAAGATGATAATGATAGTTTCTTTAGTATAAATTAAGATACTGTGTATAAATATACAATATAAAGGCTACTGAACTTTAGAGGGTACGTGAAATCCTTCAGTTCTTTTCCTGGCTTGATAGTAGTTGCTTCAAAACTTGATTTTACACAAATACTAAATTTAAAATTTAAAAAAGAAATCCACCTCAGGATGCAGAATTGTTTCTATATAAAATTAGATCCACATTCTCACAGTTATTGGTGCAGAGCAATGATTTACCAGGAAGTTCTGCCAGATGAATGCTGCAATCTGTCACACAGAGAATTTTTCCTCTCAATCCTTTCTGAAGATCCTAAGAGGAGAACTTGCCAGATCTCAAGTCTGCACCAGATTCAATGCAAAAATTTTGTTTCTGCTTTCAAATTTCATGCTTGTCACTAAGCTATGGCCGAGGGCTGCCAAGTGAGTATAATGTTTAAGATACATTCCTTCCATTTTCAAAAGCCAATTCAGTTATTTCAACTGGAATTTGTGCTTAAGGAGTCATCATAGCAACCTTTGTTCTCATTTAATCACTGAAACTTTTCTTCTGCCGGCTGATCTGAGCCTTCTTGGAAAATTTTAGTCTTGTTATCTTGTTACCTTATCAAAAGCCTAGCCTGCCAGGGCAGTGTGTCTGAGAAGTGTGACCCATGTTAGCCAAAGCATTAAGTACTTGTTTCTCATCCAGTTGAAAAAATTAAATGAATGCTTTGTATACCCCTCTCATGCAGGGCTTGTAGTAGTACCAGTGATAGAAATAGTAAAGTCAGAAGCAGGAATAAGCTTTGGGGAAAGGACACATTGTTTGAGATACACATGGGACATCCAGGCAGAAGCATCTTGGAGGCAGTTAAAGACTTGGGTCTGGAGCTTAGAAGAGAAGTCAGGGATGGAGAAAACATATTTGTGAGTCATCTGTGGAAATGAATTACTTAAATTCAGAGGAGTTAATGAAGTCACCAAGGTAGAGAGAGAAGAGGATGTATTTAAGGAAGAGCAGCAGGTAAAGAAACAAACACAGAACCAGCAGAGCATGTATGATGTCTCAGAAGCCAAGAGAAAAAAAACTTCCAGAAATACAGAGTGATCCACCTTCTCTTGGTCAAGACAGGTCATTAAATTGGGTGATTAGGAGGACATTGGTAATCTTTGAGAGAAGTTTCAGTAAAGTTGTGCAGACAAAAAGTGAGATTACAAAGGACTGAAGAGAGAGTTAGTAAAATGGAAACTTGGAATAGAGGCTGCTTTTTTTGTCACATAGTGTCCAGAAATGGAGAAATAATTTTGCCTTTCTCTGGTCAGGCTACATTGACAATATTGTGTATAGTTCTGGGCACCACATTTTAGAAAAGAGTATACTGGAAAGCATCCAGAATGCAATGGACCTTGAGATACTGCCAAATAAGGATTGTTTAAAGGAAAAAGGCATATTTAGCCTGGAGAAGAGAATACTTAGGGGAAACATGATAGTTGCCTTGTCTTTATATCCCCAATGGTATCTTACACATAGTAGTCACTTAATATATGCTTTTTAAATTAGAAAAAAACACTGACCACAAAGGGGAAGAAAAGAAATGGGATAGTAACAAAATGATTTAGAAGGGACATATTTTTCTTGTTTTATGAAAGAAGATAAATACTTTTCCTTTCTGTTGTTAGCTCCATAGTGAGAACAAGACTAAATATAGTTATTAAATTGTTAATGTAGGTGCTAGTTAGTTATGAGTACATGATGGCAACCCATATTTCCTGTTTTAAAATACCTTATGTTTAGAAATGTAGACTTTGTTTAATGTCATATTATGAAGAATAAATGTTTCTTCCAGCAGTCAGCAGGAAAGCAGTTAAGATTTTATCATTCAGAAGTGAGAATAATTTTCTCTACTTTAGGGACATCTAAATGGGTTCCAGTGAAAGTATCAAAATGGACCTTTATGGCTTTTAATGTAAGTACTTAACCAAATATTTTAGAATGAAGATAATATCTACTTTGTGAGGGTGAATATATATAGTGATTTTTTTCCTCTCTATTTTTTAGGAGTCTTATGCGATGTATTTTGCATTTCCGCTCGCAAATCACAGAAAAACCTATACCCATGTATACTGTCAGAACAGCATGATGGTAAGAAAATGTCTGTACTTTATTTTTTAAAGTTTAAAATGGCTAAAGATAGTTCATTCTTTAGAGCCAATCATATAACACAACTATCAAGAATTTCACAATTTTATTCTTCATTGGGCTGAACATATAAATATACCCTTCCCGGTATCTAGGGATCTGTGAAACCTAATGAATAATCAGATGGTTCTTGAGGAACTATAGAGTTAAGGCCAAGAGAGTTAGCTGTCTAAAAAAGGATATTTTTATGACACTGGAGAAGCCTCATGAGTAAGCCTTACCTCCCACGGTGGTATCAGCTATACAAATAGAATACCCATATCCACTGGTCAGAACTCCTTTGCTAGACAGTGCTACAGATAAGGTAACATTCTTTTTCAGATGTGCTTTTCCTGGACTTCATGAGGTCCACTGTTCTTCTGTTAGCACTTTCATTACATGACCAATCTTCTTAATTTCAACATAATATTATTATTTGCATGTAGCAGTTCTTCTCTTTTTAGATGATTTTCATCTATAACTTTTTAGTGTGGTTGGTTTCTGTCCTGTCCCTGTCACTCTTCTACATCTGTTCTTCCCACATCATCAGTCAGCTTCTCAAAGGGTTTCCATTAAGTTACACACACACACACACACATGCGCGCACACACACACACACACCCTCTTTGATTTCATTGGTATAGGAAACTCGAAGTGAGGACACTTCCTCTATCAATGAGGCAGCTCATCTGCAATTTCTAGTCTCAGAAAACTGTGAGGAACATTGATGGTAACTTTGGTCGCCAGTGGTACAGAGGCAGACCTTGACCCTGACTCTAAGTCTAGTTCTCTATTCACTACATCACACTGTTTTTGGGGGCGTAAATATCCCCAATCTATAGGATTTGTCTTATAGCTCTATCTGTTGATAGATCCAGTTGTATGATTTCATTGGTGTGGAGAACTCCCAGTGAGAAACTTGTACTGATGCAGATCAGCAACCCTTCTTCAAATTAAAGTCTTAGAGTGGTGGTTGCTTCACATCTAGGCTCAAACTCAAGCCATGTTTCATTTGACTCCCCAGACTTCTCCTCACTAGCCACCGTGCTGCTCTGTCCCTTTCCTAATTGCTGAACTAGGATCAAATAACTGTCTTTGCTCATGGAAAAGATATGTTAGTCTTCAGTCTGCTCCCTTTTGACTGCACTCACCATCCCTGTAAGCTTCCAAACCAAAATATTCCTCCCTGGCAACTACTCTCCTATATATGTTAGCTCTCTTGTTGGAATGTTAGCTTCTTGAGGGCAGGGATTGCTTTTGTATTTATATTTGTACCCTCAGTGTTTAGGGCAATGTTTAGCATATATTAAGCACTTATTAAATGATTTTTTATTCATTCATTTCATTCATTTAAGAATTGCCTGCAGCACTGAGAGATTAAGTGATTTGCCCAAGGACACACATCTACAATGTATCAAATATAGGACTTTAATGCAGATTGTTTGACTCCAAGCCAGGAACTGTATCCACAGCATTCTGCTGCCACTTGCACATGCATGCATACATGCATGCTTTCTGTATATCATAAACACACATTTTGTAGATATGCACATATATATCTGTATAAATCTCTCTGTAAATACATGTGTGTTTATATACACACATATATGTAAAATGAAGTGACCCTTCTCTTTGCCAAGGCCAGTACCTCTACACATATCCTTAATTCCATCCTTTCCCAGCAGCTTGTCCCTTCAGTCATTTCCTCCCTCTCTCTAATTCTCAGTCTCCCACCTGGCTCCTTGCTTACTACCTTCAAATATGCCCAAGATTCTTCCCTACCCCCCATTGTTTAAAAACCTTTACAAGACCCTCCCATTTCTTCAAACTATCATGCTCTATCTCTCATTCCTTTTTCAGCCAAATTCCTAGGGGAAAAAAGCAGACTCCAGTTCTATTACCTCCACTTCTTCTCATTCCCGTTCAACCCTTTGCAATCTGGCTTCTCCTCTTATCCCTTAGGATCCCAAACTTATTTGGTCTGCCACCCTTTTAATGAAAAATTACTCAGTGCCCCACTAGAAATCTAATTTCTTTAACGCTTTAACGTTTCTTCAAAATTTGCATCACTTCAAAAAATATATAAAATAATTTATTAAAAAAGACACATCTTAAATATAATAATTTATTGTAAATTTGTGAGGTTTTTCCTGGATTGAAATTTTGATGATGCAAATTGTGTCATGTAACTGTATAGTATTATATTGTAAGTAAGTCATTACACACACATATTCCTGCCAATGTGTGCTGGACTTCTCGACAATGTGTGACATGACACACTCACCTGCCAACACTTGCTTGTTAATACATCAGCAGACATGACCACTGACTTGCATTTTTTGTGTTTATTTGAAAAATAATGTAGTCACTATGACTTTAGCTCTGTTATATAGCAGATGAAACATGTATGAATGGTTTTTCAAGATTTTCTTATTTGTTCTTCTTTCCTTATACTTTTACTGCCCCCCCCCCTTATTTTTATTCAATGCCTCTCAATTGCACCCGAGGCTACTACTGCCCTCCCCCATTGGTCCAGTGCCCCCAGGGGGCGCTATTGCTCAGTTTGGGAACATATGTCTCTTGGAATATTCTCTCTAGAATTACCAATAGTCTTTTAATTGCCAGATAAGAAACTTTTCTCAGGTCTCATCCTTCTTGATCACTCTGCTGTATTTGACAGTGTTTACTACCCTCTCTGCCTGCATATTTTCTCTTCTCTGCATTTCTATGACACTACCCTCTCTGATGCTCTTACCTCTCAAACCTCAAAGGTCTCTTCTTAGAAGCCTATTACTTAAAATTAAAGATACATGTGTTTTACAAATAGTATTTTTTGAGGTTGAAGTTTCAAATATATATTTACTTTATTTCTCTGCTTGCTTCACCGCCAGTGAATTGGAGGCACCTATGTTATCATTTTGTTTATTGTACATAAGCATAACTTAAGACCAATGTATGCCATCACTCAGTTTCACCCTTCACATATGAAGTGTCCTATTTTCAGTTATTGATTCAGTTAATTTATTGGCACTGGCTTAGGTGCTGAGGGTTAGGGTTATGTATTAACTCTTCAAGTTAATAAGACATATAGGTACATAGGTCTAGAAATGGAATGGATTTCAGAAGCTTCCTCTAATTCCACCCTTAAATTTTACAGATGAGAAAAATAAGGCCTAAGGAAGTTAAGTGACTTGCCCAAGGTCACATGGATATTAAAAGACAGCAGTCAGGATTTGAAAACAAGTCCTTGCTCTTAAAATGTTTATAATCTAGTAGAGTATTTTGGCTGCATTATTTTTTGCAGAGCTTATCCTTATTTTTGTGTTTGTTTCTATTCTCATGGTTGACTTACTTATCTTGCTTATTGATTATCCCAGGCCCATCTGCTCTAGTCTGCCAGTTGCCTTAGTTTAGGTTCGCAGTTCACAGAGATTCACAGTTATGTCATGCATTCTTTGAAGTTATTTATCATTTTGTTCTTTGTGAATTTCTTGAATCATCTTTGCTTGTGGTTACTCCATTTAAATTCGTTCTGCAACTGAAATAGAATATTCTCTTATGTTGTCTCCTTAAATGTCTAGCACAGTCATATCCTGTTTTGATGAGTATTACTTCAGTATTAGTATACTGAATATATTTTAGGACCAAATATGACATGCTTGCATTATTGATAGAATTTATCAGGAAACTGGATTTAATGCCTTTCCTAGGTTCAGGATGAAAAACTGCTTAGGAGATTAGATGACATTAGAGTAAAGGACTCTCATCCAGGAATTTGATGTTCCATTAATGCCACACTTTCCTGCCAGCCTTCCACAGCACATCTTGACTCCTCCTCCCTCCCACCCTCCAGCCATTTAATTTAAGTCCCTCTTTCTTTGTTAAATCATTTAAGACACATAGGTCATCCTACTGCTTTAGGCTTCCTGCCTTCCCTGTCTTCTTACTCCCTCTCAAAGGAGGCATCACTGGTGGAATTCTAAGTAACAATATCCTTACCTTTGTTTATGTTGCTTCTCCACTCAGTCTGTAGTGGATCTTTAAAAAATTGATGTTGCCTTTGTTCTTATTTTAACTCTATTTAACACTTTGTCTTGTTTTGTGTTAACTGACAGGATATACATAGTTGGATTTATGGCTGTATAAACAGTGTTTCTATGTGGTGAGTATGTTATATTGTATTAGAAATGTATTGCTTTGCCTCCATTTAGAGTCACTTAAAGACCAAAATTTTAGTTTCCCCCCCAACATAAATTAAATATTCAAAACCATCAGACTTTATTTTAAACTAATTTAATGTTACATGTATAGTGGAAGACTGCCAGACTTGGAGTCAGAATGACTTGGGTTTGAGTCTTTGTTCCAACACTTAATATCTATGTGACTTTAGACAAGTTGCTTAAACTCTCTGAACATCCATCTTCTCTTCTATTAAATGAAGATTGTAATACTCTCACCACCTACTTCCAGGGATGTTGGAAATAATGAGTTTTATAAAACTTAAAATGCTATATAATTGTTGCCAATTACATAATTCCTGATGGTTGTTTACAACTGTATTACCAATTTTAAATTCATTCTGTGGCTTATTTGCTAATTCTTTGTTATTTTTGCTTTTTGTTTGCCAGTTGTTTTTGCTTTTTTTTTCACATATGCAACTGTTATGTTGATCAGAGTCTAACCTCAGGTATTTGTCTCTTTTGATAACAACCTTGTTCTGGTTCATTTATAGTACTCAAGGTGTTGACTTGTCCTGGAAGAGTGAACTACTGCCAACAATGAAGGTACATTATACCTTTTTAATTTGGGTTCTTCCTGATGAAAAAGTGCTTTGGTATATTTGTAAATACTTTGAAACTCTATTGGTACATGCAGTTTTAATCTGTCTTGGTAGTAAGTACTTCCTTAGCCTTTTAGAAGCATTTTCTTAAGGAATATAAGAAGCATTTTTTTAGTTTCCTTTTATTATTTTCCTGGTTCATGGTAAATCTGTTCATATAAATCTTCCAAATTTTTAGTGATTTTTTTAAATAAACATTTGAAAAATTAATCTGACTATCCACTGCTTCCCCCATAGTTAATTTAAAAAAAACCAGAAATTAAGCCCTCCAATTCGTTAAGCCATTCCCCAATAAGAGGATACCCCCTTAATTTCCAATTCTTGCTACTGCGAAAAGTGCTATTATCCATATTTTTGCACATGTAAATTCTTTTCCTCTTTCTTTGAGGTTTCAAACTAGTAGTGATATAGCTAAATCCATTTATCTTGGATATGAGACCTTTAACAGAGAAACTTGCTGCAAAGATTTTTTTTCTCAGTTACCAGTTTTTCTTTTAATTTTTACTATCTTAAGTTTCTGAGAAACTTTTTTTACATTTAAAAATATATAGTAAATGAGTCAAATTATTTTATGTAGTTATTTTAAATTGCATTTAATTATTTTAATTTAATTTACTTACCATGCTTGCAGTGAAATATAATTTATTTTTAATTTAATTTAATTTACTTACCATGCTTGCAGTGAAATATAAAGAACACAATGGTAAAGCTTCTTCAGTAAACATAATTATTAGGAACTTGGTTTCCAGTTATTTTATCATTATTGGTAATTTAAATGTGCCATCAAGGAAATTTTATAAAGTACCAAATAAAATTTGGAGACTCTGTCATAATTATAAACAGGAATCATATGTGTTTAAAGCAAAGTCTTATAGCATATGTCAAATCATTATGCACCTAATTGAATGAAACTCCTTTCTCATTTGTTTCAGACTTTCATGTTGAAACTTCAAGATTATCCAAAATTGTCTCATCTTGTTGTTTATGTACCAACTACTAATGGAAACAGGGTAATAACAATTTTTAAACATTCTCAACTTGTCTGTTAATATAAAAATATTAATGGAAATAAGATATTCTAAGTATATTTGTGATAGTTACATAAAAATTTTAAAATAGCCTTTATAAAATTATATTTGGTGATTGTATTTATTTTTCCCTTTCCTATTTGCAAATAACACGATATGCTTCATGTGTATTTGGAGCACTCCTTAGAGTCGTAGAAAAGCATTAATACCAATTTTATTCTGATTCAACTTTGAATACAAATGCTTGTCCAGATGAGAACTTTCAGTTGCATTTTTCTGTCTTGGAAAGGTTTGAAAGCAAAATTCTCGGTCTTAAAGTCTTACCAATACCTATATTAGATTCACGGCTTTCTTCTACTTAGCTTAAATCAGAAGGGATTCTTCAGCGGCATTAATCTAACAATCCTTTTTATAATTTCCTTTTCTTTTTTATGTTTAGGGCTTTTTTATTTACTACCACTACTACTAATTCTTTTTACAAATACATTTTATTGATATCTTTTGTTTTTTACACTGTGTAAATTTCCCCTTGTATCCCTCTTCCTTCCCCATCCTAGAGAATTGTCCTTTATGGACGATAACAATGAAGAGGAAAAAAACACTACCAAAACGTATGATTACATTTTTTTAAATCTCACAATGTATTCCCATGTTCCACAACCATGAACTTCCCACCCCTTCCCCTTAAAGCCTCCACAAAGAAGTGCAGAGAGGTATTTTTTTCATGTCTCTTCTTTGGGGCCAACCTTGTTATTTGTAACATTTTAACATTCATTTTGATTGTTTTGTGATTGTTGTTTCCATTTCCATTCATAGATATTGTGTTTATTGTTTTCTTGACTATTCTTACTTCACTTTATATCAGTTCATGTAGTCTGTGCTTCTCTGTATTCATACATGTTTCTCGCAGCACAATAATATTCCCTTATATTCTTTAGTCATTCCCCAACTGATGGGTATCTACTTTGTTCTCAGTTCTTTAATAACAAAAAATGTTGCTATAAATTATTTTGATGTGTATAGAGACTTTCTTTTTATAATCAGCAACCTTCTTGGATGTAGGCATAGCGTATATTCTGGGCCAAAAGATAAGAACATTTTAGCCCCTTTATTTGCTAATTTTGCTTAATTCCAAATTATTTTTCAGAATGATTGTATTGATTCACAGGGCCACCAGCATTAAATTAGTATGCTTATCTTTCTACAATTCTTCCACATTGATTCTTTCTATCTTTTGTACCCTTTGCCAGTTTGCTGGATGTGAGGTGAAACTTCAGGGTTGTTTCAATTTGTATTGCTTTCATTATCATTGATTTGGAGCATTATTTCATATGGTTATTGATAGTTTGCAGTTCTTCTGTTTAGACTTACTTGTTTATGTCTTTTGACTGCTTGTCTGTTGGGGAATGTAAAATCCCTCTTTTCCAAAATGTGTGTTACTTCAGATAAATTTAAATGGTTTTCCAGTCTTTCCTCAAATTTCAATAATTTTTTCTTTATTTCTTTAGGGAGCTCCTTTAGTTTCTTTCCATTTACTGGCTTTTTTTAATCTTACGATAAACACTATTGTCCTGAAATACTCCATAATTATAAGATCAACCATATACAACTGATCTACAAGTTTGCCAAAATCTTTTATGGTTTGTGTTCTATACTCACTATACACAATAGATGTTTCTTATAAATGTATAAATCGAGCTACATTTTCCTTTTGACTTAGACTTTCAGTAAAATAATTTGTTCATTTATAATTCATCCTCATTTGTTAGTAGCTCCTAAAGTACTTTTGATATTCTCTCCCTTTCCTCTTTCTGAGCCTGTCTGCCAAGTATGTGATTATCTATAAACTAATACTCAAAAATAATAGGCAGACTTGCTATTTAAAGAGACATTGCCATTACCCCTTTTTATAATGAACATAACTTTAATTTATTGGGAAAAGTTAAATGTATTGTATCGAATTTTCTTAAAAGTTGGCACACCTTTAATAGAAGATTTTTTGCAACTTATGTTGATTGTTTTATTGAGATAGTTAATGATCATTGGTATCATTGATATTACTTGTTTAGAGGTTGAGTTTTGTAAACTTTTACATTTTATTTAGTGACTTTTTGCTTGGTCACCACATTTACTATAAGTTCAGTTTTACCAGTAAGGTTTTTTTGTGTGTTTTTCCCCCCAGTTTGTTTTAGACTGTGAATTTTTTCAAATAGAGTTAAGAACTGTACAGCTTCCTGTAACTCATCTCTTTTCTTTTGGTAGGTATCTTATTTCTTCAAATCTTGAAAACTACTTTTATTTGTAACAGATTATCTTTAACAGATTATTTTATGTTTTATAGTTTCAAAGTATCTTTTATCTGTGTGCTGGATTCCCACTGACAAGTTAAGAGGCACTGGAGCCTGCTTCCTTGTGTCGTGCTAAAGATTGTTGTTTAATCGAAGCAGTATAAAAACTGTTTAAAGCAAACATAATAATTATGCCTCTCATTGTTATGGTGCTATATGAAGAGTTCTCACTTGTATGACTTCATTTGATGCTAATACTACCCTATAAAATAAGGACTGATATTATTTTCCAGTTTATGCATTAAAAAACAGAGGCTCAAAGAAAATGTGATTTGCACAGCTTGAATCCAGGTCTCCTCACTGACTTCCTGTTCTCCTTCTACCATACTGTACTACCTGTGTAAATATCAGAAGTGGCTATGAGTATGAATGCTCTTATTCATAGTGAGTCAGTCTCTTGAAATGACCTTTGGAAGAATTGTCTGTCCTCCATAATAATCACATTGACTTGCAAATTACATTAATTAAAAGGTGTATGGGTTTGATTTTTTTATTAATTTTGTTTTTACATATGTTCTTGTGCTATGTTGGCCCTTTATGAGATCTTCATTTTCCTCATAACTTTCCAAGATTTCTCTAAAATGTTCTTTACATTCTATATGAGAAAAAAAAAGTGCTATTTGAAAGAAAATCCTGTCATCAAGTTAGGCCTCATTTCTTAGAAAACTACTAAGACTATGGCATCCCGTTATATAATTTCCCTCAAAAATGATGTGGCAAAATTTTTTTAACTTGATAAAATTAATTAATCTATGTTTGATGTTTTTAACCATGTGTGTGTATATGACTGAAAAGTTAGTCTAGCTCATCATTTGCTTTTAAGTGAAAATGGAATAAAATGTGCAAGTTTTTAAGTTTAAAGATGTTAATCCAAATAAAAATCCTAAAACTTAGATCAAAGAAATCAAGACTCTGAGTTGACTGCAGTGTTACATATTCTCTGCAGTAGTTTTTTTACTATTTGAGTCAGAGGCCAAGCGTTAGAAGTAGGTGACATATAGGAATTCAGTCCCTCATTATTTCTCCTTGGTATTTTTATAGCTATATGTATAATTTTGCATCCTTGCTGAATTTTCTCTTGCTTTTATTGGGCATTTCTTCAATTTGCCAAAGATATTTTTATTCTATTCCTTAATTTTATCCTAATTCCTTAGTCCTATTCTCTAAATTGCTAACTATATTCCTAAATTAATGTAATATCCTTTAATATAAATGCTGTCTAGTTGCTTATACATGCCTTGGTTTTAAAAAATATTTCTGTTAGATTCAGAAGGATATTGTACAATTAGCATCTGACCTGGCTCCTTTTTCCTATTGAAAACTTCTTGTGGTAATACTCTGAAAAATTAAAAGGTTATTGCATTTCTCTTCAAGTAATCCAGATTTCAGCAGGTATTAGATTTAGGCATAGGGCAAGTAGGAGGTACAGTGGATAGAGTTCTGGGCCAGGAGTCAGGAAGATCTGAGTTCAAATTTGGCCTCAGACACTTACTACCTGTGTGACCATTCCAGTATCTTTGCTAAGAAAACCCTAAATGGGGTCACAAAGAGAGTCAGACACAACTAAAAAACTACTGAACAGTAACAACAGATTTGAGTGAGTCATTTACTCTATGACTACTTCTCTATCTTTAAAGTGAGAATACTAATACTTACATCCTGTGAACTGACTTTTGAGCCACTTGTATGTTCAGCCTGTGGTAGTCTAGTCTTTGAGAAGTGTAACCTGTGACATAATCTATCAGACTATTATCCAGTAAACTCTGATTTTTATACCAATCTATGCCTTAGTAACTTTCCTATATGTATAGCCATCGTTGCAATCTCTAAGTCAGTTTCCTCTTTTCATCCATAAACTGTTTGGGCATCAAGGACATGTTTGGAGAAGAAGGCATTTCAGAAATATGATGTCATGGAAGAAAAACTTGATCTAGAATCAGAGAACCTGGTTTCAAATATCATTTCTGTTTACTTGCTACCTGTGTTACAAGTCATTCAATCTCTCTGGGCCTCAGTTTCCTCATATTTAAAATAAGGGAGTTGGATTAGAGCTATCTAAAAGTAGAATATGTTACCTTGAGTAGTAGTGGATTTCCCTTCCTCAGAGGTGTCTAGGCAGAATTTTGAAGACTACATATTAGGTATGTTGTAGAGAAGATTCTTATTCTTTACAGATTGACCTAGATAACCTCAGAGGTCCCTTACAAATCTAAGATTTTGTGACATGATATCTTTTAAATACTATGTTTCCATGTTAAATACTCAGACAGGTTATTCACTGGCATGATGATTGAAAAGAGAAGTTATGTTTAATGGTTATGGCATGTTTTCCCAATTAGTTGCCAAAGGACAAATAGAAAACTCTATTGAAACTAAGATTTTTTCCTTCTATTAATCTCCTAAGTTTATTTTTTATCTCTCATTGAAAGAAATTAATTTTATTTGTTACAGAATTGTAGCTTTTAAAAAGTCCTTTTTCCATTTTTAAAATTATTTATTCAAAATGTATATTTTGTATACTACCTCAGATAATATGGTATGAATAAGTATTTCCCAAACTAATTTGACCCTGAACAATTGTGAGCTTTGAAGTACAGTGACGGAACCTTAAAATTCTGGTTCAGGGACTCTACGAAAATGGGGTTTCTCAGGAATAAAGGAGGGTTGGGAACATTTGAGAGCAAATTAGTCAAAATTAATTTTTTTGTAAAGATTACTGCACATAAATATAATACAGAATTTCACATTAAATACTTCAGAGGGAAACATTTTTTCCGTTGACATTTTGTCATGAAATCCTTTTTTCATAATTTGTGGAGCATGAAGATTCCACAGAATATAGTTTGGGAAATGCTGACGTGGAAGATGACTGAGCTGTGAAGACACAAGTTTGAGTTCTGACTCCACTATTTACAAGATTTGTAAGCACTTGGACAAATCACATCAACTCTCGAGCTTCAGTTTCCCCATCTATAAAATGGGGATAATACTTGCACTGCCCAAGTCAGTATTGAGGGTCCAGTCAGATAATGGGTATGCAAACTCACTGAAAATTGCAAAGTGTTATACAAATTAGTATGTTATCAGTCTTCCATGACTTTTCAGTAATAAAAGCTAAACCTTTTTGACAATATGAATTCTCCCAAGAATTTTATCAAAATATCTATTATGACTTAAGGAATCTGTAACTTATAGCCTCCCTATTCTATTTTAATTTAAATATTCCTTTGTCATAGTTATGTCATCTGATCAAAATTCAAATGTTTCTTTTTTAAAAATCAGAAACATGTATGACCAACATTCCCACCTAACAGAAGGAACAAAGTTTTGTCTAGAAGTGTTTACGAAATGATTTTCTATTGTCATTTGTCTCACATATCATAAGACAGAGGCATCAAACACATGAGAGCCACATGTGGTCCACAACACTCCCGAGTATGGCCAAACCTAAGTAAAATGTAATTGAGAAATATTTAACAAAATGAATAAAAATATGAAAATATAGATAATATATTTTAAAACTGAGTCAGTGTACAGCCTGCAGGGATCCTTCTGTACAGTTATTTCTATTTTCTGTTTTTTTGTTTGATACCACTGTTGTAAGAGGCAAAAAACCAAGGCCTTTTCTGTTTGAAAGAGCTCTTCTGTTCCAGGCTTTACCACTTATGCAGAGAAGTAAATACCTGCCTGCCAGTAGGACCTGTATGACATTAGCCAAGAAGTTTCACTTTCCTGGGTTTCAATTTCATCATATGTGAAAATGAGAGATTCCTTTTAGCCCCAAATCCAATGAGCTTTTTGTTTGTTTGTTTCAGTTTTTCTGATTTTCTCTGAGTTCATGATATTTTCTTATAAAGCAAAGCCTTACTTATTAAGACTATTTTGGGAAAAGAATTATCTGTATCATAGGTCAGGGCTGTCCAAAATGAGGCCCAGTGCGATCTATGCGGCCTGCCTACAAGCATAGAAATTTACATAAATGCTTTAGTAAAGGAAGCCGAGCTACCGCAGAGCTCTCACTAAAATGGCAAATCAAAATATATTGTCTATTGTTTCAATAAAAACCTAAGGTTGGACAGCTCTGTTATAGATTATATTGAATGCAATAGTGTAATAGCTTTATTATATTCAGGTACTAATAATGGGAACTAATCAGATGTTGCCTGGTAGAAGTGCTACTTTAATGAAAAAAATGTAATTTGAATTATTATCAAAGGACCAACTCAAACAGTTTTGGCTTCTGCTTATTTGGCAGGTCTTAATGTGTAAATGAATGATTTATAAGTTTTCTCTCTTTAATAGGTAAACATACCCTTTGCAGTATTATTTTATGTTTTTTGTGTAGTAGGCTCTTAATACATATTTCTTAGTGATTTATTTGCTTATTAAATAAGCAAGTTCCTCTTTTTTAGAAATTATTCAAAGGTAAGCCACAACTCAACACCTATTAATACTAACACAAATACTGAGTTAGTCTAATACAAATACTAAGTTAATTTAAATTTGTTATTTAGATTCCTGTTCTCTCATTAGTAACTTGTATCTTTCTTAACTTTTTAAAAAATAAATTTTGTTACTGTATTAACTTATTATTTTTCAAAGTCTGATTCTTTGGTAATCATTCTAATTAAAACCAGATTTTAATTAATTCAACAGGGTTAACTTCAAAGCAGATCAAATTAAATTCAAATGGCTTATTCTACACTGTACCAGTCATGAACTTTGGACAGGTAACAATTCTAGGTGAAGAAAAAAGAAAGACTTTATATTTCCTATTTGGGGTATGTAAATAAATGAGTAAATTTTTCTTTTTTAAATTGTGCTTAGATATACCAAGCTTTCAATGTGGAAATAAAGAGCAAATGCACATCTACCAAAGGTAATTTTATTGCCCCTAAAATTAGACGTAAAAGAGGAGTCATTGTTTAAGCTTGCTTATTTTGATATTTTTCTTAAAATGCCAGTTTTATATATTTCCTTAAATAAAATTGAAAAATATGTAGGAGATATTTAAACTTTTGTTTGACTGATTTTCAGTTACATTAGATATCAGTTATTAGTTTCAGAGTTTGGGAAATACTATGATTTATTAGACTTTATGATAGCAAAATTTTAGCCATTTGGCAGATTTCCAGTCTTTTAGTACTATTACATTAAATCAGTGAGCATTTATTATTCAAATATCTTAATTTATAAGATCATAATAATTAGGAATATTTTTGTAATCGTTCATTAGAACTGATAATACCTCTGACGCTAAAAAAAAATAATTATGATAATGATTAGAGAACTTGTCTTTTGGCAAAGTAGAAATTGTCAAAATCTTTCATACATTTTATTTAGATGTGATTTTGAACTCCAGTAGGTTATGTTAATCTTGGTGACATGGTAATAATTATGAAATATTTTTTTATTTTTGTTACAGTTGAAAAAAATAATGTTTTTAGACTCCATATACCTTGGGCCCATGAAGATTTCATGACTACTGCAAAGTAAGTCTCTGAACAAATTTATCTTGGAATCGGTGTTTTTCAGGTAACTTATATGCTGTCTTGGTTTATTCACTAAAAGTCATATGGACAAAACACATGGTATATCTTGTTAAGTAGTATACTTTATTTTCTCTCGTATTTTGCTTCACATTTAATATTGTCAAATATATTATGGTTAACCTGATTGGGAGAACCAACCACCACTAAGAGGAGAGAAACTTTTTGTTTGTGTATTCCTAGCATCTAGGGCAGAGCTTGGCAATATAGTAGCTGCTTAAGAATTGTTTGTTGACTGAATGGATGAATGAGAGATAGTATGGTATAATAGAAAGATATGGAAAAATGGAAAAGTGCTAGACCTTTGTGAAAAGAGCTTTTCCAAGCATTAGTTTCCTCATCTGCAAAAAGGGGATAATATCTAGAATTCCTATCTCATAAGATTGTAGGGAAGATAAAATGAAGTAGTGTATTACAGTTTTTTGTAATCCTTGACATAGAAATAAATACCAACTATTACATGATATAGAAATACAATGATTGTTATTAATGTGTATTGTTTCCAAGCAATCCAGTGAAAATATCCACCTATCATAATTCTTCTGTTCAGATGTCATTATCAGCTCCACCCTAGCTGGAAGCCTTTTGCTTCTTTTGTTAGGAATATCCATTGCCCTTACTATTTATTTTTTTATTGAAGAATGAGTAATTTGCTTCTCATTTCAGAGCCCCAACTACTACAGAAATTTCTTTAAAACTTCATGTTGCACAACCAGAAAATGATAGCCATGTAGCTGTGTTCCATATGTTTACATCAGCAGAGTGTCGCTATGAGGTAACATAAATTCCTAATTCTTATTACACATAAGGGAAGTTTATTTGTGTAATATTTGATATATTTATATCATTTCTTCAGGTAATTCTTTAAAGCAGTGATATCAAACTCAAGTAGAAACAGATCCCTTGCAATTTACGTACTGACTTCTAAAACCACAGTTAACATTATGTTGTATTTTCATTTATTTTGCTTTCCAATTCTCAATTTCATTTAAATCAGATCCTGGTACATTTGGGAGGCTTGACACCTTCTATTTGACATCTCTAGTCTAGAGCACATAATCTTGTTATAGTCATTATAAATAAAAGCTCATGTGAAACAATCCCTTAGGTGCGTCCTTGGCATCCTTAATTTTGTCTGTTAATATCATCTTAGTTTTTCCTGGATTAAATAAATAAAAATAAAGTAATAATCATAAAATGAAACATTGAGAATTTATATTGTTTTATAATAGTGATGCCATGTATAAATTTAAAATATTTTCCAATTGTTCTCAACTTTGCTTTTAAACTAAACATTTGGTTTCTTTGTGGGAACCCCATTAGGATGAATTAAAATTGGTATTAAGTGCCAAGGAATATAATTAATTTCTTCCTTGCTGAATGGTACATTCTCTGAGAGAAGGGACTTATTCCTTGGTCAAAATAAGGGCAATATCAGTGATTCAATTTAGAAGTCTTAGAGCTGACTGAAGGTAAAAGGCGTCAATGGTTTTATTAACCCACAATATATTATAGTCTTGTAAAAAATCTTGAATTCTTAAGCTACTTTTGAGATATGAAATATTTTTGTAATGTCACATTTTAAATGCATTCTCTCAATAACATTTCATGTTATAAAATACTAACAACTAAATCTGTATTGATAAATTTATGTAAAAAGAAAAATTCTCGATTTTGTTATTTAAATAATTGTACTAGGTACTATAACTAAAACTGCTGTATGCTTTTAAAGGCTTGCCTATCTTTATTTAAAAAAAAAACTGAAAAAAAATTTAGAACAGCTATTACCCTAAGTTACTTTTACTCTCCCAAAAAACACTTTTTTCTCATTCTTAACAATATAATATGAATTAATTTTCTGTGAAAATATAGGGAGAATTAATGGTGAATTTATTCAAACTCTTATTTTAACCTTTAATTTAGTCAATCTAATACTATTTCTTTTTGACTTTGAATCTTGGTGGAACACTCTTTATAAAGTTTACTCTGCGTTAGGAGAGTTGTGTGCAATATTTAGTCTTGACTTTCGATGTTGAAGTAACTTGATTATTTCACAAATGACTATTTTTCCCTACAAAGATTTATATGCTTTCTAGATTTACTCATTCGGTGAGTCATCTGTCATGGTTGTGGCTGTGGAATAATGTATTGTTCAGGTTAACCTAACATAATTATTAATAGTTGGCTACGGGGCACTTATTTGTTTTGGCCACAGCAACTTTTGAAGACTCTCTACTAAGTAATAGAAGGATTATAAACTGCATTACTGGAGGAGGTAACCACACCAGAGAAATTATAAATCACTGAAGTATTGAAGTACCACATATATCAGATTTCTAATTCCCATTTTCAAAGAATTCAAGTGAAAAAAATATAAATACCAGAAGATCTAGAGTTGTCATGGTATGCATGCCTCTCTGTAAGTTATAGTAGACAATTATCATAAGGTAAAAGAGATTAAATTTTCTGTCCATGGTCACACAGCTAGTGTCAGTGGACAGATTTGAATTGAGCACTTTCTGATTACGAATTCGGCACTGTAACCATTACACAACACTACTCTTTGCCCCAGAAATAACCCATACATATAAGCGTACACACTTGCACATATAAGCTCTGTTTAAATTCGGATCCTTTCGACTGATAACCCTTCAAGATCTTGGAGTACTTTTAGGGTTTTCTTTAGCTATAACTATTATGCCCATGAGTCATGAGTATCATATAGCTGTTTGGGGATATAAGTTTAATAGCTTCGGTTGATGCAGTAAGAAATATCATAATAATTCCTTCACTGTATAAAAATAATCCTGATATGTTATTGAAATATTTTTTAAATTAGATAACACTTAGGACTTCGTTTTTACAAATTCTTGGGCAGGTAAGAAATTTTTCTACTTAATTACATTTTTTCTTGTGAATTATATTTATACAAGATGATTTATATTTTTGATATGAATAAGAAGTAACACCTGATCCTCAAATGAATTAATAACTTCTTTTACTTTATTAGGTATGTAATATTAGGTATTGTAAAGATGTTTTTATGTTTGTCATAAAATTTAAAAATATTTTAGAGTAACTTTTTATATATTGTATATTTTGGTGAACAGAAGAGATGAAGAATTTTATTCTTTGTAAATATGTTGAATCACCTTGAATTTACTTGTGCTGACCTTATAAAATTCCTAGACCAGGGGTAGGGAACATATGGCCTTGAGGCCACATGTGGCCCTCTAGGTCCTCAAGTGCAGCCCTTTGACTGAATACAGACTTCAAAGAACAAATCCCCTTAATAAAAGGATTTGTTCTGTAAAACTTGGACTCAGTCAAAAGGACATGCAAGGACCTAGAAGGCCTGTCCTAGACTAATAGCTTTTGTTATGGTGACGGGTTAATGAAACAGCAACATTATAAACATAACAATACAAATAAGTTTAGCATTAATATAATAAGAAGACATAGGTGATAAAGATGCCTAATAAAACATTTTTATTTCCCTCAAGCTTGTTACTTGAAGCTTGTTTTCCATTGTTTTATTCCTTTTTCACTTGTGCTTTGAAATCTAGATATAGTAAAATCTTTAAAAATTTTAAATATTACGTCTGCTATCCAGGATGGAAAAACTACCCAAAAACCACACTTAAATCTGCCCAAGTATCTATGTTTAAGAACTAAGACTATCTTTTAGCTTTTCTGTTTGATTTAAAAGTTTGAATTACCCTGAGAGTCTTCCCCTCCCAGTTTGATTTTGTGTTTTTGAGTTTTGATTAAAGGGGCCATCCCTTGATTAACTTCACTGAATGGGAGTAACCTCACTCACAGTGAGAACCTGAAAAGACCTCAGCCTGGAAGGGCCAGGGTCTCCCAATGCATCCTGGGCCATCTCCAGTCGTCCTGGTGAATATCAGGCCACTGGACCCAGATGGCTCTGGAGGAGAAAGTGAGTCTGGTGACCTTGCACAGCCCTCTCTCATTCAGATCAAAGTCAGCTGCAAGTCATGTCATCATTTCCCTGATGTCTTCAAGAATGAAGACAAACACAACAACAGCAAAAATTCAAATTAAATATTACCATTCCATTTGCTATACATGGTATTCAGAAGATCACTTTGTGAAATAAGTGGTCTCATTTCTTTTCCTAGAAGAGTTCAGGGTGACAGACTAGGCTACATCATAGACTGTGTATTCAGAATGATACTAAAAGTCATCATAATATAGCAGAAATGCCTCCATAAAGAACATGAGAGCAAATATTAGAAAACTGAGAATGAAATGTGCATCTTTATGTGTGCATATGTGTAGAAAGCCTTTTAAATCATGCTCCTAAGTTTGAAAAATAGCTACATGGATAGTGGTTAAAAAAGGGTTGTGTATGTCAGTGGAACAATTTTTTTAAATGTTCATAAGGATATCTGAAATTCATTGATGCAATTAACATGTTTTGTGTCTTTAAAATAAATAGTACCATGCTTTGTCAGGATAAAGGTACAAAGCACTACATAATTATCATTATTGTTTTTGAAAAAACAATATTAAATTGTTTAATCAAGTCTAAACATAGGTGCACATGGTATATTTTGAAATTGTTTGGTCAGGGATAGAACAGCAAGTAATGTAAAATGACTAAAGTGGAAGAAGAGAACATAAACTTGAGAAAAGATGAGAGAAGCCAAGTAGAACAGGCTAGTTGATGAGATTGTAATTAGTTGATTCTAGGGGGATGGTGGAAAATTTGGGGGATCTATGACAGTCTTCTTTGTATAGGAAAACGTATCTCCTATGGTGGCAGAATGTTTTACTGGAGAAAAGACTGTTGTTTCGGAAGGCATAACCACTGCCTGAATGAAGTAGAGATTGTGTCATGTGAGGGTAAAGAAATCACAAAGAGTATGTGAGAGATTATAAAGGTTAAATTTCCAGAGCTTATCAGCCATCAAATATTATAGCTATGATGAAATCACTTTGTTTATGAAATGATTTGTGGCAGGGGTGGGGAACCTGCAGCCTTGAGGCCACAAGTAGCTCTCTAGGTCCTCAAGTGCAGCCCTTTGACTGAATCCAAACTTCACAGAACAAATACCCTTAATAAAAGGATTTGTTCTGTAAAACCCCGTGATGTAGGTGCAGTTATTATTCTCATTTTACAGATGAGGAAACAGGCTTAGAGAGGCTAAGTCACTTGCCCAAGATCACATAGCTAGAAAGTTTCTTTCTTTTTTTTCAATTTTTATAATGGCTCTTTAGTACTTTTTTTATTTTTTTCCCAATTACATACATATCAAGACAATTTTTAGCATTCATTTTTACAAGATTTTGAGTTCCACATTTTTCTCCCTCCCTTCCCTCTTCTCAAAATGGTAGGCAATTTGAAATACATTATATATGTGCTATCATGTAAAATGTATTTCCTTATTAGTCATACTTGTGAAAAAAGAAAAAAGATTAAAAAGAAAAAAAGCACAAAAAAGAATAAAGTAAGTGAAAAAAAGTATGCTTCGATCTGCATTCAGAGTCCATCAGTTCCTTTTCTGGATGTGATTAGCTTTGTCCTTCTTGAGTCCTTTGTACTTGTCTTGGATCATTGTGTTGCTAAGAAGAGCTGAGTCATTCATAGTTGATTATTACATAGTGTTGCTGATACTTTGTACAGTGTTTTCCTGGTTCTTCTCATTTTATTTTCCACCAGTTTGTATAAGTCTTTACAGGTTTTTCTGAAATCTGCCTGTTCATCATTTCTTATGGCATAGTAGTATTCCTCTTACATTCATATACTACAGCCTGTTCAGTCATTCTGCAATTGATGGGCATCCACTCAGTTTCCAATATTTTGCTACCGTGAAAAGGGCTGCTATAAATATTTTTCCCTTTTTTTATGATCTCTTTGGGCTACAGACCTAATAATAGTATTGCTGGATCAAAGGGTAGGCACAGTTTGGTTGCCTTTTGGGCATAGTTCCAACTTGTTCTCCAAAATAGTTGGATCTATTTGCAACTCCATGAGCAGTGCCTTAGTGTCCCACTTCTCCCACATCCTCTCCAATACTTATCTTTTTTCTTTTTTGTTATATTAGCCAATCTGATGGGTTGAAGTGGTACCTCAGAGTTGTTTTAATTTGCATTTCTCTAATCAAAAGTGATTTAGAGCACTTCTTCATATGCCTGTGTGCATATATAGGCTTTGATTTTTTTCTTCTGAAAACTGCCTGTTCCTTTCCTTTGACCATTTATCAGTTGGGGAATGGCTTGTATTTTTATAAATTTGACTCAGTTCTCTACATATTTGAGAAATGAGGCCTTTATCAGAAACACTTGCTGTAAAGATTGTTTTATAGCTTTCTGCTTTCCTTCTAATCTTGGTTGCATTGGTTTTGTTTGTGCAAAAGCTTTTTAATTTAATGTAGTCAAAATTATCTGTTTTACATTTCCTAATACTTTCTTATCTCTTGTTTGGTCATGAACCTGTAACTCATTTAACTTCTCCTTTAAGAATTTGGATGCTATACCATTTGGTGCATATATGTTTAGTATTAATATTACTTCATTGTCTATGGTATCTTTTAGCAAGATGTAGTTTCCTTTCTTATCTCTTTTAATTGGGTCTGTTTTTGCTTTTGCTTTGTCCGAGATCAAGATTGCTACCCCTGCTTTTTTTTTTTACTTCTGCTGAAACATAATATGTTCTGCTCCAGCCTTTTACCTTTATTCTCTGTGTATCTCTCTGCTTCAAATGTGTTTCTTGTAAACAACATATTTTCAGATTCTGATTTCTGATCCACTTTGCTATGCACTTCTGGTTTTATGAGAGAGTTTATCCCATTCACATTCACAGTTATGATTACTAATTGTGTATTTACCTCCATCCTATTTTCCCTCCTGTTTGTCCTCTCCTTTCACCCTTTACCTCCTTGATAGTAGTTTGCTTCTGTCTACCATCTCCCCTGGTCTGCCCTTTTTTCTGTCAGTCCACCCCTACCCCCCAACCCGGATCTTTACTTAATTTCCTTCCCTCCTACTTTTCTTTCAGTTAAGATAGATTTCTATATTCAGCTGATTGTGCATATTATTCTGTCTTTGAGCTAATACTGGTGAGAGTAAGGTTCAAGCGCTGCCCATTGCCCATCTTCCCATCTTTCCCTCCACTGTAACTATATTTTTGCACCTCTTCATTTGAAATAATTTACCCCTTTCTCCCTTCCTTCTGCACTCAGCATACTCCTCTTTCTCATCTCTTTATTATTTTTTGTGTCATTCCTTCAAATTCACCTTATACCCATACCCAATGTCTATTTATATTCCTTCTAGCTGTGCTAGTAGTGGTACAATTATTTTTAAGAATTACAAGTATCATCTTTCCATTTAGGTGTGCTAACACATCAGCCCCATTGAATCCCTTATGTTTTCTTCTACCTTTTTACCCTTCTCTTGGATCTTGATATTGGAGATGAAATTCTTGTTCAGTTCTGGACTTCTTATGAAAGCTTGAAATCCTTCATTGAGTGATCATTTTTCCACCTTGAAGTATTATGCTTAATTTTGCCAGGTAGGTGATTCTTGGTTGCAGTCTTAGCTCCTTTGCCTTTCAGAATATCATGTTCCATGACCTCTGATCCTTTAATGTTGCAGCTTCTACGTCCTGTGTGACTCCTCAATATTTGAATTGTTTCTTGCTGGCTACTTGGAGTATTTTTTCCTTGACCTGATGATTCTGTAGTTTGGCTATAATGTTCTTTGGAGTTTTTATTTTGTGATTTCTTTCCTGAGGTGGTCAGTGGATTTTTTTCAATGGTTTTTTTTGCCCTTTGGTTCTAGGATATCAGGGCAGTTTTCCTTGATAATTTCTTGAAAGATGCTGTCCAGGTCGTCCTTTTGATTATGGCTTTCAGGTAGTCCAATGATTCTGACATCACTTCTCCTAGATCTGTTTTCCAGGTCAGTTGTTTTTCCCGTGAGGTATTTTGCATTTTCTTCTATTTTTTCATTCTTTTGAATTTGTTTGATTGATTCTTAATGTCTCATACAGTCACTAGCTTCCTCTTGTCCAATTCTAACTTTTAAGGAGTTGTTTTCCTCAGTTAGCTTTTGTTACCCCCTTTTCCATTTGCCCAATTCTACTTTTTAAGCAGTTATTTTCCTTTTCCAAGTTGTTGATTCTTTTTCCATAATTCTCTTGCATCACTCTCATTTCTTTTCCCTATTTTTCTTCTCTCTTATATGATTTTAAGCTCTTTTTAAAGCTCATCCATGAGTTCTTTCTGGGCTTGAGACCACTTCCCAAATTCCAAGGATAGTTATTAATTTAAAAATCACTCACGTAGGGATCCCTGATTAGGAAATTCCCCAAGAAAATCTTTGTTGTGGAACTAGGGCTATTTCCTAATTTAGACTGCTAAATATAGTATTCCTTTATTTCCTTAAAAGTTCCTAGTCAGCATAGATGGATGTAAGTACGTATCTTCTATCTGTACATCTTAGTATTTTTCTCAGATGATAAGAATTATCCAGTGGTTACAAAAAATGCAGGCTTATTTTCAAAATTATAGGTGTTTTTTTTGTCTTTAAGAATCTATTCTGTCTTATATAATGTTATAATGGAAAATATCTTCTTCAGTAAGCACCCATATTTCCATATTTACCTCCTACTAAAGTTCTTTATCATAAACATGTTACTATTAACCACTAAAGCATACCTTTAAAAATTTTGTTTAATCCTGTTTCTGTTTAGTATTAGAGCTTTAAAAAAACTTGGACCTTTTTTTAGGCAAGATTGAACCTTCTTAATCTGGATACAAATTATTATTTTGCTTTTCTGATTTATCTTATTTTTAGCCAGATTGAGATGGATCAGTAGAAAGCACTCCTGAAAAATCTCATATTAAATAGGAGACTTGTTACTAGATGCATGAAAAAAGGAATGAATTGATAAATTAAATACTTGTTAAGCACTTATGAGAATCTAGGTTATACAAATAAATACTTTTTAAACATTTTTATCTAATGCGATGAAATTGAACAAAGATAATTTTAAATTTAAATATTACACTTAAACTCCACATTTACAATGGGAGAGATAGGCAGCTGATCTTTTGAAAAAGATCTGGATCTTTTAGTGGACTTCAAGCTCACGAACCATCAGTATGACGTGGCAGTCCTAAACTGTAGAAATAAGGAAGTCAGATCACATCTGTAGTACTGCATTCAGTTTGGAGCACCACATTTTAGAAGGGACCCCATTTAGGCATCCAGAAGTTGGTAAAGGTCCTCAAGTTCATGCTGCATGAGGATTAGTTAAAAACCTGAACATGTTTATCCTGTAGAAGAAAAGAGTTGGAAGTGCAAGAGTGGAATAGGACAACATGATAGTTCAAGGAAGTATTCGAAGGGTTGTCTCATGGAAAGAAGGATTACACATATTCTATTTAACCCAACAAGACAAAACTAGGAACACTGGGTAAAAGTTGCAAAGAGATAGACTTTCTTGTTATAAGGAAATACTCCTTAACAACTAGAGTTAATAAAAAAAAATAGAATGGTTTTCCTTTGGATGTAGTGAATTCACACAAAGGCTGAATAACCACTTCTTAGAGAGGGTGCCTCTAGAGCCCCTTTCATCTAGGTGATTCCACAATTCTTTTTGGGTAGTTATTTTAACCTGGCACTCATTAACATTTTTAAAAATATTCTTAACAACTGAATTTCAATATTCACATCTGGTTTCCATTGTCATCCCATATATTTCATATTTAAAAATACTATTCTGAAAAGTAATCCATAGGTTTTACCAGTTTGCCAAAGGGTCTATGACAAAAAATGTATAAGCACAGATTTATTTTGATGCTGGGGCTCTGTACTGTCTTTATTTACAAATGTTTGTTTTGTAGAGGGAACAATGGAGTAGAATTGTCTAAAGCATCATGTTGGATGTCCATGTTTGGGAAGTTTTTCCCAATTTATAAGATTTTGGTTTTTCTTGTTGTTGTTCATCTTTTCTGAGTCTTTGTTTTTCCCTTCTCTTTTTCATGTAGGAGTTTTTTGTCTTTTTTGCTTTTCTTTTAATAGATCAGTTTGCTTGGTGGATGTACTTTAATACGGAACTTAATTTCTAGATCTAAAAAATCAGTCTTTGCATGCAAAGTACATCTGCCAATCTGGCAGTTCCCTTCCTTGCATTTTTTGTCTCTTTTCTCTTATGTTTCACTCCAGCTGTGGAAGTGTCTTGGAAAGATGTCATTGGGCAACCTCTTGTAGACCTTAGTTTAGCTACAGTCAGCATATTTGCATAATCTGGAACTATTGTTGGTGGAGCCAACCCAGTAAATGAACTGGATTGGTAGATGTACTATTAATATGAACACTAGTTTACAGGTAAGATGCCAGCCTGGTTATTCATTGAGCTCCCCTTGGACAGAGATATTTCTCTACATGTAAGAGAATCTAAACACATGGAGCCAAACAACAGGAAAGTTTAAAGGTTAGAAGCATTTTTACCTTGATCATCTTTAGCAGATATGCCTCTAATAAACTCAAGAGGTTCCAAAATTAGATTTATGAGTCAGTTTATTCCTCATTTGGAATATCTTAAAAGTCTTTTTATGTAGAGGACCTGCCTTTGTTTCATTATACATGTATGTTCTTGTAAGACCTAAGTCCAAGATCATTTGTGGGAATCATTCCTGACAAGAACAGATTACTTAGGCCTGCCTTCACCAAGATTCCAATCAGTTGTGTTCAGCAAAAGCTAGAGAGGCCCTAGACAAAACAGTGATACCATGTCTGATAAAGGTGCTTTGTGAGGAAATCTGACTTTTCATTTTTGTAACTATGGCTTTCTTAGATATAGTATGACCTTGAAAATGTCATTCCAAAATGTTAACTGGTTTTACAGTTTTAATGTCCCTCAAAGTTACTAAGATTTTCCAGAAACTCTAGTCTCAGCTCTATTTTTGGAAAGGTGTTTTACATCCTTGATTGCAGGTTAGCCCTGGTTTTTCTGCTTTGTGGGAGGGTACTGCAGTTAGCCTGTGATACTGGTTTCTACTCACAGAAAATATATGTGGAGGAGATTTGGGCTCCGGTGACTACAACCTGATTTCCCTCAAATCATTTACATTTATGGTAGGGAAAAGGTAGAGGTTACACTACCAGCTCCAGAAGAGGCGATCTTTAGAGTCCTTCTAATTGTCTAACCCAGGGGTGGGGAACTTGTGGTCTCCAGGCCACATGTGGCCCTCTAGCTACTTGCATACAGCCTTTTGACTGAGTCCAAGTTTTATAGAACAAATCCTTTTATTAAGGGGATTTGTTCTGTGAAGTTTGGATTTAGTCAAAGGATCTAGTAGGAAAGGATCTAGTAGGAAAGTTTCCCAAACTTCCCAAAGTTTTCTGGAAGTTACAGAACTTTTCCCACTGACCACTATTGATTGCATTTACTGCTGTGATACAAAAAAATGCCAACAGCATAGAATACAATAGGCTCTAACCCAATTAGGAATGAACAAATGCCATATCTAAAGATTTTTTTACATCTAAAGTAAACATATTTTGAAATCTTGTAGGTACACAACTGTGCTTGTGTTATCTAGATTCTACCAAATAGTTTTATTTGATCTCCTCCTAGCATAAAGATCAACTTTGGGAATCTGTCAGATATATATTCTAAGAATGTCATTTGACTTTAAATCAGAGAGTTAAGTGGAAATTATTTATATGGCTCAGTTATAAGATTCTGTACTTTTTGTTGAGATTAATATGTGCATATATATATAAAAATGCATTTTTTCTAACAATAATGAGCAAAATATGTTATGAAAGATAATCAACTATTACTTTAAGATTAGCAAGCAGGTGGTAATTGGAGGGAGGCTATAGCAACTCATGAAACAATGTATTAAAATTTGGAAGGGATTGGGATCTATGTCTGTGGTGGGCTAACCCACATTGACATAGTCATAGATGTTTTGAAATCTTAAAGTATAAGTAATAATGAACAAAAATGAGCAAGTGGATATACCTAAAATACAAGTAATCTAAGCATCTATAAAGGTGAAAGGAAGTTAACTTTTTCCTAAAATCTTTTATTAGGAAAATATATCATGCTACATTTTTATTGTTTCTTATATGTATTTTGGTCTTGAACAGTGATTCTCTTCTTTCTTTGGAATTACAATATCCTTTTATTCAATTTTGTGATAGTTCTTCCTGAAATGGTGGCATGACACATACTTATTTTATGAATTAAAATGAATTTTATTACCTCTTCCAGGTATTTACTGACAAGTAATAGAAATCTCTGCTTTTGGTTGTATTTCTAGAATGCTACCTTCAGATTATGTCAGAGCGACTAATTTTTTGTCTATATCATCTCTGGATTTTCTCCATTTTGCTTTTCATTCAAAATCAATCCTAATTTCCCATTTACTTCATCTTTGCTTTCATTTTTTTGTGGTATCATGGTACTCTGGATAGAAATAAGAAAAGTATTAGGAAATTAGGTGAGTGTTCTTTCACTTTGCTATCTATCCCTATCTCTTTATAAAATTGAAGTTAAGGAAGAAATGATTATATAGTTGCTGGTACAAGTGAATATAGTGAAGTAGATCTCTAAAATCATGACTCTCTGAGCCATTTTTTGTGTTCTTTTGAGTAATTACAATTAATTGAAACACTTTTAACAGTCTAGTAGGAAAGTTTCCCAAACTTCCCAAAGTTTTCCAAAAGTTACAGAACTTTTCCCATTGAAGACTGTTGATTGCATTTACTGCTGTGATGTAAAAAAAATGCCAACAACATAGAATATAAATATAAACATAATACACAATGGAATATTATAAGCATATAAGGGAGATCTATAACAGTATATCTCAGGAGAAAAATACCACTTCCAGATAACATTTCACGGTATGAACAAATATATAGAGGCAGAAAAGAGCATAATGAATTTGGGAAATAGATATTTGGATGGATTATAGATGGATTATATAACCTATTTGAATGGATTATGGAGTCTTGTGAAAGATAGATTGCTAAAACAGGTTGAATATAGTCAGTAAATATTTGTTAAGAGTTTAGTATGTGCCAGGCACTGTACTGAACACTGGGGATACACACACACGCACACACAGACACACACACACACGCACACACATACACATTTCTTGCTGTCAAGGAACTCATAGTCTAGTGGGGGAGAGAGCATGTAAACATCTATACACAAGCAAACTATATACAGGATAATTGGAAATAATAAACAGGAGGAAGACACTGGAATTAAGGGGGCCCAGGAAAGGCTTCTTGTAGAATTTGGGGGTTTTGGTGGACTCGAAGGAAGCCAGGAGGCAGAGATGAGGAAGATGCATGGTAGGCATGGGGACAGCCTGAGAAAATGCCCAAAATTAGTAGGTGGAGTGTCACGACTGAGGAACGACTAGGAGGTCAGCGTCTTTGTTTCACAGAGTATATGAGTGGGGGTGGGAGTGTAAGATGCCAAAAAACTGGAAAGAGGCACCAGATTATGAAGGACTTTGTATGCCAAACTGGATTTTGTATTTGATCCTGGAGATTTGGGGAGCCATTGGAATTTATTGAATGGGGGGAGAGAGAAAGAGGGAGTGACATGGTCACACCTATGCTGTACAAAATTCACTTTTACAGCTAAGTGAAGGATGGACTAGATTAGGGAGAGATTTGAGGCAGGCAGACCAACCAGAGGGCTATTGCAGTAGTCCAGGCGTGAGGTGATGACCTGTACCAGAATGGTGGCAGTGTTGGAAGAGAGAGGGGCATATATATGAGATGTTATGAAGATTAAATAGACTGACCTTGACAAGGTTGGATGTGGTGATAGGGGTGAGAGAGTGAGGAGTTGTAGATGAGTGACTGGGAGGATGGTGGTATCCTCAGTAGTAACAGGGAAGTTAGAAGGAGAGGAGGGTTTGGGAGGAAAGGTGAGCTCAGTTTTGGTCATGTTAAGTTTAAGATGTCAAAGGCACATCCAATTCAAGATGTCCAATAGACAGTTGGAGATGTGAGACTGGAGGTCAGCAGAAATGTTTCACCTTTAAATAGATGTGAGAATCATCTACACAGAGGTAATAATTGATCTGTGGGAGCTGATGAGATTATCAAGTAAATAGTATAGAGGGAGAAGTAAGAGGGCCTGGGACAGAGTCCTGTGTGACACTCCTGGTTAGTGGTCATGACCCAGATGTAGATCCAGCAAAGGTGACTGAGAAGAAGTCAGATAGGTGGAGAACTGGGAGATAGTGGTTGTCCTAAAAACTAGAGAGAAGAGAGTATCAAGGAGAAGAGAGCGATCAACAGTGTTAGAGGCTACAGAGAGGTCAAGAAGAATGAGGATTGAGAAAAGCTCCTTATATTTGGCAGTTAAGAGATTTTTAGTAACTTTGGAGAGAGCAGTTTTAGTTGAATGATAAGATAAGAGGCAGGGCTATGGAGAGTTAAGAGTTTGAGGAAAGGAAGTGGAGGCAGCTGTTGTAGACAACCTCCTTAAAGAGTTTAGCCATTAAAGAGAGGAGAAATATTGGATGAAAGTTAGTTGGGAAGGATAGATCCAGTCAGTCAGTTAACATTTATTACTGTTTGTCATACACTGCACTAAGCACTGGGGATACAAAGAATGGCAAAAGACAATTCTTTCCTACAAGGAGTGTACTATCTAATTGTGGGGGGTGGGGACAATACGTAAAAACAGGATGGGGAAGGTACCCATCTTAGGGGCATAAAGAAGTCTAGAGTGCAGCTAGGTAGGAAATAATGTGATGGCTTCCCTGGGAACCTGCCTTAAATGAAGGTCTGTCTACCCTCCACCCTCTCCAGGCAGAGGAAGGGAGGGTGTTTCAACAATCTGGCTAGCAGCTGCTGTGGGGGTGAAAGACCAACACAAGCCCAACAACAAGCATGCTACCAGCACGCTGCAAAAGCCCACCTTCTTTTGATCTGCTTTACTAAGGAAAGCAACGTTAAGGGGTTAACAATCTTATTTCAATCCAACGTACAGACATCAGTCATTTAGTTCAGGGGAAAAAGCCAGCACCCTGAACTTCAGAGCAAAATACAAAGTACAATTGTCAACAGACAGACCTTGTCTGATTCAAATCCCAATACATAGTTACCAGAGTTTAACAAAATCCCAGCATCCGGGTTTACTAGCTGGAATGCTCTTAGCTACAGCTGCCTGGAGTCTCCACATCAGTGCACCACCAAGAGTGAGAGCCCTGAGCAAATAGCTCTGTCTTCTCTTCTTACACTGTTTCAGACCTCATCAAACATCATCTGAATGACCAGAACTTAGGCTGCTATGATTGGCTCTGGAGTTAGCACCTCCTCTTAGGACCCTAGAAGTTTCACAGCCACATAGGCTTAGCACCTAATAGGGGTTTGGGCCTGGGGCTTAGCACCTAGTAAGACTCAATGAAATACACTGAATTAATCAAAGGAAACAAAAGCCAAACTCTTCAAGGGTACCTGGTTATACTGAGTGCTAAGAGCACATTTTGCTTACCAACACGGAGGGGCCCCAGGGGCAGGGGAGGCTGAGGTCCTGTACATTTCGGGGTTAATGTCCTTTGGGATGAAGAGATTCTGGAGATTCTGGAGAATATAAGATGAAGATATCATTGAAGTCCAGAAGAGTGCACCTGGTGGGAAATATGAAGGGTTTTTGAGGATGGAGAACACATGGGCATATTTTTAGGCAGTAGGGAAGCAGCATGGTAAACTAAGAAGTTTATACCTTTCTCAGTAGGCAGAGATGCATTGAAGATTTTTGAGCAAGATAGTAATGTGATTAAAGCTGAAAAGTATCCTCACTGCTTTGTGTGGGCTAAATTTAAAGAGGAGATATGACTGGGGGCAAGGAGACCAAGAAGAAGATCATTGCCGCTAGTTCATCTTAGTGAGGTGAACTTGAAAAGGCTAAATTAGCCTAATGACACAGTGGGGGCAGAAAGGAAAGGATGCATGCCAGATATATGTCAGAAGGCAGATCATCAGGTTTTGGCAACTGATAGATTTGGTGGATTAGAGAGTTGAAAGAATGAGAGATGATTAATATTTTAAGCCTGGGTGGGAGAATGATACTGTTAACAGAAATGAGCAAATTAGAAGGAGGGGCAGATTTAGGGGGAAATGACATGTTAAACTTGAGGTTCCAGTAGGACATTCAGGTGAAGATTTTCCAACAGGTAGTTTTAGATATGAAACCAAAGCAAAGGAAAAAAGCCAGACCTGGAAATCAAGATCTGGATTTTATATTCATATAGTAGTTGAGAATAATGGTGCTCCGTGAGTTCTTTTAACTAGATGTGGCAATTAGTAAGTCATTTGGAAGTTAGAGTCAGGAGTCAGGATTCTAACATATGTTAGATGTAGAACCTTACTGACCACCTTGAAAATGTCTGTTTTTGCTCATAAAAGGATCAATGTAAATGATTCAGAGCAAACTTATCACCTATAGTCAAAAAAAGAACAGAAAGCGTATTCTTCAATTTAAATCACCATTTATTCAGTACCTACTACATGCCCCACACCAGTGCTAGGGATCCAAAGACAAAATGAAGGCAGTCACTATCCTCAAGGAGCTTTCATATTGATGGGCAGGAGGGAGGAGGGGGGAGGTTGGGTAGTGCTACTAAGTCATCTCAAAAACTTACTAGCCTCGCGGTGGTATATGTCACTTAATCTTTCTGAGCATCAGTTTTCTCATCTGTAGAAGAGGGTAACAAATACCTACAGTACCTTCTTCATATGGTTTTGAGGATCAAATGAGGTCATGAATGTAAAGTACTTGGCAAACCTCAGATTGATAGATGCATATTAGCTATCAGTTAGTGATAATAGTGGTAGTAAGTGGAGGACATGGGAAGAGCCTTTAAATAGTCTTGGAATTTTGAAAAAAAAACTGTGTTTGCCTTTGGTAAAAGTGATATGGGATGAGGATGAGTGGCCTCAAGAATCTATAATAATTTTAATAAACAGTGTATTCATCTATCAGAGTATGGTAAATAGAAATACCCAGAAGGCATAATTTGTATTTTCCACTTGACATTAAAAATACACATCTCTCTGAAGAGCTAAAGTATTTCTGTAGGGGAACTATAAGTCAGGCCTTTACATTTAGAAGATGGTGAACTGAAAACTTGAAGGAGAATTTTTTATGATTTTCATTGTCTGTAAATTGAGGCCCAGAGAAGTTATAACTGTCCTAAGATCACGAAGTTAGTTAATGGCAGAGCTTTGGCTAGAACCCAGATCTCCTAACTCTTATTTTAATACTTTTTCTTCCAAACTGCACTATTTACTTTTGCGTATTTAAGTGCAAGGTTAAGACTAATTTTATAGAGTAATACTCTACTTGTCTGATGCTCAGACAGCTGGCATCCTTTCCTTGCAGATCCCTTATGAGCTTGGAGGTAAGAGAAATCTTTAAGCAGAAATACCCGTGAAAGGAATTGAAAATTAAAGAATGTGAATTGTGATTGTCCAGTTAGTTCCCTGAGCCACTGGTATGTTCTTATTGTTTCACAGTGATTACAAAAACCTAAGAGACACTAAAAATGAATGAAAGGGAGAGAAGCAAAAAGGGAAATGGTGAGAACAGGCAAAAAAAAGTCATTCAGTAAGCATTTGTTATGCACCTGCTGTGTGTGTGTGTTTGTGTATGTGTGTGTGTGTGTGTGTGTAGGATTGTAGGGATAAGTCAACAATCAACAATATTAAACTCTAACTATGTGCCAGGTACTATGCACTGGGTATATAAAGAATGTTAAATAAAATGGTCACTGCCAATGCCAATAAAATGGGTGCAATAACATAAAAGAACTAGTTATATACAGCATAGAATGAAGGTTGGAGGAGAAAACTATAGCAGTAAGGGGAGTGGGTGGGGTTGGTGTTAGAGTGGAGTCCAGAGTGAGGGCAGTAGAGACAGTGAGAAGGTGATCAAATAACCCATAGAAATACAGCCAGCCAGCCACCAAGTGGGAGAAAATACCACCGCTAACAGTATTCTGGTGGGCTACTCCTCTACTGCTGGAGATCTTAAGCTTTTTTGTGTCTTTGACCCTTTAGCAGTCTGATGACTGCTCTGATGACACCCTTCTCAGAGTGTTTTGAAATTCAGGAAATAAAATACAGAGGATTATAAAGAAAACCAATCATATTGAAATACAGCTATCAAAACAGTTTAAAAAAAGTTCCCATTATCTCAGGTTAAGAACCTCTCCTCCAGTGAAAGGCAAGAGGGAAAAATGTAGATTGTATTTTCAAATAGTTGTATAGTCAACTTTAAAATAAAACTGAAGATTTCTACATAAGAATGAAAGGGGTACATTTTAGTGGATCAGTATAGTTTTTTTTAGACACCTAGACTCAGGAAAAACATTAGGGTATATTATTTATTTGCATAGTCTTAGTCACCTACAGCTATTCAACATAGATTTTATACTGCTTATAGCTAAATTTAAACTTTTAACATGAGATTGTTGATAGATAAAAGTGTCCCTATATTTGTCCTGAATTTTAGTTGAAAATGCAAAATGCTTTTATGAATAAATGCAGTTATTGAGATCTTCAAACTGTTTTTCAAAATATTTTAATCATTGAATTTATAAAATTTATAAATTTATAAAAAAAATTTGAGCACTCACCTGATATATGTGTATTTGTACTAATATATTGTGTACATTTTAAAAATATACAGAAAAGGAAATTTAAAACAGAAGAGATAAAGGTGAAATAAACAATATTAGTGATACAAAGAGAACTGTATTATACTAAATATTATTAATATTTTAAAATAATATTGAATATGCATCATCATTTTTGAAAATTTTTAATACTTTTTGTAATAGTTACATAAAATAATAGTCCAGTTTTATAGTATTTTGATATTTGATTTTAATAGTTAACATAACTTAAAACTTCACAAATATCTTAATGGGAAAGCTGTATTGTTGTTTGCACTTTACTGACTTGTGTTGTTTATTTTTCTTTCCTATTCATTTAAAGGTTTTTAATCGAAATTTGTCCACTAAATTTCCATCTTGCCTGTCGTTAAGCAGTAGTACTTGAAACTAATCAGAACTCCTTGTGTTTTTATATTTTAAGTAAATAGCTTCAAAACCAATTTTTAAACAGGTTGGAAAATTATGTTTTCAATGTGTGTACCTTTGAGAGTTTTTTCCAGGTGGCACACATTATTTTTGGCAACAAAAGCTTAGTTTTTAAATGCCATGCTGTCATAATAGCTTCATATCAATATTAGGTAGTTTCTAAATGTACTTATATAGACTCAGAGCAAGGGTTTTGTTAGTAATACTGGGTATAAATATGTATTTCAAATTATCTTGTATAAATTTTACATGTATTCCAGATAATAATTGTGTTTTCTTGTTATCTTCAATAGAATTTCTTTTTCTTTTCTTCCTGAGTTTTGTTAATAATATTTTTAGTAATAGTTTTTTTTGTATTTTAAATTCTGCTACTTTATTAAAGCTATTATTTGAAATTGTTGCTTTTCACTAATCCTCTGGAGTTCTCTCAGTAAATCATCCTATCATCTGCAAAAAGATAATTTTGCCTACTTTTTCCCTTTGCTTATTCCTTCATTTTTTTCCCTACTTTATTTTTATACTCAGCATTTCTAGTACTACATTAAATAACAGTGGAGAGGGTGGGAATTCTTGCTTTATACCAGATTTTTTGAGATATTTTTTAGTGTTTATTACAAATAATGCTAGCTCTTGGTTTCACATATGTACTTTAATCATTCAGCAAAGAATTTCTTATTCCTGTGTTTTTAGTGTTTGGAGCATAAATGAAAGCTATATTTTTTCAAAAGTTATTGTTTATACTTTTCCTAGTGTTGGACCATATTTGCAAGTTATAAAAATAACTGAGTCATATTTTTAAAAATTTCAAGGATGTTACTATATTATCTTTGCCAATATTTTATTTTATATAGTGATATTAGTATATGTATATTTTTCTGTTTCCTCTCTTCCTGATTTTACTATCAAGATTATATTTGTCTCATAAAGCGAGCTTGTTGTGATGTTATCTTTCTTGGTTTTTTGAGAACCATTTGTATAGAAGTTATTTGTTCTTTTTTATAGCTAATATTATATAGTATTTTAAGATTTGCAAAATGCTTCACATATTTTACCTCGGTTGATCTTCACAACTCTGTGAGGTATGTGCTATTATTACCCTCATTTTACAGATTAGGAAACTGAGGCAGAGAAAGGATGAAGGTCACTTACTGAGGGTCACATGACTAGTAAATATGCAGGATTCAAGCTTCAGTCTTCCTAATTCTAAGTTGAGCTCTATCTGTTGTGTCACCTAACTTTCTCATTTTTTAAGTACTTGGTAGAATTCACTTATTAGTTCATCTTGACCTGGTTTGTTTTGGGAGGTGGAGGACTGGATTTTTGACTTGATGAAAGCTATAACTGTCCTCAGTCGGGCTGATTGTATTATTTTCTTTTTTGTTAATCTGGGTATCATATCTTTGTAAATTTTCATTTTATTCAGACATTTGGACAAGGAGTCATATATAGTTGAGTATAGTAGTTTCTGACAGTTTCATTTTTGGGCAGAAGGGTGAAAGACCATCTATTTTTGTTGTTTCCTTAGATTTCTTCCCAGTCACCTGCAATGTTTTCTAGTTCAGGGCTTCTTAAACTTTTTCCAATCCCATGCCAAAATTCATTTAATAATTTTGTATGTAAAGTAAAAGCACTGTATTCATTGACATTAGGTGGCGAGATGGCATGTGTAGTGCAAAGTGCACATGTGTTCAGAATCAAAGCTGCAGTGAAGTTGCATTGATGCAACAGGGGCAAGCTCTGCCAGAAACACCTCTGCTTCATTATGAGTTTGATTTTGAATTAATTTTTGGTCCTTGCCCATTCAGAAACCTTTTCAAGACCCCCACAGCAACCCACAGTTTAAGAAGTGCTGTTCTAGTTGACCTAGGAACACCTGTGGTTGGCAGTCACAGTTCTGGGTGATTTAACCTAGGATGTTCCTCTTTAATGGCATCCTATGAATTTCTCATAGCTTTTGGTTCTAGTACTTTTGGGCAATTGATTTCTAAAAGTAGAGCATTCATATTTTTTATTTCATTAGATTTTTCTGGGAGGTCCTCGATTCTTTGTTATTTTTTGAAACTTTTTTATATTGATTATAACTGTCTCATATGTTCCAAATTTGCTTTTTAAACTTTGTCTGGTATTTCTTGAACTATTAAATTGTAAAATTCATTTTCTTTCAGGGATTCTATTGCCAACTTTCCTCTTTCGAGTTTGAGAACTCCAATTTCACTCTCTCTCTTTAGTCTATTTTTCCAGCTACTCTTGGTGGGTTTTGTGGCCATTCCCTTTTCTTTTTTTGGAGTTCTGGTTGTAGTTTTTACATAATTTTCTTCTGTTGAATTTTATTTTGAGAGTATCCTACACAATGCTATTTTTTCTTTACTCATTTCTTCACTCTCCACTGAATTGTGTTCCCCCATCTCTCTCCATCATTGAAACTTCTGTTAGAATTTCTCTTCTTTTCGTTACTGTAGTTAGTGGCTTCTTTTAAGCTAATTTGCTTTCCTGACTGTATTGAGCATCTGAGAGAAAGTTAGATAAATAGCTAGCTAGAGCATTGATTAAGCATTTTTTATTGTTATTACTGGGGACCCTTTCTTTTTGGTTCTAGATAGCACTGGAACAGAGCTGCTAAGCCTGTCTTTCATCCAGTGCTGCCCCATTTCTTTTGTCTGGGTAATACTTTGTGCAATAGGGTTTGCTCAAGTGGACCCATGAACTTCATCTTAACTCGAAAGAATCTGGTTGAATTGTTGCTGAAAACAAACCCTGAGGGGTGTTAGATGGGGTGGCTTTTGAATGTTCTTGGTGGGAATCTACCCCACCTGCTAATAATAACAGCCTCTAGTAGCCTCCCTGTAACCACTGCCACTAACACATAGAGCACAGAGCAGAAAATACACATCTTCAGGGTCTCGTTAATGTGACCCTCATCCTTTTTTCTATCTTTTTTCCCTTTTTCTGTTATTTACTAAAATGCATTTATTGCTGTTTTGAAGTGGTGAAGAGGATCTGCCTAGACATAACCTTGGTCGTCTCACTAGACATCTGAATAGTTTTCCAACGCGGTTAACATTGGTCTAATTTGGGAGTGCTTGCCAAGTTTTACCCTACTAGCAACAAGTGAATAAGGTGTTACTAGGTTAAACAGAATGAAAGGCTGGATATTGATGGATACTGCCACATTCTTACATAAAAAAACGTTGCTGATTGAAAAGCTTAGTTACCTTAGCGGTTTCAAAGTTGCCAGGTGTTTATGTTGCTCATAGAATACATCCTGATACATAGAAGAACAAAATAGTTTTTTGTGATCAGTTTTATCCTAATTTTGTACCTACAGGGAAAGAATATTTCAGGATCATGACCTTCTCAAGGATAGCAAAAGTAGTCTGTTACTAGACAAATGCAGAGCTGATAGCGATTCTGACCAAGGCATTGTAATGGTAATAGATCTGCCATCTCTGGCATCAATATTTGTTGATTCAACTTCTGAGCCAGGGTGTTATTCAGAATATGAAATATTGTTAGCAAAGAGATTTTATAAGAAAGGTGATTTCATCATGTACTTACTAATAGATGATTTTCAATTTTATAACATTAAGGTTACAATTTTTAATGTTGCTTGTGCATGGGATTATGTATAAAGTCAAGCATAAAGTCCAGTTCTGGGGAAAAGGTTAAGGATTGTATTATGTTTTCAGAAGCCTCAGATGATGGTGATGGTGATTTTGTAAGCATTAGGTTAAGTCTTCATGAGAATGCAGTAGCACAAATTCTTGAAATGGTGATTTTTTTAAAAAAGCTTTCATGTCATATTAATAAACTTTATTGAATGAAGAATACATAAGAGGATTCAGGTGGCAGGGAATTTGTATTTTGAAGCTAAAGAAGTCCTTTCAAAAACAATGCATATATCTGCCAAAAAAAAAAAAAGTAGAAATACCAAAAGCAAGCAAGATAGACTAGCATATGATGTGGCTTGGATTAGATCTTTGAAAACAGGTTTGCAACACAGTCTAGCCCAACTGTGGATTGGCTTACCCAAATTATTGGGAAAATGCAGATGACATTCGTAGTATAACAAATTTACAATATTTATTGTTTCTAGAGCCATGATTTTATTTTTCTTTGATGAAAGTGATTGTATAACCATGTTTAAAAAAGATAATGAAAAATAATATTTTTATTGCACATGAGAGTACCTTTTCATCAATAATTTGCATAATTAGAAATACCTTGTGATTTATCTGTTTTCTAGGTAATTCGATTCCATGGTGGAGCTCTTCCTGCCTATGTCATGTCTAGTATCCTCCTTACTTATGGAGGACAATTACAGTCCCTTATTTCAATAGGTAAGAATGTCCATGAAGATTTTTTTGTTATTTTGGTGATGAGACATGAAGTAAAGAAGTTATTAGTCCATTTTATTTCGATGATATTTCAAATTCAGGAACTTTAAAAATTAACCACTTAGTAGCGGATGATTTTTCTTCCTTCCCTACTTCTGTTAGCTAATTTTTAAATGGTTAACACATTCCAGAAAAATGTCTAGATATTTTCTCCAGATACTTTTAGCCATCAGTCCTGCTGTGAGAGTCAGCATGGTAGAGTACTGTATTTGTAGTCAAAGGACTAGAGTTTGAATCCTGGCTTTTCCATTTCCTATCTGTGAAACTTTTGGTAAGTCATTTAAACTTTCTGGTCATAGCTCCCTTCATCTGTAATAGGATGAAACTGAACTGAGATGACCTTTGAGATCTTCTTGAGCACTTCATCTCTTATCCTTTGATCATAGGATCCAGAGTTGTGCTGGTAAAATTCGTAGACAATAGATTTAAAGCCTGGTAATTAAATCCCCTAAATCCCCCTCCTAAATCTCCTAATTAAATCATAACTGTTATCTCGAGTCCTGCTAATAGTTTTCTGAACTACTTGGCCCCCACAAAAATTATTTTTGCTTTGCATGTTTTAATTCAGCTGACTATATTTACCTTCCTGAGAGGATGTATGAAGCAAAGGGTAGGAAAAGGGGAAAGGAAAACTGAATTTGAAGTCAATGCATCTGGGTGTAAATTCTGGCTCTGCTCTGGCTGGCTACAGGTATAACCTTGGGCAAGTCAATAACCTCTCTTGGCCTATTTCCTCACGTGGTGAAATGAGGGGGTTAGACTAGATGACCCCTAAGGTTCCTTCCATTTCTTATTAAGCTGCAAGCAGTTTGAGGATAAACTTTTTATCTCTCACATTGCCTAGCATACCTCACTGCCCTTCACCCAGATATTTATTGTTTATTGATATCTTTTTTGTAGTATGTCATTCAAGAACTCTTGGATCTCAGATGTAGAGAATACACTATAGAATGTTTGACTAATATGTAGGATGATTGCTTTAGATATGGAGGCCTTGATGTTAGAGGTCATCTAGTCCAGCCATCTTGTTTAGTCTTAGATTGCCTCTTTTAAAATCTATTCTTCCTTGATTTAGAGGCAGCTGTGAGATAACAAAAATGGCACCCTACTTGGCATTAAAAGACCTGGGTTCAAATCCTGTGTTCTAACAACAATGTTGCTAGCAGCTGCTGTGGGGGTGTAAGACCAATAACACCAGCACACAGGAGGGACGCTAGCACAGGTTCTTGGATCTGCTTTTCTAAGGAAAACAACTTTAAGGGGTTAACAATCTTACTTTAATTGAACATACATGTATCATTCACTTGGTTTAGGGGAAAAAGTCAGCACCCTGAGCTTCAGAGAAAATTCAGACAGAAATCACAAGCAAAAATTATACAAACAGAGCAAATGACACAAATCAATAGACAGGCCTCCAGCTGTCTGACCAAGATAATACATACATAGTTACCAGAGAGAGAGAAGCATCAACATCTGGGTTTTCAAAGTGGGGAGGGGGGCTCCTTAATGGCTACCCAGAGTCTCATCTGGCCAAATCACATGAACACTCTTCCCATGAGTAAGCCCCCAAAGGAATATGCTAACCTCAGAGCATATATATCCTATTTAGGGCCCTGGGGCCTTGGGCCTACTTAACAAAAGGGTGTAGGCCTGAGGCTTAGCATCTACTTAGCAAAGGGTGTGGGAAAGATCTCTAATCACACTAGCACCAGTCATATATATTGTTTCCAATCAATGACTCTTGATTTAAACAAAGGCAAGACTCAAAGGCACCTGGTTGCTTTAGTGCTGAGAAGCACTCTAAAACAAAAGACAACAAAAAGTCCCACTTTGCTTGCCATTTCATGTGTCTGCTCCTTAATAGCTAGATCAGGATGGACAATTATTTAAACTCTCTGGTCCGTGGTTGACTCATCTGTAAAATGGAGATAATTATACTTAAACTCTTTTCATTAAATTGTTGTAAGAAGCAAATGTATGCTTTGTAGATGATAAAGTGCTAATAAATGTCAACTGTTATCATTATTTTGTTCATTTAAAAGACCGAATGAATCAGATTATCTCTGAAATCAGTTCTTTATCAAGTATTACTCTGGCAATTATAGACATGTACTGTCCCTAAAACTAAAGCTATTGCAGTTATTGACAGTTCTTTAAAATAACTCATACTTAATTAAATTTAAATTTTCTCCCAGGCCATTGTTTAGATTTTACCAGTATGTTGGATAAAGAAGCCAAACCATACAAAGTCGATCCCTTTGTAATAATTATGAAATTCATGTTGGGGTGAGTTATGTTTTTCATGTAGTTTAATTTTGCTTAATAACCAAAACAGCATGCCATTTGGTAAACACAAGTTTCCCATGTTATTTCGTTTTCTTCACAAATTGGCTAAAGACAACTTTTATTATGATTTGAGTAACTCAAGATCAGCTTAAAATACCACATTTTTTCTTCATTTTTTAATTGTATGCCAATATTTGTAATTGTCTTTTATGGTATAAAATAAGAAATTAGACAAATCTATTAATTATAGCTTTATTTTTTAAAATCAGATTCAGAATGCCTTTGGTCACAGCCAGTTTTGAAAATTATCTGTCTTTCCCCTTCCAAGTTGAACCTTCCCTTTTAACAAAGAATGAGTTCAGCAGCAGCAACTGCTAAAATAACCATTCTGACAATGTGTGCAACATTCTTCCCTTGTCATCCCCCGCCTCTCCCTGAAATGGGCTTGTATTTCATTATTTGTTCTCTGGGAACATTTCTGGTTTTTCAGGTATTTGTTTATACTTCCTCTTAGTGACCTTTTATTGACATTGTTGCAGTTATTACATATTTCGTTTTCCCTTTATTTTCCTCTGATGTTACTCTGAGTTCCTTAAATTTGTCAGTTCTTGCTGTACAGTAGTCCATTACATCCAAATATCAGTTTTGTACGTACCATTCGTCAGTCGATGTGCGCTCACACTTATTTTCAGTTCTTTGCTACCGCAGAGTTCTATTATGAATATTTTAGAACTTTGTTTCTGCAGTTGACTGGTATAGCTTTATTTAATAACAATAATAATAATAATAATAATAATAATAATAATAATAATAATAATAACAACAACTACAGCTAGGTGGTTTAGTGGGTAGAGCACCTGGCCTAGAGTCAGGAAGACCTGAGTTCAAATGTGGTCTCAGACACTTACTAGCTGTGTGACCCTGGGCAAGTCACTTAACCCTGTTTGCCTCAGTTTCCTCATCTCTAAAATGAGCTGGAGAAGGAAATGCCAAACCACTCCTGTGTCTTTGCCAAGAAAACCCCAAATGGGGTCACGGAGAGTTGGACAAAATTGAAATGACTGAAAAACAACACTTAGTGCTTCCTGTGTGTCAGGCACAGTGTTGCTAAGCACTTTACAAATATTGTCTCATTTAATCCTCACAATAACCCTGGGAGGTAAGTGCTGTTGTTAGCCCCATCTGACAGATGAGGAAACTGAAGCAAAGAGAGGTTAAGTCACTTGCCCAGGGTCACACAGCTAGTAAGTGTCAGAGGCAGGATTTGAACTGAGGACTTTCTGAATCTAGGCCCAGGGATCTATCCACTGTGCCACCTAGCTGCCCCCATGCAGAAAGTGGCATAAGTTGATTGAGGCCTTTTGAATCATCTTGTATTTTCTAGTAGAGCTTATAACAGTTTAAATCTCTTCTGAGGTAACTTGACGTTGAGGTTGGATATAGCATAGTGTGGTACATTTGGAGTCCAGCAACATTGGGCTAGATTATTTCATAGGTCCCCCTACCAGCTCGTGATCTGTTATCCTAATCCAGTATAGAATCCCAGACTTCCTTCCTTCCTTCCTTCCTTCCTTTCAGCAGTCGGGGTTAAGTGACTTGACCAAGGTCACACAGCTAGTAAGTGTCTGAGGCTAGATTTGAATTCACAGCCCTAGAAAATGGTATTCAGTTCCCCCTCTATGATCCTACCTTGATGACCAAAAAAATCTGGGCTTTCAGGAACTGCATTCATTAGTCCTTTGCTGAAGAACTGAAACTTCACTTTTGGTTTTCTCGTTGATCTGTGCACAGATTCCTTAAGTAACAAGAATTATATTGATATTCTGTTAATTATTCTCATGTTAATATGATGACTTGAATTTATAGAAGGCATTAAAAGAGAACATAATGTGGTAATGTGGTCATATTAGTCTGTTTTCCAATGTGCTGTACTCCATATGACCTTATTCATGGGACCTGTAGCCCAGGTCTAGCCCGATTGTCATTATACCAACTCTTTCTATCCATCTCCTAGATCTTTCCTCTCCCAGGGAGTCATTTAGTTGTTTGGGGAGCTTGCCTAGGGGACCTGGCACCATTGTAACTAAGCTGCAAGTACCATAGGAGCCAGGGAAGGATAAAATTGAGTAAAGAAAAAAGATTTGAGTGGGGGAGATGCAGCTCCAGGAATAGTGCCCCATATTTAATTTATAAAAGACTTTTAGAATGACTGATAAAAGGAAAATGGCAGTATTATGGGGATCATTATGATAAGAAACTTAGAAAAGGAGCTATGTTAGAGATCAGAGTCATCCTTTTCAAATTGCAAGAGATTTGTAAGAAATAGAAATGGGGAAATGATTAGACCCAATGCATATTGATCTTTAAGCTTTTTTTAGAGAAAACAAGAATAAGTACAGAAATTAAAAGCATGAGCTAATGTGAAAAAGGACTATGTGGACTCGGGAACAATCAAAGTGTAGTCAACTTTCATAGACATGTGGTATTTCAGAGTAAAAGAGGACTAATGTTAGAAGTTAGCTCCTACCTAAAAGTCAGATCCCTTCTACAGCCCATGTGAGAAATGGTCATCTAACATCCACTTGATCAAAGGCTTTGGTTCCAAAGATAGCTCAATCCAGTTGATCATCCAGTAAACATTTGTTAACCCCTACTGTATACTAAGCCCTGTGAATGTAAAAAACAGCAAAACAGTCCCTGCTCTCAAGGAGCACAAACAACAGTGTTCAAATAATACACAAACAACTATGTTCAAACAACCTATTTACAAGATAAATTTGAAATAATCTACAGATTTGTTATATCTAATGGTAGCCATCTTCAGGATGGGGAGGGGGAAGGAAAAAAATTTACATAATAACTTTATTATATATTTAAAAGGAATAGCAAGTTGTACATAATTGGTTTGCCATTTCATGTGCAATTATTTTTTTATTATACTATGTTATGGAAATGCTTGTTTTATTCCAAAAATTAAAAATAAAATAAATTTTAAAAATAAAATTAAAATGCATGTGCTTAAACACCTAAATATAAATGATTTTCATTTATTTGACTACTTTGGTATCTGTAGCACAGCTCACTTTCATGAACATGGATAAGAATTCACTGCATTCTTTTATCAGTCATAATGAAATAAAATACAGATTAGTCACGTAGCCATTAAAATAATTACTTTGATAAATGTTTAGAAATGTTGTGGTTTATAATGATTTATAATTTCATGTATTCTATTTTATTTATTTAAAAATATTCTTAGAAGTGTTCCATGGACTTCTTTAGATTGCTAAAGAGGAGCACAACAGAAAAAAGGTGAAAAACTGCCCTATACAATCTTCAGAACTTATTTTACTTGTGTAATTACTTTCAAGTTTTGTTTTACCTCCATTGCAAATGTGTATATGTAGAACAGTAGATGCTGGTGTTTGACTAAGTTTGAACTATTACACATTTGACTTAAAAAAAAAAACTGTTCTAAATGAATATGAAAGTTGAGTTCTATAAACCTGTTAAAACTGTAATTTCAGAAATAATTATTTAACATGCATGGGTTAATCTGAAGTTAAATCTTAAATGTGTATATGCATCATATTTGACTATTTTAATTATGTCATTGTCTTTTTTTTCTCTCTACAGCTATAACTGGTTTAAACAAATTTGGGATAGTTTCTTCTTACCAGAATTAGATGCCATTTTTCTGAATACGCAAAGTATGTGTTTCCCACTTGTATCATTGGTCCTCTTTCTATTTGGAACCGGTATTGCATACTGGGGTGGCATACTTTCATCTTTATCTGTGAGGCTTCTTTCTTCACTGTGGCTAACCTTAAACAGGTAAAAAACAAAAAGACATTTCAATAATTGGTCAAAATCTTTCTTCTATAATTTAAGAAGATTATACATTAAATCTATTAAATATTTGCATAAGCTAAAGTTATATTCTTAAAAGATATCTTAAAGATTAGTTTGCATATTTCCCCGAATATTAACTGGTTTCTATAGATAATTTACAAATTAATGACTTCATTTTTATCATCAAAGTTGATCATTTTAAGGTACTTTATGTTTAACAAATATGAGTAAATCAAAATATGCTGTAATTCATACACATATTTGAATTTGACTATCTTGCATTTCTCTCAGTGGGTGGCCCCATCCTAGGACAATATTTTTGTATTCTCATACAGACGGTAAAGTCATAGTGTAGTGATCCTCAACTGGTGTTCTACTTACTCACCTCAAAGCTGTTTTCTGATGCCATTTTCTCTTATCACACCCCCTTGCATCATTTGCTAGGATTTCTGGCAGGAACTAGAGTAAACCTAGCTGTAGAACTCTTTTACATTACCATGCTCAGATATTGTACTTTTAGCATCATTTCCTGTTCATTGACTTCATTAAAAACAGTTATCTCAGGTTCTCCTACAAGTTTTCAGGAAAATGAAAAATAACCCCTCCTCATAAAAAATATTTGGGACCCTAAGCTCTAAGGTCTCACTTTAAACCATTATTCTTCACAATAGACATATAAATAGGACTACCATTTCATTGCTAATCGCCTTCCTCTGTTTTAGAAATTCACCACTTTAGTCTTTATTAGCCATAATATGTATAAATAGAATAGCTAATGTATTTAACTTTGGTTTCTACATCTGCTTACAATGTGAAATTCTGTATTAATTAGAAATGCCTTAAAATAATTCTTAAAATACTTAAAAAGTTTTAAGACTCCAACAATTAACATCATCTAGAACCATTGTAAATACCTAGTATTTTCTTAACCTTGCCTTCCCCAAAATGCATAGACTATCTGGATCATGTTGCTTCTAACATATGACCATATTAACTGCTTAAAAAATTTATTTTCAATTATGAAACAATTTTTCTCCTCACTACCCTCTTTGTCCCACTAGTTGGGGTGGGGGGAGGGAATGAAATACAAAACTCTTAAAGCAAATAAGCATAGTCAAACAAACAAATTCCCCTATTGGATATGTCCAAAAATATGTGTCTAATTCTGCATATTAATTGGTTATCTCTCTGTCAGGGGATGGGTAACATCCTTCATCATCATTGATCTGGGATCAGGGCTGTCCAATCTTAGGTTATCTTAGGGCCGCATTAAAATAAAATGATTATTCAAGGGCCACACCCAGAATAAAAAATACAGTACACTAATAGAAAGTGGGGGAATGCGTGTCATCAATACAGGCGAAGGTGTGAAGCACGAAAGCAAACACAAAACAACAAAGCGGCAACACAACAGTTTAAAGGTAGGTGCATACTGACTAGTCTGCATGGTACAGACGGAATGCATCCCACAGATCGATTGAAAATTCCATGCGATATGCTCCATCCGTGATACTGCTTAAAAACACCAAAGAAAATTAACATCTACGAGATTATTTATTAGTGATGGAATTCAAAAATCTAATACACATTCTATGCAAATTATATTTTATTTTTTCGCTCGTGAAAATTAAAACCCACAGGCAGGCCGCATAAAATCGCACTGCAGGCCGCATGTGGTCCACGGGCTGTATTTTGGACAGCCCTGATCTGGAATCATGGTTGGTCATTGCACTGATCAGCATTCTTAAGTCTTTCAGAATTGTTCATTGTCAAAGTATTGATGTTACAGTATAAGTTATTCTCCTGGATCTGAGCTGCTTTTTAAAGAATTTTAAAAGGCTATATTCTTGTTATTTTAGACCTTCTGAAATCCCTAACGACCCCAGGTTGATAACAACAAGATTATCATTTCTGATTATGCTTCTGCTAATAATTGGTTGGACAACTTGTGGAGCACTTGCAATACTTCTCATCTATCTTTACTATGTCTTTAAGGTATCAACTTAAAGTCTTTTAACCTGAATGTCAGAATATGCTCATCACTATATCAAACATCATTCCATACAGACTCTTCAAAAAGAGTTTATAAATTCATAAGTTAAAATTTGAGTTTACAATTTATTTTGCAGGACATTTTTAAATATTTTTGTTACTGTTGTAACTATTTGTGTATGGTGGTGTGAGGTGTAAGCTGTAGGATGGGAATCTGCATCTACAAATAGTTAAGCATAGTAGGCTTTGGTGGTTAGAGGCCAAAAAGGGCAAAGAAAAGGGAACAAGCATTTATTAAGAACCTGCTATGTGCCAGGCACTGTGTCAAGTGCAACTATTTTCTCATTAGATAAAAAGAAATTAGGAGAAGTTAAAATCCATCTTGAGTTGTGAGGACAGGGACTGGATTTTCTATAACAGTTGCTATGAAGAGAAGCATGCTTTGAAATGATGTGAGAAAGAAGGGCTGACATGTACTTAGAACAGATTGATGACAACTCAAATAATGAAAGAAATTACCTAAAGCACAAAGCTGTCAAGTTTCAGAATAAAGAAAGTTACTTACCAAGAATGGTTACCAGAACATTCCAGCTTGCTAGTCTATATACAGGATTGAGAGGGTAGGTAAAAAATAAGGCAATAGCACAGGAAGATAGTGAAAACTAGTAAACTGCTTTTTTTGGAGAGGCAGGGGAGTCAGTATTTCTTTTTCTTATTGATATGTTTTGTTTAATATGTTTTTAACATTGTTAAGCAAAGGGGTTTTTGCCACCCTTCCCCCCCACTTACTGTGGATATAGCTGTTATCCATAGCAGCAAATTAATATAAATGGTTTGCTGTGGAAACTAATACTTCTTCCTTGATGTATCTGTGATCTCATCAATGGGAATGTTCCCTCCAAGGATACCATTCCACATCCATGTTTTCTTATCAATCTTGTACATATCATCCCATAAATTCCCCATGGGTGTCCACCTAACCTACTAAGTCTTCCTCTGGATCCCTTGAAATTTTGTAGTTTGAAAATGACTCCCACATCTTTTAATCAGTACTAAATAAAAAATGAGAAGATATTGTGTGTAATTGAGGCAAATCCAATGTAGTCTATTTAAACAACCTGTTTACAATGTAAAATAGATTGCATAGACTCCTACTGTTTTCTCAGGACATTCAATTCATGAAATCAGTTGCCCCAACAAGGAAATTAAAGGGCCTGAAACCACTTGAACAGAAAAATAAATACTATCTTTGCCAGATGCTGAGAGATAATAGCCAAAGATAACACACCAGTTCAAAATATCAACACGTTTGTAAGATAAGACAAGGAAGCTGACAGAGGATTATGAGCGATGTTGTGGCATAAAACTTCTCTCTTTTAACAAGATATTTGATAAACACAACTAAGCCCCCACCACAAGAACAGTTAGGGATGAAACTTGAAAGACAACAAACATCAGAAAAGAAAAAGATCTGTGAAGATTTCTTCAACCATTCTCCTTCAGTGACTATGGTGCACCCCATTTCGAATCCATCTTTATAGTACCCTAGGTGCACATGAGGAAGGAGAGCTAGCCCAAAAGAAAGTAAAGACAAGGGAAACTGAAATAGAAAAATATGTGTAGAGGAGGCCGGTGCTGAAGGTAACACGATTTTGAGGGCATTGCGTCTCAAGGTACCTCAAAGAGGAGATGATGTTCAATGCTTAGAAAAGATAATATTACTTTTACCAGAAGAACTGATTGGGAAAACATATGGCTAATCTACCTCTATAAAATCTTAGTGACAAGACTTACATGATGAAGAATAAAATAAATACATCTAGGAGAACAGCATAGAAAATGATTCCTACAATGTAAATGAAAACAACAGTGAAAGGCAACTGAACTGATCAGTAGTGATCAGTCTTAGTCCTAGAGAACAGGTAATGCAGTTCCCTCAGAGAGGCAGAGGATTGTAGCTATGGAATGTTGCCTATGCTGTTGGACACAGTTGTTCTGTTGGTTAGTTTTGTTTGTTTTTCTGTGTCTCAAGGGAGAGCTCACTTGAGGAGGTGGAGTAGATTAGGAAATGATATATTAAAAACAAGGCATCAATGAAATATTTTTTAAAAATATAAAGATAATTTACATGAACATTGAGGACAATCTTGATAGGTTTGCAAATTCCTTCAAACTTGAGGGACAGTAGTCTGCAGTTAGAAAATTGACTCAGAAGTGTAGAGAATCGTACGTGATCCTTGACCATAAAAAAGCATTTGTTTTGGAGTAGCAAATACCTTCAACCTTCAAAAAGCTGTCCTTCAGTAAGGTATCTTCCTTGCACATGTCAAAATCGTATTCAATTTCTAAATAGATTTAATGGAAATAATTTTGAGCCTTTTGGTTAATAATATCAAGTGAAATTTAGAACAGAAAGATGTACATTTGCCACTCTTATATGGGATATTGAGAATGAAGTCCAAATGAAGAGAGATATCCTATAGATGTTCCTATTTATAGATGACATTATCCTGAGGAGAGTTCCATAGATTTTACTAGATTGCCAAAGGGGCATATGACCAAAAAGAACCGTTGATATAGATTCATCCCCATAGCTCAGAAGAACATTATATCTTAATGTTAACTAATTCTCAAGTTATTAAGAAGAAGTGAATTTATCTTCTATTTGGAGGTAGTCCCTGAGTTATGAACACCCAACTTTTCTTATGTACATTCCTTATATATTGACAGCTGCTGCATCTCATCACTGCAACAATACCCTTCCCAAAGAAAATACACACACACACACACACACACGCGCGCGCGCGCGCACACACACACGTATGCACGCATACATGCACATATGCAAACAATAAGTATGAGTAAGTATAAAGTAATTAAATACCTTGTAATTTGAGAGGGGAACATTCTCAGTTGGGGGAAATAGCAAAGGCTTTATGAGAGAGATGGTTCTTGAGTGCATCTTGAAGGAAGAAAGGGATTCTTAGAGGCCAAGTTGAGTAGGAAGCGTATTTTTGGCATGGACTCTGGCCAATGCAAAGGCACTCAGACAGAGGACATGGAGTTCAATCTGTGATGAACAAAGGAGGCTAGTTGGGCTAGATTGCACAGTGTAGGACAGGAAGTAATTATCACTGAGACTAGAAATATAGGTTGAACCAGCTTGTGAAAGAATTTAAATCCTAAACACAGGGGTTTATATTTTATCCTAAAGGCCAAGTTGATTGAATAGTACAGTGGTTTCAAACTGAAATAGAAATGGGACCATTAAACCCTACCTAAAGATCCCTGCAGCTGCATATTGACTTAGAAAACATATTAACGTTATGTCCTATTGTATTTTTATTTATTTTGTTAAATAGTTCCCATTTACATTTTAATCTGGTTCATGCCTCACTCAACGTTTGACACCCCTGGAAGTAGGCCAGTCACACTGTCAGATATGTGCTTAGTGTGTGTTACTGTGTAGGATGGATTGAAATGGTGATATCCTTGAGGCAAGAAAACCAAGAGGCTGTTATAATAATCTAATCAAGAGTTGATAAGGGCCTGGTCTAAGGTGGGGCTGTGTAAGAAAGGGTTGGATGCAAGAAATGTGAAAGTGGACGGTAAGACTGGGCAGTGATTGGCTATCTAGGGTGAGGAAATGTGAATCGAAGATAATATTGAGGTCATGTAGCTGGGAGACTAGGAGGGTAGCAGTCCCTTCAACAGAAATAGGGACATTTAGAAGAAGGAAGTTTGAGGCGAAAAGATAATGAATTCAGTTTGGGACCTGTTGAGTTTAAGCTACCTCTGGGACATCCAATTTGAAATGTCCAGTAAGTATTTGGTGATGCAGGACTGAAGTGGAAGGGAGAGACCAGGGATAGATACATAGATCTGACAGCATGTGCATAGAGATAATAGTTAAACTCATGGAAGTGTATAAAGTTACCAAGTAGAGAAAGAAGAGGGCCTGGTGGCCTCTCACAGTTAAGGAGTGTTCTATGAATGCTTAGCCAGCAAAGAAGACTGAGAAGAAGTAGTCAGATATGTTGGAGGAGAACCAGAGAAAGCAGAGTGAAGAAAACACTGAAAGAAGAGAGTATCCTGGAGGGAGAATATGATGAAGTCTAGCAGATGGGTTGAGAAAATTGAGGACTGAGAAAAATATATTAGAATTGGCAATTAAGAAGTCTTTGATGGGGCAGCTAGGTGGCACAGTGAGTAGAGCACTGGCCTTGGAGTCCGGAGGACCTGAGTTCAAAAGCAGCATCAGACTTACTAGCTGTGTGACCTTGGGCAAGTCACTTAACCCCAATTGCCCCACCTTCCCCCTTCTAAAAAAAAGATGACTTTGAAGAAAGTAATTTTAATTGAAAAATGAGGTGGAAAGCCAGATTGCAAAGGGCGAGTGAGTACAGACAGCAAATAGACACTGCTTTTTCAAGAAGTTTGTCTGAGAAAGGGAGAAAAGATATAGGAAGATAGCTAGAAATGATTTTAGTTTAGTGAAGGCTTTTTTAAGAATAGAGGAGACAGAGGCACGTTTAAAGATCATAGGGAAGGGAACAGAGGGTGAGAGACTGAAAATTCGAGAGAGCACTATTGAGAATGCAACCCAATGGAGAAAATAGTAGGAGATGGGTAAGTGATTGGACTTGGCAAGAACAAGAACCACCTTTTTGTTAGATACTGGAGGAAAAGGGGAGGGGGGAGTTGGCAAGATTTGGGGCTGAAGAGAAAGGGAGAGGGAGGAGCTCACGTTGAATGACCTCCATTTTCTAAGTTAAGAGGCAAAGTCCTCAGCTTAAAGAGGGGGAAGGGTGAGGTGTGGGAGGCTTAAAGAAGAAAGAACATTTAGAATAGCTTCTATGGGGAGTAAGATACAGAATTAGTTAGGAAGGAATAGAAACCCATTGCTCCCTGGATTTTTAGTCTCCATTTAAAGAGGAATTAAGTGTATCTATAAATTTTACAAGGACACTGATATTTCTTGATCCAAATCAATTTTGAAAACAAAAATTCATTTCTTTTCCTAGATTATTAAGTTGTACTCCAACATAACAACATTGAAAAATAACCCTGACATGGTAAGTTGGGTTTTTTGGTAAAACATACTACGTATTTTCATCATCTTTAGCCATTTATCATTTCAGGATGGAACGACTTTACCACTTAATCCTTATGGAAATCATAGATCATTTTGATTACCCTATTTAAAATTATTAACCACTTTCTGTGTTCCTAATGTCTCACTAGGTCCTTTATCCATATTCCCTTCTAGATGTCCCTCAGAACTCTGTGGTTAATGTCTCTGGTACCCACTGTATTCACTTGTATTCCATCTAGTCAAGAGGTGATTTTAGCCTTTGAGCCCTGGAACCTCAACTGTTCACATCTTAATTTTTAAGAAAATATGGAAACCGCATGAAAACTAAACACTCTCTCACCTTCAAGGCCCAGTTCTTCTTGACTGTAGTAAAATTAGTCATTTGTTATTCTATGAATTGCTCTATCCAACTCTGTCCCTATGAAATTGCTTTTTAAAAACAAGTTTGAAAGAGTTCAAATTGTGGACCTTCATCTTGGATAAAAAATTGAGGAAGGGTCAATATCTCCTGTCTATTGTGGATTAAGGAGAAAAAGTTTTAGAAAGAGGATCATCTTTTGAGGACATATTCGCCATAAAATTGAGAGTGGCTAATTCAGAAGACCCAGAAATTATTTCCAATTGTGCTTATATTGTGCTTTCCAATAAACATCACTATCTAGGAAGTCCTCAGTTATGAGGATTGTAGTGTATGCATATTGTTTTTTTTAAATAAGGGTTTGATTTAAAATGAAACTATCTTAAACCTGGTTTTGTTTAAGATAACTAATCAGTATTTTGGTATTCTTGCTTTTTTTATAGATTTCAAATGTTTCAAACAATACAAACTCTTCCGCTAGAGAAACAGAGAAGAACAATGGATCTGGGCGAAGACTTCCTCCAAAACCAGATATACTTCCTCTAAGTTTAGCCATTGATAATGCTGAAGATAATTTCAAGATGCATATTACTATTGTTAACTTAGTAATATGGGTTGTATTACTCAGTATGCCATCCTTAATTTATTGGCTAAAGAATCTCAGGTAATGATACAATTAAATGTTTAGAGTTGTGTAAAAACTGTGGTATAATTTTGACTTTGCTTTGGCCTACAACTGAACTATCCATCCATAAAGCTTAAGTAAGATTTAAGATACCTACACATCTTCTGGTCATTGTATGCGATTTTTGACGAGGAAAATTTACATTGAGCCCACTTACATTTGCCAAAGTTCTTTCTCTATCTTATTAAACATAAATTCCTATAAATATGCAACAAAAAGAGAAAGGTAGAACTTCTATTGTACTTAATTGATAATTGCACTTGAAAAGTTTAGAAATAAAAAATGGATTTCTGTAGCTTTGCAAGGAGTCCCTTAAGTTGACCTAAAATGACGTTAGTGACTAAAAAGAATTTAGTGCCCAGAAAACTATCATCTTCTGTCCTGACTGAAGTCATGAGTCATACAACACATTCAACAGTGTTACCAAAGTTTGTTTTTAGAGTTTATATTTTCGTGAGTTTTTGAAAACATGCTTGTTATGAGAGTTTTATGTTTGTTTTTCTTCTTTCATTTCTTCAGAGAGAGGTATGGCAGAAGGGGAAGAAAATAAATGCTCGTTAATTAAGAAACTTTTTTTAAAGGAGACAAATAGGTAAAACCTCAGAGTTTTCAGTGAATCCTGCCCAATATAGATTTGAGAAATAAGGTTGTGTACATTTTAAGTAGTTTCCTAATTCCTTGTTGTCATTAAGGTCCAGGCTTTTGCTATTGGATCAATTTTATTCGAAAAAACTACCAATCTTAGATTTACAAGACTTCAGATATATTTCTTTTTTTAAGCAAAACTAAAATGTGGAAATTCAGATTGACCCCAAAAGACAAATATCACCTTTGCAACATCTTTTGAATATTTCTTTTTTCTCTCCTCTGCCACCACCATCACTCTGATGTGTGCCCTCATCATCTCACATTTGGACTATTGCAGTGGCCTGCTGCGGGGGGTTTCTGCTTGCCTCAAATCTTTCCTCACTCCAGTCCATGCTCCATTTAGCCACCAAAGTGATTTTCCTAAAGCACAAGTCTGAACATGCCACTCATCTAATTCGATAAACTTCAAGGGCTCCCTATCATCTCCAGGATCAAATACAAAATCTTCTCTTTGGTGCTTAAAACCCTTTAAACCCTTAAAACCCTAATATGCTTCTACCTTTCCAAGTCTTCTTAACACCCTAACACTAGTACACTTTGATCCAGTGACACTGACTGCTTGGCCGTTTCAGGAGCAAGGCCTCTATTTTTTGGTTGGATTTGTGAGTGTTATTCAGATTTATACTGATTTGAAATAACCATGTCTATGTAACCACATTTTTTTCTCCCCTTTTCCCCTATATAGGTATTATATTAGACTTAATCCTGATCCATGTAAACATCTGTCATTTTTCTTCGTTCCAACTCTGGGAATTCTTGGGAATTCTGACATTGTTTCAGTAAAGTCAAGGTATAGTACTTTAATCTTTTTTATTTCTCACATAGATTTTTAGTCCTCATTTGCACCATACATTTCATATTTGTTATATAATTTTAGATTACTTTTCTCTTTCCTAAGGTTAAGTAGGTTCAAATAGGAAATATGATGTATATGTAGATTTACACTGCTAGCCACTTATAACATTTCTGTAATTAAGTTTATATGTATCTTCAGACATTTACATACTAAATTAGCATTGTGCTTTGTTGTTTTTTCAACAGGTCTCCCTCTACCTTTCCTTTTCTGTTTTGTTTCTGTTTTCATAGGCAAATATTTTATTCTTGGTAATTAAAGTGATCACCTTAAATTAACCTTCATCTTTGTAAAGAAAATGGCCTATTACAAAATCTTTTTAGATTAATAAGTTTTCATCTTTATTTGCTAGAGCTAATGATTTTGGACCATTTAGAAGAGCCAGATATTTTGTTTGTTGGGCCCAGTGCAGCTAATAGTCTACCTTCAAGATGCGGTGGAACGAGCCATATCCAGTGTCCGAAAACATTCACTTCTTGGTCTTGTCTTCCCCATGATCATTTTCCTTTCCATTTGTCCTGCGGTATCATCTTTGGGTATATGTCCTCCCTCCATCTGGGTCCCAGTTGCCCCCAAAAACTCCACTTTCCTTTCTTCTGAGGCAAGGACATTGTCCATAGAAGAATAACCATTTCAGAAAATGATCCCCCTGTGTACTACTTCCCCACAGATTAGACCCATTTTTATTGTATTTTTATATATTTTTTAAAAATATTTCCTTGGGCTGTAGTTGGAAGTGTTATGGGCTACATGTGGCCTAAAGGCCCTGTGTTTGACACCTCTGGAGGAGAGTATATTTTTTGAGGATTGTGTTATACAAGAATAGGGATAAGAACTAGACCTAGAATTTCATTGACATAGAGAATTCCCAGGTAAGGGAAACTCCCTCTACTGATGTAGGTTGGACCTTTCTCTGCCATTCTAGTCTTAACCTATAGAGAACGCTGAGAGTTTCAGTGATTTTCTTAGGATCACACAGCCAGCACTACTACTGTACAGTCTCTAATAACAGTATCCATTTTTATTATTACTAACAACTAAGGCTGATAAAAGGGAAAAATGAAAAATACATAAAAATCGGACAAAAGAATTTAAAATTTCAGCAGTTTGCATCCATTTTGTATAGTTTTAAGCAGGCCTATACATCTGAGGGTATCACTGTTTTGCAGCATAGAAAAATCATATAATATTAGGACTAGACATTAAAACTCATTTAGCTCAGCTCTGATCTTTCACATGAGCATGCTAAGCCCTCAAAGTTAATTGACTTGTCCAAGGTCACAGATCAGCAAAAATAATGTCAGTAAGATATATAGCGACTTATGTTTTGCAAAGAACTTTACATACATTATGTCATTTGATTCTTACAACAACCCTGACTCCGGGCTCATTACGCTTAACACTCTACTGCCTTTTGAGTAGAAAGACTTAAGCTTAGAGATTACTTAGGCTGTGTCCCTTATTTTAGAGGTAAGAAAATTGAAGCTCCGCAAGGTTAAATAACTTGCCACATTCATTCAGGTAGTTACTTAGTAAAGCCAAGAGTTAAACTGTGAGCCTCTGGCTCTGAATGCAAAACTCTTTACTCAACCACCCTGTTGTGAGGGTCATGCCTTCTGGTAGCAGCCCTTCTGTGCTCTTCTAATTGGCATTTTCTGGTACATGTAGGCTTGGAAAAGAGGCAACCAGAGTTATTAAAATTGACTGAAAATGAAATGATAGGGACTGAAAGAGCTTCCCTCAAAGGCTCACCCTTGAGTAAAGGGCAGGGACTTTGGTAGCCTCCCTCTTGGCTGCCTGGAAAGCTTTTTATTCCTCATCCCTGGTTCTCAGATGTGTCCTAGCTAGCTGATTGTAAGCCAGGTGAAGAGTCAACTAACTTTGTTAAGATCTTCTTATGAACTTAGAATGCAATAATTCTCTAAGAATATAGTAAATTACTGATATTTTCCTTGAGTATAGGGATGATATCATTGGTTTAGGGAGCTCTCAGGTGAGGAAACTCCATGGACCAATACAGGTCAGCATTTTCTCTGCCATTTATGGTCCTAGAGAGTTTCCTGGAGCACTGAGAGGTTAAGTAATTTGCCCAGAGTCACAGAACTAGCATGTGTGAAAGTCTGAACTTAGAACTAGCTCTTCCATTACACCATACTGCCTTTCTTTTTCCTTAATTTGTTGTAATTCTATTTGCTTATAGATTCATAAGTTTCTTCCATTTCCAGTCCTTACCTGATGCTTATTATTTCTTATATTGTATTTTTATTTTTGCCTTTGAAAATCCTGAAGTTATTTTTTATTGTTGTGATTTTATGGGACATGTCTACCTAGTCAATCATTTTTAAAGGTAAAAGGAGTAGAATTCTCAGAATTGTAGTGTTAGAAGGGACCTCAAGGACCCTTCTCTATAACATCCTCCGCAAGTGATGCGGAGCTCATTACCTTATGAGCTGATGTTAACTGTAACCCAATCCACTTTCTATTAGAAAGCTTTTCCTTTACATTGAACCAAAATCTGCTTCTCTGTAACTTTCACCCACCATTAGAATTTGAGCCCCCTGAAAGCAAAGAGTGTCTTAATTTGTGTTTTGTAGCCTCAGTGTTTTGCACGTTGTAAGCATTTAATGTTTTTTTTCATTCATTCATTATTCACTTCTCTTATTTATACTCTCCAAAGCTGCCCAGTGAGAACAAGTCAAATCCCTTCCTCAATTTTTTTTCCTCTTTTCCAGGAATTTTTTCCTGCCTCTTAAAATTATTCTGTTTCATGCTTTTATGCTCCCTCCAACTTTAACATACCGGCAGTCTTAAAGTTTTGTTTTTCTTTAAGATGATTTGGTTCCTATTCTAAGCTGTGTACAAGCTCTTGGTTTTATCTGTTTGTAATAATTAAATATTATAAAAGGATTTCGAGACCAGTTTTGCAGAACAGAAGACAAAATAATGAAAAACTTTTTAAGGGACAAGAGAACAATTCAGCATTTGAATATCAAGAAAATTACTAAAAATGCCCTAATTATAAACTAAATAATTTTAGTTGGACTCCTAATAAAATTTACAAACACAATATTAAGTATGATTAAGTTTTATTTATTGTTGCTTAGTTATATATTATATTATACACAATATACATTTACATATGATATTTATTATTATTAACGTAATATTTTTCAAAGTCAATCTGTTTTAATATTTGGAGTCTTTGATTTTCAGAATGTACACATATATTTGTATTTTAGAAGCAAAACCTTATGTTATTACATTTCTTTATCAATTTCAGAATATTTTTGTCCTCCAGAATTAGTGTATTCATAGAAATATAATTTGTACAAAATCAAAAACTTGATATTCTTTCCTTCTCAGTTAACTTTAACTGTTTTTTAATTGTGTAAAATGGTAACCTAAATAAAATGTAGTACAGTGGTAAAAACTCTGGATTTGGAATGAGAGAATCTATTTTCCAAACATGATTCTGCTGCCTTGTTACCTTGGGCAAGTAAAACTTTCTTGGCCTCAGTTTCCTCAACTACAAAATGTGGGAGTTGCACTCTCTATGGCTCCTTACAGCTCTAAATCTGTTACCATAGTAATTTTATAACCAGGTGACGCTGAAATATGCATTTTCATACCCATATTTTAATGTTGCACAGATACAGAGTGAAACCAAAGCCATGTGTTAGGAATTCAAACTTCTGAAAGCACCTATTATATTTAAACATGAGTAAATATTGAAACATTTTAAGCATCCCTATACACTTCTAGTGCTAATAAAATTATGTTTTGATTTGCTACATCATGTATATGTACATATAGTCAATGATGCAACCATACTTGCCACTGAATTACCATATTATTAGAAGTTATTGAAGGGAGACATCAAATTGCACTAATCACTTCACATACAGGATTGCTTACAAGTCACAGGTATTGAGGCAGGATTGGCAGAAAATTAAGCTTTCTGAAGCCTATCTTGCTTGTTTCACCAAATGAAAAGTTTTTATGTGCCTTTTACTGTCAGTACAATTGCCTGCCTTTTTCATTAGGTTCCTAAGAAAGCTTTAACTTTACTATAAAATTGGTGTTTGAAATATTCTGGATCTTAACTTTGTATATTTATTTTTCATTTACAAGTAAGATTAATAAGTGTGCAAAGACTTAGTGGTAGGCTAAGCTAAAAGATGTGTCTTTTAAAGCTCTTCATTATCTAACTCCTTCCTACCTTACCAGTCTTTTAACACTTTATTGCTCTGCATAGATGATATTCTACAATCCTGTGATACTGGCTTCCTTGCTGTTAGTTGCACAGGACACTTTATCTCCTGATTGAGTCTGTGCATTTTCACTGGTTGTGCCTCATACCCAGAATGCTCTCTCTTCTTATCTTGCCTCCTGATTTCCTGGGCTTCCTTCAATTCTCAGCTAGGTTCCCATCCTTCTGTAAGAAGTCTATGGACTTCCCTCACCCTTCGCCCTGTGACTACTTTCAACTTGCCCCTTACATACCTGTTAGTATATAGTTTGTGTGTCTCCCTCATTAAAATCTGAGCTTCTTCAGGGCAGGAACTGTTTTTGCCTTCCTTTTGTGTGTATCTCCAGTGTTAGCCCAATGCTTAGCACGTTGTAAGCATATAATAATTATTGTTTATATAATGTTTATAGGCTGACTGTCTACAAACATTATATCAAGTTGTTCATTCTTCCCTCCCCCAAGTTTTTGTTATTTGAGGTTCTTTGTGCTTTTATAATTTTTCAGCCATCCATCATGATTGTCATATGTAAAATTGAATATAAAATGAAATTTGGCATAAGTTATAGTAACATAGAAATAACTAGTGCTATTTTTAATTGTAAATTTCCTACATTTATAGAATTAGTGCTTTTCTAGTGGTAAAATTTTACAAAGCCAAACAAAACTCTGATTATAAAATGTAATTTTCAAAATCAGCTTTTTCAATCTTTTGATATAGAAAAAAATCTGTACATGAGGGAAGCTTCACAGTTAGCAAAATATTACATTTAAAACAGCGTAAAATATTTTTTATTTTTTTCTCAAAATCATGTATAATGTTGGCTTTACAGAATTCCACTCTTGCTTGTAGTTTGCAATCATAACATATAATTGTGTTTCTTTCTTTTTGCAGTAGACTGTTGAAGACTGCTGCACAGTTTCCACTCATAGTCGCCATTGGTGTGGTTGCCTTTGGTTCTACACACTTATACAGAGTGCCATACTTTGTGGTCATTCCTCTTTTACTCCACATGTTGTCTAGTATTTGATTTGAGAAATAGTAGGGGTACTTTGGCTCTTCAGGAAGGTAATGAGAACGAAAAACGAACAGACTCATCAACTCGGACTGCGGGATCCTTTGGAGAAGACAAGTCTATTTTTACAATATGAAAATTCAAAGCTAGTTTTGTAACCCCTGAGGAAAGTATTTGAGGCATGGTTTTGCTCTTGTGGTGTGGAATTTGTCTACCGATCATTTTGAAAAATGAACATAAGGAGTTTAGTGGCCAAACTCTTTCAAGATATCAATTTCTGTGCGTACCAATCTTATTTGGTTTATGATACTAGTGATGTTTTTATAGTCTAGATTCAGTAGATATGGCATTGTTTGTATTGACATTGCAGGCATTTTGTTCTTTCATCCAGTTTTTCTACTGAAATATGTGTTCCTTTGTATTTACTATAGTTTGTATATTGAGAATCAAGTCTTAAAGAGGTGGATAAAATTCATAATATCAGTTTCCTCAGAAAACAAAATACCAAGAATACTTTTTGATCAGTTTTGCAAAACCATATTTATGAGGTGTATTGTTAATATTCTTTTATGTCTACAAGGTTATATTCACTTTGAATTTTTCTTGGCCTTCTGACAAGATATTTTTCAGTAACCTTTTAAAACTTATTGCTAAAAGCATCAAGAGCTTAGAAGTTAAAGAAATGGTCTTTTTGTTATTTTTCAAATGCCAACTATCATTTTGTATTCATGGCAAATACCTAAAGTCTCCTAAATAATGCTAGTGTTTGGTCATAAGAAAACAATTTGTCATAGTTATTTACTTACTGGCATTGAATTAATGATTTCAGTCTGTGCCTTCATCAAACCTAAGTTTGGCTCTTTGTAACTTTCGCCCATTGCTTCTTGTTCGGGCATTTGAGGCCAAACAGCATAAGTCTAATCCATCTTTCACATGATGGCCCTTCAAATACTTGAACACAGTGATCTCTCCTTCCCTCCCCCTAGTGTCTTCTATTCTCTGGGCTAAACATCCCCTGTTCCATCAGTCAGTCTTTATATAACAAAGACTTAGTGTCCTTTAATTTTCCTGGTTGCCCCACTCTGAAGGCTGTCTAGTTTATTGATGTCCTCAAGTGGTGATGCCTGGAACTGGACACAGTGCTCCAGATGAGGTCAGTGATGGGCAGATGCAGAAAGATGATAACCTCTTTATTTCTGGAAACCATGCCTCTCTTAATGCAGCCCAAGATCACTTGAGGCTTTTTTGGCAGCCACATCACACTGTTGACTCATGTTGTACTTGCAGTCCATGAAAACCCGTGGATCTTTTTCGGATAAACTGTCTATTCATTCCTTTCCCATCACATATTTGTGAAGTTGCAGGGAGGAGTTTGGTACCCATTTATAAAACTTTACATTTTTGTAGCCAGTAAAATACTTTTCCAAAGTCCATCTTATTAGACTCAGCCCATTGCTAGTCTGCCAATATGTTGGATACTGACTATTGTCCTCTGTGTTAGCTATCCCTCCCAACTTTGTGTCACCTGCCGATTTGATGAGCATGCCATCCATACCTTATTTTTTTAAATAATAGTTTATTTTTCCCCAATTACATATAAAATCAATTTTAACATTCTTTTTTTTTAATTTTGCGTTCCAGATTTTCTCTCTCCCTCCCTCATCCTCCAAAGTAAGCAATTTGATATAGGTTATACATATTCAATTATGCAAAACCTATTAACATACCCAAAGGAAAAAAAAACGAAAAAAAACACAGAAAGTGAAAAATAGTGTACTTTTATCTGCATTCAGACTCCAGCAGTTCTTTCTCTGGAGGCAGATGGTGTTTTTCATCATGAGTCCTTTGGAATTGTCTTGGATCCTCGTATTGCTGAGAATGACTAAGTCGTTTGCAGTTGATCATCATACAATATTGCTGTTACTGTGTACAATGTTCTCCTGGTTCTTCTCACTCCACTTTGCATCATTTCATATAAGTCTTCCCAAGTTTTTCTGAAACTGTGCTGCTTGTCATTATAGCACAATAGTTTTCCATCACAATTATACACCACAACTTGCTCAGCCATTCCCCAATTGATGAGCATCTCCTCAATTTCCAATTCTTTGCTACCACAAAAAGAACTGCTATAAATATTTTTGTACATATAGGTCCTTTTTCCTTTTCTTTGATGTCTTTGGGATACAGACCTAGTAGTGTTATTGTTGGATCAAAGGGTATGTGCAGTTTTATAGCCCTTTGGGCATAGTCCCAAATTGCTTTCCAGAATGGTTGGATCAGTCCATAACTCCACCATATCCCCACCAACACTTGTCATTTTTCTTTTCTGTCATGTTAGTCAATCTGATAGTTGTGGTGTGGTACCTCAGAGTTGTTTTAATTTGTATTTCTCTGATTAATAGTAATTTGGAGCATTTTTTCATGAGTCTATAGATAGCTTTGATTTCTTCATCTGAAAACTCCCTGTTCATATCTTTTGACCATTTTGACTGCTGATCAGACCAATATTAAATTGGACTTTTATATTACATGATTTCATTATAGTATAACATACTACATTTCATAATAGGCATAGAGACTGAACATTTGATTTCATTAATAAAGGGAACTTCCAGATGAGGCAATTCCTTCTACCAATGTAAGGCAATACCTTCTCTCCAACTTAAAGTTTTAAAGTTGCATAGGGCACTGGAGGTTAAGTCACTTTCCCAGAATAATGTAGCCAAAAGTGGGACGTGAGTCCAGGTGTTCCTGGCTCCAAGCCCAGTTTTCTGTTCTTTGTGCCAAGTGGCCTCACATATTTTGTTGTAATGATAAAGAAATAGATGTAAAGAGGACCATCAGAATCATAGATTATAGGGAAATTTGTCCTAAGTTCACAGTAATAAATGCTTTATCAAATTAAATTAAATTTATTTAAGTTTTTAATAATCCACAATAAACAAAGGTATGATCTGTTTGTGCATCATGAAGGGAAATAGGGAATTAAAAATATTCACTTAAGCTGAATAATATGGATCACTTATATGGCCCGAATTCATAGGATCATGGTTTGACTGTCTAATGAAACTAAACAAATAGTTTCAAATTTTCCACTTGGATCTAAGTAGATGCAGATTAAAAATGCTAGTTTGTTTAAGTTTAGAAAATTATTTCTTCACATTCATATCTACAAATCGAATATTTACCAAAATTCTATATATTTCTATACCTTTGCTATAAATGCTTGTTTAACTTAGTTACAGAGAAAGTCAGTTTAGTGGAATGTACAAAAGAAAGGTAATCAGGAGACATAAAATCCTGTATTTAAGGGACCTTAGAGGACAGTGAGTTCAACTCTTCATTTTATAGGTGAGGAAACTGAGGCATAGAGAGGTTAAATGAAGTATGTTCTTGACTTAGGCCTGCTATTAACAACTCATTTAGCCTGTTGTGATATTTTAAAAATATTGAATAAAACAGGGAAAGTTGAACTAGACAGATGACATCTAAGTTTATTTTCCGCTCAAAAAATTATATTAATCTAATTATATCTTGGTTTGTTGATTTTTATCTTAAATTTTTTCATGAATTAGGATGTATTACTCTGCAGTATTTTAGGCATCACCTAGGTCCTAGGCTTATGAAGTTAACTGGGAAAAGGCATTGTGGAATGTCAGTCAACAAGCATTTATTTAGTGTACCTACTATGTTCTAGGCACCATGCTGAGCACTGGGTATACAGAGAAAGGCAAAAGACAAGCTTTGCTTTTACAGAACTAATAATCTAGTGAGGAAAATATGCAGGTACCTGTGTACAAACAAGATAGCTAGAAAATAAAATTGAGATACATAATAGAGAGAAGGTAATAGCACTAAGGAGGATTTGGATCTTCACAGTAAGGAAATATTAAAAGTATCTTTAGGAACTTTATACATGTAATCAAATTATACAAGAAAAAAGTTTTCCACAAGCAGAAAAACTGTGTATGTATGTTTGTGTATACATACCTGCATACCCATGCTTTATCTTAGGTAAAAGTGAAATGATACTTTTACAAAGTAGAGTCAGTATTTTGCTTTGGAATTAGAAAATTTCCTCCCATCTTTTTGAACTAAGGTTGCCACTTTGGAATCAGAAGACCTAACTTCAGATCCTGGCTATGCCACTTAATGCCTTATGACCCTGGACAAGTCACTTAATGTCCCTGAGTCACAATTTCCTCATCTATAAAATGAGGGGTTGGACTAAATGACCTCTGAGGGCCCTACTAATTAGCTCTAAATCTTATGATCCTGTGATTCCTTGCTTCAAAATTCCAGGCTGCTTTTGTAATTAGTCATTTAATGCTTCATATCTTCAATCAGTCTGAGAAAACAGGATGCTCAAAATTCTAGCCTTGTGTTCTTTCTTAATTTATAGTGATGAGAAAGTAAGATTCAGCGATGCTAATTGTGTCAAGCTAAAACCTTTAAAATAAAAGTAGATATATGTCCAAATCTCAAAATTTATAATAATTTACCAAGGCTGGACTGATTTTCCTCTGTAAATTAAATTTTTAGAGAGAATATCTACTAAAGAAAATGAATCATTTTGAGGCACAATAAAAGTGCATTCATTTTACTCTCCCTTGGAGGGACAATAAATTCATCTAGAGTGAGTAAAAGACCCACAGATGTCTAAATCCACCACTATTCTTTTCTAAAACAGAAAATGATGACCCTTGTTTTGTTTTCCAGATCTCTCTCTCTCTCTCTCTCTCTCTCTCTCTCTCTCTCTCTCTCTCTCTCTGTGTCTTTTTAGTGCTATTAGTGCTAAAGGGAGGCTTTCTTCTTGATGTAATCCAGCATTATCAGTTCTTTTTATTTTTAACAGGTATTTGCTTCCAATTGATTATTGAGAGAGAGCTGCACACGTCCCTTCACTAACACTAAAGATGTTTCTGGACACTCTGCATTAGCAGCCAATAAGGGTGGTAGGAACAGGAACAAAAAGCAAGGGGACCTTAGTTACTGATTTGTTTGGGTTGTCAGGGCTTACCATATTTGAAACCATGAATCCTGAACTCTGAATTCTTTCCTACATGAAATTATGGCACATGAACAGAGGCTAGCGCTGACCTGGAGCCTGCTTTGATAGACTAATTGCAAATAATTCTTATTCATTAAAAAATCCTCTTTTCAGCAATATTTGGTTAATGGAGCTCTAGTTACTATATTTAAGTTTTTGATTGTGATGAGGCAGCATTTTATTAATTCAGGACAGCCTTTGCTTTCAGTTCACAGTAAAAGTTTTCAAGATTCTGTCATAATTGGTAGCATAATACATTTTCAACACTTGATTCGTAAAAGGCATTGCAGCAACCACATAATTCAAAGGAAAGGCCAAATCAGAGCATCCTGTGATTAATGAGAAAAAGTCCATATGAGAAAATATGATTGATCTAATAAAATCTTTTTGTTAAATCTGCTTAATTGAACTAGAAATGCAAATGTCTGGTTCTTTGTTCCTTATAAACTCAAGTATAAAGCTTTCTCAAGATTGATATGAAAGAATAAGAATGAGAAACATTTCCTTATAGGATGAATGTAGACAATACACCTCAGTTAAATGTGGAGGGGAAAAATACCATGTTCTCATTTAGGTTCTTCGCAGAGTTATATTCTTGATACAATTTCATTTTCCTGTGATCTTTTCATAACTTTGTTTGGCGTGGCATATTGCCAGCTGTAAATTATGTTTTGAAATGCCAAGTCATAGGTTAAATTGCTGATGACTTTTTATAGGACTTGATAAATACCAAGTCAGAATCAATGTGTCTTTTATTCTGTAACCTCTAACTTTGAACATTTGTGAAGAACTTTCCTGATTTATTTTGTTTGGGCCAATGAAAATTTGCTTCTGAAAACACTGAGAATAGCCGTTTTATAGGTTTATATTTGCCTTTTTTTTACGTTGCTTTCATTTTTAGTATTTATATAGTAACATAATTAGTAAAAAATTATTTATATGTTCCAGGGCCTCAAAAGGGCACATTTTATATTTCACATTACACTTGTTCTGTGTCATATTAAATTTTTTTACATCCTTTTGTAATGAAAAATGATGGGTTTTTTTTTAAGTTTGAGCATAAAGCACTGAATTGGAAATTATTGAACAGTATTCAAAAATTTAGCAGAATGTACTTTTGCCACCAAAGCCACATGCAACTGTAATATACCTCTGTATACTTGTGCCAATGAACTATATTTAGCAAACAAATGCATGTTGGGGTAAAGCAAAAACAATTTTTCGCATTTTAAGCTAACTCTTAACAAATGTGTAACTGACAAAAGCTTGTACTTTGTACCCTTGTTTTTCTATATGTTTAAAGATTTTAGTATAGTATCACAACTTTATTCGATTTCTGAAATAGCATCTGGTTCTTCATTTGAAGTATCTAATTTACATTATTTGATGGTAATTTGTCTTAATTTTTATATCACTTGATCTTTTTGTTGTTAATAAAAGTGTCCCTCATTTAATGGAATACACCAGTAGTTCTAGGGAACTTTGCCGTAAAGCAGATTTGGTTCATTGGTTCTAATTTTTCCAAAAAGCACTTAACTGCCAAGATAATAGTAGATTGCTATGTTAGGGGAAAAAAAACACAAAAAGTTAGAATTGTACTTTATAGGTATCCCTCTTGTTTTTACAGATATTAAAACTGTTGTTCCAAGAGAGAAAGTGACATAAGAGTCATTCACCTTGGGATCAGTTCATCTTTCAGAGTTGGGGTTAACCATAATGACTTTGCCAGCAAATCAAACTGTGCGTGATCCTAAGGCAGAGTCAGTCCTTCAATTCAGGAAGCATTTCTTAAGCATAACCTACCATGCATTAGGCACTGTGCCGGACTCTGGAGAATACAAAGACAAAAAGGGAAATTATTTTTGGATCCCTTCCAGCTCTTAAGATTCTCTGGTTCCGGTACCACCATGAAGGAAACTTGACACAACGAGCCTACTAGATGTACTCAAATAAAACTTTGATTTTTTAAAATATCAAAGCTAAGAGAAAATTAGGATGCCACATTAACCATGCTAACATAATAATTGTACTATTGCATTTAAGTCACAAAATAGAATTACTAAAACTCAAAGTGTACAACAGTCATACTTTGCCTCCAGTGTCACCCTATAGATGCAGTGGATTTGCCTTTACGACAAGCCCTAACACTTCTAACTTCACATATCAGGCAATCTTGCCTTATTTTTTCTACGTTTACATCATGTGACTTCACTGGCTTCTCACTGCCTACTAATACTTGTGCAATTGAAAGGTCAGCAAGGTTTTGTGCTAAGAGCAACTGACTGGGAGTTAGAGACCTCTTGCTCTATTCCTGGTCCTGTCCGTAACCTAGCTGCATGACCTTAACCTGTCTTACTGCAGAACCTCTAGGCCTCAGTTTTATCATATAGAAAATGAAGGGGGTTGGACTAGATGATCCCTAAAAATCCTTTATAGCTATAGTATTTGATCCTATACCTTGTCTGATAGCTGCTTCAACAACAATTAGTAGATTGTGCATAATTATTTATTTAATTGAATAATTGCTGCTATCCTCATGTTAAGATAGTGTTGATTGGGTTTAGCAAAGTGCTAAACACTGTTGAACTTCAGCAAGTGCTATAGTTTCACTGTTATACTCATGCACAGATAGTTCAGCTAGTTATTAGAGGCAGCAAGGACCATGTGGAAGTTAAGGAACTATGAATTCAAGAGAAAATATTGCGATTTCATTCTTAAAGTGCTTTGCAAATCTTAAAACACTATAGAAATTTGATCTAAACTCCAGATTAATGTTGCTAATATCTGTTAAGTGGGAAGTGTATGTATCTCATGTATTTATATTTTGTATATGTTCAAAAGTATATTTTTAAAATACTCCAAACTTTACCATACTGGATTTTTCCTAATGTATTATAAATTTGACAGTCATACTGCTAGATTTTTTTTAAATGCAGATCATTTAAATGTTTATTTTAAATATATGGTATTATTTCTAATATAATTTTAGAACAATAATAATTTGACATTTCATTAATGTGGCAAAATACAAAGGTCAATATGACCTGTATTCATAGGGAAACCAGGCCAAAACTGAGCTTATATTCTCACTGTGACCTTGGATTACTAGTCTTATAGGGCAAAATAGACTGTGCCTTAAAACAGTAAAGAAGAATGCCCTATAGATTTTTGGAAACTATAGGTTTCATTATGGGCATTCATCTCAAATTGGCCAAAAATCTTTTTCTTCAAGGTCAATAAAATAAGGCTTTAAAAATATGAGCTACTCATTTCCTCCGTATTTGGGGAACTGTCATTCCAAGCATCTCCCTTACTTTCTAGAGATTTCATTTAAAATTCAAATGAACAGTTATAATACAAAGAAATAGGGAATTGATGACACTAAATAATTAAATTCTAATTTTGAAGCAATTGGAAACACCTATGACCTTGACTTTACATGTGAAAATCTGAATATTAACATGTAATTGTCTTAATGATCCAGCAGTCATGCATTTCTTCCTAGGATTTACCTTGGCCAGGGACCTCTCCCCTCAAATTTTTTAGAAACGTGGTATGTGAGCATTTAAAAAAAACTTTAGTGGTTTTATTCTTAATCCATTAAACTCATATACATTATGTATGTGTTTTGAGATTCTTTTCCCTCTCCACCTCAATTACCAAGACTGAACAGATTTTTTTGTCAAAGGATCATGTGTATGTTTTTCCTAAAATAATAGATGTGATTCCTGTTTGAACTCCAAGTTGTCTTTTGATCTGCAGTCTTAACTGAAAGTTTCCCACGTTTGTGGACTTGATAGGCCAGTCCATTTCAAGTTGGGGTTTTTTTTTTAATTCATCCCTTTTCATGTTAAATGTCTGTTCTCACTGGTTTTTATGAAATGATAAGGTTCTCTGAAAGTCTGTAGAGACTATACCTTTGTTGACTACATTGAGATGGAAGCAGAGAAAAGGGAAAGTAATAGAAGAAATTCATTCCCAGACCCAGTGCTGTCCCATATCTACTTTCATACTCTAATTATAGGCTCATAGAAAGGCTGTATGTAATGATGACATAAGAGACATAGAAATCTTTTTGCAAATAATGTTCACATACAGATCATGCAGTGCATAGTAACTGAACTATGCTGTATACTCACTCCCATTCAGTGCAAAGGGTTATTATACTATAACATAGACTAAAAAGATAACTCTCTTCCAAGTCTTTTCCACAAGGACATGCATGCTTTTCTTCAAAACTTTGTACAGTGTTGTGCTAAAGACACATTTATGTGTACTCGTTTTGTATAGTATAATTAACGTTATTACATCTAACTCGTAATTCACAAAAAGTGCTACTTACTGTGCTCTATATAGAGTGTTATAAATGGTTTTTTACCTTGTTTCAACTTTCTGCTATTAGGTGTAGGGTGCAGTGCGTGAATACTTCAGTCCTTGCTCAGGTATTAATGTGTAGCAGTTTTTGGTGCTTTCTTTTTAACCCATCATACTCAATGTTCTAAATGTTCAACAATAAATTTGGTGAAAAAGAGACTGTATTAAGTGGCATTAATTTTAAACTCTCTTTCTAAAGATCCTTATTGCCAGCTTTGGAGCAAACTGGATTATTTTCCCCCAAACATAACTACTTGGAACAGTAGTAACATGGGATACAATGACCAACGCATTATAGGCAATATAGTTATAAATAAAATGACACAAAGGATGTTCTGTGCCTACGAGATGTCAAATCAACTTTTAGAAGGGAAGCAACAGAAGTATTTTGTCGTAGTGTTTTCTAGCCTTTGTGTATGAATAATCAATTCTTTTCATATGTCCCAGATATATTTTGATTGAAATTTCATTGTTACTGCACTTTTTAAGGACTTTTCTCATTTCTCAGAATCATGTAAATGCTTCCCCAAAACAGATTTGAGATATTCATCAGTGCTTAGAACTAGGTAACCAACAGGCCAAAAGACAAAATCCCTTTGTATTTAAAATATCAGGTGGGCTGTGGGATCAGAAGCCTGGGGGATTCAGTTAGCCAGATTTTATTATAGAACTAATTGCAGCTGGCCCTTCCTGTAGTATTTACCCAAGAACCTTCTGAGTCTCGATTACTTTATCTTTTTCTTTCTCAGTCTTTTACCTTTTTTATCCCCCTCTCTTCCTTTGAGCAGGTACCTTTTGCTCACCTTTCCCTTTCTACGTGTTTTCCCATCTTATTCTTTCTGCCTTCAATTAACCTTCCCCAAAAACCCAAATAAGTTTTATATTCTTGTAGTTCAACAAGGTTCATGCTCCCTGTTCTTAATTTGAAAAATCAGATGAGTATATTTCTCAAATGTAAAGACAACCAATTTTACCTTAATTTTTTCCATGTTTCAGTAAAAGATTTTAAGTAAGCCATAAATGGGAGAGGGGGAAGTTCACCCCTAATTAGCCCTTTATTTGGAGTGAGAATATAAGGAAGGGAAGGCACATGTCTAAAATAAATTAAAATTTAACCAGTCAGAAACAGATTGGGGACATAAGAACAGTGTTAGAACAGATCCTGCATTTCTTGGCCTTCTTACTAGATCAAGACAAGAAAGGGCCAGGACAGAGGTGGGGAACCTGTGGCCTCAAGGCTGCATGTGGCCTTTTGAGTGAGTCCAAGTTTCACAGAACAGACTTGGACTCGTCAAAGGGCCACATCTGAGGACTTAGAGGGCCACATGCGACCTTGAGGCCACAGGTTTCCCACCCCTGGACTAGGACAGATACAGGAAAACCCAAGTTTGCCTGTTGGTCTGAGCTCTGACTGCTGATGAGCAGGCCGTATTTCTTCTAGCAACAAAACTAACCAACCACCTTTTACTGAGACAAAACATGCATATGAATGTCCATATATTTTTGCCTCGAACTTCAAACACATAGTAGGTTACAATTTCCCATTGTAAAAATAGGGATGATTTTATTATAATACATATATGGCCAGTAGTACGTATACTGTCACCATCAAAAAGTCTGAGGGAAAAGTTCCTGAGATAACTTTTTAATTTTAAATTACAATAGAGAAGCTTTAGGTATCATGTAGTTATGGGCTCACCTAAATATTAAAAATCCTAAGGGATCATGAAAGATAGCTAGGTATAGAAAAAAGAGCCCTGGGCTAGGAGTCAAGTCGCTAACTAGCTATGTGTACTTGGGGAAGTTCCTTAAGTTGTCTGGTTCCATTTCCTCGTCTGTAAAATAAGAGGTTCTAATTGATGTTCTCTGAGGTCCCTTCCAATGCTAAAAGTACTGTACCTCACAGATCAGAATGATAACTAACATTTATATGGCATTTACTATGTGCCAGGCACCATGCTAAGCGCTTTACAGTGATCTAATTTGATCCTCCTGGCAACGCTGGGAGGTGGGAGGAAACTGAAGCAAAGGTTAAGTGACTTGCTCTGGACTGGATCCGAACTCAGGTCTTCCTGCTTCCAGGCTCAGTACTTTATCCATTGCACAAATTACTCATTCCTGAAATGGTACCAAAAGTTATTCCTTAAAGCATGCTATTGTAACAGTTGGACTGTCCAACTGAAAATGTCTCAAAACCATGATTGATGGTGTACCTGTGTGCATCTCTGATCATCGTACCTCGAGAACGACAAGCAGAGCCATTCGTTGAAAGGCAGACAGAACGTAGAGGCTGCTAGACTAGAGCCAAGAGGCTGGAGTCAGGAAGATCAGCATTCAGGTCCAGCCTCAGTCACTCACCATCTGGGTAGCCCTGGACAAGTTACATCATCCTTGTTTGCCTCAGTTTCTTCCACTATAAAGGGTGGTAACAGCACCTGCCTTGTTATGAGCCTAGAATATAGAAGGTGCTCTACACATGTTGCTCCCTTTCACCTTCCCTTATGAGGACACTCTAAGACTCCTCCATCTCTAAAACCCACATAGAACCCTTCTAAAATATTGAAGGGCCATTGTGGATGGAGTGACCATAGACATGTTTAATCGTTATCCAGCCTTTGAAGTTGGGAATTGAATAGGTTTCTTGTTTTGGTTTGTTTGTCTTTTAAAGCACTGTGTAGTACATGTGGAACTCGTTACCTCGAAGAATCAGGAATGGGAAACAAATGCCAAAATAGATACACTTCTAGTAATGGCAGATTGAGAGGGGACAAAGGGAAAATAAAAGACCAGAGGAAGGAAAAGACAGTGGGAAAGAAGATTCATGGGTATTGGGGAAAAGGAAAGTAGAGATAGAGATAAAAGGACTGGGAGGGTTAGCATCTCCAACATGAGCATGTTGTTCAGAATTAAACTGTTCTCACATACTCTGTTCACTTGGACCACGAGACTAAGAGAAAATTGTCATTATGAATTATCAATTATTAGAGTAGGAGGGCCTTTAGAAATAGTTTGGTGTAATCCTTTCATTTTTATCACCACTTTTGAAATGATGATTACTATCTATAACTAAGAAATGGCTCTGAGTGAAATACCCATTATCAGCACCAAAACAATGTGATACTCGTGACGGGGATTATGGGTGAGAAATAGTGTGACCTCTTCGTGTCTGGATGACATCAAGGTGGAAGACTAGAGGTTCCCCACCAGTGGAACACAGCCTGAAAATGGAAACAGCTGCTGCTGAATTAATTAGGCACGGCTTATCACAATTGTAAGCATCAGAATTTTAATATCATTAGAATGTTACTTTTTGAAGAGAAGCATTATGCACACATTTTCTTTCACCTGGGAGAGTCAACATTAACGTTTGTATTTTAAAATCTATTTTTAATATTTAATTTATATAAGAGTTTTAGGAGTTTTAAGGGACTTCCAGGTGATCAGTCTCTGCAGGCCCAATGTCCCCACTACTCAGCAGGCAGGATTCTTTAAATGTGTGATTTTATGGTAAGTCAGCAGGTACATCAGAAAAAATGCACCAAACAACATATCTGGAGCCTAATTTATTGGGAAGATATTTTTGAAGTACAATCAGCTAGCCTTCGGTCTCATGGCCTCCAGGTGTTTCCAATAGAGGGCATATTCTTTTTTTCCATCAGTACCTCTGCTTGATTTCAATTCCATGGAACATCATGCCTCCCCAGGGATAAGCTGATCACCTGAAATCTCATACAGATAGACTCAGTTTCTGATACTCAGCACTTTCTCAATTCCAAAAGCTGCCTCTTTGCTCTGACTGGAAGAGAGAACATTAACTTCCCAAAGCTTTTCTTTATAGAGGCTCAGGATGTACTAGGTAATTCTCCATTCTCTGTCAGCAACTGTGCTTGGTTTAGATTCCACAGTATACAGGTACCCTCTCTCCCCCTCCCCCTACCTTTTCTTCTTCCTTTCTGTCTATTGTCTTCCCTCAATAGATTGTAAGGTCCTTTAGGGCAGAGACTCTTTTCTGGTTTCCTTATTGCTTAGCACAATGCCCGACACATAGTAGGTGCTTTATAACTTGAAATCAATTGATTTGAATATCCTTTTGGATGTTTGGATATGTTGCATGTTTGCAGATAATCTTTGGCTTTGAACCTGCTGATCCCACAAGGGAAAGTACCAAGAGCTGGGATGCAGGCTCATGGAAAGCCACAGCCTGGAGACGAGATTCCTGGCACTCCTTATTATATAGTGGCCTTGCCTCTTCACAGAGGCTATCATGTTCTTATCTGTTCCTCCCCCTCTTTCAGGATTTGTCTCATGTGGTTCTTATGAGTCAGAGGCCAGGCTTAATTCTAACTTGATTATGGGATCTTGATTTCATTGAGCTGGGGCCTTGGGTTTTGAAGAGTCATTCTTAATAGCTCATTGGCCTGAGGAAGCAGAGGGGTTCCTCCACATGGCAGTCCAACATATGAGCCCATAATTTCTGTTTGGCAAGCCAGGAGGACCTCCTTAGTTTTTTGGGAATTGAAGGCATCAATAAAACACACAAAAAAACTGAAACAAGACTGTAAGGGTATTTTAATAAAGACAAAGTATAAATTTATAGATATCTATTGAAATATGTGATATATACTATTGTAATGCAAGGAAAATTAGGAACCCCTGAGAAACCCCTAGCTACTGACAAGCACCCCCAGAAAGAATGGACTCAGATATCTTTGGTATTTAGCAAACCCCCTGGGACTCCGTGGCTCCTCCCTGGAATGTCAATAGATAGAACCATCCCACTGAGAGATAACTTGACAGACCCTTCCTGGGAGATATCCCTGGGACTCCGTGACTCCACCAAGGAATGTAAATGAGATTATCCCACTAGTACGATAACCTGACTGAATCTTTTGATCAGCCAGGACCTTTGTTCCTGTCCCCCCCATTCTGTACCCCACATATATCCTATATAAACTACCCTTTCGCTTCAACACATTGCCATTGATTTGTGGTGCCATACCCCGACGGCCGCCGGCTAATAAATTCTCCACTTAAAACGTATACTCTGTGGTGTGTCTCGCTCGCTTCTGGTACAACACTATCAATACAAATGTTTTCTAATTAAAATCTTCCAGAGTTTAGTATGCAAGAATTTATTAGCGCAATACTTCACAAGGAATCTGTTAGTCTTTCTACAATTCCCGTAAGATCAATCAATAAACATTTATTAATCTCAAACCCTTAGGCAGAAGAAGCTAATAGATTTATTTCTCCTGTACTTTCAATTAGGCTAGTTTAACAGAAAAAAATAGTAAGACTTCCCTCAAAATTAGAACAAAAGCAGAGCCAACACAAGAATTCTTATATAAGTCAGTTTTTTTTTCCTAGCAGAGGAATTTCTTTGGAGTAGGATCTTACACTTACACTACTCAGTGGTGAAGAAATAAAAAAAAATGCTCCTAACCAAAGTAATACACACATATATCCACAGGAATTACTGTCAGTACTGCTATTAATACACCTTTGATAGAGGTAGGCATTTCTAATTACTAAAAATGTCTCTGGCTTATTTTTTAAAAAGTAAATGTTTTGTTAGAAACTTTAAATATAGATACAAATACACAGTAACAATTTATATTTAAATTAATTCATGTCACTGCAAAAAAAAGCAAACCCAAACATATTTCACACCTTCCCTCTAAAGTCTCTATCAAGATTCTTTTTCATTCTATTCTCATTCTATTTTCCTCATATGTTCATAGTTAATATATGTTCCCTTTTGTTGGAACTTTTTAAACTTTATATTATTTCATAAAAATCTTTCCAGATTCCTTTGATTTCCTCATACTTGTCCACAACTCCCCATCTCTCCCTAGAAGGGTAGGACTCAGAGCACCCTTTAGCTGGCTACCTGGCTCCCCTTTCCTAGGGATCTAAGTTCTCTGGCTTCTCTGGGGGAGAAACTAGTTCAACTAGTTCAATTGCCTTTCTGAGACCTCATCAGTACCCTCTGCCCCTGGAATCCCTCTAAATGGAGGGTGGAGAACCTCCATTTTAGGAGGGGCCCCATGCCAACCATCTCTTCATTTTCCCCCTGGCTGTATTACTTTGGACTTCATCAGGCCTCCTTGCTGGGTCTCTCCCTCAACCTCTGACCTTTCATCTTCCATTAGATTGTAAGGTCCTTAAGAGCAGGGGATGTCTTTTATCTTTCTTTGTATCTCCAGGGCTTAGCACAGTGCCAAACAAAGTAGGTACTTAAATGTTTTTTGACTGACATGTTGCCATCTCTTGGGCCAAGAGGCTGCCATTTCTGGGTCTAAAAGAATTGGTCTGTACCTGGGGAACTGTACCAACATGCAGTTGCTACCCAAGGACCAAGGTCCATTCCTAGCTTTCTGATTCATTCTTATCTCCCTTAGGATCTCTCTAAAAAGGGAATAGAGAAAAGGGCCTATTATTGCAACTAGCCCATTTTCAGAGGCCCAACATAAAGGGGTGTCTGTGAAAAGAAATAAAGTCCACGCCAATCAATTCATCCCCCAACAAAAAAGATGTGAGATGTTCTCATCCTCATCTTCAATGAAGCATTGCCTCATAGATATCCCCCAATCCTCTAGAGGATTTCAGCGGCTGTATTCAAACCCTCCATCTGATGCAAAAGCTTAAACTTACCCAACTGATCAAGGAAGCTCCTTGATTGATTGACCTCCAGCAATTGTAATAGAAAGACCACATTATTTACTGCCTCTAAAACAGGAGTTCTTAACTTCGGGTCTGTGAACTTTTAAAAAATATTTTGATAACTGCATTTCAATATATTTGGTTTCCTTGTGTATTTTATTTATGATTTTAAAATCTTTGTCCTCGAGGTGTGGGGGGTGGTCCGTAGGCTTCACCAGACTGCCAAAGGGTTTCATAGTACTAAAGAAGGTTAAGAAGGTCTTCAGCACTCAAAATTGTGAATAAGCCAAAGGGCAAAGGGAATGGTCCAAAGGTACATGGAGTACACAAACACACTGCACCATTATTTCCTAAATAACTTAATGAATGCCATGGAGCGATTATATGATCAGAAAAATAGGTGGGCCTTTTAGGTGTAGGAGAAAGTTCAAGAAACACGAACAGCCCAAATACTGCACCGATACCTATGAAATGTAAAAATATGAAGAAGAAGGCTTCTAGCATGGTCAGGAGATCTTTTGTGGAGGATCTTTGAGACACCATCGACAAGAATAGTAAAATGGGATAAAGCACAGATGGGTAACAATCAGTGAGGTTGTAGGGAATACCTGCACTGAGAGCCATTGAAATAGAAAGCTTTTTTTCTTAAAATGAAGTGAAAAGCCTGAGAGACAGAGTTTCTGGATAATTAATAATCAATTTATTAATTAGGTTACCAAATAATCAATAAATTGATGGTTAGTGGTCTCTCTCAGCAACCAGACACCTAATGGAGATACTGGATGCCTTAATGTAAAGAAAAGAGAGTACCCCTGACAATTGAAAATCAACCCTGATTGTTGAACAATTAATGAGGGGGTCGACTTTCAAATGAGGAGGTAGGCTGAAGGCCTTCAGATCTTCCTGATGAGAACAAGGTTTGATTGTGAGACTCAACCACCTCCAGCAATTTGAACAAAGGAATCCATCTCTATCCAGACCACTCTGGTTGGTTTTCTCTTTCATGAGCTAGGTTATCTTAAATTCCAAGGGGAACGGGGTACAAGGACATAAACTTAATGCTTTAGGGCTAGAATTCACCTAGATTAGATTCTGTTTACATTCTAAACAGAAGCAAGGTCTTCTGGTTGAGTGGAGTCCTACCCAAAATTGAAGAGCATGTACCCCAAAGATTAGGCCAATCTCATCTATCAGCTTTGTCCTTCAGAGACTGGCTGAATGACTTACATGGGCTGGTCTCTGAATGAGGAAATAGAAAGAAAAAGGCTTAAGGCTCAATCGTAATTTAATAATTGATTATTAATATCATAGAAAAAAATCACTTCTCTCATTCTAATGTAATAATGGCCTAGGAATTTGAAAGGGAGCCTTGCCAAGCAGACTTCCTTTAACACATTAACATAATAAGATTAATTAATTGTCACCTTGACAGAGATTGACCTTGAGGTTAATTTAAGGGTAAAATGGATGCTGTTTTTGTTGTTCAGTCATTTCAGTCATGTCCAACTCTTTGTAACCCTATTTGGGGTTTTCTTGGCAAAGATACTAGAGTGGTTTGCTATTTCCTTCTCCAGCTCATTTGACAGATGAGGAAACTGAGGCAAACAGGGTTAAGTGACTTGGCCAGGGTCACGCAGCTAGTAAGTGTCTGAGGCCGGATTTGATCTAGTTCTTCCTGACCCCAGGCCTACCTAACGTTCTATCCATTGTGCCACTCAACTGCCCATAAGATGGATACTGGCCTTTTTTTAAAGGGAAGGAGATTGTGATGAGAGGCATCAGGAAGTGGATGGAAGCTGCTAAACAGGGGCAATGACTAAAGAGGGTACCACAATCTCAGACTCTGTGATTTGAGCCCAAAAGAGTGAATTTTACGAATTGGTGCAGAAGACCCCGGTGATCAGGAGTATTGTCTAAGGTCCTAGTCCTAGATGAGTTTCTGGGTTCTGGAGCTTGATAGTTGTGGCAGGCTGTGGCTCATGGCAGAGTAGGTGGAGCTTCCACATGAGCCAGAAGTTGAAGGTGTGGCTGTCCATCCACCTTACCCAAAATGCCTGGTTCATAAACTTAGAGTCATCCTGAAGTCTTCCTTCTTCTTCATCCTTACCATGATTAATCAAGTGTCAAGTTTTATTGATTCTACTACCACACCATCTTTTGCATCTATTCCATTCATCCCTCTCACACAGCTTCTATCCTGGTTCAGGCCTTCATTGCCATTCCCCGAACTGGCTTGCCTGCCACTCTCTTCTCCACCTATGCCCATGCTAGCTAGAGTAACCTGGGCTGAATGTCCCTCACTTCCCTCAGGCTCGAGAGGCCCTATGAGTGGGGCCCCTGGGAGTTCCTCTTTCTCAATGAGTTTGCATTTTGCCCCACCGCTGAAATGGTCATGTAACAGTGACCCACCTGTGTCAGCCTCCCCCTTCAGTGGGAGAAGCCTGCTGAAGTTCTGGGATCTGAGAATTCTCTGTTTTCCAGATAGAGAATAAATTGGTAACCTTAGCTTACAATCCGTCTGAATCCTAGCACAAGCTATTGGAGAAAGGGAAAAGGTGGAGGGGGATAAGGTGGTAGAAAAGAGGTTTGTAATTGTTCCCAGAGCTGAAGTTTCTGCTCAACCCCTGAAGGATGCAGGGTGAAAGTGGGAGGAAGATAGGGGACTGCAGAAGGGATGAGGTGGGGGGGTGGGGGGAAAGAAAACGGTTGGGAATTACCATCTGTTTTGATACTGTCACATGGAAATGAGGCATTGAGAAGGAGGGGAGACCTGGCAAGGCATTGCTTTCCCAAACTGTATCACCTAACATTCCCCAGCACTAATCTCCAGAGAAAGAACTGAAGGAGTCTGAATACAGATCGAAGCATACTTTTATTTTTCTTGTTTTATTTTTGTTTTTTGATCTATGTTTTCTTTCACATTGACTAATATGGAAATATGTTTTGCATGACTACACATGTATAATCTATATCAAATTGCTTGCCTTCTCAATGAGGGGAGAAGGGAGGAAGAGAGAGAAAGAGATAATCTGGAATTCAGATTTTTAAAAAATAAGTGTTGACATTGTTACATGTAACTGGGAAAAAATAAATTGTATAAAAAAAGATTCCCCAGCTCTAGAAGTAATGAAGTTTTTATATTTAATCTGAATAGAATTCTTCTAGGACAGAGGTGCCAGGGAATGTAGGGGACACAGAAAAGAAAACAATTGGTAGCCAACAAAAGTTCCCACCATTTTATATGGTAATTTTTGTGTAATATTTTGACAATATTTATATACTTTTTTTCTTTGCAAGACAACTCATGTTAAGAATGTAATCTATATTGGGACCAATAAAATATTTAAAACATAGAGTTAGATGGTATATTCCAACATTACATTTCTCTGAGATTAACTCCAGTTTATCTTGAATATAAATAGATAGGTAGATGGATAGATAATAGATAGATAATGGATAGATAGATAGATAGATAGATAGATAGATAGATAGATAGATAATAAGTAGATAGCTTGTGCATGGTTGTTTGTATGTTGTTCCACCTTTAGAATGTGAGCTCCTTGAAGTCAGGAACTGAGTTTTTTTCTTTATTTGTATCCCTAGCACTTAACACAGAGCTTGGTATATTGTGGGTTCTTGACAAACACTAGTTGACTTGATTGAATTCCTAAAGAAACACTTGTAGTTCCTGCCAGAGGAAGAGAACTCTTGAGGCTTTTTTCCCTCCTTTTTGAAAAAGGGAAGAGAAAGTTCTGCCTTGGGGCGGCTAGGTGGTACAGTGAGTAGAGCACCGGCCCCGGAGTCAGGAGGACCTGTGTTCAAATCCGACCTCAGATACTTGACACACTTACTAGCTGTGTGATCTTGGGCAAGTCACGTAACCCCAATTCCCTTGCCTTCCCCCCACAAAAAAAACACCTTGGCAGGGAGGACTTTCGGCATTACCTGGTCAAAAGAAAGCTATGTAGACAAGTGATGAAACTACTCTTAGGTCCCCTGCTGGGAACAAGGGTGAGGGAGGATGCTCCAGAAGGAGACACAACAGTGTCTTGGCAACACCAGTCAGGAACAGGAACTGCCAAAGGAGCAGTAGGAGGACAGCTGAGAGCAGCCCCCTGAGCCATCTGCTAGGATCTATACCAGGAGGGGAACCCTCATGTTTGGGATTCTAAGGGCTCTATTAAGAAAACATCATTTTAAACCTGGGAACACTCTGCCCGGCTCCATTCCCCCATCCTCTAGCCAGATATGGCCATTTCTAACCTCAGCTATAGATTACAGGACTTTACCCTTATCAAGGAGATGTTTCCTAATTACCATCGCACCTCAGAAGGTAGTTCCAAAGAGATGAAGACCAAGGACTGGTAACACAGAGAAGCTTGATGACCACAAACCCAGAGGAGAAACACAGCCGCACTCAGCAGAGTGGCACTGAATGGAGAAAGCATACTCAGTTCTGGCCGTGAGGCCAGCAGAGATCCTCACTCGGGGAGCCCTTAAGGCATCCAGCAGAGCATAACAGGGAGCAGCGTGATTACATCCCCAGGGACATGAACATGGCGTTGATCAGATCTCTTTCACACAAACTATTATCTAGTCATACTTCATTTTTCACTTGTATGGTTGATTTTTAAAAATCCAAATTTAGGACTTAGCTTTTATTTTTGTTAGACCTTATCTGATTAGACTTAGCCCGTTATTTTAGATTGTGATATTTATCTTTTCTGTCGACTCACATTAGACATTCCTGCTAGCTTTATGTCATCTGTAAATCTGATCACTTGGTTGGTTGTTGACCTTCATTCTTGAAGACAAAAATGACATCACGGTATTGCAGATTTGATCAGTGTTGGTCCACTCGGAGGATGGGCCATGTGCACAGGGCCATGAGCCAAGAGAAGTGAGAAAATTCTCAAAATGTCCTGATGGACCCCATTGTGCCATAGGAGTCCATGAAACAAGGGTTAGACCCCTATCATTACTCATATGTATGTAATATAGTTGTTAACTTCCTTTGAAAAAGGAACAGACTTTTAAAAGTAGTTGTCATTTCCATCCAGAGCCTAAAATTTTACCTCATTTGACTGAAAGATAATTGGTGGAAGACAGAATTAACTTAGCTGCTATAAAATTGAGAGTTCCGGCAAGTTCTGAATGGCAGGACAAACGTGTGGTCTGAAGAGTGCAAATTTGGGGCGGGATAAGAAGTGTTGCTCATTTTTCCATTTTATCTAAAAGTAATTGGTACCAATAGTCTAGACTCTCAGGATACTACTAATGGGCTCCAGGAAAAACCAGAAATGAGTTAACAGGAATTTTTTTAAAGCTGTTTGGTTTGGTAAAGAAGACCAAGAAGGAGAATCATTTGCTCAATTATGTGTCAAAGCCAAAAGAATCCAAAGAAAATTCCCTCTGTTGTCATTGGTTTTCCTCTATGGTGAAACTACCCTGCTTTGTCACAGAATAATACATTCATGTGAGTTTAGCTAATATTTAACAAATAGTGTTTGGTTCCTTTTTCCAGGGACTTTAAGAACTTTTGTAATGGTTAGAGAATATAGCCGGTGATGTAGTGCTATGATTCATGGATTAGGTGAAGTGGAATTTTGTTCATGGCTAACTTAGCTATTGGTCAGCTAAGAGATATTTCTTTGTCCCTTTCTACAACGAAGGCCTTGGAAGACATAACAGTATTAAGACTTGGTTAATTAGTGCTTGTTTCTATTCAAACAGTTGCAGAATCATAGAATCTGAGAAGTGAAAGAGATTTCAGAGGCTATCTAGTCCATCCTATAGCCAAACAAGAAGAGTTCAGCAGGTAGATTTTGACTAGAAACAAAACTCAGCCTTTCCAAAAAAAGAATGTGGCATCTGGCACCAGGGTCTCGGTCTGAAATGTGCTGGGATCAGTGGGAGAATAGACAGCTGGTTGCTCCTCCTCTGCAGTGGGTAGTCTGATATTATGGAATCCTCCAGTAAAATGAGGGGGTTGAACCAGATGATCTCCAAGAATTTCTGGCACTAACATTTTAAAATTCTATAATTCTGCTCTAAGGTCCCAGACTATTCCCAAATCCTTCCATTCTAGGGGATCCCAGTCCTCAGTGAGGCCCCAAAATATGGGCTGCCAAGATTCCTCTAAACCAGGTCTAACCTCAAAGTATATAACACTGAGTTTGCTAATATAATCCTGTCCCAAACCAGATCTCTCTGAAACCAGCACTTAAACTCCTAAATCAGGGATTCTTCACCTGTTTTTGTGTCATGGATCCTTTTGGCAGTCTGATGAGATGTATGGACCCCTCTTAGAATAATGTTTTTCAATGTATAGAAGAAAATACATGGTATTATATAGGGAGTCAATTGAAATACAGTTATGAAAATTTTTTAAAAATTCACAGACTCAGGTCAAGAACTCATGTCCTACTAGGAAGGCACCTTTGAGCAACTGACTAGGAAGCTGGTGGTAGAGTTGTTCAACTGTTTAATTGACAATTAAAACAAATATATCTTTGATACCCCAATGAATCCACAATCACATCAATGTGGGCATTCCCTCCAGTTCAAATTGCTACCTAACCATGTCTTCTCAATCTGTGAGATCCCTGTGCACACAGGGCTGGGAACCAGACCTGGGATTTCATTGTTGTAAGGAACTATCCCATTAAGAGCTTCACTCTGCCAGTGCTGGTTGGCACATTCTCTGAAAGTTATAATCTTAGAGAGGCCCTGGGGCACTGAGAAGTTAAGTGATTTACTCAGGGTCTCACAGCTTGTATGTGGAGGAGTAGAATTTGAACTCAGATCTTGCTGGCTCTAAGCAAGCTCCCTATCCCACATATATTGCCCACACATTCTCAAAAATCCTCTGAAGCAGATCCACTCAATGTGCTGGAGGCCTTTCTTTAGGTCAAGGGTTTACCCGTTTTGCGTCTGAGACCCCTTTGGCAGGTGGCTAAAGCCTACAGAACCCTTCTCACAATCAAGTAGGAATAAAAGGAAAACAAATATATTGAAATCCAGTTCTGGAAATAGTTTTAAAAAGTTCACAGACCCTAGGTTTAAAACCCTTGCTCGAGATCTTTTTAATTTTATTTGCTAAAATAAATGAGCTCATAAAGATTTACTTGCTAATGATAAGCTTTAAAAGTACACTCTATCAGAAGGATAGAATGCATCCAAATTGTGGGAGAGGCAGCCTTCAAATACAGCTTTAAGTATGTATGTAAAGTCAAGTCAAGAAGCATTCATTAAGTGCCTACTTTGTGTGCTAAGCACTGGTGGTACAAAGAAAGTGGAAGAGTTCCTGCTCTGAAGAAGGGGAAGCAAATAAGCATTTATTAAGCACTTACTAAGTGCCAGCCATTGTGCAAAGTGCTTACCTCATTTTATGCTTCTAACAACTCTGTAAGGGAGGTGCCCTTATTATCCCTATTTTACAACTGAGGAAAAGAGACAGACAGCAGCTAAGTACCCTGGGGCCCCAGCTCCCTCTCAAGGGGGAGACGACAAATACAAAGAACTATGTACAAAAGAAATACAGATGATCTCAGAAGGATGGCACTAGCATCAAGGGGAGGCCAGTAAATGCTTTTTTCAGAAGGTAGAATTTTAGCTGAAACTTGTAAAAAAAAATGCCAAGGAAGCCAGGAAGCAGAGTCGAGGAAGAAGAAGATTGCAGATGTGGTAGATGGCTGGTGAAAATGAATGGAGTTGGGAGACAGAGCATCTTTAGCGAGGAGGCCAGAGGTGTTTATAGCAGAAGGGTCTGTATTAACTTTGTAGCCTATGGACCAGAATTCCCTAAACTCTGGCCTTACATGGCCTCAGTCCAATCTTGAAGGCCCCTTGAAATAATTTCCTTCATTTGTTTGCCCCCACCTAGAGTTTCCTCTAGGAGTTGGAATAAAGCCCATGTCTAGACTTCAACATAGGAGGGTGAAAGGGTTCCAGATCCTATCCAAGCAGTCAAAATAGCAATGAATACTGGATGCAGGATAGACTTTATTTCACCAACATACACAATGCAATAAACACTAAGGACTCCCAGGAGCCCATAAACATATTTGGTTGTTCCTGCTTCACTCTTCACTGGGGAAGTCACCCTTCCCCAAGGAATCTATGCTTTATTCCGTATTAAGAGCAATGTCTCTTGTTGTGAACTGCCCCTCCCCATCCCCTCTTGGAAAGGAAACAAATATGAGGTTGCCAGAGGAACAGGTAGTCTTTTCTTCACTTGAGGGATCTAGGTCCCTAGCTACGTGGTACTTACTACCTTAAAGGTCTGTATTCCTTCTTGGAAGTAAAGGTACTTGAAGTTGCTGAAGAAGCGTCACCCTTTTCCATCTGACCCTTATCTGAGCCAAAGTCTAGGGTTTTTGCCTCTCTATATTATGCATCAGTCCCTTGCTGCTCCTCCAACTCTGGGGATCATATGTGTGATCTTTTTCTCCCCAGAAAGCTGGTGCTGTCAAGGAACTCCCTTAATTTTTTACAGGAAGATAAAACCAAAGTCCCAAAGGGCCCTCCCCCAAATCTTCCACCCTGTAACTGCAAGTTGATCAGGAAACCTCAATATTCCATACTTTATCCCACTTTAATTTACTTCTCTTATCTCAAGCCCCCAAAGCCAAGCCTTGAAAATACATTGTTGTAGACAGAATAGTGTTTCACACTTATAAGTACTCCCAGCTCAAGTCACGAAGGAACTTTTGATGAACAATTCTAAAGCATCATCAGTAACTTAGTTTGCAGCAATTTACTAGGACCTATATCTTCTTTTAGAGGCTACTTCTCTACAGGACCCACCCTGTGGGTCACTTATTACCTCAGAGAGTCGCTGTCACCAGTCTTACTTCATTGGCAGAACTCTGCCTCCTATGCCCAGTGTGGTCCTCTGCTTCTCTCATATCCCAGCGTGCTTCTTTCAAGGGTGCTGACTTCCTCTGACTGCTTAGTTGATGGGGATACATATAGTCTGACCCAGTCACTCCTTCCAGAGGTTTGCGACTCTCCAGAAAGGAACATGGGAGTCCAATACATGGAAACACTCTCCAAACTTTAGAGCATTATACAAATCTCCCCACCCCCATTATTTAATATGTAGCTTTTTTTTTTTAGCAGACTCTTATAATGTTTTCACTAATGAAGTTCTAATTCACAAATCATTCCCATTTGGTCATTGTTACCTTTGGTTTTCAGTAGTCACTGCTATTTTCACAAAGAGTGGGGTTGTGCTATCTTTCTCAAAGATTAACACACCCTTTTCCCCTCCAAAACCTCTCTCCTATTTTCGAATTCACTCCTATTCTGCTATTGATGGAGGTACTGTAGGATCACAGATTCTAACTCTATACAAAGAATAGCCACCTGTTCCTTGCCTTGTTTGGCTAGGTAAGAATTGAGACAAGGACCATCTCCAGTCCTCCTGATCTATATCTTGCCAAGGGACCCAGATGGCTCTGGAGGAGAAAGTGAGGCTGGTGACCTTTGCACAGCCCTCCCTCACTTAAATCCAATTCACTTGCACATCATGGCATCATCTTCCTGATGTCATGGTCTTCCAAAAACAACAAGAGTTGAGATAAGAGATGGCTTAATTTTCTATCACAAAAATATCAATCTGGGAGGGGAAGACCCTCGAAGTTTCTACCCAGAACAGAAAACAATTGCTACACATGCTCATTCTAATCAAGGACAAAACACGAACAACACCACCTTGTTTGGCAGAAGATGAGGTGTCCTTCTCTGAAAACCTGTATCCTAGCTCTCTGGGATTTTCCAGACAACTTCTATTGGCTGTAGATTACTCCAAAAGGTACATAGAGTTATCCCTTCCTCAGGGGGTAAGGGGCGCAGTGCTCCCATGATCTGGAAATTCCTCATAAAATTTTTTGGCCCTCCCTTCATAGCAGAGAAGCAGTCTGAATTTTTTCTTTTATGGGGTGTTTACCGTAATTTATTATAAAATTTGGTTTGATATTCTACAATATTAAACATATATTTTATGCACTTCTAAGTTTCTAAACTTTTTCTGTGTCCTCTGCTGGCTTTTGTGTGTCATCTGTGCCTTCCACAAAACTCCCCCCAAATTCCCATTTAATTTCTTATACCGATGGGGAAAGTCACAATGTAGAAAGGATAACTGTATTCTGGGCAGCAGAAACAAACAACTCTCAAGAGCTGTGAATCACTTTTAGAAGGTGAGCAGAGGAAACAGGTGAGAGCCAAAGACACTCTTCTGCTGGATGCCATTTGGTATAAATAATAATAATAATATAATATTAATAATTAGCATGTATATATGCTTTAAGGTTTGCAAAACATTCTATAACTATCTCATTTTATCCTCACAACAACTCTGGGAGGTAGGTGCAACTATCCCCATCTTACAGAAAAGGAAACTGAAGCAGACAGAAATTAAGTGACTTGGCCAGGATCACACAACTAATAAGTGTCTGAGGCTGGATTTGAACTCAGGTCTTCCCGACTCTGGGTCTAACACTTTGTCCACTGTACTACCTGGTTGCCTTAGGATAGGACTAACAGATATAACACGAAGATAGCATCTAGAATGAAGGGCCACTGAGCCTATCATCTGAGTAGCTACCACAAAGAAGATATTATCTTACTACATTGTATTGTAGTCTCTTTAGACTCTGACATTCAAGACCTCAAGCATTTAGCCATAGACTTTTCTCCAAAAGTAAAATATTTGCTTTAAAAAATGACAAATATGAAGTAAATAAGTAATTCTCTACAAGTTATAGAAACACAATAAGGAGCATAATTTAAAAGTAAGCAAGTATCTAGGCACAAATGGCTTTCTCCTAACTATTTCCCTTATTAGCAATTAATTTCATGGCTATTGTTAAAACTCTGTAAAAACTTTTTGGTGTCCTCAATACCTTGTAGACTGAAAATAATAATTTTGTCTCTAACAAAAGATGTTTTAGTTAAAAAATACTGCTTCTTTAAAATATCTTGAAGTATCTTGAAAAGATCATTCTGTTTGTTAGGTAAATCATTATCAAATTCCTAGCCGAAGCATATATGAAGTTTTCTTTAATTTTAGAAAGGGAGGGAGTGGCTTTCTTTTCATGAAGAAGAAATACCTGTCTTGTCTCTTATTTTCTGCCCAGTTCACATAAAATGTTCCGTGGCTCTTAGGGGTGTGTGCTGAGTTCCTAAGGCAAATGGATTTTGTGTTATCATTGAAGTGCCTTAAGGATCAGATTCTCAAGGGTCTTTTTGTCATGGATAAAAATGGAATCATTACTTTATTTTTTAACTCCCCTTGCTAACGTCAGTGACACCCACCCACAGCTAGTCCACTAGAGATATAAGTACAGACGATTCAGCTTGCAGATTACAGACAGGATAACCAACACAGGGCCAGACAAAGCCAAACTCTCTGGTAAGCTTTATTTTAACTCTACATGTGTGTGATTTTTCTTTCTGTCCTCTGGGAGAAAACAATTTGGGATTCTTGTGAGTGATGTTGGCTTTCCAAATCTGTGTACATCCTATACATTTGTGCTCCTTGGATTTCTCAGGCTCCATGGTCTGCAGGGAGAGATATCATGAACGGTGTCGGATTTATTCCTTTAAAAGAACAATTTTGGGAGAGGGTTTGTAGCAGAGAAGAGACGATTAAGGCACAGTCAGGTTTTCTGCATTTTCCTAATTCCTTTCCTTTCATGGACTACTTCAAACTAAACATCTGGATGTTTATTCTTCTTTTGTAGGTGAAAAGTTCTACGGAGGCTAATGCTCTCTCTCTCCTCCGCTTTTTTTCTCACTCTTTTGTCCTCCTATTTTCTTTCTTCCTTTTCCCTGTCAATTCCTGTTTTTCCCCTCTGCCTGAGTCTGTAGCCTCATTCTTTCCTTCATCCTTCCTTTCTTACTGTCTATGCATCTCTTCAGCATGTCCCGGGCGATGCTTCTGCTGCCTCTGTGCATAGCACTCATGCCTGTGAGGCTGGGTCAGGGAGCCCCACTGAAAGAAGAGGAGAAATGGAAACCACTAGACAACCCCAGAAACAGAGATCTGGTAAGACAATCTCATTGGGACTGACAGGAGTAACAGTCACTGTTCACCTCCGTATACACTGCATTATGAATTCTGGTTAAGAGCAGCAGTGATATGTGTCAAGTAACCACTGAGGTGATAAGATTGTTCCACTAGGATCTAGTTTTGCTTTTGTTGGCTGGTTTTTATGTGGCTCTAAAGGTTAGTTTCAATGTGTTTTTTTTTCCTTGTGTGGAGATGATCATATAAATGCAGCTAATGTACAGGATATATAATCTCAATTTCTAATACAAACACAAACTCAAGACCAGAATAGGCAGTTTGCTTCCTACCCGGATTAGATTTCCCTGCTGATGAAAAGAAGTTTGCATAAGCCCAATGCTTCAAAGATGCAATGGAAAATTTGAAAACTGGTAGCATATTTTCACTAGTTACCAGGCAATATTTTAAATGTAGAGTCACATGGAAAATACAGTGACTTTACAGAAAAGATCAAATGAGGTCTCACTAAAATGAACAAATACAGTGAATAGAATGGAATTTTAAAAAAAAAATCTATGTATCTATATTTCTTTATATTTATATACATATATACTTTCTAAAGAAAAGGATGCAAATGTAACAATGGAAGATTTTTGGTAAGAACTGAAAACATTTCACAGGTCTTTTGGGTTCACATACTAGAGGACATTAAAAAGTCCAAGTCTGAAAAAAGCTCTCACAGATGGCCCTGATTTATACCTTTGTTAGCAGTTGCTGTAGAGAAACTCAAAATTCTGATTACTCTGAAGCCCAAGTTAACATCTATTTCAATAGTCATAGGTACTGAAAATGAGAATAATTTGCTCCAGGAATGTAGTGCTCTTAAATGTCCTGTATTATTCAAAACTCAGCTCAAATGCCAACTCTTAAATGAGGCCTTTCCTGATTCCTGTCGTCAGTTGTATACCACTCTCCCCCCCATTACCTTGTATTCATTTTAGATGTATTTTGTATATATTTATATATGTACATGTTCTTTCCTCCAATAGAATATGAGTTCATTGAGGGTAGGGGATGTTTCATTTTTATCTTTGTATTCTCACATCTTGCACAGTGCTTTGCACATAGTAGGTACTTAATGAACGCTTATTGCTAGATTGGCCTCCATATTTCTGCCACTTGAATCTCAGAATCATGGATCTATAAGGGAGTTCAGAGGCTGCCTAGGCCAAGCTGTAGTAGGCATCGTGTGTAGTTAAGATATACAGAAAAATGGAAAGGAGGGATGTGATAGAGAGTGAAAAGTGGTTAAAAATTATATACTGTGTATTGTATTTTTGTTCTATAGTTTGTTCCTTTTAAGCACTAAATTGGTTTCAGGAACACAGAGAAAAAGAGGGAAAAAAACCCACTTGTTAAGGTATATACTTGACACATTTTCGAAAGTGTTAATTGTTTATTCAGTTTTTCAGAACGCTCCAGGCATATTTTTTGAGAAGAGGCCTTGATCTTGAGAAGGTTCCAAAAACTTTCTACATAAACAACGAGAAACCTTGGCCTTCCTCCTTCCACTCAGATCCCATTACTTCTGCGTTTACAGATTATGAGGAGCAGAAAAACTCCTTTTCCAATGACTTCAGAGGCTGAAACTCTATTCAGGTAAAAATGAGCATTTTGTTCCCAATCACAGTAAGCACATGAGGATCTATCATATAAAAGGGATACTGATAATACCTGTATTACCTTTTTCTCCCCAGAAGAACAAGTTGACATTGTTAATTATTATCATTATCTTTAAGACCTAATCTAGTTCTACTTGAGTAACATAATTGACAGTCTAGTTTTAAAAATGTAAGACATTGCTGATTATAATATTTTAACATATGTACATGGGTAGAAGTGTATTAAATAGTATGATGACCGTAAATAGTATTGCTAAGTATGATGAAATATATCAGGCTTAGGGCAAGGGTGTGCTTTTTGTATGTCTTGGACCCCTTTGTCAGTATGGTGAAGTCTATGGACCCCTTTTCAGATAACGTTTTTAAATGCATAAAAAAAGTCCATAGGATCACAAAGGAAACAAATTATACTGAAATGCAGTGATCAAAATGTTTTTAAAAAAATACAAATTCACAGATCTCAGGTTAAGAACCCTGAAGAATAAATCTGGCCTCAGACACTTGACACACTTACTAGCTGTGTGACCTTAGGCAAGTCACTTAACCCCAATTGCCCTGCCTTTCCCCCTCCCCACCCCGCCACCCCCCGCAAAAAAACCCTTAAGAAGACTTTTTTGAGGAGTAGGGCACACATTTAATAATATAGAAAAATATCATTTAAAGAAATAATTGAATACTAAAATAATGTATTGACACTTTGCTGAAACCTATGGCCACCTCAGAATAATGTTTTTAAATCCATAAAATGAAATACATAGGATTTCAAAGGAACTAATAATACTGAAATACAATCAGCAAAATTTTTTTTGAAAAAGGTGCCAAGAAATCCATAAAATGAAATACATAGGATTACAAAAGTAACTAATTATACTAAAATCCAGTTAGCAAATTAAAAAACAAACAAGTTCATAGGCACAAGACTTAGAGCCACCTTTTTTTAAGTGTGTCATATACTTGCCTTAGTAATGTAGAAAAACATAATTAAGAGAAATAAGTAAAATTGAGTACTAGGACCATTTAACTGAACCAGTACCATGAAGAAGATAAAAGATATAAGGAATCTTCTTTTGCCAAATATCTGACTTGGTCTTGAGTTTGAACTTTCTCATTTGTGAAAGCAGTATAGGATTTTTGTTATAAAAATAGTCTGGGATCTTAACAGTGACTAAAACAATTTTATCTATTCTTCTTTAAGACTAACACCTCTACCTGAGTGAAAGGCATATGTCACTGGGCCTTAAAGAGACTGACATGTGCTAAGAGCTCCTCATTAAATGTTATGTGACACTCCTGAATGAATAAAGTATTCTGTAAAAAAGCCATAATTAACATACTATAGCACTGTTGTGCTTAGTGGGGAGAAGGGAGGACCAATAAACCCTAATAGGCTAACAGTGTTCTATCAGACTTTTATTGCATAAAGTTGTTTTTTCAGGGAATATGATTTGATTTTGTAATATACTATATAATGAAAGGCATGGTAGCACAGTGGATGTGGAAGGCTGGCTTTGGAGTTAGGAAGACTTGGGTTCAGATAGGACTTTTTATTTTTACTAGCTATATGACCACAGACAAGTCACAAGACTTCTTAGTACTCCAGGCAACTCTGTGAGACTGTAGGTTGTGGATGAGTTGATGATCTGTATGAACAGAGGAAGTTTGCCCAGCAGGACTTCCCTGACATTGCTGAGATCACAGGTCTGGAACAACAATAAAATGCTTTAATATATTATGAGTCATATCATATTGGACCCTAACATGACATTTTTTCTTATATATGACTAATTAATCAGGTCAATTGTTCTTATAGGTGGTTAATTAAATTGGTTAATTTTCCTATAAATAGTTAATTTAATTAAACATTTTAAAAAGTTTGCATTTGAGATGTGAACACCAACCTCTTACCGGTCCACAGTTATCCTATTGTTTTAACACTCTGACTCCGTCTGTATCTTCCCAAAAGGCAGGTATGGTACATAACAGCACATTGATGTTAACCTGTCAGTAAATGAACAATTTTCCAAAGCAAATCATTGAGGATTTTTTAAGTGCCAGCTGTGGGCCAAGCACTTCTGAGCACAAAGAAAGGCAAAATTGTGCCTGCTGTCAAGGAGTTCACAATATAATGGAAGAGATAACATGTAAACAACTATGTACCAAGATATTATATATAAGAGAAACTGGAGATGATCTCAGAGGCAAAGTGCTAAGTGGGACTGGGAAAAGCTCCTTGCAGAATGTGAGATTTGAGTTGAGATCTATTCAGTGACATTGCAAAGAGGCAGCAAAGTAGAAAAAAATGATCTTGAAAGGACTTTAATTGTGATCCAAATTGCCCTCCACAGCTCCAACAGATCATTTCACACTTCGTGGTAATTGGAATAACTGACATTTATAATTGTCTTTAAACTTTACAGAGCATTTTTTAATATAGGACCTCTTTGGGCTTCCCAGCAATACTGTGGGTATCATTATCTCCATTTTACATATGAGGAAACTGAGGCTGAGAGGTTAAATAATTGCTCTCAGTCACACAGCCAGAGGGAGGATTTGAACCTATGCCTTCATGATGCCAGGTCCAGTCCTCTATTCACAATGCCATACATCTCAAGAGATATATTCACTCATCTAATATAAGTACCAATTTTATATGCTATAAAACTCTGAATGAAGGCACTTGAACACAATTTTGAAATGAAAAAATAAACTGAAGTGAAATCGTAGACCTGCACTAAGACTTTTGAGATGCCCAGTCTATTTCACACTAGTGATGAGCTACGTGTAGAATGAGGCATACATTATCAGATATATATGTTGTGCTTGTCTGTTCTTTTTGGAAAACCTTTTTTTTTTTAACAAAAGAGGTTTCTATTGGTGGCGGAAGATTATTGGGGAAGGACAAAGATATATAGGCATTTTTAAAAGCTTCAAAAATCACTTAAGTCAAAGCTTCTACACAGCATGAAGTTGTTTATCAAGTTGTGTTCTTTGACTGAAGGGCTCTGCACATTGTCTGATGTTGAATATATATTTTATGAGGCAGAAGACCTATCACTTATTCCATTTATAAAGTTTCTCTTCTACATGAATTTTCTGACATGGAGTAAGCTGTGTCCAGAAATGGCAGACCTTCCCATAATGGAAACTGAGAAATACCATGGAAGACTAACCTGGCGTTTCTCCTCCACTAGGTCCTAAGGCATTTGTTCCATTTTTCCACTTTTAGCTTAGATTATTCTTGCTTCATACTCTTGTTACTCTTGTAACAAAGCAAAACTAATTATACAGTGAGTATGCTTTTGTGGAATAACTAAGGATTCTTTCTAGAGTTTATTTTTGTGATGTAAACTTATCTGTGCTATGAAATCATGAACTGGAAAAAGGACACCTTTTTTTAAAGGATGTTCATCCAACTGTTTTTGTTATTTATGGTGATGAAAGATTCTTGATAAGTTCTCCTTTTATGACATGTGTGTTTCTTTTTCTTTCAGATGTCTATTTTTAATCCTCTCAGTAGAAAACAAAATGAATAGCAGATATGGCTGACCTTTCCTACTTCTGGCCCCTGCACCTGCTGTTATCTGACTCTTCATAATGGTTTTTATTCCACCACTGTACATGGAATAATCATCCGCCTATATCTGACACACCTGTACACTCACTGAATGTGGTTTTTGAGAACTATAAAGCTAGATGAGAAAGTTGACGATTGTCTAAGACTCTAATTGGCAGAGCAGTCAGTCAGTCCCCTGTCTTGGTCCCTGGAAGGTTCCCACACTGAAGAAATCACAGGCCCAGTTTAAAAAACCCAAAACATAGCTATGGAGAATTGTGAGGTTTTGTTGTTGTTTGCTGTGGCTATAAGTATACCAAAAAGTCTAAGAAGACATAAACTCCTAAAATGTTTTTGATCAGGAAGTATAAATAAATACGTGATATCTTTTGAGTTTATTACCTCATCAGCTCCCAAGTCTAAAGAGATTTTACTCTGCTATCATTGAACCATACAATATGGAATTTTAAGTCCTGTTGATGTTAAATTTGAATCAGTGTGATGGGGATTGTACACACAACACAACTTTTAAGTTTAAACTACACTATTAACACTTTCTCCATTATTTTCTCAAGTCTAGACAATAAACACAATAAGTCAATTTGTAGTGATTTGTAGCATTTGCAGAGTTCTGAGGTGGAAATGTTCATAATGAAAATTTAATAATTGACTCTCATAAGCCAGTTCAAGCTGGCTCTAGCACACTCTTGGTTGATTCTGATTACTGCTCTGAAAAGATGACACATTCTATTTGCATAATATGATTCAAAAATAACCCATATTAAGGGGCAGCTATGGTGGAGCTATGGATAGCATACCAGCCCTGGAACTGGGAGGACCTGAGTTCAAATTTGACCTTAGACACCAGCTGTGTGAATTGGGGCAAGTCACCTAACCCAAATTGTGTCAAAAAAGCCCTAAAAAACAATAAAAAACCCCAAACATATTTACACAATATAATAAAGATCCACAAACACACTAAAATGCAAACTGGATAAATTTAAAAGCAAAGAAAAGTCAATGGGAAATCATGGAATCAAAGGTTTTCCCACTACTATGTAATGGCTTCTGCACTTATATATGTTCTATATTATTATATATTCTGTGTCACAGCTATATCAAGTATGTCAGATACCTATAAGTTTGCTTCTTCCCCAGCTAGCACACAGTGTCTGCAGGACTAGATGTGGAGGGAGGTCAGAATCTTGGTAGAGGTTTTTCCTTTCCTTCTACTTAATCCTGATCCCTGGACTATACCCTCAGCCTAAATATCCACTTCTTATTTTCATGTGATTAAATGTCATACTTCTGATACAAAGTGATTTTTAATAGCACCATCATTTTCTTCAAGATTTCTCTCCGTTTCTTTCTCCTCCCCATCCTCAAAGGGATACCAGTAATGTACAAATGTTTGTTTGCATCACAAAGTCAGTAACGGAATTAAAATTAATATGGAAATTGGCATCATTACTGTACTTTTTCAGTTATAGTATTTTTGTAGATAGTTAACATTCAGTATCAGTAATAAAGAAGTTCATGAAGAAAAAACTTTGTCACTGTTCCTTTTCTTTCTTTGAACCACTTTATAATATGTTTTCACCCCATGCAGTTATTGAAGACAACTTCGAATTCCTTTGAATTATCTTTTTTTCTCCTTTAACAATCTAGGCAAGAATTTTAGAACCTTAGAACCATTTAGAATGCTAGAACATTTAGAACATTAGAACCAAAGAACGAAAGACATGAAAGGAACCTTGGAAATTCCAAACCCCTAACTTTACAGATGCAAAGACTGAGGCACAGTGAGGTTAAGTGACTTGCCTAGGGAATACAATGAGAAAGTAGCAATGCTAAAACTAGAATTTCTGTCTCATGACTCTTAAGACCAGTGCTTTTCCTAGTATATCATGACAAACCAGTAAATGCTATATTGCTAGCTATGAAAACATCATAATCTTGTTAATTTCTTCCATAAGGAGACATTATACGAGACTACAACAGCTTGCATCTATAATGGGCAGTGTTTTTGCCAAAACAATTCAACAAATATTTATGAAGGCCCTGTGGTGAGAGGGCTGAGGCTACCAAAACAAAGATAAAAACCCCTGTCTCCAAGGACTTATATTCTACTAGAGAGATATACCAGGTACAAAGATACATAATTTTAAGATAATGAGTGAGGAGGACAAAAGAGAGATCAGGAAAAAAAGTGCTTTGTAAAAATTTGAAGAAGGGGAGAGTACTAACAATGAGGATGATCAGGGAAGGCTCTTCTCAGAAGAAATGGACCTGCCAGCTGGTCCTTGATGGAAGATGACAATTTCTGAAATGCAGGATGATGAGGAAATGCATTCCACCAAATAAGATGCCTTCTATAGAGATGCACAGAATTGGATAGATTCAGAGAAACCTGGGAAAACTTGTCCAAAAGGAGGCAGAGAGGAATGAGCAAAACCAGGAGAGCAATTTATACGTTAACAACATTATAAAGACAAACTACTTTGCGTGCCAGCAGTGGCATGAATATATGGTGAAGTAATTGACACAAACATGGGGCTAGGCGAGTCATATGGTCAGGCTATAGACTAATTTTAATGGAGTGGCTGACAGTACTTTATATAGGTTAATTGCTGAGTCATCCTGACTTCTCAGAAGAATACAATGGAGCATTGGTTAATATTTTTATCTCCTTGTTCCTGGGAACAAGACGCCAGTCTCCTACAAGCTAAACCAAATTGAAACATTTCTGTTCTTTCCCATGTGGATAATCAGCTACAAAGGCGAGTTTTCTTTGCCATGCCTTCTTATCCTAAACATGGCCTTTGCCTTGCATAGATCCAATCTCAATGGACCCTGCCTTGCAGAGGTCTAAGAGGCCTAAACAGGATATAGCTGGCTCCCCACATCTCCCCCCTTCTTATTCTATAATTTTAAGTGGCTTAAACATAGCATTCATTATCCTAAGGACACAAAGTATTCAAAAAATTATTATGACCAAACAAAGAATATAAGGTAGTATATGGAAAATAGTGAAAAATACATTATTAAATGGGTTAAAATTTTTTCAAAAACATTGATAATTGTTTTTGCTATCCCCTCTGAATCAATATCAAGAAGAGGGGCGTTTTACTATTTTAGCATTCCAATCAATCTCCTCTTTTTCTTTTGTAGACACCTCACCATTATAGATACATCTAAATTCTTCCCCTTAACTATCCCTTTTTAAGTAAATATAGGAAGGACTGATCGACGCATTGACAAATCAAAGGTGGCAGTCCCCTTTATGAATATAGATATGGAGAGTCAAAAAGAAATAAAAATGCAATTGTCTCTTTAAGATTCAAAAAGTCCTTTCTTATACAGCTGTCTGGCAAGGAACATTGTCAATGAAATCCTCTGCTTCTTGGTATCTGTTCCAGCCATCTCCAGCACAATATCTCAGCATCTTCTTCTTCTTGTGTTCTTGTAGGAACCAGCTTTCTGTCCATTCTCCTACAAGAGTGATCTTAGCACAATTTTAAATTACCATTTCTAATCTTTATAACCCTGATCATTTTTACAAACTCAAAATTTGAACTATGGCCAATTGTCATATTTAAGAAATTCACTTCAGAAGCTAGTGCCTTACACTAATTTACATTCATCCATTATTAATTTCCTCACTAGGAGGATGAGATGTCACTTAAGGAAGTAATAACAGGCTTCAGTACATACATATTAAATTGTCAATTTTTAACACAATGCATATAGAATGTTAACCTTTTAGTCATGGCATGTTTCTTTGATGGTGTTTATAAAATAAACCACAAACCATTCTTCCTTTTAGCATTATTAATTGTAACCAAACTTTAGACAAGCATGATATTAATTAAATAACAAATAACATTCTCACATTGCTTGAGGAACATTTACAAAGCAAGCCCTAAGTGACTGGCATGCATTTCTACTCTTGTTCATAAAGCTTTACTAAGTTGGTGCAAAAGTCCTTAAGTAACACTAATTCCAGAGTATTATAGCAAACAAAGTTTCTAGTTATTGCAGAATTCTTAGATATCACAAAGTTTCTTAGTCAAAAAGGTATTGTAATAGAATCTCACATTGGTAGCAGTGAGAGTGATCACAGGAAAAATACTACTGCTCTTAGAATCTTCTTTTAAACAAAGGGAACATCTTAAGGTGAGTCTTAAGCAGGTTGTATAAATTTCTTTACATGTTCTAGATAAAAATAAGATTAGATTGCCTAGTAAAATAACACAAAACAGCTTATATCTTATACTAACTACTTCTTCTGATCACAGAAACTTGCTGTAGAAGGAAAAAATAGGGACACATGACATACCCAAATTTAAGCTCAAAACAAAATAAGTTATGGTCCCAAGTGTCTTTTACCTTAAACAGCAAGTCTCACTAATCACAGCTTAGGGCCAGATACAGTTGCCTCTACTTCCATGGAGCTGCAAGAAGTAATAAAGATTTAGCAGGATTCATATACATAAGAGTTTTCATTAAACACTTTTCATTCTCAACTTTAAACTTGTTTTGGTGTAAAAGCCAAATATTAGAATCCTTTCTATCTATTGTACATAAACTTGCAATTTCTCAGCAAGCCAAGTTCATTGTTTAGAATTTACATAACTCAAACAAGTTCTTTAGCTGGGACTGATGACCTTGCCCACACAGATAGTTTCCAGGGGCCCTGGCAATTTTACAAAAATAAGGAGAAGTAACATGGTCCCCAGGAAGGGGTTAATAGAAAAACTTGGGCCTGTCTGCTATCTTTTGCTGTTTCTCTGAGCACACTTATTCAAGGTCGAGGCTTTCTAAAAATCATGCAAAGGATTTTACAAAACTTTTCTTCATAAAAATATTTCCGTTTCTTAGAAACAGCTTATAATTTATCCTGATGTTATTATTAATTCCCAAGTGCTAAACAATTTGTAAATCTAATCACCAAACATTTTCTACCTAAGAGAAAAAAAGAAAACTAAACATACTTTTGTAAATACTAGATTTAAGCAATAACATCAATAGCTTAGTTAACAATCTCACAAATTTCCTAAATGATAAAAAAACAATTAAAGACAAAATTTGGGAATTTATGATTTCTTAAATTACAACATTACAAAATATTATATAAAAACATGGTCAATTAGAATGATTTAAAAGTTTTCTAACTCAGTACAATTCTTCGCCTAACAACATTTAGATTATAAAAGAAATTGCTTTTTTGACAACACAGTCTCAAATTTTACATATATATTACTAGTATTTACATTAATAATAATAGTAATGGTCTCAATTAGTAAGTTGCAATAATTATGTCACAACCAGTAATTCTCAACAGTTATGTCACAATCAGTGAGTCTCAATAGGTATGTCATAATCAGTAAATCTCAATAGTTACGTTACAACCAGTAAGTCTTAATAGTTACCCAATATTACCACAATTAATCAGCACCAATGGAGGAATTATCTACATCTGGATCACACAGTTGGTGAGACCCAGGTCAGCCCCCAGAGTCCCAACAGGAAAGTCCTGGGCTATGCGTCAGTCCCATGGAGGAGATTCCCAAATTGCCTTATACAGAGAATCTACTCTTCATCATTGACATAAACCTCACATTGAAGAAAATCCACATAAAGTTAATGAATATGAAGCAATTATATTCAACTTAAAACAGCTTACATTCAAATAGCATTTATTTTATGCCAAGCATTGAGCCAAGAACCTTTAAAATCATATGATCTTTGTGATATCCCTGGGAATGAATTCCATCACCATCCCCTTACTGAACAATAAACTACAGTAAATAGAATTTTCTTGGGGCTATATAGTTAATAAATTTCTCAATGCCAAATAACAATATGCACTTTTAAAAATTATTCAAATATACATTTCTAAGTTCCATTCACATTTTTCTTGGGAAAGTTTTACAAACAGTTTGGAATCACCTATTATAATCAGGTCGGTTTAAAATGTGCTGAGTCAGTATTCTAACTGCTTCTTTTGGCCCAGAATAAAAAGGAAGCCTAAGAAATTTTAATCATTGCTGAGTGAGATGAATGAAAGTCTCCCATTTAAGGAAAGAGGATACTTAATAATTTAGCTTCCAAAACGCCTGAACTATATCTTTAAGTTTAAACTCCCGCTTTCCCCCGCTTAAACTTGCACATACATCACATATATCCACATCCTGCATACTCATAGGGTGAATAATTCCTGTAGCTGCTGTCTGTTAGTTTGAGGTTAAGGTGTTAGATTAAGAATCTTTCTTTGTTTCGAGAATGTGAGGCCAACAACCCCCATGGATGGGGATGGAGGTGGGGGGGGGGCGGGGGGGGGCTTCTTAGAATTGTTATTGTAAGGCGGGGTTTTGGAGGCTTCTTAGAATTGTTATGTAAGGGGGGTTTTGGGGGCATCTTAGAATTGCTATGTAAGGGGGGTTTTGGGAGCTTCTCAGAATTGTTATTGTAAGGGAGGGGTTTGGAGGCTTCTTAGAATTGTTATGTAAGGGGGGTTTTGGGGGCTTCTTAGAATTGTTATGTAAGGGGGGTTTAGGGGGCTTCTTAGAATTGTTGTCTAAGGGGGGTTTGGGGGGGGACCTTTAAGAGGTATATAAACTGACTGCCTATCCTCTGAAACTTGCCTCTCTACCCCAGGCTTCCCTGGAGCGGGCGATGCCCAATTCTTTCACGAGACTTGCAAATAAAGCCTCTGTCTTTACCCTGAGAAACCTTTGATTGTTATTTCATTTTGGGGGATAAGGTATAGTTAGTTTTCCCCTCCAGGCGGAGGAGTTTGATAATTAATTGAACAGAAATAATAGGTTTTACAATAGGCAGACTGTAGAAGATCTAAAATGTCAGGATGAGGAAACTGAGGCAGACAAAAGTTAAGTGACTCATCCAGGGTCAGAGAGCTAGTAAGTATCTGAGGCCACATCTGAACTTGGGTCTTTCAGCGCTCTATCTGCTGCACCACCTAACTGCCCATTTGAACCCATAGGAGAATCCCTAAAGAAGGGAGTACATATGAAGAGAGAAGGAGGGCTCAGGATAGAGACCTGGGGGATGGAAGATTAATGATGATCCAGAAAGTCATAAGTTTTACTCATGAAATGGAATCTCTGAAAGCTAGAATGGACCAAACAGAGAATCTTGGGGAGTATGAACTGACCCAGAATGACATGAGAACATTTTAGACAGTGACAGCAACATTTGAAATAAAAACAGCTTTGACAGACTTCAAAATGCAGAAAAGGACCTATGATGAGATGTGGTACCCATCTCCAGAAGGGGAGGTGATAGACAAAGTGCAAAGAAGTACATTTTGGGGCATAATCACTGTGTTGTTTTGTTTTGCCTGACTGTATTTATTTTTGGATGTGTCAGAGCCAGCTTGAACCAGGAGAACCAATTCTTAAATTTTCAGTGTGAGCAAATTACATCTAGGAAATCAGCAAATGCTACAAATAAGGACTTATTTATTGTTTGTTGATTGTCTACACTTAAGAAAGTGATGGAGAACATCTTAATGAAACAGATTAAACTTCAAAGTATGTTGTCTGTACATTCTCTCTCCAGGCTGACACTCTGCTTTCCCCCTCAACCCCACCCCCAACTAGTGGTTAAACACTTACCGGCACATCAATGGTTACAAGGGTTTCCCCCACCCCTTTTTTTTCAGTTACTTGGTTGGGGTAGTAGGGTGGAGTGGTAGGGGGACTGTTGAAACTTTTTAAAAAATGCACAAGAGAATAAACGTTCAGGACACACAGACAAGAAGGATGGTTTTGAAAGTAATGTAAATTTTGTATATGCTTTGTTGCAAAGCAAATTCTGGGAAAAGGAGATTCTCAGTTTCATAGAGAATCCTTTTTCTGTGTTTTCTGGGTTAGAAAAAGTAGCAATATAAAATCTCATTGTTTTGTGGTCTTTGGGGTTTTTTTTCCTCTTGCGTTTGGGCAGGTATAAAGTATAGTCAGAAAAATTCTCTTTTTGTGTTTTTGCTAGCAAGTTAATGTGATCGATAGAGGACTGGACTTCTGAGAAACAAAACCTAGGTTCAAGCCTGGACTCTTCACACAATAGCTGTGTGACACTGTAAATCAATGTACCATATTTTCCCACATATGATGTACTCTTTTTCAAAAAATTTGGGGTCTAAAAACTGGGTGCGTCTTGGGCAGTGGTTGTATATTTGTTTACTTGTATTTCCCACTTTTTAACGCTTGTTGTCTTTGCTCTCATTGTTTCACATTTGTTACCAGTATATTAAGTTACGTTTTGCCACCTTCTGCCCAGAAATGGCTCAGAAAAGATTTTCGTACACTGCTGAATTCAAATTATAAGTGATCCAGTTTGCAAAAGTGAATGTAAGTCGTGCTGCTGAATGTGAGTTTGGTCCTCCTCCAACAGATAAAACTATCAGAGATTGGCTATGAGAAGAAGAAACCCTACTGAAAACGCCACAGCAGAAGAAGGCCATGAGAGGCCTGATTTAGAGAGGGAATTGAGATAAGGATTGAAGAACAAAGGGCAATTGGAATTCCTGTGTCCACAAAGATGGTTCAGCATGAGGCAAGAAGAATTGCTGATGAAAAAGAAGTTACTGATTTCAAAGAAGAAAACAATTAGTGCTTCAGGTTCATGAAACGGAATGGACTAAGCATGTGTACACGCACCAGACTTGCCCAAAAGATGCCTGAAAGCTATGAGCAGATGAATAAAACCTGAGTTCAATAACTTTATGTAATACATGTTTTTTTTCAAATTTTGGGCCCCAAAATTAAGGTGCTGTATTAGGAGGCCAGAGTTTATAATTTCAAAGAGGATCATATATATGTCTGAAAGGTTTGGAACCACCAGATATAAGAAACTCTCAAAGTAGGAGGCAGAAGAATCAAAGCATATATTTAGGCTCCACAGTAACCAACCCATGAACCAGCATCCCCATTTTGATATATTGATCAAAAGCTTCCAGGCCCAATAAGTCCGCCTCACAAGAGTAACCAGGAGGCCACAGAGAAGCATGATGGTGTACAGCAAAATCATATACATGCTTCCCCTCTATGGTTAAAAGATCACCCACTGGCCTCAAGTCCTTGTTCAGCTTCCTCCCGTAGGTCAGCTCTGCTACCGGCAGCTCCTGCTTCAACTTCGGCTGTGGCTGTAGCTGTAGCAGCCTCTGGCTCCAACGGAAGCTGTTTTTAACCATCCGGCTTCGGCTTCTTCGGGGGTGTAAGGTACGCCGGGGAAAGCACAGGTTCTTTCGATCAGCTTAAGCAAGGGAAGCAAGGTGAAAGGGCTGACAAGCTTACTCCAGTCCAACATACAAACAGCATTCAGTTCAGGGGAAAAAGCCAAACTAGTCAAGGGCACTTGTTGACTAAGTGCTAAGGAGACCATTTTTGGTTACCAACACAGGTGTGTCCTATACATGGCGAAATATGGTATTTCTCTGCATTTCTCTAAGACTATATTGTTTCAAACAAGGAAGGAGTTTCCACAAGCAGGAGTTTCCTACAACAATGAAAGCAGGACAGAATAAAAGCAAACAAACCAACCAAAAAACCCCCGTGGCATCACATTCTGATTAATTTACACAATTAAAGGATGCAACTTAATTTAGAAAATCAATTAAATGTACTCATTAACTAGGCATAAACCTAGGCATGATTGCAATATGAAATAAGATTAACTTATTTAGAAGCAAATCAAAACAGTGCCTCCAGGTTGCTTATCTCTAAAAGATCTGTGCTTTCTCAGGACCAGTTTTGGAAATTTTAACTTGTTTTGACTCATTTAGATCAATTAAGCAACAAGCAATGAGTCCTTACTATTCTTCAGCACCGTGTAGGCAAGACAGTCCCTGCCCTCAAAGACCTGGCATTTTTTTTCTTTTTATAATTGTATTAATATATTTTGCTTTTATATCACTAATGCTTCCAATATATCCCCCCTTTTTCTTCCCTCTCAGGTAGTCATCCCATATAACAAAGAATAAAAATGAATGAAAAAAACAATTTGGTAAAATTAACCAAATCTAAATTACATGCTGAGTTCTACATCCATAGTCTTCAAAGACTATGAAATGAGGTGGAAAGAATTTATACTCTACAAGGAAAACATAACATGTTCAGAGATAAGCAAACACAAGATATGTACAAAATAAATATCAAGTGGTTGATGAGGCATTAACAACTAGAGTGAATCAGGAAAGACTTCTTTTTTTCTTTTATGTGTATTTTTTGAAGCAGGAATATCACTATTTTTTAGTTTTAGTGTACAACGTTCAATTCCACAAGTTTTTGAGTTTTTGAATATGTACCTGTCAATACAGAATAAAGGTGTGCTCCCATTGGAAGTGACCTAACTGTTCAACCAAGAGAAGGAGTCTAGGATCTCATCTAAGGGAAACTCCCCAGAACTCTAGTGTAGCAAGCTGGGAGTAGAGACATGCTGGAGATTGCTGCTTCCACTCATGTCTTCTCAGAGTATTTTCCTTCAGCAACCTGGAGTGGGGCTGGCCTCTTCCATCTTCTCTCTGGAAGCTAGAAGTAAAAAATGTTGGAACCTACTCTTTGCTTGGCTAGTCAAGGAGACTCTAAGCTTGATGAGGGGACTTCTACTAAAGAGTCCCAAAGGCAGCTGGTCCTGAAGAGTTGTGAAGGGGGACTGGCAAAGGCTGGAGCATCAACTCCTTCCCCCTCCTCCAATACAGGGCAGGGCTTTCATCTCCACCAATAAGGAGAGAGTTCCAGACCAATGGGCTTTGGGACAGGGGTTACTAGTACTTCAGATGACTTCCCAGTCTATTATTAGCAACTGGAGAGCAGGAACTCTCCCCTCCCCCAACATACACTTTCTTTGTATCCCTAGGGCTCAGCCTACAGCATGGTATGTAAGTTGGTGCTTAACACCTGAGAGTTGACTGAATACATATCTAGTTCTCATTTCTCTCCTGAACTTGGTTACTGTACCCTATGCCACCTGCTAGAGAGCTCCTTCTAGGGTCCCATAGTCATCTCAAACTTAAAAATGTCTGAAAGGATACTCATTACTTTCCTCCTAAACCACTTCTCCATTTCTGTGAAGGGCATCGCCATCTTTCCAAACATGCTGATTCCCAATCTGAAAGTTATCTTGACCTCTTTTCTCTCTTTCATCCTTCACAGTGAATCAGTTGACAAATCCTTTCTATTTTTTTCCTCCAAAACATTTCTCACATCTGTCTCCTCTACTCACAGGACCTTTACCACCTCTCCTAGAGGGCTGCAATAGCCTCCTAACTGGTCTTCTGCCTCAAGTCTCTACTCTCTCTATATTATCCTCCATAGAGCTGCCAAAATAGTTACTCCTTTGCTCAAAAACCTTTAGTGGTTCCCCATTCTCTATAGGATTAAAATGCAAATTCCTCAGTTTAGCACATTTAATGCCATCCACAATCTGGTTGCCAACTATCTTTCCAGGTTTACCTCTGCCTCACCTTACCCCCTTTGTGAAGACTACATTCCAAAGGAAAGGAGCTTTTGCAATCCACTGCTCTTTTTTTTCCTGTTTTTATTTACTTTAAACATTCATTTTAAACAATTTTGAGTTTCAAATTCTCTCCTTCTCTTACCCATTGAGAAGGTTTGCAATACATCAGTCATGTATGTATGATTGTGCAAAATACATTTCCATATTAGCCATGTTGCAAAAAAAGAAAAAAAGCAAGAAAAATAAAGTGGAAAAACTATGCTTTAGTCCGCATTTAAAGTTCATCAGTTTTTCATTGTACACAGTAACAGCCACACTGTTTGATGACTGATTTCGATAGACTTAGCTCTTCTCAGCAATGCAAGGACCTTAAACAATTCCAAAAGACTCATGGCGGAAAATGCCATCCACATCCAGAGAAAGAACTATGGAGTCGGAATGTAGAGTGAAGCAGACTATTTTCTTTTTTGTTTTGTTTTTCTTTCTCATGGTTTCTCCCATTCGTTATAATTCTTCCGTGCAACATGACTAATGTGAAAACGTGTTTAATAGTAATGTGTATGTAGAGCCCATATCAGATTGTAGGCTGTCTTGGGGAGAGAAGTGGGAAGAAAGGGGAGAAAATTTAAAACTTATGGAAGTAAACGTTGAAAACTAAAAATAAATAAATAAAATTTTAAAATGTAGCAGGAAAAAAATACAGTTCATCAGTTCTTTCTCTGGAGGTGGATGGTATTTTTTCCTCATCCAGTCCTTTAGAATTATCTTGGATCATTGTCTTGATCAGTGTAGCTAAGTCTGCATTGATCATCATTACACTACTGCTGTTGAGTGCCTACATCGTTCTCCTGGTTCTGCTCACTTCACTTTGCATCAGTTCAGATCACCTCCTTCTTCTACCTTTAGAGTCACAAACCCCGCCCCCAGCCTAGAATGGGCACTCATCCTGGGGGCGGAGACTCTCTAGGAACTCTTGAGCGCTAGCTCCTGTGGCTGCCGGGGTCCTTTTGCTGTAGGACGCTGTGTCCGGTCTCTTCCGGAAGTGGGAGTTGCCGGGAGACTAGGCCGATGGCCCTTGACTTCTGCTCCCTGAGTCCTACCTGTAAGAGGAGCTAGACTAGCGGGGACATGTCGGGGTTCAGCCCCGAACTGATCGATTACCTGGAAGGAAAGATCTCTTTTGAGGAGTTCGAGAGGCGAAGGGAAGAGAGGAAAACCCGCGAGAAAAAAGTAAGCCGAAGCCCTTGCGGTGGGACACCCGCTGCCCCCGAGGCCGAGGGCGGAGCGGCCCGAGCGCGGAGCGGCGAAGCCCGGCCCTCGCTCCGGCCCGGCCGTGGGCAGCTCCGCTCCGCTCCTCTCCCTCTCCCTGCGCTCCCTCCCTGGCCTTGGCCTCGCGTCCAGGAGGAGGCCGGGACCGGGTGGAAGGAGGCTTGAGTCTCTGCCATTTAGGGGTGCCGGGCAGGAAGGCGTCTTAGAGACGGATCGTCCACAATCTATCCCGGCCCCCCGCCCCCAATTTTACGGAAGAGAAACCCGAGCCTCAGAGAGATAGAGGAGCTGACCTCTCCCCCCCGCCCCCCAAAGTGCTGCCCAGGTTGTAAGAGGTGGAGCCATTGAAACCTGGGACATTTGATTCCAGATCCAACCTTTCTGCTGATCACGACCTTAGGAAATTCAACATATTCATTTCACCCATCTGGGCCACAGTTTCTCTTATCTGTAAAATGAAGCGGTTAGATTGGAAAATCTTCCCGTCATCTTCCGGTGATTTATGAATATAAATAGACTTCCATTTCTCCTGAGGAGGCGCAGAAATTGCCTCTTCCTGTTTACAGTGCCCCTCCTTGTTAAAGGTTTTTTCTTTCTGAGTGACATTGACATCAGCAGACCAGTGTAGTGGAAAGAGCACTGGACCAGGGCTTGAGGCGTGGGTAATAGTAGTTGTTCTACCGCTAACCCGTGATTTTGGACGAGTCATTTACCCTAAACCTGTTTCCTCGTTTACAGTAAGGGGGCTGAACTAGGTGGTCTCTAAGGTCCTTCCAGCTCCGAAGTTCTCTTATACTATAAAGCCTTGTATTGAGAATCCAGGTGTATTTAGGAGGGGTAAAGATTTTGCTTACACTTGGGTGTCTCTTTTATTCGCTTGATGTAGATCTTCGTCTTCTGTTTTCATTTCAACTTTCTAAAAGCATCTGACATAATCTTTCTTATCCAGGAAACTAGTGCTATCTCCTGCCCTTTTCATTTAAGGGAATTGCATCCCACATTTAACCAAGGAAATGACCAGGAGGATCTTCTTATGGTTGTCTATATGTAATAAATAATATGATTTTTGATTTCACTGGTGTGGGATTTCTTCCATTGGTACAGATTACAACTCATTCATATTTCCTCGTCCTATTAAATTCTTGTCCCTGTTTTTCTGTAGGTGCTCCATGAAGGATCCACCTTGTGGAAGCTTTTTAGGTTTTTTTTATTTTTTTAACCATTTCAAGGCTACTAATGAAGTATTGAAGCTGTTCATCTTTTGTGCCTTGTGAATTCCACATGAAGGACTTCTCTTTGTATTTGATCATATGTCTTATACTTGAGTGTAGGTCATCCTTTAAGAGAACTTGTCTATGCCAACTGCCCATCCCTCCTTTTAGCCGCCTGTAAGTTTAATTTCTTACAAATTGTAGTGTTGCAGAATTTAACAACCACAGAATGTCTGTGGGAGAACATTTGTATTGAGAAGATAGATCTTTGTACTGGGAAGTAGTCTGGGATTAAAAGCATGGCACAGTTTCCCACCTGTAACCCACTCCCTTAGTTTTTCCCATTTGGTTCTAGGCCTAATTCATTGTTCATCTAATTCAGTGGACTGGCTATCCCATGGCATGGCATGATATGAACAATAGGCATGATAGCTTACATTTATCTATGTAGCACTAAATACATTGTTTCATTTGGTCCTCGCAACAGCCCTTTGAGTTAAGTAGTACATGCATTATATGCCATCTTATAGATGAGGAAAATAAGGCTCAAGGAGATTGAGAGACTTGCTCAAGTTGACAGAGTTGTAGTAGGGCTTGAATTTGAATTGCAGTTTTTTTGTCCACTGTATTCTTACATTATAACCATCTAAACTGAAGAGAAAACCCTTGATTTGAGACTCTAGATACTGTAAAAATTAAATTTAGAAGTTAATGTCAAGAACAGAAAGTAACATAAATATGTTATTAAAATTTGTGATTGCTAGATTTTTTGCGTGTGTTTTCTATACTAATAAATTTTAAATCCTTCAGGCTGGTCAGGAAAAAGGAAAAGTTTTAGCTGAGGAAAATCTAAATGACTCAGAGGTTCCATCTTCTTCTGGAATTGACTCTACCAAATCCCAGAGCCAAGATATCAATGAAGGTATGTTGAACAGGTTTAATAGCTGCAGTATGTAGTAAGAGTTATAAAAGTGTTTTGTTATTTTATGATTAATGTAATATCTAATGGTAAATGTTCTGTATATTTGGCGATTGTCTTTTATTTTTGTGACTTCAGTGTATGATAGTTTTCTACCTGCTTTGTGGCCATCTTTAGGGATGTTTCTTACATTTGGAGCTTTTATTCCTCAGGATCATAGAAGCCATATTTTTCTAGTGCACATAAGAAAAGACATCTGTATTCTTAGAGTAGGAGACAGCTAGGTGGCTCAATGGATAGAGCATAAGGCCTAGAGTCAGGAACACCTGACTTCAAACTTGGCCTCAGATACTTACTAGCTGTGTGACCCTGGGCTTAACCTCTGTTTGCCTTAATCCACTGGAGAAAGAAATGGCAAACCACTCCAGTATCTTTGCCATTAAAACCTTGGAGCACGGGGGTCGTGAAGTGTTGGACGTGACTGAATGACTCAACGGCAACATTCTTAGGATGGCTTCTGGGCCATGCTTAACTAAAGCCTTTTATCCAAAAATTGTATGTAATTAGCTCTGCTTCATAGCTAAATTGTTACTCCCAGAGTGTAACCTACTTCTAATACTAAATTGTACCAGATTGTTTCTCTTCCTACCCTCCCCCCCTTCCCGAATGCTCTCTCATCCTCTCATCTACATTTAGATCAGTGGCTTTAACCTGGAGAAGTTTATCAGGCAGCTTTTTCAGTTTAATTTCTTGTTATTTTAATTTATGACATTTTATTGAAAACTTTGATGAGTGTTGATTATCATAATCTTGTTAACTAACAGAAGACACCAAGTATAACATATGAATTTAAAGAAAATTTCAGTCCTATGCTATTAGAATCTTGCTACTCTTTTGTGTAGGTGCATGATATCTTATGAAGAAGTTTTTAAAATGTATTATAAACCAACTCATAACTCAGCTGGGTTAGATGCTTCTATTGGGATATATTTTGATGTTTGACTTGGTCATTAACCTGTATCTTCATTTGAAATGGAAAAATTACTATAATAATTTAGAAACTCATACAATATACTTTAAAATAATTAACATTATCATTTAAGCATAATACATTCTTATATAAGACAGGCAGGATGTTGGAGTGCATAGAGAAATGGCCTGAGATTTAAGACCTTGGTTCAAGTCCCATCTCTGACATGTACTGTCTGTGTGTTCTTGGGCAAGTTATTCATTCATTCATTCATTCATTTGTGAGGCAGTTGGGGTTAAGTGACATGCCTGGGGACACACAGCTAGTGTCAAGTGTCTGAGACAGAATTTGAACTTAGTTCCTCCTGACTCCAAGACTGGTTCTCTATCGTCTGCGCTTGGGCAGGTTATTTAACTTCTCCAAACTGATGAAATCATAGGTTTGTTTCTCCTTATATACACCACTACCTTCCCCCCAATTATAATAGCCATATTCATTTTACTTTGCTTGAAAACTTTTAAAAACATGATCGTAATGATTCAAATAACAATTTTTAAAAGACTTGTGACTTTATCAGGGAATTACAAGTAAGCAGATCCTACCACCACATTTTGTCTAGTCTCTACAGCTGAGTTGCCAGGGACACTGGGAGGTTAAATGACTTGTCTGGGCTCACATAGCTCTCTATGCGCAAAGCCTCTCTTTCTGTCAGTTAAAAATGTAATCATTTAAATACTTAGGTTTGTGATTCTTAGACTTTGGAGTGATTTTGAGTGTTCAAAAAATTAAAATCATGCCATTTTAATGAAAACATACTTTTTGTTTTTATTTGTGTATTCATTTTATTTAATCAACATTATTATATTTGATTTTATCCAGCATCTTTATGATACTGTGTTCTTTTTATCTTTTTCAGTATTTTTTATTACTGAAACTTAAGTACACAAGAAAAGAAAAAGAAACATTATAAACTTAAATATTGAAATTTAAATACAAAATAAGAAAAGAGAAAAAAAGCATGTCACGTGCACAGCAGAATGTAAGAGAGGATTCAAAATATATAGCAATAAATTTCCAAATCAGCGTGTTATGTTGAGAGCTGTCCATCTTTGCTTCCTTGTTAGTTTTCTTCTGTTCTCTGCTGTGTAGCTTTTACTTGGTTCTTTTTCCCCTCCCTCCCCTTCTGCACCCCAACTCCCCAGAAGTCTACAGTTAAATGCAGTTATATTTATGTATAGACATAGATACATAGATATACATGTACATATATACATACATACATATATAGATATATACTTTCCCTAACAAATTCTACTTCTGACCTTTCTTTGTGTATATCTCTTATTTCCTATCCGTTCTAACTCCTGTACTTTACTTCTGCCTGCTACTTTGCCCTCCTATTACTTAATCTACCCCTCTGTGCCCAAGGATCCCTCTCTTATCCATTCTCATTACTCTGACTATACCCTGCCTTTAACCTGTTCCATCATCCTCCGCTCTAGAGATCCTTACCTTTCCCTTGTCCTCTCCCTCCCCCCTTCCTATTCCCTTAGTGTTTTATTTCTTTCTGAATTTAGAAAGCGTTTATACTCTTCTAGATATAAATGTATTGTTCCCTCTTGAACCTATTCCTGATGAAAGTAGATTTCCAGAACTAACAGCCGTCTTCCCCCATCTAATCTCTCTGTCAGTTCTTCTCTTCCTCTATAATTACTCTTTTTAGCTGTTCCTAAATGATTTTACTTTTTCAAGTTGTATCATACTCAGATCTACCCCAGTCTTCCTTATGAACTACCAAATTACTAATAGCAATCTTAGACATACATTTTATATTTTACATACCTTAAAAGTAAACAATCTGTCCTTATTGAGTCCCTTTTAATTAGTCTTTTATATTTCTCTTTACTCTTGTATGTCAGATCTTCTATTAAGTTCAGGTGTTGTTTTTTATTTTTTAACAAAGTTCTGAGAGTCTGACAGTTCATTTAATGTCCATTTTTTTTCATTCAGGACTATGCTTAGCTTTGCTGGGTATGATATTTTTGGCTAGTGCCCCAATAATGTGTTCTACATAGTTAAATTTTCTAAATAACTGACGCTTACTGCTTTAAGTATAAAAACTTATTTTTAACCATTTAAGTCTTTAAAAAACATACACCTTTAATCTGATTTCTTAAACAGTTGTTATCAAGAAGAATGTAACCATTTCTTGACAATTCAGGTCATTTTTCAAAACAACAGTTATTGTTCTGTGATATGTGTGTATGTATGTGTTTGTGTGTGTGTGTATGTATATGTGTGTGCATATATATATGTATACGTATGTGTGTGTGTATACATATATATATGTAAGGATGTCTTGTGAGGGGTTATTGAAGTGTTTGTTGCTATTTTTCCCCTAACCTAAATTATCCCACTGCTGTGCTTTTATACTTTAATGTTTGTTTTCTGTAGTTTTTCTCTTGGTTGTCACTGAGCTCTGTTTCCAGCCAGCTGCCTTAATTCACACGCGGTTGTCTGGCTGTGTGCTTGAGTGTGATACTGCCTTTCTTATTGAGCAAAGTATGGCTTTAAAGCTATTGTTTTTGCTGATAACAGGCCTCTCCTCACCTCCCTGAACTTAATTACAGGTTTGTGTTTGTATTCTGAATAATTATGATTGCTAGAAGTCTAACCTCTAGATGAGTAGGGTACTACTATAATAGGTTGTAAAGACATCACTTAGAAGAGACCACCTTTTTTTGAAAATCAAAGTGGTTGTGTTTGGTTTTGGTTTCTTTTTACCCAGGAGAAACATCAGATGGAGTCAGCAAATCGGTCCACAGGGTCTTTGCTTCCATGCTTGGAGAAAATGAAGATGAGGAAGAAGAGGAGGAAGAGGAAGAAGAAGATGAAGAAACACCTGAACAACCCACAGCAGGAGATGTATTTGTGTTGGAGATGGTCCTTAATCGAGAGACCAAGAAAATGATGAAAGCAAGTAGATTTTTATTTTGAAGAAAAAGTTGTGATTCGGTAATTAGTACATATTTTGTCAGTGCATGAAAATGCACCAGAGACTTGTCATAATAGGGGCCATATTCAATAAAAATTTCGATTAAAAAACAATTCACCAAGCATTCATATGCCTGCCATGACAAGGCACTGTATTGAGGAAGATGACAAAGAAAAGTGTGACATCAGCTTTGCTGTGAAAGACCTTGGAGTCTAGTAAGGAAGGTTTTAAAGGCCTGAACTAGGGTGGTGGTAATGGAAATGGAAATGAGGGAACATTTGGGAAAGATAATGGAAAGGCAGAATCTACAAGACTTGGATGTTTAGGGGAGTATCCGGGTTGGAGTGGGTATAGAGTAGTCAAAGGTTTGAGTCTGAGATTTTCAGCATCTTGACTGAGCAAGTGACACCATTAACAATAATAGCCTAATGAGGTGGGGGCAGGTTTGGGGGGGAAAAGATTAAGAATTTCTGGTGCAGGAAGGAAAAGAGGTAGTCTTGTGTCCTATTGTACCAGACCTAATTGTTAGTTCTCTATCCTGGTTTAGGGCTGATGGCTATTTCATATTATTTGGCAGAGGATGGATGGAAAGCAAAATACTTGGAGTTAATATAATTCTGAAAGAAAATTTGGGATTATAAGAAAATTTATCCTGAAAAAGAAAATTGATAGTTCTGAGCTATATTAGATTGTGTCATTGAGGGTCTGTGGTATATTTAAACTTTCATGCCATACAAACAATAAATTTTGTATTACTCAAGCCTACCTGTAAAAGCATCGTAATTAGTAGCTTCTGACTACTTCAAGGTTTGCTTTAAAAAAGCACACGTGTACACAAACACACACACACACACACACACACACACACACACACACCCAATCCACAGAATTATTTTGTAAAGTTATTTTGTGTTCACAAAACTTGTTTCAGTTAAAATTTCAAACTTTTAAAGCCCTAGTCTTTGGAAACTGTTAAAGAGATAATTTTTGTCCTTTTCTGTAATGAAATTTTCAACTGTTTTTCTAGTAAACATTCATTAGTGAGTCAGTTCAAATTGCAACCATTTAGTCTGAATTGTGGAGCTTGAAAGGTTGCCTTCTTAAATGTAAGATTTTGATTTTATTGTTTCTTAGTTTTACTAAAGTGTTTGGAATTAATATGTGGAACCTAAAACTATTCAAACATAAATGCATTTTTCCTCTGTAGGAGAAAAGGCCTCGAAGTAAACTTCCTAGAGCTTTGAGAGGGCTCATGGGGGAAGCCAACATCCGATTTGCTCGAGGTGAACGTGAAGAGGCCATATTGATGTGCATGGAAATTATAAGACAAGGTACTTTATGTGGGGCTCTATGTATTGACTGTGGGAACTTACAATTTTGTTCCTGCAAGTCCTTTAGATGATGAAGTAGACTCATGCTGCCTCGCTAATTGGAAATGTCAATTGTTTGAAAATTTTAGCCATTTATGGTGGCATTTATCTTACTGCTTTTACTTAACTACAACCTAGCAATATATTCTGTTCCCATTATCATTAAATTTGCTACTATTTCTTTCGTTGGTGTTTTGAAGTCCTTGTATTCCATTTTCCATTATTCTAACTTTGGACTTTAGACTTAGTGTATAATGGTAGCCTTTCCTAAATATATCAAGGATATTATGTTGAAACAGAATTGAAGAAGTTTTGTTTTTCTATTTCCAGATCAGAATAGTGTCAAGTGATGAATTTAACCTGGGCTTCTTTGTGGCAAAAGACAGTTCTAAATTTGTCATCATTTTTTTCCATTAAGCCTCAAATCTTGTTAATAAGAGCATCTGATTTTTCTTCTTTCACCTAAAATTACTGTTTTGCTTTCTCAGTGTTTCTCCAGACTACTACTCACTATAGAAAGTAGTTAATCTTTTTTAAAAAAATGATGCCTTAAGTTGTGCTATCAAGAGCTTCTTAACATTTCTTTAAATTTTGAGAGCCTTCTTTTAGACTTTATATGTTGTAAATGGCACTGCTTTTTCTTATTCTTTTAACAACTGATAATAAGTTTCTTTTTCATCAAGATAATTTCTCATAGTTCATGTTACTTGCCATCCTTTTTTGCTTTTTTCTTTTAAATAAATTTGGGGCATTAATTTCTATATGTATTTGTGCTTCATTTTTGGAATCATTGCATCAAAAATTGACACTCTTGGGCATCCTTGTGTAAGCGTCTAGTTTCTTCCTGGTTAGGAGATGCAGCTCCAGTGGTGTCCTGGACGTAAAACTAACAACTGAAACACATTGGCCTGTGTCCTTTATGGCAGAATGGGGAGACAGTTGTAAAAGTTCCAACTAGCATCTGATTTAGAAAGGCATACTTTTTGCTCTTTTTTTTTCTGAATAGTACCGGACCTGGAGTCAGGATGACTAGTTTTAAATTTTGTCCCTGTTTAATAGCTATGTCATTTTGGGTAAATCACTTAAGAGTCTCTGAGCATGTTTCCTCACCTGTAAAATGGGATAATAACACCTGCATAACCTATCTTCTGGGGTGATCATGATGTTTTTGTGAGATAATCTGTATAAAAGGCTTTACAGACTTTAAAAGCACTACATACATGTCAGATATTATCATATTATTAATAAAATAAAGAAAATCATAGTTATTAGTTTAGATATACCTAAAGGAATCCTGAGTTCCATTTTTAGTTCAGTTTGTGAGATTCTCTTAGAGTGACTGAAATAAAGTAAACTTGAAAAATATTGGCATGTTTGAATTTTAGAATACTTTGTGGACCCTGAGAATATAGCTACCTCAGCCACTTTTTCTCCTTTTTTAGCCATTTTTTCCTCCTTTTCGGCCTTTTGTAAACATTGAAAAAAATTTATCTCTTTTAGCTCCTCTTGCTTATGAACCATTTTCTACACTTGCCATGATATATGAGGACCAAGGTGATATGGAAAAATCATTGCAGTTTGAGCTAATTTCTGCGCATTTAAACCCTAGTGACACAGAAGAATGGGTTAGACTGGCAGAAATGTCACTAGAACAAGACAACATTAAGCAAGCTATTTTTTGCTATACAAAAGGTAATGTATTTTAACATATTTTTGTATCCATTGCAATAGATAGATAATATTTTGGATGACAAAATCTTGAATTATTTTAATTGCTAGTCTGTGTTATAAAGTTTTTTAAAATGAATTTAATTCATAATTAACTTTATACTGAGATTGGAAATTTGTAATTTGAATTCTCCTATTTTTACCTTTGTCATTAGTTAGTGAAACTAGTGGTGCCAGGACTAAATCCTTTATCCTGGAGGGTATGTTGGCTCAGACCCATCTCCACATGCCTAATTTTATCTCAAGGTCAGCTCATAGGACGAGATATGTATCTTTAGGATGTGATTCGCTTTGAATTGATTATAATCCAGAATTTCTTTCTGACTAGATGGGTCACTGAGGCAACTTTAGAGTCAGAGTTTGTTCTGGGGTGGAAACTGAAGAATTGATTTTTAACTGATTCAATTTATATTCTGAGAAGATACTGATAAAATAAATTTAAGTCTCTGAGAGTTGGAAGGTATCTCAGAAATTATCTAATGTGGAGTAGGCCTAAATAGGGATCTGCTTTACAATGTCCCCAGCAAGTGATCTTCTAGCCCAGGGGTGGGGAAACCTGTGGCCTCAAGTGTGGCCTTTGACTGAATCTAAACTTCACAGAATAAATCCCTTTAATAAAAAAATTTGTTCTGTAAAACTTGAACTCAGTCAAAAGGCTGCACTAAAGAACCTAGAAGGCCACATGTGGCCTTGAGGCCACAAGTTCTCCACCTCTGATCTAGCCTCTGATTGAAGACTTGCAGCGTAGACAAACCAATAACTGTCCAAGATACTTCAGGTTTAATAGTTAGGAAGTTTTCCCTTAGATTTGTTACAGAATTTTAAATTTGGATCACCCAGTTGGGGCACACTAGGACCAGGATATGTTGAGAGGAAGAATTTTACAATGTGGCCATTTTATTTATTAGTATAACGTTGATTTCATTTTGAGATTTGCTAAAAGAAAAAGAACCAAGTGTTTATGAGACTGGAGTTAGCGTATTACTTCCAGTGCTGGCCCAAACCCTGGCCATAATGGAGGGTCCAGAGCATCTATTATGCTTAGTTATGAGTTTGGAGCCACCCTGGAACGACCTGGCCCTGAGGTATGGTGCCTTGGCTTAGAAGTGAAATGGAAGACCCCCGAAGGTGCAGTGGGAAAAGTGGTGGATTTAGAGTTGGAAGGCCTGCATTCAAATCTTGGCCTTGCCTCATACCACTTCTTTTACTTTGGGTTAGTCACTTCTGTGAGTTTTGGTTTCCTCATTTTTAAAATGAAGAGTTTTGAATTAAATGACTTAAGAGGTTCCTTTTGGCTCTAATCTACAGTACCATGAATTGCCTTAGTTTAAACATGTAAATAGGGAGGTTAGCACTTTGTACTGTATTTTTGCTGTGTATTAAGCAGAATATAAATTGTTGGGGTAGCTAGGTGGCACAGTGAGTAGAACATCAGCCCTGGAGTCCAGAGGACCTGAGTTCAAATCTGGCCTCAGACACTTGACACGCTTACTAGCTGTGTGACCTTGGGCAAGTCACTTGACCCCAATTGCCCTGCCTTCCCCCCCTCCAAAAATAAATAAATAAATGAAAGTTTTTTAAAAAGAATATAAATTTTTTGTGGTTGCATTTTTAGCTCTTAAGTATGATCCTACAAATGTTCGTTATCTTTGGGAAAGATCAAGCCTTTATGAACAGATGGGAGAACATAAAATGGCAATGGATGGTTATAGACGCATTTTAAATCTCTTATCCCCATTTGATGGAGAGCGCTTCATGCAGTTGGCCAGAGATATGGCAAAGTAAGTTTATATGGAAACTTGTTATAACATCTTGCTTTTTTAATACTTGAAATAGTAAATTCAATACTTAACATGTCAAAAAAGCAAGGCATGTATGTTTGAAATAGAATGCATTTTTCTCTTCAGGTTCAGGTAGTTATGCTTCAGTGGATCCATGAATGAAACAGAAGTTGCCAACTTACAAGTGAGTTATGACATAAAAGATCTTCCTAAGTTGGCTATTTGAAACTCAGGAGATAAAAAAGCAAGCATTTATTACATGCCTACTTCATATCTGGTGCTGTTCCCAGCACTTGGAATAATTAGACAAAAGTGACATTGCCTCTGCCTTCAAGGAGCTTTTATTGTATGGGGAATGTTCTACTAGAAACAGTTATAGTAAGCTAGCACACAAAAGCCTAGTCGGTCTCTGTAATTAAAATGTGATAGTGTACATTTGCAACTATATTGTTTTCTATTATTTTTCTTTATAATTGTACATTGATTTAAATTGGAGTATGTTTATATTTACTAAAGTTTTACTTAGTACATGGCACAGGATTTAAATAAGAACATGTACACAAGTAACAATAATACAAGCTAGAACATGAGTAACTATATCAGGTTGAACAAAGTGGTACAGAGTTGAGGAAAAAGATTACCTGTAGTTTGAGGGATCAGAGAATACTTCATGATAAAGGTGGCTCCTGAGTTAGCTGACCCTTGAAAGAAGAGAAGGATTTGAGCAGTTGGAGGTATGAACATTTCCAGGAATGAGGGGAAGAAAAAGTGTGTCCAGATACACGGAAGTAGAAAAGGCTAGGAGAAAATAAGGAAAGATGATTATTCCAGTTTTACTAGCATACAGAATGAGTAAGAGTAAGGGGGAGGCAGCGAAATAAAGCTAGAAATGTAGATTGGAGCCAAATTAAAGGCCATAAATGTCAGGATCAGGAGATTATATTTTATTCGGTAATATTTTATTCAGTATTCAATGTGGTCAACAGAAATAGCAAAGATTGGAAGAGGGGGAGGTTTTTGTAGGGGAAGATGATGAATTCAGTTTTAGATATGTTGAATTTGAGGTATAGTGTGGACAGCCAAATGGAGATATTTTGAGAGGGATAGGAAAAGTAGGACTGGAGCTTGAAGGAGAGAGACTGGGGCTAGTGATGGAAATGTCAAAGTCATTTACATAGATGTGATAAAAGAGGTTTTGGAAATAAATGAGCTCACCAAAGAAGAGAAAAGTTGAGGCCCCCCAAAAAGGGTACTTATTCTTGGGAGTCAGGAAAATGCAACAGAACAAATGAAGTAATAGGAGATAGAGCCAACATGATGCCCAGGAAGCCCTGGCTGGAGCCACAGTACGAGAAAGGGCCAGAACAGTGTCTGGGACAGCCCCAGCACCAAGAACCCACAAGAAACCTAAAACCAATGCTTTTGTCAGAGCCACTGCAAAAGACAGAACTAGCAGAGCAAGACAGCCTAGCACTGGGGTGTATTACCATTATTATCCAGCATAGTGCTAGCTATAACAAAAAGAGGGAATAAGAATAGGCAAAGAAGGAACAAAATTATCACCTTTTGCAGATAATGTGATGGTGTGCTTAGAAAAACCTAGAGTCAACTAAAAAGTAATTATCTTCAGCAGTGTTGTAGCATGTAAGAGACATCCTCAAAAATGTCTGCATTTTTCTGTTATCAGTAAAACCCAGGAGGAAAAGATGGAGAAATTCCATTTTAAATAACCACAGAATGTATAAAATACTTGGTCTACCTACCAAGATAAATACTGGAATGATATGAATACCATGACATTTCACAGTTAAAGTGTGGGGCTTGGGCAGAATTTATTATGCTTTAAGCTAATTCAGAAAAGCAAGAATAGTTATCTTGAACTCAGACTAGTCAACAGTAAAAAGAGACATAGATAAAAAGAGATAAACAGGGAGATTATGTTAAACATTATGTTTAAAGGCATCATAGATATTAGATCACAAATTCCTTTAATGAGATAAATATGGTTCTGATACCTAAACCAGAGAGAGATATAGCTGAGAAAGAAAACTTTAGAGTTATATCTCTAATGAACACCGATGGGAAAATGTTGAAAAAAAAAAACTAGAAAATCAATTAGCTGACAAGCATTTGTTAAAGCTTACTATGTCCTGTTCCAGGCACTAAGGATACAAATAAAATGAGTAAAACAATCCCTCCTCACAAGGAGTTTACATTCTAATTAAGGGCACACACACACACACACACACACACACACACACACACACACTCTCTCTCTCTCTCTCTCTCTCTCTCTCTCTCTCTCTCTCTCTCTCTCTTTCCCTCTCCCTCCCTCCCTCCCTCTCCCCCTCCTCTCCCCCCCACACCTCAGGATCACACCTCAGATTATGCTATAAAACAGTAATTATCAAAACTATTTATTACTGTTAAAAAAAATTAAAAAGTTGATCAGCGGAACAGATTAGAGACATAAAACCCAGAAGCATTTGAAAACTTGAGGATATGAACTTGGGTATTAACAAGGATATAAACAAGAGTAATGATTCTTCAGCAAAAGATCAGAAAAATAGAAAGCATTCTGGGAGAAATTAGGCTTGGAGCAACATCTTGTACCATATACCATAATAAACACCAAATAGGTACTTGACTTAGCTATAAAATCCACTTAGAGGCGAGCATAAAGAAAGCCTTTCATAGCTGCGGATAGTTTTCCCAAATATAAAATGAGGGTGTTATATTAGCTGGTCCCTAAGACCGCTTCTAGCTTTAAAGCTGTGGTCCTATTATCTTAAATGTTTGTTGATCGATTAGTTACCATACTACCTGTTGTTCTGTAAATAAACTATAAATAAACTATTGGCTTTTACACTGGTGGTATAATTCTGAGTCCTAGCTTGTGAACTGTTTTGGTTATCCAAAGGAGTCTGTTTTTTTGCTTGCCATATTCTATGTTTGTTGGAGGAGTGGGGGTCTCGTTGGCACATTTGCCTTCTGTTCTATAAGGCATATATAAAAGCAGTTATGTCATCCAATCAATGTTTTAGAGTGAGAATCAGCAAACTATTGCCAGCTTAAACAATAGTTTGTCAACCCCTGGTTTGTAGAATTGCCCTGATAATTGCTTTAAAAGTCTAATTCATACTGGAACTATATGCAAGTCTCTCTTTTTCTACAAGATTTTATTTAATCTTTGGATAAGTATTTCAGTACACATCTTAAATTTTTAAATACAAGGATTTCCCTTCTGAAAGTTGGGGTAGTGAAAAATATTGCAAACTCTGTGAATGTCAAACATAGATAAAGCTTGACAACCTAAACTAACTAATTTTCAGTCAGTTTTTGTATGCTTTTCTTCCAAGGAGTTATTATGAAGCCAGTGATGTCACTTCAGCTATTAACATAATCGAGGAAGCTTTTTCAAAACACCAGAATCTTGTTTCCATGGAAGATGTTAATATAGCAGCAGAACTATACATTTCCAACAAGCAGCATGACAAAGCGTTAGAGGTAAGAGAATTTACATATGCCAGGTTTAGATTTTGAACAGGTTTCTGCTCTGTATTAAAAGAAATAATAGATGTTTCTCGATTAAAACTAAAAATAGAATTTGACAAATTGACCCTTCATTGGGTTGTATGTATAATAACTATGGCTCATATTTATAAAGTGTTTTATGCTTTACAAAAGCGATTTCTGCAGTGACTCTGTGATGTAGGGAAACAGCCCCATACAGTGTATGTTGTTGTAAAGGTTACTTTCTGATTTTGTAATAAAGCTTTTTAAAGAGAGGACACATTTAGACTGCTTTTAAAAACCTAAGTTACAGTGTTTTTCTGGTATTTAGTATAGTTGCCAGGGTTCTGTATTATTCAGCTTAGGACAATTGCATTCAAACTAATAGCTATAGTGTGTTTAATTCTTAGGCCTGAATTTTCTTCGTATTGAATTATATACATCTTTAGTCAGCGTTTGGTCCAAGTACAAATTTCAGTGTATCATAATGGCTTTTTATGGGATGTGATTAATATCAGTTGAACTATTCTGCAGATTGCAAAGATATTTTTCTAAAGTAACCCTTATGCATTCATTCTTCTTTTGTGAAATAAGTTACAGTTCTGCTCTTTTTAGGTTATTACTGATTATTCTGGAATTGTACTATGGAAAAAAGTTATTGAAAAGCCCATGTTGGAAGAGAATAGAGGTAATATCACACATACGATAGGATTGTTACGTCTTTGCAATGATTTATGAATTTTAAAGTTAATGTCTTAATAACCAGCTCTTCCTAGAGTTTTTTTCATCATAGATATTTTATTTAAAGCTTCCTCTCTAGTCTTCTGCCCCTTGATTGATTGCATCACAGACACCTTGTTTACTTGTTTGTAAATTTTTATTATCAGTCAGATTGATATGTGCCATTCAATGTGGTCTGAACCTCATTGATGCAGAGTTTTTTGCCTTGTGCCCATTGAAGTGAGTAGAGTGTAGTGAATAAGCAGTACTCAAAGAGTCCAGAGTTAAAGCAGTTTGCTTTTTTGAAAAGTACTTAAGGGGCAGCTAAGTGGCACAGTGAGTAGAGCACCGGCCCTGGAGTCAGGAGGACCTGAGTTCAAATCCGGCCTCAGACACTTGACACATGTACTAGCTGTGTGACCTTGGGCAAGTCACTTAATCCCAATTGCCGTAACAAAAAACAAAATGAAAGTACTTAAAAACTTTTTTAAAAAGCAATAACCAAAGCTCACAGAAGTAAAAATTAAGTTAAATAGATGATAATATGGTTTGAGTTGAATAAAGATTAAATTGCTTTAGTGAACAGGAACTTTCTGACTCATGTTGTTTAGAACCAGTTAGAAGGTTCATTCTGGTTTCTAGGTTTCTCCAGCAGCCTTTTTTTCTAGGCCAAACTCTGTTCATTGTGCTATGGTGGTATTAGCAGCGTCATTCAATTCAAAAGGATGTATTAAGCACATAGTGCTAGGAACAGAGAGACATAACAAATATAAATAAGATGATTTGTGCTAAGTATAGTAGATTTTGAAGTGTAATAATGATTGAGGAGTTTGAACAGTAGTAACTTGAGTTATTTTCATAGCTTTTAGGTGTAGGACCCAGTCTGCCATGGTGGCACCGGGGCTTGTGTCCTACATGTAATTAAAGAATGGTTTAGAACAGTGGTGTCAAACTCACAAACTCACATCCCTGATGCTGCATATTGACTTGGAAAATCTCAAATTAACATTTTCTCTGTTGTGTTATGTTTTTACTTATTTTGTCAAACATTTTCCAGTCAACAATTTAATCTGATTTGGGCTGTACTCTGGGGAGTTTTGAGTTTAGGCTACAGTGCTAGGGAGTTTGACAACTCTAATTTAGAGAGTAGGTCTGTGAGATATTTTTTGAGGGATGTTGAAGGGATTTCCTGCATTAAAATAATTTTCCATTCTCTTAACATGCTACCCCTTTTTTTTTTGCTTTCATATCTTCGCTTCACTTTTTCCCTTTGCTTAGAATGCCTTCCCTTGTATTTCTTTATGACAAGATTCTCTCAGTCCTTCAAGGACTAGTTGATATTCCACTTTCATAAAGCTTTTTGTGGTCTAACCAATCAAATATAATTTTTTCTTCCCTTGAACTTCCTGTAGCACTTTATACCTCTTATGGCACTTACCCTATTCTGCCTTGTATTATAATCATTGGTGTGCATACTTTGTCCTCTGTTTATCCCAGTTAGGTCGGTAATGTCCTTAGCTGTCACCCAGAGCATGAATCAGCATATGTTAGTTGTTGAGTGGACGAATGATTGAAAATGTTTGTCAGAAAGCAGTAAGCCTGATGATAATGTTTCCATGAATTGGTCTTAGGAGATAATATTTTCGTTGTGGATTTTAAAAAATAAAGTATCAATTGGAAATGCTTTTTTATACACATAGGATTAGATTATAAACCAAAATTCAAAACTACCAAAGAAAATTATTGTTCATAAATGAAAAATACAACTGATAGATGGGATTCAGTAGTTATAATTAACCTTTTTTTTGTTATTCCAAATGGGAAAGATTTGATGGATGTTCAGGAGAAGGAAGAGTCAGTGACAAATGAAGCTTTTTCAGAGGATGCTGTTCTTATACGTAAGTAACCATTTTAAACCAGGGGCTGCATTTTAAAAACAATTGAAGATCAACAGATGATCTTGGGAAGAGACATCAGTGTGACGTCGGTCAGTCAGCACCTGTCTGTTATGTGGTAGGCATTGTTCTAGGTATTTGGAATACCAGTACACACACAACAAAAGAAACAGTTTCTTAGAGAACTTGAGACAACACTTGCATTTATAAGTATATAAAGAATAAATATAAAATAAATGTATAGCAGAGAAAAAAGTCATCAGCAGTTGGGGGATCAGGAAAGACTTTAGGTAGAACATTGATGACTGAGCTGCATTTTGAAGGAAGAGAGATTCTGTGAAAGTGGGGCAAGTGGGAGTGTTTTCTAGGCATGGGGTTGGCCACTACAGGAGCATGGAGACGGGAAATGAGTATTGTGTGATAAATGTAATGAACGCCAATTTGATTGGATTGTGGAGCAAGGGAAGGAGAAAATAAGGGAAGGGAACTAGTGTTTATTGAGTACTGCTGTAATGCAGTAGGCCCTATACTAAGTGCTTTACAAATTCTATTTTATTTGATCCTCACAACAACCTAGGTAAGTAGGTACTATTATACTATCCAGTTTGCTGTTGAGGAAACTGAGTCAAACAGAGAGTAAGTGGCTTGCCTAAGGTCACATAGAAAGTAAGTGAGGCCAGATTTGAATTCAGATCTTCCTGACTCTAGACCCAGCACTCTTATCTACTATACCATTTAGCTGCCCAGAGTAACATATAACAAGTTTGGAAAAATAGCTTAGGGCTTTAAAAGCCAAACAGGAGTTTTTATTTTACCAGAGGCAGTAGGGAGCTACTGAAGTTTATTGATTAGAGGAGTGACATGATTGGATCTGTGCTTGAGGAAAAACTTTGGCAGTTCTGTGGAGGATAGATTGGGGTGGGGAGAGATTTGGTGCAAGGAACCCAGTTAGGAAGCCACTGCAATAGTCTAGGTGAGGAGTGAAGAGGAGCTGACCTAAGATGGTGTCTGTATGAGTAGAGGAAGGGGCCAGCTGCAAAAAAAATGTGGCAGTAGAAACAAGATTTGGCAACAGATTCAACATATGAGTAAAGTGAGAAGTCAAAGATAACACCAGTGTTATAAACATGAAAGATTGGAAGAATGGCATTATCTCTGATAAAAATAGGAAAGTTTAGGAGAGGGATAGGTTTGTGAGGACAGGCAATGGATTTGCTTTTGGACATTTGAAATTGAAATGTCTCCAGGACTTCCAGTTTGAAATGCTTAATAAGCAACTTGTGATGTGGGACTGAGGTACAGGGGAGAAATAAGTTGGATAATATAGATCTGGGTAGTCTGCATGGAGATTATAATTAAACCTATGGGAGCTGATGAGATCACCAAGTGAGAGAATGTAGAGACGTGGAGAACATTCATAGTTAGGGTATATGTTACGGTTGCTGAGCCAGCAAAGAAGACTGAGAAGGAGCAGTCAAACACATAGGGGAACCAGGAGAGATCAGTGTCAGGAAAACAGAGAGGAAACAGTATCTGTGAGCAAAGGATAATCAGCACTTAAAAAATGCAGCAGATAGGTTGAGAATTGAGAAAAGACCAGCAGATTTGGCAATTAGAATATAACTTGGAGAGAGATAAGTATCAACTGAGTGAAGTTTTTTTGGTGGTTTTCTAACCAGTGTTTATTTGGATTGGTAGGGATTATAAAGGGTGATGATAATATGAAAAAGACATGAAGGTTTCAGTAGATTGTAGGCTCCGTATGAGTCACCAGGGTGATGTGGAAGTCAAGTAAGCTAATGGCAAACTTACTCATCATTAAGAATATCCAAGAATAAGGAGATAATAAACATATAGTATTGTGCTGTACCATGTGTCAGACCACATCTATACTTAGTGTTTCTTAGAGTTAGTTCTCAACTACCACATTTTAGGATAGACATTGAACAGCCTGAAAGAACAGCCATAATTGGGAAAGGGCCTCATATTCATCCAGTCCGATCTAAAAGCCTGTCAACTGTGTGCTGGACACTGTACTAGGTTCTAGGAATGCAAAGAAAAAAATGAAAAATAACTACTATTTACCTAGGGGAATACAATGGGTAAAAAGATAAACATATACATAATAATTTGAGGAGGGGGAGAAATGGATTAACAACCAGGAGGTTAAGGAAAGGCTTCCCATTGGTATGTCCCATGATCTGAGTCTTGAAATAGTTAAGGATTCTCAGTGGTAGAGGTGGAATGCTGAGTTCAGTACCAAAGTGATTAATTTATATTTGATCCTATGGACAATAGGGTGCTGCTGGAAGTTCTTAAGTAGGGAAGTGATGTGGTCATACTTGTCCTTCAGCAAGATATTGACAGCTTGTGTGGGTGATGGGTTAGAAACTAGAAGCCAAGAATCTGGATTTTTTGTAGTAGTCCAGGTGAAAAGTAAAAGAGTCTGAATTACGTTGGATATAGCTTAGGTACAGAGAAGGGGATAGATATCAGAGATGTTGTGGAGATGGAACTAACACGACTTGGCATTGGATATGGGAGGAGAGAGAGAAGGAATCGGCAGAAGTGGGGTTTTGAATTTTGGTGACTGTATGGATATCATCACAGTAGTATTAATCTGTCTACAATGACATGAAAATAGATTTTTGGTATAGGACCAGGCGCTCATAATGATAAAACTTCTCAAGTTCCTTCCAGTTGTATGATCTTATAACTTTACATGTAATATCTGAATGATAATAAACAGTGACACTACTTTTCCTCTTAATGACAAGATTAAAGATCTGTGATGATAAAGATAAATAAAGGCAATAAAGATGGCTGACAATTAGTTACAGTCTCATAGTTTTGAAATCTTGATTAGCTTGGTCTTAAGCTTTGCCTCAGTGCAGTTTTAGGCCAAGTTCACTGTTGCAACATCATCCTGTGACTAGCTTTCTGAAACAAATTTACTGCGTTATTTACTTTTTAATCTTTTGATTTCATTATTTCCAAGTTGCATTTTGGGGTTTTTCCTGTCTCTAGTGTTTCTCTGAACTGAGAAAATTATACTTTTTAATAAAATTGAGATTTATTTACTATAAAATGTAAAGGTATTTTTCTTATGGAAGTAAAGTCTCTTTATATTAAATGCTGGATCAACCTCTGTGAGTTAGAAAACCAAATTAAGTTTTGTTTTTTTTAATTTAGAGGTGGAGTATTTTTGAAGGTTTTCAGGATGTTAGCTTGTGGATCCTAAAGAGTAATTAATTGTTACTTGAGATGATGACAAAGAAGGTATAAACTTTTAGCATTTGTAAGAAGTATGGCTGTGGTTAGCTAGCCATCACAGGGATAAATTCAGGATTTTGGCATCATTAATGTTGTGTTTTAATCTAGTGTTCTTCAATGTGGGGGCTGTGGCTCGACTCCAAGGAGTATTTGATCATCCAGTCAGAGGGAGAAAAGATGAATCATATTCTACCCTTCACACAGTGGCCAGTTGTGGAACTTATTTCAAATACAACCTCACCTACTCTTATCCTCTTAACACTCTCCCAGGTCCTTTGCCTGTGCGGGGGCATAAGCTTCACCTCACTTCTAAATTTGGCATTTTACTGCTACTTGGCATCCACTGCAACTGCTACGTAGATACCAGTGGAAGAATGACCCTATCTATCTCCATGACCCTTTTTCCTCTTCTCCCTTGTGGCTGTGACAGGGGGCCCTCAGAGAGCAGCTTCTGTGCTCCAGAGCAGGGACTGCTCCTCATTTTTATTTAGGATGAAACAGAGTGAGTTTCAGAATATGAGAAGTCATGGAGAGGTTGTGATCTTTACTGTAGATATGATTACATTATCTTTTCTCTCTTTTCTTCTTCCCAATTTTCCTTTTACTGTCTAGGATACCACCACCATCCTTCCAGGCATCTAGGTTCAGAATCTTGGTGTAATTTTCAGTTCTTCACTGGCTTTCACAATAGTATATATAATTTGTAAATATACACATATGGGGGGTTGTGCTCAGAAAACTTACTAATAGGTGTGTATGATGAAAGAAGTTTAAAAACATTGCTTTACTTTGTATAAAGGCTATATATAGAGACAAGAAATTATTTTGTATAAATTCTTTTTTTTCTACAGCTGAAGAAAAGGTTACTTGCACTATACCTGAAGGAGTGCCAATAGATATCACTGTTAAATTGATGGTGTGCTTGGTTCACCTTAACATCCTTGATCCGCTTGATGTAAGTAAGAAGAGTTGCCCTAAAGTAGCTTATTTTTGGCAGAGTTACCATCAGTTTACCCACGTGTCAGAAATTGTAACTTGGATCTAGGTTTATCACTTTTCTTTAGAGCCAGGGAGTTTATTATGACTATTTATTATGATTTCCACCCAAATCCTTATAATTACTTCTTGAAATTGAATTTTTTTTCTTTTAAAAATGAGAACAGATTTGATTAGAATTAGAAATTAGACACTTTAAAAGACACTTGGGTTTTCTTTGAGTACATTTTGAAACAAAATTTTTTATTCCCGATTGAATGCTATTTATGTATTCTTTATCTTCCATATAAGGTACAGGTCACTAGTTTATTTCTCTAGACAGAGCTGGAGACCCATTCTATAACCTTCCTCCAATTAAATTTGGAAACTCATATTGATTATTGCTACTCAAGTCTTTCTTGATAACATTGGTTTTTGAGTTAAATGGAAATATACATTTACATAAATTTGTACTTATCCTCTGAATGTGAAATTGAAACCCTTGTTTTGTGTGATGGCAGTCGCTCCTGACCACGCTAGTAGAACAAAATCCTGAAGATATGGGAGACTTGTACCTTGATGTTGCTGAAGCTTTTCTTGATGTTGGAGAATATAATTCTGCACTTCCTCTCCTCACTGCATTAGTCTGCTCAGAAAGATATAACCTAGCAGTAGTCTGGCTCCGGCATGCAGGTAAAAATCTTGAGATAGTTTTACACTTTGGAGGGCAGCGACCTTTGAAGAGTCTAATAAATATTTCAAATGCTGATATTAAAAAAAAAACAATTCTGGGTACATTCAGCAAGTCATTAATGTAAGTGGCTTTAATATGAAGAACAAAATTATTTCTTCAGTTTTCAGCAGCCACAGGTTGGATCTTAGGAGTACACTAGAAAAATAATTTACTAAATGGCATTCTGGCTTAAAAGGGTTGATGTATTCACCTGTGTCCTATCTTCCATTGGATCATTGATTAAGGCTCTAAGGGGCATTCCCTCATCTGGTCCAATCTGGTCTATTTTACAGATGATGATATTGAGGCCTAGAGAGGTTAAGCAGGTGTCCAAGGGCACATAGGTAGTAAATACAGAGCCAGGATTTAAACCCAGAGCCTTTGGGTCCAAATCCAGAGTTCTTTCCACTGTACCTCTTGTGGGAACATGGAGTTATTTATAAGATCTAGATCATTATCTACAAGTAGTTGGGGAAATATATATCTATATATTTGAGCCTTTACAGATTTATTTAGAGAAGGAAATGGCAAACTAGTGTCTTAGCCAAGAAAACCCCAGAGGGAGTCATGAAAAGTCAGACATGACTGAAAAAAATTTACAGATTTATTACTCTAAAAATAAATTTTTATATGAAATTTAAGAAATTACTAATAGCTTACATTTGTTTCATGTTTTATACTTTAAGAAGTATTTTTGCATACATTATTTCATTTTTTCCTCACAAACCCACAAGTCAGATAAAGTCAGTATTGCTTCCATTTTATAGGTGAAGAAACTGAACTCTGGTTGTAACTTGCCCAAGGTCATACAGCCAATAAGTGATGAAACTTGGCATCATTGATATAGAGTTGGAAAGGACCTTAGAGGCCGTGTAATCCGTAGCTTGAATGTCTACTTCATATATTTTGTTTTGTTAGATTTGACCCATCATTGCCAGTTGAGATTTTTTTTTTGATAATTACCCTTATACATTATGTTTATTGTTCCTCTCAGCTTCATGTCCTCTCTGATTTGATTAGTGTGTATTGAACAGCATAGGTCCATGTACCTTCACTAGAGATCTCATTATAAGTTGACATCAAACCATCCATGACTATCTTTTGAGTCTCTATGACCATTCAGCCAGTTCTGAATCAACCTAGTCATATCGCCATCTTTCTTTTATCTTTCTGTCTTGTCCACAAGTATAATATGAAAATCTTTGTCATATACTTTGCTGTAGTCCAGGGTTAGAGTTGTATAGGATGGCCAAACATTGGATGGGATGCTATCAATCAGTCAACAAGAATTTCTTAAATGCCTGCTATGTTCTAGGCATTATGCTAGTTACTGGGCATACAAAGACAGAAATTCTACCCTCAAGGTACTTATGTTCTATTGGGGGAAACTATATACATGTATAAGTGTATATTGTTCTAGTTTTGGTAGGAAGGATAGAAGCTACTGGGAGGATCACTTAAAGCTTTATGTAGACAATGAGGCTTAAAATTAGTATTGAAAGAACTTGGGGATTTGAAAAAGTGGAAGTGAGAGGGAAATTCATACAGGCACAGGGGATAGCCAGCACAAAGGCAGAAAAATAGTTAGAGTGTCATGTATGAAGAATAGCTAGAAGACCATTTTAGAGGGGCAGTAAGGTTTTCAAAAGGCTAGAAAAGTAGGTTCTAGCCAGGTTGTGAAGGGCTTTTATGCCAGATAGAGGAGTTAGTGGCAATGGGGGTCCTTTGGAGTTACTGAGTAGGGAAATGACAGTGATCAGATCTGCATTTAATACCCGTGGCATTCCTCCAACTTACAGGTTTAGTAACTGTGATAAAAAATAGAGATTAGTATGACATGATATGATTAAGTCAAGCTGGGTTTTTGTGACACTGCTTCCTTTCCTAGTTGTTCACTAATCATCCATTTTATAATATGTTGTAAAATTTTTCCTGAAATGGGAAGCTAAGATCACTGGCCTGTAGTTTACAGATTTCATTTTCTCTCTCTCTCTCTCTTTTTTTTTTTACCCCCCAACGTTGGAACATATGCTTACCTCCTTGCATTTGGTACTTGTCCTGTCCTCTGTAAGTCTTTCAAAGGTCATTCATAGTAATTAGTACTTTCATGTCCACACACACACACACGGATAGATAATAGTGCATTTTTGCCTAATGACTTGAACTCATTTAGGGCAGTACAATCTTATCATTTCTTCATTCATCTTGAATTTAACCTTTTTTTTTTTTTGGTCGTTTGTGGCCTCAAGATCATAATCCTTGGTAGAGAAAATTGATGCAAAATAATAGTTAAGTAATTTGTTATCATCCCACCCAGCTTGAGCCATAGTTATATCCATTCTTTGAATATTCATTTCAAATCATTTAAATATTTTGATCACATATGTACTAATATTGGTTTTATTTATTTATTTATGACTATATCATGATTAACTAAATTAAACTTTTCACAATGCTAAAATTCCTTTTCTAATCTTTGTACTTAATTTTGATTTTTTTTTTAACAGAAAACTTCTTTTCTTTGATGAATGTAACTTTTTGGGTTGGGAGTAGGTTGGGGAATCTATTCTAGTAATAGTTCTGAGAACTGTTAAAATTTTATGTTTCAGTATGTGAAACTATAGTCTTTCTGTTTTATCTTTGTTTTTCATTTCTATAGAATGCCTAAAGGCCTTAGGTTATATGGAACGTGCTGCAGAAAGCTATGGCAAAGTGGTTGACCTGGCTCCATTACATTTGGATGCAAGAATTTCCCTCTCCACTCTTCAGCAGCAGCTGGGTCGTCCTGAAAAAGCTCTGGAGGCCCTGGAACCAATGTATGATCCAGATACCCTGGCACAAGATGCAAATGCTGCACAGCAGGTCAGATGTGAATCATACTTTGTAGATTATTTTCTTTTTCTATAATATTTAGTGTTCATCCTTTTCTACCCCTCCTAACCCCTAATATCCCATACAGTTTAAGCTAAATAGTAATGTGATTTGTAGCTAAGATAAAATATAAGCGAAACATATATAATTTATATTAAGGCATACTATAGATGAACCTATGATTCTATTGCTATCGATACTCTATGCACTAGTTTCTTCACACTCTAATAGACTAATGCATGATTTGTGGCAAAAAAAGAAGTTATCACTTATCTGGTTATGAGCCTCTCTGAACTTCACTTTTTTCTCTGAAAATTACCAATCGTAGCATTTTTCTAGCTGATAGGAACAACTTTTTCTTCTGGATTAGTATGAAAAGAAATATCGGTAATTTTAAAAAGAATGGCAAGATCTGAATTAACCTCGGTGGTAAGATGTGTGCTTTCTGATTACTGCTGAAAGCTGGGACAGGAGGTAGAGACATGAAAAAAGTAGAAAAGACAAAATAAATGTTAAATCATAGGAGTAATTTTCCAGTATAAAGGGATGAACTTCTCCTTGGGGTCTTTTCCCATGGCCATGAAATACTCTGACCTTTCAGATTTTATGAATTATTCCCTTAAGTATGTCACTTACTTGAATCATCATTAATTTGAAAACCCAGTGTTGGTAATAGAATTGTAGGGAGTTGATCCATTTATGATATAGCTGCATAGTTGATTGCTAAGACTCTAATCAAAGCCTTTCCAAATGAATGTTGGACCTAACAGGTTTTACATTCCAACAGCATTACCTTTTGACAACCCAGTTTACCTCCATGCCATAATAAGGCATTAGAGTAGGACATATGAGAATATAGTTTATATCCACATATAAATAAAGCAATAAAATTTAAATTCGAAAGTTTGATTTGAATACATTAAGTGTAGTGTATTATTGGAAAGTGAAATTAAAACTTAGATTTCACCATTTATCTGTCTTTAATTATATCTCAATGAAAACAGTTCCCAGAACATTTCTTGTGATTTATTAGTTATTCTAATGGGGAGATAACACAGAAACAACAACCATTTACATGCAAGACACATACAGTGTTTGTGGAAAGTGATCTCAGAGGGAAGGCATTGGTAGTGGGGAGATCCTATATAAGGTGGAACGTGAGTCAGATCTTACAGGCCGTGAATAATGAAACAATTTTAAATTAAAGTTTTAAAACTGATTTCCTTTATATACAAATATTTTCATATTTACTTAGGAACTGAAGTTATTACTCCACCGTTCCACGCTGCTGTATTCACAAGGCAAAATGTATGGATACGTGGATACTTTGCTTACCATGTTAGCAATGCTTCTAAAAGTAAGTAATTAAAACCAACGGATGGCAAGTACAGGGAAGCAGATTTTGACTCAGTAGAATGAATGAATAAAAAGTAGTTAAGCACTAACTCTGCCAAGCTGGGTATACAAGTTGTCAACAGATAACCCTTACACTTAAGGAGCTTATGCTTTGATGTGGAAAGACAGTGCACGTGGGGGATTGGTGACCAAGGAGGGGAGGTTTCATGTAAGAAGTCACAGAGATGGTGAGTGAACTAAGTCTGTTAATGAGCATTTATTAAGTGTCTACTACGTGGAAGGTACTGTGCAAAGTACTGGGGATACAAAAAAAGGTAAAGGTAGTCCTGGTTCTGAAAGAGTTTTCAGCCTAATGGGGGAGACAAGTTAAAGACAACTATGTACAGACAAACTATATACAGGATAAATTGAAGATAACAGGAAAGACACTAGAATTAGAAGGGATCAGGAAAGGCTTCTCATAAAAGGTGAGATTTTAGCTGGGACTGGAAGGAAGCCAGGAGGCAGAGATGAGAAGGGAGAGAATTCCAGGCAGGATGAACAGCTTGGGAAAATGCACAGTTAAATGGAGTGTCTGGTGCAAAGGACAAGGAGGCCATTGTCACTGGATCGATACCTGGGGGATGAGTAAGGTATAAGAAGATTGGAAAGGTAGATAGGGCCAGGTTGTGAAGGGCTTTGAATGTCAAAGAGAGGATTTTATATTTGATTCTAGAGGTGATAGGGAGCCATTGGAGTTAATTGAATAAAGGGGTGTGTTTTGACAGCTGAGTGGAGAATGGACTGGAGTGGGGAGAAAATTGAGGCAGGAAGAGCTAGAATAAAGGTATTGCAATAGCCCAAGTGTGAGGCTATAAGGAACTGTTCTGGGGGATAGTAGTGTTGGAGGGATTGGCCAGAGATGTTGTGAAAGTAGAGTTTACAGCTCTTGGCAACAGATTGGATATGGTGTGGTGAGAGAGAGTTGAGGATGACTCCCAGTTTGAGAATTTGCATAACTGCGGGGAGGGACAGGATGTCTTTGACATGAATAGGGAAGCTTGGAAGGGGGCAGGCTTTGAGGGAAAAGATAATGAGTTCAGTTTTGAACATGTTGAGTTTAATATGTCTACAGTACATCCAATTTGAGATATGTAATAGGCAGTGGACATATGAGTTTGGAGGTTAGGACCAGGTGTGAGAATCATTGGTGTAGACATGATAATTCCATAGGAGCTAATGAGGTCACCAAGTGAATTGGTATAGAAGGAGAAGAGAAGAAGGCCCAGGGTAAAGCTCTGGCAGACACTTAACAGTTAACAGGTATGACCCGTATGAAGATCCAGAGAAAGAATAGTCAAGACAGGAGGAAGACCAGGATAGAACAGGGTCATGGATACCTAGAGAGAGCAGAGAGTATCAAAGAAAAGATGGTGATTTGAAAGTGTTAGAGGCTTCAGGTAAGTCAGGAAGGATGAGTAATGAGAAAAAGGCCAGTAGATTTGGCAATTAAAAGATAATTGGTCATTTTGGAGAGAGTGGTTTTGGTTGAATGATGATGTTGAAAACATGGAAGTAGGAGGCACCTATTATAGATGGCTTTCTTAGAGTCTAGCTACAAAAGCAAGAGAGGTATGGGACGATAGCTTGTGGGGATGAGTGGACCAAGTGAGAGTTTTTGCGGATAGGAGAGATGTGAGCCTGTCTGTAGGCAGTAAGTAAGGAGATTTTGAAGGTAAGTGGGAGAGTGGGAATGATAGAGGCAGCAATCTGCTAGAGAAGAAGTGTCCTTTCCAGAAACAGGAGTGTTAATTTAATTCCTGTTTTTTCTTTTTCAGAACTAGAGGTAGAGAAGAGGTGGGGTATGGCAGTACAGGAACATGGCTAGAATACAATGTACTGGTTCTGGGGCTGTTTAGATAGGGTGGACTGTTAGCAGTAAGGAGGGCATGGCCCCATTGCAGGAAGAGACCCAGTTCAGGTAGAAGGCAGAGCTGTGACAGTGGTACTGGAAGAACTTCTTAGTAATTAGAGCTATTTAAGGTGCCTTGTAAGGTAGAATTTGTTCACTAGAGGAATCACAGGATTTAGAATTAACAGGCTTATTTAGATTGTGTAGACCAACCTCTTCATTTTGTAGATGAGGAAACTGAGGCACAGAAAAGGCCACATGGGTGCTAGGATCCAGAATTCAAACCCTGGTCTTTGGATTCTAAATCTATCCTTCTTTCCACTATACTACACTGCCCTTCATGTTCAAGCAGATGGATAGGATAAGCATTTGTTAGGGATGCCATCAAGCTGGATTAGCCAGGGTTGGACTAGATGGGCTCTAAGTTCATTTCTGTGGTTAAAGGCTATTTTGCTTAATTTGTACCTTAGAGTCGTGAGAGGTCCTGGATTTAAATGAACTGTGGTTTTTGCTTATTTTGCAGCTTTGGCTTGCACACAAACACAGAGCTAAAAGTGATTGGAAGAATAAAGTGAAGGGAAAAAAATGGACTTTGGCACTCAGTCCATCAAAGTTCCCACAAAAATGGACTTTGGAATTTTTGTTTTGGATAAGAAAGCATAGTAAATAGCAGACTCAATACAACTAAATTTTTGTTAATATTTAGAAAAATCAGAGTGGTGTTACAGTCAGTCCCACAGATAATTATAATGCCATAAATTATTGGCCCCACAAAACTTTATTGACCAACCCTCCCTTCTGCCTGTGAAGCCTGAACCACATAAAATAATTTAATATTCTTTTCTATCCTGGACTCAGATCACAATCTAGATTGTATTGGAATTGTTCATAGAAGTAAAAAGTTCTTTATTTGTTTCTGAGTGGTAAAACCTACAAGTTGCAGTTTTGACATTGGCTTTATTTTAAAGTATTTCTTATACATGTATAGATTAAGCTTTGATGTGATGAAAAACCTCAACAATTGTCTTTAATTTTAGGTAGCAATGAATAGAGCCCAGGTGTGTTTGATATCCAGTTCCAAGTCTGGGGAAAGACATCTATACCTGATTAAAGTGTCAAGAGACAAGATTTCAGACAGCAATGACCAAGAGACGGCAAACTGTGATGCGAAAGGTAATTAATTTTGTTTGTTTAAAAAATATTGTGTTCTTGTAACTTCTAAAATAAAATTTCACAGTTTTGGAATCTGGCATGAGACCTTTTTATTATTTTTTGGGTGAGAAGTACCAGAAAATCAGTTGGTGTCATCTTATATGTAGATTATTATGGGGTAGCCTCTCCCTTGTACACAAATACATCTATTTGCTTGTACTTTTCTATTATGCACATATATCCTCTCATGGAATGTAAGGTGCTTGAGGGCAGAGACTAGTTAGTTTCTGTCATTGTATTCCCAGAGCCTAGCACAGTCTTTGGCACATAGTAGACACTTAATAAAATGGTTATTGATTGACCTGAGGGTTGGATACATCTGGATTTGCCTTGAAGCCTATGTTTTTCTGTTTAATCGTTTTTATTTCTTGGAAACAGTATCCTGATGTACATTCCTGTCATTTCAGCCATATTTGCTGTACTCACAAGTGTTCTGACAAAAGACGACTGGTGGAACCTGCTGTTGAAGGCCATCTATTCCCTGTGTGACCTCTCCCGATTTCAGGAGGCTGAGCTCCTGGTGGACTCTTCACTGGAATATTACTCATTTTACGATGATAGGCAGAAGCGCAAAGAGCTTGAATACTTTGGTCTTTCGGCTGCAATTCTCGACAAAAACTTTAGAAAAGCATATAACTACATCAGGTGAGACCCCGCAGAAGTGATTACAGTCTTCCAGGTCTTTTGTCATGGAAGAATGCTGTGTTCACTGGCTTTTGAGTTTGTCTCTTTGTTGTTCGGAGCTGCTTGCTGCTTTTGCTCCCGCTTTTCAGTGTTTATGGGCAGCTAGTGGCGCAGTGGGCAGAGCACTAGGCCTGGAATCTGGAAGACCTGAGTTCAGATCCAGCCTCTGGCACATACTAGCTGTATGACTCTAGGCAAGTCACTTAACCTCCTTCAGCCTCAGTTTCCTTATCTGTAAAACGGGCATAGTAATAACACCTACCTTGAAAGGATGTTATGAGGATCAAATGAAATGTTTGTAATAAGTGCTTAGACCAGTCCCTAGCACATAGTAAACACTGTAGGAATTTTAGCTTTTTGTCGTCATCATCATCATTATCAGGATTGTTATGAGGATCAAATAAGATAGTAGTGAGAAAGCCCTTAGCACAGTGCCTGGCACATAGTAAGCACTACGTAAATACTAACCATTATTATTCTTTTACCTTCTCTTACGGGTCGGCAAGGGACAAAAGGCGGCTAAACTTGCAGCAGTTTCTTTTGTTTCTTTGCAGTGAAGTTCATATATTTATTTGAAAGCTGGTCCCAAAGTTGTAGAAAAATGAATTCCTACATCCTTCCCCAGGAAAGAGCTTTCACTGAATAGATTTTGTTCAGAAGAGCTTGCAGCAGCCTGCTCTTCCTGGTGGTGTTTATGCTTCACTGTTATGAATGCACTGCTAACTGATTCCTTGATTGCAGAGCAGAAAGATGATCATGCTTTTTGGAATGTTGTTCTTACTCTTCTTGTTTTGCTTTAATTTTAGGATTATGCTCATGGAAAACGTGAATAAACCTCAGCTGTGGAACATCTTTAATCAAGTTACTATGCATTCTCAAGATGTGCGACACCATCGTTTTTGTCTTAGATTAATGCTCAAAAACCCAGATAATCATGCTTTGTGCGTCTTAAATGGACACAATGCGTTTGTATCTGGGAGTTTCAAACATGCGCTTGGTAAGTATATCATCATAGGTTACTGTGACTTTTCCGCAATGTATTCGATATTGAGTTTATGTCTCATACAAATTTTGTAACATATAACAGAGGGTTCTTTTTTTGGGGGGGGGGGGGTTGGCAGGGCAGTTGGGGTTAAGTGACTTGCCCAAGGTCACACAGCTAGTATAAGTGTCAAGTGTCTGAGGCCGGATTTGAACTCAGGTCTTCCTGACTCCAGGGCTGGTGCTCTACTCACTGTGCCACCTAGCTGCCCCCAGAGGGTTCTTTTTATAACTACATAGTTTAGTTTTCAAATAAATTTTGCACTTTAAGCTTCAAAAGTGTCAACAGATTTAAACAAATCCTTGGCTTTAATGGACAGTGAACTTCATAAGTGTATAGACTGTCTATTTTTTTGTATCTTCCCTAGAGAGCTTATTGAATTTAAATTTATTTTTTAAGAATTTTTGACCTTACAAATTTAAACCAAAGTGATTTTTTTATGACAGACCTACATAGATCAAGATTTATTTTTGTTGTGCTTTTTTGTTCTAACTAATCTTAGGGAAAAGAAGAAATCAAAAAGGAAAAAAAATGTAAAGCTAAGCAGATGCTTGAAATTTAAAGTTATTTATACAACTTCTTCTGCTTAAAGAACCATGTTTTCCATTTTCTCTTATTTAGCAGCCTGTTGTCCTAACCCATTGTTAATATTTTTAAACCTCTCAGGAAAGAGTATCTCAAAAATAGTGGGATGTTGCATCTTTGTTTCCTGTGGTTTTTTTCTTAAATATTGTGGAACTATGAAGGAGACCACAATCTTTTTTCCCTCCCTCTTTCCTTCATAAAACATTCAGGACCTTGTGAGTTTTTAAAGTTGGAAAAATTCAGTGTAGGACTGTCCCTTCCTTTGAAGTCCTCCTTTTATGCTTCATCCTGGTGTGGAGATGAAACTGGGTTAGTGGAGCAGAGCCCAAGTTGTGATAGGTCCTTCTATGCATGGGTTTAACCATGTCACACAGGACCTCTTCCCTCATCCCCCACTCAATAAACTCCAGTGGCTCCCTGTCCCATGCAGGATCAAATACAAAATCCTCTATTTGGCACTCAAAGCCCTTCATAACCTAGCCTCCATCTACCTTTCCGGTCTGATCCTTGAACTGCCCCCCATACTCTTTGTTCCAGTGATATTAGCCTCCTTGCTGTCCTTTGAGCAAAACACTTTATCTCTTGACCCCAAGCATTTTCTCTGACTGTCCCCAGTGTCTGGAGTACACCTCCTTCTCATTTCTGCTTCCTGGCTTCCTGTAAGTTCCAACTAAAATCCTGCTTTTTACAGGAACCTTTTCCCAGTCCTTCTTAATTCTAGTGACTGCCCTCTGTTGATGATTTCCTGTTTATCCTGTATGTAGCTTGTTTGTACATAGGTGCTTGCATGTTGTATTCCCTATTTGATTGTGAGTGCCTTGAGGTCAGGGATTACCTTTTGCCTTTTTTTGTATCACCAGTGCTTAGCACAGTGCCTGGCACATCGTAGGCACTTAATAAATGACTTTGACTGGCTCTGCTGGAAAGTCTTTGAGTATAGTCTTAGTAGTGAACATTATTTCTGTGGTCCAGCTACTAGCTAAACTAAGTCCCTAGCAGCTTATCACCAGGAGGTTTGCTAGCAGGTAATAATTTTTTATCTATAGCAACCCATAGGAGATTCTCATTCCTAATAACTGTATTTCTCAAATTCCAGACCTCCTACCCCTTCACCCCACAAGAAAAAAAGTTACTTAAAATGCCCTTGTATCATATGGTGCTGAGGGTCAGGATTACTTCTTCCCTGAACCCTGGAAATTGTGAGGTATTGAAATCGAGAACTTTTCAAGCTTTAAGATTTTGATCTTTCTTGGAATACATATTTTCTTATGGGCTGATAAATATGGCATGTGTGACTCCTGAGACTGCAAAAAAATATTTTTAGTAAACTGTTTTTCCACCAGAATCTGATGTCCCATCTTCATGTGGAGATGACCCTGGGTTCTCAAAGGTTATACTAATGGAGCATAAGATATTGCATGTTTTATTAGCTTGGAATGGCTTTGAGTGAAAGCCCTTGTAATGTATTTTACAGGGATTAGCATAACTAAATTTAGAGAGGCATATAGGTGATGAATTTTTCAGGCAAAACAGCTCATAAGGACCATCTGCTAAGCTGTAGAGAGGTTATGTTTTGTGTTGGTGGAGGGAATGCCCACACTGATGAAATTCCAGATCCTTCAGGTATTGAAATAAGGAACTTTTCCCCTGTTTCAACAATCTGGCTAGCAACTATTGTGGGGGTGAAAGACCAACACAAGCCCAACAACAAGAACGCTGCCAAAGCCCAGGTTCTTTTGATCTGCTTTACTAAGGAAAGCAACGTTAAGGGGTTGACAAGCTTACTTTAATCTAGCATACAGACATCATTCACTTAGTTCAGGGGAAAAAGCCAGCACCCTGAAATTCAGAGCAAAATACAAACAAATTACAAACATCGACAGACAGACCAAATACCATTCATAGTTACCAACATCTAAGTTCAACCCGGGAGCTCATAACAAGGGCTGGCCCAGAGTCACACGCACCACCATGACTGTGGGTAAGAGCTCCAAAAAAGAGAAAGCCAATCCCTGGTTTTATATCTTTTTCAGGGTCAAGGGTTAGTCACACATGTGATTCACCCACATGACCTAAAATCGTCACAAAGAGGCCACTTAAATCCACGTGGTCTAAAAGCCTCTGATGTCCCAATCATGTCACTCAAACTCATGTAAACTAGACCCTCCCCTAAGGCAAGAAGGTCCCCAAGGACTCTCAATCTAATCAAGGAAACAAAGGCCAAACTCTTCAAGGGCATGTGGTTGAACTGTGTGCTGAGAGCCCATTTTGTTTGCCAACACATCCCCTGACAGATAACATGGTACTTTGTACATTTGGGAAAAAAAGCAATACATGTGATTTAGAGATAATTTATTTTGCTTTCATGTACCATACTTATTACATTGTAATGCAACTTGTATTTTTCCTTCACATATAAATACTACTACCTACATTAATATTTACATGTATATCTATTTTATTTATACATATATTTTTAGTTGTTGTTTGGTTGTTTTTCAGTCATGCCTGACTTTTTGTGACCCTATTTGGGGTTTTCTTGGCAAAGATGTGGTTTGCTCTTTTCTTCTCCAACTTATTTTACAGAAGAGGAAACTGAGGCATATAGAATCAAGTGACTTGCCCAGGGTCACTTTTGTAACAACAATAATGCTTGCAGCTGCTGTGGAGGTATAAGGCCAATAACAACAGCACACAGGAGGGCTGCTAGCACAGGTTCTTTGATCTGCTTTTCTAAAGGAAAGCAACTTTAAGGGGTTTAGAATCTCACTTTAATTAAACATATATATATCATTCACTTAGTTCAGGGGAAAAAATCAGCACCCTGAACTTCAGAGAAAATACAGACAGAAATTACAAGCAGAAATTATATAAATGGAGCAAATAACACAAATAAGCAGACAGGGCTTCTAACTGCCTTTCCATAGCAATGCATACATAGTTACCAGAGAGAGAAGCACCAACATCTGGGTTTTCAAGGATGGGGTGGAGCTCCTGCTCCTTAACAGCTACCAGAGTCTCATCTGGCTAAATCACATGGAACACTTCCAGTGAGTGGGCTCCCCAAACAAAATGCTAACCTCAGAGTATGTATACACTTCTTCATGGTCAGCCCACAGAGGGTGTCACAACCATGTGACTCAAACTCACGTGACTTAGGCTTTCTTGTGACTTAAGTAGGTCATCAAAGATTCTTGATTCATCAAAGACTCAATTGAAGGCACTTGATTGCCTTAGTGCTGAGAAGCACTCCAATAGAAAAAATAGCAAAAATTCCCACTTTGCTTGCCATTACAGTCACAAGCTAGGAAGTGTCTGAGGCTGGATTTGAACTCAGGTCTTGCAGTCTCTCTGCTGGGGGTGTGTGTGTGTGTGTGTGTGTGTGTGTGTGTGTGTGTGTGTGTTTATACACATTTCATACATCTGTAAGTGCAAATGGTCACTTAAAAAATAAACCTAGGAGAGAAAAGCTTAATATTAAATCAAATTAATAAATTATAATCCACAAATGAGATTATGTATGTAAGGTGTTTTGCAAACTTTAAAAAGTACACCATAATGCAGATAAGAGTTTATTATTATAATTGTTATTATAAATTTTATAATTATATTATGGTATTGTATATTTAAACTATTATCTTATGCTGTTATATAATTTAGGAGGTTTCTAGTTGGCATGGCCCCATGATACTTCATTTATAAAGTTGGTAAATAGTGCCTCCCAATCTAATTATTATTTACTTCAACATTTCTTAAACTGTAGTTTTGGAAGTGCTGCAGTCTAGACAAATGTGTGCAAATGATTCCTTTTTATAGATGCATTTTTGCATGTCTTTCCATCGTTGTGTTAGAATAGCTTAACTCAGAATGTGCAGGTTTTTCATTAACAAAATGTTTTCAAAGTATTGTTGTGTCTCAGTTAAGCAAATATGAATTTATAGAATATGAATGAGGAGTTTTTCACTTTACAAAAGAATTCACTATGTGAACTTAGATTTAGAATTCATAATCATTTAATTTGTATGCATTTTCAGGATTATCTCTGGGTAAAGTGAACTCTCTTTTTGGGTTGGGATTTTTTTGGAAAATATTATTCTACAAGTAAATTTTAGCATTAAAATGGATCTAAAATGTCGAGTTCATATCTAAGAGGGAAAATATTTTCAGGTCATATAAATCATGGACAAATTGTGGACATGCATTCATGTTTCTGATTCTGATTTGTAGGAATACAAGTGGTCTGTTATTTTAGAAAGTCGAAGTAACTTTCATTTTGCTGTGCTTTGAAAATGTTTAGATGACATGGCAATATGATGAATTATGAAAAGTAGTATTTATTAAAAAATAAAGTTAATTAATTAATTAAGCCTTTGCAGTGTGGTTTGCAAACTCATCACTCAACTGAAACAGCCTTCTCCAAGATTATAAACAATCTTAATGATTAAATCCAATGACTTTTTTCATACTCCTCATTTTTCTTTATATTTTTTGACGTTGTCAATCATTCCCTCTTTCTGGATATTTTCCTCCTTTGATTTCTGTGACTCTGCTTCTTGATTTTCTTCTACCTCTAGAAAATGTTCCTTCTCAATTTCATTTATTAGATCATCATCATGATCACATTTACTTAAGTATAGGCTGTGGTTTCTCTACAGCATTTCTCTCAGTAATCTCATCAATTCTCATGGGCTTAGCTGTTATTTCTGTACAGATGGCTATATAGCTAGCCTTATTCTGCATCATGAACTCCAGTTTTTCCTTGCCAACTGCCTTCTTGACATCTCCACTTGGATATCTCATTGACAGCTCAAACACATCATGGGCCAGACAGAACACATCATCTCCTCCCACACCCACATTTTACTCTGGCTCTTGAGGACATCTATCTAGTCATCCAGGTTCCTAACATCGGAGTCATTCTTGACTCTTACTTTCCCCTTACTCTACATGCCAAATATTTTTTATTCTGTGTTGATAGTATAGCTGGCCTCCATCTTCTGCCTACTTTCTTTTCACATGATTGCTAACCTAATTCAGGCCAACCCCTCCCCCATCCCCCCAAAGTTAGTACTGCACACTTTTAAAAATCACTTTGAATCTCCCTATCTGTGTATATGTTGTATCTCCTAGTAGAATCTTGGAAGGCAGGAAATTTTAATCTGTTGTCTCTGTTTCCCTTGCAAAGGCTCCTAATACATGTTTGTTAAATTGAATTTGTGAAACTGTTTTCTCATGAATTCATTTCAAATCATGCTGCCTTTTCTTTCTGTTTTTAGGTCAGTATGTGCAGGCTTTTCGCACCCATCCAGATGAACCTCTCTATAGCCTCTGTATAGGGTTAACCTTTATTCACATGGCATCTCAGAAGTATGTATTAAGAAGGCATGCACTTATTGTGCAGGTAATTCTTTTTGATTTCTTCATATTTGTGTTTTTTTTAGACCTTTTGGTGCCTTGACTTTGATCATTAAGTTTGGTGTCATTAAGCATATTTGGTTTAGGCTATAAAGATAACAAAGGCTAAAGAAATCTTGAATCTAAGGCAGTAATCACTTCTGAGCCTTTTCACATTATTGGATAAGGTTAGGATTACACTTTTTGTCAACCCTACTATCCATACTGATCTACCTGTTTTTTCTTTTTATTTCAGTGAAAGACTGAAAACAATTATGCTTAAGATTTCTAAAATAGAAAAACCTGGAATGAATATTGAAAGGCAGACTATGTTTAACCTGCTTTCCAAATGTTTTGGAAGCCAAAATTCAAATGTAAAGTGTCTTATACTGTTTTCATAGTTGAAAAGTGAGGTTTGGATTTTTTTTAAAGCCACTATAATATAAATACAGGTGTTTCATCTTTATAATTTTTTTATGAACTGCTTTTATTGAATATGTCTTTGTTTTTCCTGCATACATATGAGACTATCCTTTTCTTCCATGTTACATTTTCCTTTGGAAAATAATTTGGTTTTCTACTTTTTATATACCTTTTCTGCCAGTGTCTCATGCTGAAAAGCTTTAAATGTCTTCTTTCCACTTTTGCTACCATTTGATATTTCATGTATCAGGCGAACTTTGTATACCTAGTAAACATTCAGTTTTATAAGAATGATCAAGAATATATAACCTGGCTAGCGTGGGAAGATTATTTCTTTAAGTGTTAATATAAATGTATGTTTTCCTATTTAGTTTTCTCTAGTAAAATGACTGCATATGTTATTTAGCCTTTAAATTCTCAACACAGTTTGAATTGTATTGCATTTATTTATCAAGAAAATTTCATTTTTAGCAAAAATGGATGTGATAGCTTCTTATAATTAGTGTTTAAATTCCTCTGATGGGTCAAAAAAGAAATGTGATAATTTATATTAACTTGGATTCATCTCTGAATATATTTCTTTTTTCTCTGGCTTTTGTTTTCATATTTACCTCAGTCATCTTGTAAATTTAAATTAAATTCCAAAATGAGAGAAAATCTGGTATATTGGAAAGATGATTTAAAGTTAGAAGATCTGAATTTGAGACATTTACTATGTGAGCTTGAGCAAGTAATGTACCCTTCCGGGCCTCATTATGTTCTAACATAAGATAGGAATAATAATAATATTTGTACCATTCTTTATCTCCCAAAGTTGTTTTGAGAAAAGCACTTTATAAACCATATAAATGTGCTATAAGCTGTTATTTAAAACATTTCTCTCACATCAATAGCATAATTTTCTGTTATTCATTAGTGTAATAGGTTCCATGTTTCTGAAGACTATATAGTCCATATTACTATACATAAAGTGCAGCTAACTTCCATTCCATCTGACATAAATAATACCTCTTTAATGAGAACTTACATGAATTCTGAAGTATTCATTAGTACTGATATTTTGAGGGAAATCTTTAATAATTACCTGACATTACATTTGAAAGTATAATTAATCACACTTCACATTTGGATTTTCCAGTTATTATTGTTTTGTGCTAAGAAACTTTTTTAAGTTATCCATTTATGCTGAATGGTTGCTTCTTTAGTATTTTTAGCTTTGTGTAAAGAGTAAATGTGGAGGGTGAACTGAAAAAATGCATTTGGGGAAGAAGTAAATGATTTTGTTGCATGCAATCATTGAGAAAATGGGTTAGTACATTCTCCCAAGGAATCTGCTTTCCTAGTAAAATTAACTCTGAGAGCCTCATCATAGGTAGGATGAGAAGGAGTTAGGGTCCTTAGACTTAATTCAATAAATGGGACTTGTTACCACCAGACAGTTGCATGTGCTCTAATGAGTTTTCTTCTAAGGGTAAACCTTTCCTATTTTGTCAGTATATGTTCTTCCCAAGTTCCTAGGTGTGTATCACAGTTAAAAAGGTTTGCCTCAGCCTCAGTGATGTGGTTTTGAGGGATTCAGGGACCCCCTCAGGGACTGAAGTACAGGACAGGGTCCTCTGGAAAGAATTCACAGACTCACGCAGTCTTTAAGTCAAGTTGGCAAAGGTTTATTTTTACACTATTCAGCAGGCAAAAGTCCTTAAGGAACCTGTGACCTTAGAGGGGTACAGTTAAAGTTTATATAGGAAAAGCTATAGTAAAACATGTGCCAAGTATGCTAATTAGGTGATTCAGGGTGGGATTAGGGAGTGCTTAAGGAGTGGTCAGTTCTTAAAGGAACATGCACTTTTTGTATCTCCTGCACAGGCATTTTATCCAGGGTTCACCAGGAAAAGCCCAAGGGGGGAGGCCACAGAGAGGTATGGATTTTAGGTCTGCTACATCACTAAGTTAACTAACAGGGCTTACTGAGGATTGCCCAGTCTGTCATGATCAGTGTCTTTTTTGACAAGATAGATATAGGGAGTGTACATATGTCTTAAGTCTAGGATACAATAATGAGGAGTTCAGGATGCATATAATAAGGTAGGGATTTGGTATAGATAGTCCAGTGGGTACTGAATATCTTTATGAGCCAGTACAAAGCCAGTTCAAACTAATAATTCCTACAGGTTCAGTTTGTTACTATACCAGGGAGAGAGAGAAGTGTTTTGCTGGGGTCCACTCATGAGTGATTGCCGGGCAGTGTCCTTGGGCTGGGGAGAAACTTCCAGAGATGGCGTTTTGAGGCCGGGGAAAATATGGTCTTGGAATTGGGATCTGAGTGCAGGCACCCAAGCACCCCATCATCAGCACTGAGCAAGCTGATTTGAAGCCATACACAATATGTTTGTGGAGCTTGGAGGCTTGATTGTGGCATTTGACTCTTGATTTCATGATTTCATTGCAAACAGCTGAATCTTATCAATTAGAATCATTTTTGGAGTGCACTTGACTTTTTAAAAAAATATTAAATGTTACTTATCTTTTGCAGGGATTTTCCTTTCTTAACCGGTACCTAAGTCTCCGTGGACCTTGCCAGGAATCATTTTATAATCTGGGACGTGGCCTTCACCAACTGGGGCTGATGCATATTGCAATCCATTATTACCAAAAGGCCCTTGAGCTCCCTCCACTTGTGTTAGAGGTACTACTATATGTTTTCATTTCAAAACTGAATATCCAGCTCCCTTTTTTTTAGGTTAATTTAGTGAGCCAAATTTTAGGGCATACTTAATACAACAAATTATAGCTTATATGATTGAAATGGTTCTCTAGGTCAGGGCTTCTTAACCTTTTTCCACTCACAAACCCCTTCTTGGGTTTTGGCAGCATTCATTGGCATTACATGGCCCGAGAGCATGCAATATGCACATGCTTTGTATTTAGAATCAAGGCTGCAGTGAAGGTGCACGATACGAAATGGGCAAGCATTGCCGGAAACTCCTCAGATTCATTCTGTTTGATTTTTAATTAATTTTTAATTGTTGTGCTTTCAGAAACCTTTTACTCTTGCCAGATTTTTCATGACCACGTGTAGTGACCTACAGTTTAAAAAATGCTGCCTAGGTTAGATAGGTTTATTGAGAAATAAATTTTAAATGTATAGGTCTTGGAAATCTAGTATTCTGGGAGGTACAGGAACATACAAATTTTGAACTTATGATGTGGAGTACAGGAGTAGCTGGTTCAGCCTAATTGCATATGGAATCATTATTCATTTTGAAGAGAAAACATAACTTCTCTTCCTTTTTGCAAATATTAAGAGTCTGAAAAATTTGGAATTTTATTTTTTATACTTGCAAACCAACTCTTACTTTGAAGATAAAACATTGACAGGAAAATGTTGTTTCTTGGTAATAATAACCTCTTTGAACCTCATAGAGAACCATACAGGTATTTTCCACTTTAGCTCACTGCCTGTATATTAGGTGGAATTCAAAGCATAAACAGTAATTCAATCTTGTTGAATTCAGTTGCTGAGTTATTTATTTGGAGAGTAGTTTGCGATTTGGAGAATAGTTTTTCACACATTGTTCTTTTCCAGAATATCTTAAGAGAGAAGATAGAGGATCTTTAACTGTTTAGGGGTGAACTGGGTTAAGTTTTCCAGTTAGATGCATCCTACCTCTTTGATTCTTTGCTCCTAAGATTTTATATTCAGTAGATAGAAACTTGTTCTTGGATAAGCTTAGAAGCAACAAGCCCTTTGCCAGTCATTGTGTATGGTAGACAGATGAATCAAAACTTATACTCTGTGACATCAGAGAGCTTTGATCACTTCATTTTACCTTTTACAACCTTGAATCCCTGAGAAGTGAAGTATCTTGCCCAGTGTCTGTCACACCCTAGGAAAGGGCAAAGCTGTGATTTGGAAGCTACATCTGCTCCCATTCGCTTTCCAGTTACACCACACACTCCTTGGAAAGAGTCAATAAAATATCAAGATTCCCATTTATTAGACAAAAACAGTCTTTTTATACGTATAACTTTATACATATAATTTTATATACATATATGTGTGTGTGTGTGTGTGTGTGTGTGTGTGTGTGTGTGTGTATGTATATATGTACATACATTTTTTTGAGAGAGGAGCTGTTGGGAGAGCTAATCTTTTTAAGTTCTCACCAGGGTAGAAATACTTGGTCCTTATGTCCTAAGAAATGGACAGTCAGTTGCAAGTAGCAATTTCTGTTAAAGAGTTACCTTATTTATTTCAGTTTCTAATATAAGGACTATGGAATTCCTTTTGTAAACATTTGATGGGAAAACATTGATTTTATATACCTAGGAAATTAAGACCCTTTAATATGGGATTAGAGACAGAGTGATCTTTGGTTAGAATAGGCATTTTACTGAAATAGAGATCCAGACTATTCTTGGACCTTCACAGGGGGGTGCAGTGATAGTCAAAATCCACAAATATGTAGTGTATCCTGCAAGTCCTTAATATAAGCGTGTGATGTCTGTACAAGATCCCAGAGGCCTTTGGTGGCTTGAATACTATTAAAAATTCTGTTTGATGATATAAACATTTAAAGTTTAGGGGAAATGAACTCTTTTTGCTTTACTGATAGAAACTTTCACACTGCTATATAAATTTTTTTACTGATGCCTGAATTTTACTAGCTGATTTAAAAAAATCACTTTCTAAAACTGCATTCTCTGTTAGGTTGTTCTCCCAGGTAGCAGTACCAAATATAATGGAATTTCCATGTTTCTTCCCTTTTTTGTCCCAGGGTATTGAAAGTGACCAGTTAGATTTGCGAAGAGATATTGCATACAACTTGTCGCTGATTTATCAAAGCAGTGGAAATATGGGAATGGCTCGAAAGCTACTGTATACCTATGGAACTATTTAAGTTATCTTCACAAAAAATGGGCTTTTTGTGCAATTGCCGTGAAACATCATTTTGCTTTATGACTCAGGACGGATGATTTGGTCACCCTTAAGGACCTTAAGGAATTTATTTTGGCATTATTTAATATTAGGAAGTGTTCTTTTTATTATAAACAAGTACAAATGTATATATGTTTTAAAATGTCTGATAATGCTGTTTGGAATGTAACCTTCTGTGTTTCCCCGCGGATTCCTCTACACAGCCTAGATTTTTAACCTTTTTTTCAGGACGGACTCTACCCACCCTTTCGTAAACCATGACAAAGCATTTTTCAGCCTATTCTGAACCTGTACTGGGCAGTATTAGATATTGAACAAGTACTTTGTATTCGTCTGTTATTTTTTCCTTGTTAACTTCTGAGGTGCTATTCAAAGACTTAATTTAATGTTTCTAAACATACTCTCTTAATGAAGGACTTGAGAAGCTACAAATATATTTTTAAACATGTCTGTATTACACTGCATTATATATTGTGATTATTGTCCAGGCAACTGTTTCTTGGTACTTTGTGTTTCAACTTGTTTTTGCTTTGACTCTTGGAGAAGCCAGATTTTCACACATGTTCAATAAATCAATATTCCCTGGCTAAGGAAAGACTATGTCCATAAGACAAAAACAGCCAGGTGCTTTAGTCCCTTAGTGCAAAATTAATCCAATGGGTTGTTTTGTTTTCTCAGTTTAATTGAATTTTTCACATTTATGCTGCCCATTGATGTCTTGTTAGCTCTCTGTTATCAAGGTCGTGACTGTTAATGTGAGACAGATGCTACTCTGGCAAAGACTGGACCAGTCCAAAAAATCCTGTACTGGGGAAAGGGGGAATCACAGCTTCTTTGCTTGTTGTGGCTTTGAGGAGGAACACCAAGGTGCTATTTCAAGGTCACTGTGATGATTGTGCAAGCTGGTAAACTGGTTAAGGTTAGAGACATTGGAATATTTCAGAGATAATACAAAAGATGAAATAAAAGACAAAACAACTGACATAACTTGTGATCTTAAATATTACTTCCTGGGAAATCTTACCGATGCTTCATTGATATGCACTTAACTTTTCTAGTTTAGAAGCAGGACATTTGTTTACTGAATAAATGTGTCATATTTTGGGGAAAAAATGTGTCGATTGAAATTTAATAAAACTATTTTTTGTAAAAAAAATAAAGCTTAGCTCATTTTAAAGTGTTTTCATTTGGTTTTTTAAAGCGCGCTATTCATTTAGGAAAGATAATTACGGTTAGTATAGTAAGAGTTTCTATGTCTTGTATGTACTGTTATTTCTTCACTAAATGTTGAAAAACCATCAACATTTAATATTTATAGCATTGTTCTGAGGCTGTTGTTATGTAATGATCTGCTCTACCTTTATAAAGCATCTGATGTTTTCCCGGCTCATGGATCCTTTATGTTAGTTGAACTTGAAGCAGCTGTGATCTGTCACAAATGTCACACTAATCTCTATCTTCCTTCTAGAATGGAAAAGGGAAGACATATCAACACTAACCATTTGCTATTTTCCCCCAGATCCTTATTCTGTTAATGACCTTCTTTCCTATGTAGCTTTTACCCATTCTGCCTTTTCCCCCTTTCTTCTTTGTTTCCTTATTTTAGTAAAACATTTCAGGGATCCAAAGTATAAGAGCTAATATGGGCCCTAGAGCTTTGCTTGCAAAGTTGCCTAGAACTTTTGTATGTCTTAAACTTAGTACAGTGGAATTTTAAAAAAGGGAAAGTCTTTTTGATGTAGCTCTCCTGCAGCTGTTGTCAAAAACGTGAAAAGGGCTTGGCTCCCTTGTTGCCTTTTCTGCAGCATTCTTCCATGAGAAGAGGTTCCCTATACTAAGTCACGTAGTATATTTATGTAAATTCAAATTTGGCTTTACAGTTCTCCAGTAAGCCAGGCAGTGATTTTGGAGTTGGAGAGTTCCCCCCATCATTTATGAAAAATGGAACACTTTTTTAAAAAATTATTTATTTTTAGTTTGCAACATTCAGTTCCACAAGCTTTTGAGTTTTAAATTTTCTCTCCTTCCCTCCCCTCCCCTCTCCCCAAGATGGTGTGCAATCTGATATAGGCTATATATATACATTCACATTAAATATTTTCACATTAGTTATGTTGCAAAGAAGAATTATAACCAATGGAATGAACCAGAAGAAAGAAGAAACAAAAAGAGCAAATAGTTTGCTTCATCTACATTCAGACTCCATAATTCCTTCACTGGATGTGGATAGCATTTCCAGTCTTTTGAAATTGTCTTAGATCATTGTATTGCTGAGAAGAGCTAGGTCTATCAAAGTTGGTCACGGTACAGTGTTGCTGGTATTGCGTACAATGTTCTCCTGGGTCTTCTCACTTTACTCAGCATCAGTTCATGTAAGTCCAGGTTTTTCTGAAATCTGCTTGCTCATCATTTCTTATGGAACAATAATAGTGTTCCATTACATTCATTTGCTGCCATTCCACAATTGATGGGCATCCCCTCAATTTCCAATTCTTTGCCACCACAAAAAAAAACTGCTATACATATTTTTATACATGTGGGTCCTTCTCCCTTTTTTATGATCTCTTTAGGATACAGACTTAGTGGTATTGCTGGATCAAAGGGTATGCACAGTTTTATAGCCCTTTAGGCATAGTTCCAAATTGTTCTCCAGAATGGTTGAATCAGTTCACAACTCCACCAATAGTGCGTTAGTGTTCCTATTTTCCCACATTTCTAACATTGATCATTTTCTTTTTTTTATCACGTTAGCCAACTTATAATTGTGATGTGGTACCTCAGAATTGTTTTAATTTGCATTTCTTCAGTCAATAGTGATTTAGAGCATTTTTATATGACTTTTTATATGACTTCCTCTGAAAAATGCCTGTTCATATCCTTTGACCATTATCAATTGGGGAATGATTTGTAGTCTTATAAATCTGACACAGTTCTATATATATTTTAGAAATGAGGCCTTTATCAGACACTGGCTGTAAAAATTATTTCCCAGTTTTCTGCTCCCCTTCTAATCTTGTTTGCATTAGCTTTGTGCAAAAACTTTTCAATTTAATGTAATCAAAATTATCCATTTTGCATTTCATAATGTTCTCTATCTCTTGTTTTGTCAAAAATTCTTCCCCTTTCCATAGATCTGACAGAGCACAGCTATTCTGTGCTCTCCTAGTTTGCTTATAGAATTGCCCTTTATTTCTAAATCATGTATCCATTTTGATGTTGTCTTGCTATATGGTGTAAGAAGTTGGTCTCTCTCTAGTTTCTGCCATATTATTTTCCAGTTTTCCCAGCAGTTTTTGTCAAATGGTGAGTTTTTATCCCAGAAGCTTAATCCTTGGGTTTATCAAACAGTAGACACTTCAGTCATTGACCACATGTGTCTTGTGTACCTACTGATACCAAGTAGTTTTGATGATTGCTGCTTTGTAATACAGTTTTAGATCTGGTACAGCTAGGTCACCTTCCCTTCCATTTCTTCTCATTAATTCCCTTGATATTTTGACCTTTTGTTCTTCCAGATGGATTTTGTTACTATTTTTTTCTATGAGCCTTGTATATTTTATAAGTCAGATTTATGGTTTATAGAAAGTCCAGGTTACTAAACCAGTATATTTGGGAAATGCTGTAGATGTAGTTTGATTTACTTTTAACAAATAATTTGACAGTTTCTCCTGCTATTGTGGACAAGATGGATTTTGAACTGCTTGTATTAGAGGTCTCTAAAAAAGTGCTGCAGGGATCTGATGCTCGACCTTGTGCGGTTTAATATTTTTATCAATAATTTTATCAATTTATAATCAATTTATTATTTTATCACTGACTTGGATAAAGACATTAATGGTTTGCTAATCAAATTTGCAATGATGCAGAATTAAGTGGGATAGTTACACACTGAATGAAAGAATCAAATTTCAAAAGGATCTTGAGAGGCATTGAGAATGTTGGGCCAAATCTAATAAGATGAAACTAATAAAGGACAAATGTTTAAAAAAATGTTAAATGTTTATGTTTAAAAAAAACACAACAACCCAACTTCCTAAGTACAAGATGGGGAAGTATAGTATAGTATAGTTAGTAATAGTTTGTTCCCAAAAAGATTTGGGAATTTTAGTGGATTGCAAGTTAAATGTTCGTTGATAGTGTTAGGTGGCACCCATGAAAGTTAATGTGATCTTGGGTTGCATTCAGAGGGGTGTTAGCTAGAATTACAGAGATGGTGATACTCTGTCAGACTGTATCTGTAGCATTGTGTTCAGTTCCTTGTCCTGTGTTTTAGGAGGGGCATAAATAATCAGTTGAATGTCCAGAGCAGAGCAGTTAGAATGGGAAAAGGCATATACGGTTATGCTTTATAGGGACTGGTTTAATGAACCAAGGGAAAGGTGGTATGAAGAGAAGGCAGCCTTCATCGTCTGGAAGATGTGGGCTCACGTCCAGCCTCTGATACATACCATGTGGCCCTAGACAAATAACAAATGAAACATCAACTGGATAGCCAGATTACACAAAAATAACATCCAGTTAAGATGAGGGTTCTTCTCCTGCTATAGAAAATCCTACCTGGTTCAACAATTGCCTTTGTGTGTGCCTAGCTTGTAGCCTCTTATGTACAGGAATTTATATTTGGACATCTTTTGTGCTTTCTAATGCCTGTCCTAGTGCTGGTCACATAATCCTCAAGTATCATTTGGTTGATTTATGGGTAATTCCAATAAGGAGTCCTCATGCAATAATTTTAACATGCAGTGGATGGCAGTAGAGGCCCACAAACTTTGACATATGTGAGCTACCCTGTTTTCCTACTACAGGGTGCACCACAACCTTGCAAGTTTTTAAAAATCATTCGGCTTGAAAAACATTTTTATTTAATCTGAAATTTTAGAAAATAGGCTTCTCAATATTCACCAGTCATACCTCCTATTCTGCTCAGGCATTTGCGCCCGCTCCCCCATCAGCATGGAAAGTGCAGCTTGATGCACCAGGACTACATTACCTTTGCCTGCCTAATTCCCAGCCATAACAGAAATATTGACTGGCTTAATGAATTATATTGTAATAGTATCCCAATAAATATATCAAATGTTAAAAAAGCTACTGCAGTGAGATGTGCCAATAAATTACCATGCACTAAGAATTTTGCTGCTTTTTGCTTGTACAGCCCAGGTAAGCAGGTAAAGGTTACAAAGAAATAGGATACCTAAACTATAGTGGAACAAGTCAACATTTTTGTAAATAAAGTCATGGTAGCTCATCCTCAGGAGTCAGGTGCACTATAGCCAACTCTTATATGTGATTTGCTTCCTTCTCTTGAAACCTGTTTGTTATTTCTTATTTTCAGTGGGTATGGACACACAATCATCTAATAAGAGAAGTGTGAATCATCTAAGCATAGCCATAAATTTCTCTCTCTCTCTCTCTCTCTCTCTCTCTCTCTCTCTCTCTCTCTCTTTTGTTCTCCCTTTCCTCCTCTTTTCTGCTCTCTTTCTCTCTCTGGAGGTAGTCTTTTTTTCCCCTCACAGCATTTGTGTTCAGATACTGTATTTGGTTGGACAGATGGTCACCTGTGATTCCATCAGATTTGCTTTCAGAATGATTCCTCTACTTCTCTAGCTGGCTTATCAGCTAGAGATAAGAAGAAAGTATTTTATCTCCTTATTTTGGGAAACAAAAATCATCTCCTTAAAGAGAGCTTGATTGGACCCCAAACATTATAGACCAACATATTTGTAATGAATAGTCAGACTGTCTTGAAAATTAATTTCCACTGAGAAACTAATTTTATGTTTTGGGAGATCCATTATTTCATCAAGAGGGTACTTGGCTTTATGCTGTTAACCATTTTTGTCACTACCTTGAATAAAAGAATAGATGGTGTGTTTACCAAATTTGTAGATTACACAAAAGTGGAAGAGATATTTAACACACTAGATGACAAAGACAGGACACAAATGGATGTTGACAGGTTAGCGCACTGGGCTGAATCTAATAAGATGAAATTCAATTGAGATAAATATAAAGTCTTGTACTTTGGTACCAAAAATCAACTCCATAAATACAAGATGGGGGAGGCATGTACAGAGAGAAGTTCTGAAAAGGATCTGGATAGATTAGTGAACTGAAAGTTCAGTGAGTCAGTAGTGTGATGTAGCTGCCAAAAAAGACTGTTATAATCTTGGGCTGCCATATTAGGAGAGCACAGATTCCAGGAAAAGGTAGTTGATAGACCCACTTTATTCTGGTTTTGACTGACTTTAGCTATAATATTGTATTCTAGGCACCATGGTTTAAAAAGGACATTGATAAAAGCTGGGGACTGTCCAAAGGAGGGCAACCAGAATGGTGATAGACCTTGAGTTCACAATAAATGAATATGAGTTGAAAGAACTAGAGAAGATCCAACAGGACATGATAGCTGTGTTTGAATATTTGAGGAGTTATCATATAGGAGACAGGTTAGATTTGTTCTGTTTGGTGCCAGGGAAGAACCAGGAACAATGTGGTTAAGTTGCAAAATAAAACCAAACTTAGGCTGGACGTCAGGAAAAATTTCCTAATCATTAGAGCTATCAAAAAATGGAATGGGTTGCCTCAAGGGGTGGTGTATTCACCCTTCCTTGGAGGTCTTCAAGAAAAGGCTGGATAATCACTGGTTAGACATATTACAATGAGGATTCCTTCATGTATGGGTTGGATTAGATATCTTCTAATGTCTCTTCCAAGTCTCAAATTCTGTGATTCTCCAATACAGATCATTACCCTTCCATGTCTCTTATCTACTGGGTCAGTTACAAAATTGTGGCCTTTTTCATGTCTTGGTTCCAAACCACACTTTCAAATAAATGTTTTCCCCATTTTTCAGTGCTCACTTTTGCACTGAAATTGTCAAGTAACAAAATATATGTTGGCATTTTTCAGACAATTTTTTAAGTACACAGAATTTTTGCATTTCGTTATTGTCTAAATTGGTGATAGTACATAGGTTGCAATTATTTTTATGGTGGTTTGATTATAGAGAGCACGGGAAGATGAGATGCCTAAGCATTCATAAAATATTTTTCATTGCCTCTTGGCAAATAAACAAACCCACTAAATCTACAGATTGTGAGCCCCCATTGATGTGTTTATCTTTAATAGTAACCAGAGAGTTAATGAAATGGCAGTAAAAAAAGTAGCGAACAATATTTTGCTCACAAAGACACCACCAGCATAGACACATGTAAATAACACATGGTCAGGGCATGCATATGGAAAAACATACATGTAAAGAACATCTGTGACAGTACATGCATGAAAGGGCACATATAGAGAACTGTGTGGGAAAGATTTGTGGGGAAAGACAAAAAAAAGAGGACTTTGGGGGATATGATGAATTTAAGACTATGTCTATTTCAAAATGTCCAATAGGCAGTTGGTAATGTAGGACTGGAACTTAATATTTTGCGTTAGGGCTGTTTATATATATTTGTGAATCATCTGCTTAGAGATGACAATTGAAAACCCATGGAAGCTGATGAGATTACCAAGTGAGCTAGCATAGAGACTGAAGAGAAAAGGGTTTCGGATGGAGACTTAAAGGGTTACCCCAGTTAGTGGGTATGACATGGCTAAAGTTCCAGCAAAGGTGACTGAAGAGTGGTAAGAGGTAAATGAACCAAGAGAGATCAGTATGAGAAAAACACAGAAAAGAGATGATATCCAGGAGGGGGAGGTGATCAGCAGTATCAAATGCAGCACAGAGGTCAAGAAAAGGCCATTGGATTAGGCAATGGAGAAATTCTTGGTAGCTTTGGAGAGAGCAATTTCAGTTGAATGATGAGGTTGAGTGCTAGATTTCAGATTTAGGACAGAGTAGAAAGTAAAGATGGATGGATTTTTTCAAGGCATTTAGCTGAAAAGGGAAGGAGATACATATGAAAATAACAGAGATGGTAGGATCATATGAGGATTTTTCAAGAATTGAAGAAACATGGGTATGTGTATAGACATCAGATAAGGAGTCAATAAATTAGGCTGAGAATGAGGGAAGGAGGAAGGCAGGGAGGGAAGGAGGAAGAGAGAGAAAGAGAGACAGAGAGAGACAGAGACAGAGAGAAGAGACAGATGAGAGATGAGGTCGGAGAATGTAAGACAAGAACCCACAGCTCTTGTTACATGACTTCACTCTCCAGTGAAGCATAGTCTTTAGCTGAGAAAGATACCACAGGAAGTATGACGACAGATAAGGTGATTAGGAACACCCACTGCAGTGAGTGGGGCAATGAACCAGCTAGGGAGAAGACTTGCCTTGCTGCAATAAGGAACCATTTGAAATTAGATTACCTTTGAAGGGGACTCAACCAGAAGTTTTGTGCCTTCCTCCAGGTCTACTCAGAAGCACACAAATTGAAGTAGAGGAATATGTGGTGGGAGCACTACAGAGTTGGGATCTAGCAAGGTATAAATGATGATAGGATAAGGGCAAGAAAAAAAATTACTGAGACACTAAGGGAACCTCAAGGCTAGAAATGGCCTCAACCAGCAAACAACTGTGGCAGATGAAACAAAGTTGCCTTAGATCACAGTTGTAAAATCTTACAGAACAAGGTGGTTAAAGATTATGAGTAGTGTCAACTCATTAAATAGCAAGAAGCAATGAAAAGAAAAACATGTACTGGAGGATTTAGCAGAGATCCACTTAAGTAGGAGTAAGCAACGGGATGTGGAGATGGCCTGGAAGTGGTGTGGAGGCCTGGTTCTGGGGCAAGATGAAGCTCTCTCAGAGTCCAGCTTTCCAGGAAGAGAATCCCAGTAGATGAAGAATGCCTCTTGTCCTAACTGTGGTTGGATGGATAATCCATGGAGAATCTATCTTATCAAATCTATCTGTCAATGCTATCCATCATCCATCATCTATTGATCTATGTCTATCATCTATCTAAATCTATGTGTCCATCCACCCATCCATCTATCATGTCATTTCTATCATCTATCAATGTCTCTCTCTGTCTCTGTCTCTATCTGCCCGTCTTGTACAAAAGCTGCAAATGGACAACAAATTGGCCCACAACAGAAGGGGAGGAGGAAAGCAACCTATAGATTACTTTTGAGAAACAGCAAAGCTTTTTTTTGATGACTCAAGCTTCTTTATAAAACAAAGCTCATCTTTTTAATACTAATATTCTTCCACCAAATAATGGCACATAGTAGGCACTTTAAAAAGTCTTGTTAATTGATTAATGGCTATGAGTCATGGAATTTTATAGACTCCAAGGAATTGAAATTGAGGGTAACACAAAGGGTCATGGAGAGATGTATGAGATGGATGGTAGGTGTGAGCAAAGTACATGTTACAAATAATTAAAAAGGATAAAGGGTATAAAACATGTCATCAAAGACCTGTTTGCTTTAAAAAATGGTTTGTTCATGTAAAGAGAATGAGACATAACTGAAGTTAATTGTTTCAGTGCTGTGACAATTAGAGGAAGATTCCCTTACACATGAGAGGATCTCCCATGGTGAAATATGAGAAGCCAGGTATGAACTACATAGTTTTGAAAGACAGTTGTTGGATGGTGATTTGCATTGCTGGAGCCACTATTCTCATTGATAAGATCACAGAATCATTTGAGTTTTACATGTAAAATCTTTATGAGAATAATCTACACATGCCTCTACGACATCTCTAACCTTCAAGGTATAAGAATGAAACAGCCAGGTTCTTGTAAATGATATTTTGCTTGAGACACCTTTGTAATACACAAATGACTGAAAGGTGCACATAATTTAAGCTCTCATTCTGCTTATTGTTTGTGGATTGTACAAAAACCGAACCATTTGATTCAGTATAGAAAAAATGTACCTTAAAAGGCTCTCCTCCAATAAGGGGATTCCATGCAAATGGTAAATTAAGATTCTTTGAAGGATGTAATGAGAGATAATCTTATTTGACTGCCCTCTGATTATTTATGTCAAATGAGGCATGAAACAGAGAGACTCTATGCCCAGCAAAGATTTTTGACATTGTCATTCAGGATATCCAAATGAAAGGAGAATTTCCTATGTACTTCACCTATGTACAGTGAGGTCCTCCATGTTTGTGCATCACAATGTGCTGACTTCATTAAGCCCTAAAACATAACCAAAGCTCCTCAATAAGATCCCTAGCAACTGTTGTTTGGTTTAATTTTCCACTTAGGAAAAACCAAGTGGATGAAGAATGTTGACTAGACGATGTCATTTTGTTGGGCAGATAAACCTGTAGAGCTGGTTTATCGGCACATATATTTTGGACAAAAACTGACTAGGTAGAGAGTGGGTTGGATTGTCTTTTGGATACTGCACAGTGTTCTTAATGATGCCAAGATTCTTCCTGAAGCAAAGCCTCATCTTTTTAATATCAGCACTCTTCTGGTAATGGTGTATGGCTGACAATGATAGAATGTCAGTCTCTGAGGAATTAAGAGTTGTTACCCACCGAAAAGACAATGATTGGGGTGCATGGTAGGTAAGAGTAGGCTATAACATACTACCAAAAAATTGCAAAGGAAAAGTGGAACAAAATATATTATCAGAGAAGGACATTGTCAGAAGAATATTTGCAGAGAAAGATATTACCATGAAAGGATATGAACTGGCTATATGGTAAAAGTCTGGGTGAATGGATTCTATTGGTATCCAATACAATGTCAAGAGATCTAGGTAAACGTCCCTAGAATATTAGGTGCATCCCCAACATCTATGAAAATTGACATATTTACTTCAGAAACAGGGAGTCAATTCCTTCCTGTTATGGTTCTATATCCGCAGTCTTGTTTCATGAATTGCTTATAAGATATTAGAGACTTAGACTCTAAGTTGAAACAAAAGTAGCCATCAAATTTGGTGTTCTATAAACATTTTTAATGGTGATTTTAATTAGAAATATCTTAAAGTATTCTATTAAAATTATTTTATAAATTAGACAGATATTAAAGTATCCTAGAGCATTTCTTATAATACAACTAATAAATATAAATTTTATGTGGAGGGGTGGGGATATGGGCTTAGTTTTTTTTCCTGTTGATAGAAAATAGTTTCTTAAAAGGATAATCTTGAAGGAAGATCTTTAGTCAGCATCAAGACATTCAAGTCAGCCAAAGTCCTGAGGCTCACATGATTGTAGAGCTGTAGCAGCGATTTTAGATGCTTTTTTGGTGGTGGTGGTGATCACTTCCTGTCCATCTCTGATTGGTACTTCTTGGACATATATCTAAGCCGTTGTTTAGTCTCCCAGCGGTGCAATGCAGACTGAGCAGGTACCCTATTATACTTGGAACTCCCATCCTGTTAAAGATAAAACACAGAATGAATGTTACAAAGCACACACTATAGAGAAAAAACTAATTTTGTGAAAGAAGGGTCCCTAATTTTGTCCTCATTGTATGTCATATTAAAGCATCAGTATCAGTTTTAGGCAAGTTTCAGAAAAATAGGAATATGAGCTTGAATTATTTTTGAGAAAGAAAAAACCTACACCAGCAGTTTGAATCCACTATTCTTGTTGTTTAAAAGGTCTATGTAGATTGGGGTATAGTTGGGAAATAACAACAAAGAAACCTCTTTAGTAATTAGGTATTTAAAAGTGATCCAATATGAAAATTCAGATGTACATACTACAAAAGTTATGTCCTCCTTCCAGCTATCTTCCTGAGGAAGCCGCTGTAACCGATTTTTGCTAAGCTCCAGTTGTAGGCCATCAAACTTAGACTTGAACCAGCGGTGAGCTTCTTCTAGGTTAGCTGTTATCTAAGAATGTGAATGACTGCGAGTCAGAAAAAAGGAATAGCCATAAATGTAGCAATGTATTAGTCTGACACAAAGTGTATGTTTGGGTAGAATGGGTAAAATTCTGAACTCAAGTGCCTTAAAACCTTTATTTGCATGATAGTTGACTTATGGGAGATAACCTCTGATGAAGGTTGCGTGCTGTCTTATGCTGTTAGCCTCTTTCTAACCTGTTACTTCTTGTTGCTTTATCATTTTTTTTTTGTCCAAACCTGTGATTTCATCAAAGGAACTCTCAGTGTGGAAAACCCTTTCCTGACACAGATGGGCAACTTGTTTCAAACTACAATCGTAGAGAGTTGCTCAGGACAGAGAGAAGTTAAAATGACTTGCCCACTGTCACATGGCTCCCACGTACTAGAGGGAGAGCTCGAACTCACGTCTTCCTAATTCTAAAGCCAGCGCTGAAGGTGCTGGAAGAGACAGGAAATAGAATCACAATCTAGGGCTGCCTTCTCAGATAAAAGGCAGGACAGGTCTTGGAGTCAGAGTTCAAATCCTGCCTTGGATACTTATTAGATTCCCCTGGGCAAATTACCATCTCTGTATCAGTTTCTTCACCTGTAAAATGAGGAAACTGCATTTGGTGACCTCTAAGGGATCTTTTACTTCTAAATCTATGATCTTTACATTTTTTCCAATTTAATAAATTTCCAAATTATCAACATTAACTGGGGAACTTAGAAATAGCTACTGCCTACAAAGTGGCTTTGAGGACAGGCTCTCCCAATGCTACAGATCAAAGAAAGGTGTCACTGCTGGCTGCTTTGTGTTTCCACAAGAAGGTCAGCTCAGATCTGCTCCGTAGTAGGCCCTCCTTTGCAAAGAACTGAAAGGATAGGTTTTCCTCTTTGGATCTTGATATACTGCAGTTACACTGTTTGCCTTTAAAGGACTAAGGATAAAGAAAGAGGATTTTTTCTTTCTTCTCCCAAGTAAACAAATAAGTCAAGGCCATACTATATCCAAGTAACATTCAAGATGATATCTGATAGAAAGATTTAAGTACTCACTATTAAGAACATAGTTTAAGATAAAACATCAGTGCTAGAATACCAATGAACAAATTCACTAATTACATTGTCAACAAATAATTACATTAGTTTAAACTAGAGTTGTCTTGTCTTCTGTAATGCCTGTCGATAAATAATGTCATCTCTAATTTTAGAATTACATATTCTGTAGTAGGTACTTGAGGCTAATTATTTTTACGTAATAATATGTTAATCAAGGTACAGGGTCTTGCTAAAATAAAAAATATTTGGGACAGAAAAATCTGCTAATGGCTAAAGCCATTTGACTAAAGAGACTAAAACTCCTGTAACTGTCCTTTATGTCCGTGCTTCTGGCTCACCTGTTCTGATTCCACGCTGGCTTCTTTCAGTTTATGTTCTGTTACCTCTTTACATTTTCTTAGGTGTCTGATTGTTTCTTCCATTTTCTGCAGAGGGAAGTGATGCAAAGACCTTTTTTAAAAATGCCATTTCTGTTCATTGAGCTTTGGCAGCAAACAGGCAAATACTAAAAGTGTGAATGGATAAGCCCTGTCAGTTAGATAGAAGCCATAAGGGGAGGAATTGTGAATGCTTCAGTCTGCCTGTGTTTGTCCTCATTTACATGATCTCTGCTGGCTACCAAGAGAAAGAAGGTCAAAACTGAGTCTTCCAGAGTTGAGGGAGTAATTTATTTTTAAAAACTTCTTCTTATTTATTTCATTAGATGTTTTCCAATTATATGTAATTTTTAATATTATTTTTTAAAATTTTGAGTTGAAATTCTCTCCCTTCCTCCTACCCCTATTCCCCCTTGAGAAGACAAGGAGTTTGATATATCAATTATACATGTGGAGTCATGTAAAACATATTTCCATTTTAGCCATGCTGCAAAAGAAGACACAAACAAAATAAAACAATAAAAATAGAGTAAAAAGAAAGTATGCCTCAATCTGCATTCAGAATCCATCAGTTCTTTCTCTGGGGGTGAATAGCATTTTTCATCATAAGTCTTTTGGAATAGTCTTGGGTCATTGTTTTCATCACAGTTGCTAGGTCTTTCACAGTTGATTATTCTTACAATATTGCTCTTACTATGTACAATGTTCTTCTGGTTCTGCTCACTTCATTTTGCATCAATTCATATAAGTCTTTCCAGGTTTTTCTGGGAGCATCCTGCTCATCATTTCCAGTAGCATTCCATCCCAATCATAGACTACAACTTGTCAGCCATTCCCCAACTGATAGGCATTCCCTCAATTTCCAATTCTTTGCCACCACAAAAAGAGCTACTATAAATATTTTTTTACAAATAGGTCCTTTTTCCTTTTTTTTATTTCTTTGGGTTAAAGATGGTACTGGTAATGCTGAGTCAAAGGGTATGCACAGTTTTATAGCCCTTTGGGCATTATTTGAAATTGCTCTCCAGAATGATTAGTCCAGTGCAGAATACCACCAACAGTGCATTTGTGTACCAATTTTTCCACATGCTCTCCAGCTTTTTCCATTTTCCTTTTCTGCTATGTTAGCCAACCTGATAGATGTGAGGCAGTATCTCAGAGTTTTAAAAATTTGCATTTTGTTTATCAGTAGTGATTTAAAACATTTTTTCATGTGACTATTGATAGCTCTGATTTCTTCTTCTGAAAACTGCTTATTCATATCCTTTGACCATTTATCAACTGGAAAATGGCTCATTTAAAAAAAATTTTGGAGGGGAGGGGGTGGAGCCAAGATGGCCACATGAAAACAGCATCTTACTGGAGCTCTCTCACAAGTTCTGTCAGATACCTCTAAAAAAGGTGAATCTGAGCAGATTTGAGAGAGTTAGAAGCCACTAGCAGTCTGAGCGGGGCAAATTTCCAAGGCAGGAGAGTCCTGCAAGGTCGACAGGACAGATCTGCAGGCTGGGAGAGTGCCTGGTGTGTGGAGCTGCACCAAACCACACCAAAGCGGAAGCAGCTGCAGAAACCAGCCAGCCATCCAGGCTGGGAGAAAGCTGGGCACAGGAAACTGGCAGGGTCCCCAGGCCTCCCAGCACAGGATGGGAGTCTGTCGAAGTAACAGGAGGCAGCAGTGCCTGCAGATGAAAGACATCTACTCTTGAGGCCTGTAGCCCAAAGGTTTGAAATTTGCCTTCTTGAACTTCTGGGAGCCATAATGGCCAGATAAACGGCTCTCATCCCTCCCTCCCTGACGCAGAGAATACCTCAGGAAAAACTCTGGAATAGAGGAGCCAGAAGTGGGGCTTCAGTAGCCAAACAGTGGGAGTTCCTGAGTCCCAGAAGGGTGGAGCCAGCAACGGTCAACACCAGGATCCAGATGTGCCTTTGCACAGCCAGGGGAAGTGGCAGACATCAGCACAGACCACGGCTGAGACCACCCGTACTGGAGAGTAGCTCCAGGGGAAGAAGAGACTTCCGGCAGCCAGATGACCCCTCCACCATGCCTCGGGAAACTGGAGGCCATAGCACACAAAGCCAGTAACTAGGCTCACAATTCCCAGAACAAGAAACCTGGGACAGGGCTCCCTGTGACCCCCAAAAGCAGAAATCCACTTTAAAGACAGGAAAAAGCTAACCAACATGAAGAGGCACATGAAAAAACCGAGGACACTGATTCTTTTTATGGAGACAGGGAAGATCAAAATACCAATTTGGAAGAGGACAGCATTGATACTACACCCACATTTGATACCACAAAAGGGAATGTGAACTGGTCTCAAGCCCAAAAAGCATTCCTGGAGGAGCTAAAGGAAGATTTTAAAAACTGAATTAGGAAGGTAAAAGAAAAAATGAAAAAATGAAAACCACTGATGAGATCAAATCTTTAAAAAGTAAAATTGGTGAAATGGCTAAGGAGATTTAGAATCTAAATAGAGAAAATGACTCCCTGAAAAGTAAAATCAACCAATTGGAAAAGGAGACTCAAAAACAAAATGAAGACAGCAATTCATTAAAAATTAGAATTGAGCAAGTGGAAGCTAATGACTCTATGAGGCATCAAGAAGTAGTCAAACAAAATGTAAAGAATGAAAAAATAGAAGAAAATGTGAAATATCTGATTGGAAAAACAACTGACCTGGAAAATAGATCCAGGACAGACAATTTAAGAATTATTGGTCTCCTGGAAAGCCACGATGAAAAAAATCCTGGACAGTATCTTCGAAGAAATTATCAAGGATAACTACCCCAAGGTCCTAGAACCAGAGGGGGAAATAGTCATCAAAAGAATCCACCGATCACCCCCTGAAAGAAATCCCAAATTAAAAAAAAACTCCAAGAAATATTATATCCAAATTTCAGAATTATCAAGTCAAGGAGAAAATACTGCAAGCAGACAAAAAGAAACAATTCAAATATCGTGGAACTACAGTCAGGATCACACAGGATCTTTCAGCTTCTATATTAAATGACAGGAGAAATTGATTATTCCAAAGAGCAAAGGAGCTTGGACTACAACCAAGGATCAATTGCCCAGCAAAATTGAGCATAATTTTTCAGGCAAGGAGATAGACATTCAATGGAATAAGCGAATTCCAGACCTTCCTGATGAAAAGGCCAGAACTCAATGGAAAATTTGATCTCCAAACACAAAACTCAAGAGAGACATAAAAAGGTAAACAGGGGGGAAAACCCCCCAAACCTTGTTAATAAGGGTAGATAGTTTACATCCTTACATAGGATTATATTGTTTTAAATATGTGTGTGTGTGTGTGTGTGTGTGTGTGTGTGTGTGTGAATCTTGAGAATAGTACAGTTATTATGACAATTGAAAGAGATACACATAGATTGTGGGTGTCAGCATAAAATAACTGCTATAATGATAAAAACATAATTAAGAGATGTTAAGGGAGGGTTCTGGGAGAAGAAGTAAGGAGATAGTAGAAAAGGGTAAATTACATCACATGAAGAGGCACAAAAACATATTACAGTAGAGGGAAAGAAGGGAGGGAGAAGAGTAGTACATGAGCTTTATTCTCATTGGATTTGGTTCAAGAAGAGAATAACATACTCTGATAAGTATAGAAATCAAACTTGTCCTACAGGCAGTAGGAGGGGAAGGGGGAAAGAAAAAGGGTGGGTGGGAGGGAAGAAGTAGCAAGAGGAAAAGGATAAGATAAGGTAGAATGAAGAGGGAGGGTAAATTGAGGAAGGCAGTGGTCAAAAGCAAAACTCTGTTGAGGAATGGAAAGGAGAAGGGAGAAATAAAAGCATAAATGGCGGGGGGGAACAGGATGGAGAAAAAGACACAGCTTGTAATCATAACTGTGAATGTGAATGGGATGAACTCTCCCATAAGACAGAGGCAGATAGCAGAATGTATATGTTGTTTACAAGAAACACATTTGAAACAGGGGGATACACACAGGGTAAAAGTAAAAGGTTGGAGTAGCATATACTGTTCTTCAGCTAAAGTAAAAAAAAAAAAACAGGAGTAGCAATCCTAATCTCAGACAAACAAAAGGAAAGATAGATCTAATTAAAAGAGATAGGGAAAGACACTATATCCTGCTAAAAGGCAGCATAAACAATGAAGCAATATCATTAACATATATGCACCAAGTGGTACAGCATACAGATTCTTAGAGGAGAAGTTAAGGGAGTTACAGGAAGAAATAGACAGCAAAACCATACTAGTAGGAGACCTCAACCTCCCCCTCTCTGAACTTGATAAATCTAACCTCAAAATAAACAAGAAAGAAGCTAAGGAAGTGAACAGAATTTTAGAAAAGGCAGATATGATAGACCTCTGGAGAAAACTGAATGGGGATAAAAAGGAATATACTTTTTCTCAGTGATACATGGCACATACTCAAAAACTGACCATGTACTGGGGCATAAAAACTTTTCAATCCAGTGCAGAAAGGCAGAAATACTCAACACATCCTTCTCAGATCATGACACCATAAAATTATTTGTAATAAAGGACCATGGAAAGATAAACTAAAAATTGGAAACTAAATAATCTAATCCTAAAGAAAGAGTGGGTCAAAGAACAAATCATAGAAACAATTAATAACTTCATTCGAGAGAAGGACAATAATGAGACAACACACCAAAACTTAAGGGATGCAGCAAAAGCAGTTCTCAGGGGAAGTTGTATGTTTCTAAATGCATACATGAATGAAATGTATAAAAAGGAGATCAATGAAATGAGCATGCAACTGAAAAAGCTAGAAAAAGAACAAATTGAAAATCCCCAATTAGATATTAAATTAAAAATACTGAAAATCAAAGGAGAGATTAGTAAAATTGAAATCTAGAAAAACTGTTGAACTAATAAATAAAACTAAGAGCTGGTTTTATGAAAAGAAACAATAAAATTGATAAACCCTTGGTCAATTTGATTAAAAAAAAAGAAGAAAACCAAATTACCAGTATCAAAAATGAAAAGGGTGAATTCACCTCCAATTAAGAGGAAATTAAAACAATAATTAGGAATTATTTTGCCCAATTGTATGCCAATAAATTTGACAACCTCAGGGAACTGGATGAATATCTACAAAAATACAAATTGCCCAGGTTAACAGAAGAGGAAGTAAATTACATAAATAACCCCATCTCAGAAAAAGAAATTGAGCAAGCCATCAATGAACTCCCTGGGAAAAAAACTCCAGGGCCAGATGGTTTTACATGTGAATTCTATCAAACATTTAAAGAACAATTAATTCCCACACTTTATAGACTATTTGGGAAAACAAGTGAAGAAGGAATCCTACCAAATTCTTTTTAGGACATAAATATGGTACTAATACCTAAACCAGGAAGAGTCAAAACAGAGAAGGAAAACTATAGACCAACTTACCTAATGAATATTGATGCAAAAATTTTAAATAAAATATTAGCAAAAAGATTGCAGCAACTTATCAGGAGAATAATACACTATGACCAGGTAGGATTTATTCCAGGAATGCAAGGCTGGTTCAATATTAGGAAAACCATCAGCATAATTGGTCATATCAATAACAAAACTAAAAGAAACCATATGATCATCTCAGTAGATGCAGAAAAAGCTTTTGACAAAATACAACACCCATTCCTTTAAAAACACTAGAAAGCATAGGAATAAGTGGAGTCTTCCTTAAAATTATAAATAGCATCTACCTAAAACCATCAGCAAGCGTTATATGTAATGAGAATAAGCTAGATGCATTCCAAATAAGATCTGGGGTGAAAGAAGGATGTCCATTATCATTGGTACTAGAAATGTTAGCTTTAGCATTAAGAGAAGAAAAAGAAATTGAAGAAATTAGAATAGGCAAAGAAGAAACTAAGTTATCACCCTTTGCATATAATATGATGATTTACTTAGAGAATCCTAGAGAACCAAGTTAAAAACTACTTGAAATAATAAACAACTTTAGTAAAGTTGCAGGATATAAAATAAACCCACTTAAATCCTCAGCATTCCTATACATTACTAACAAAGCCCAACAGCAAGAGATAGAAAGAGAAATTCCATTTAAAGTTACTGTAGACACTATAAAATATTTGGGAGTCTACCTGCCAAGACAAACCCAGGGCCTATATGAATACAATTATGAAACACTTCTCACACATATAAAGTCAGATCTAAAAAAAATGGAATAACATCAGTTGCTCGTGGTTAGGCTGAGCTAATATAATAAAAATGACAATTTTACCTAAATTAATTTACTTATTCAGTGCCATACCAATCGAACTACCAAAAAAAATTATTTTACAGAGCTGGATAAAATAATAACAAAATTCATCTGGAAGAACAAGAGGTCTAGAATATCCAGGGAATTAATGAAAAGAAATGCTAGGGAAGGTGGCCTAGCCATACCAGATATTAAACTGTACTATAAAGCAGCACTCATCAAAACTACATGGTACTGGCTAAGAAACAGAGTGGTGGATTGATGGAATAGGTTAGGTACACAAGATGCAGTAGTCAACGACTATAGCAATCTACTTTTTGATAAACCCTAAGAATCCAGCTTCTGGGCTAAGAATTAACTATTTCACAAAAACTGCTGGGAAAATTGGAAAATGGTATGGCAGAAACTGGACATAGACCAATATCTTACACCATATACTAAAATAAAGTCAAAATGGGTTCATGATTTAGAAATAAAGGCTGATACTATAGGCAATTTGAGAGAGCATGGAATAGTTTACTTATCAGATTTATGGGAAAGGGAAGAATTCATGACCCAACAAGAGATAGAGAGCATTACAAAATGCAAAATGGATAATTTTGATTATGTTAAATTGAAATGTTTTTATATAAACAAAACCAATGCAACAAAGATTAGGAGGGAAGCAGAAAATTGGGAGAAAATCTTTACAACCAGTGTTTCTGATAAAGGCCTCATACCTAAATATACAGGGAACTGAGCCAAATTTATAGGAATAAAAACCATTCCCCAATTGAGAAATGATCAAAGGATATGAGCAGGCAGTTTTCAGAGGAAGAAATTAAAGATAGCTATAGGCATAAGAAAAAATGCTCTAAATCACTGTTGATTAGAGAAAGGCAAATCAAAACAACTCTTAGGTACCACACCTCTCCTGTCAGATTGGCTAACATGACAAAACAGGAAAATGATGAATGCTGGACAGGATGTGAGAAAATTGGAACATTAATACATTGTTGGTGGAATCGTGAACAGATCCAGCCATTTGGGAAAGCAATCTGGAACTATGCCCCAAATGCTATAAAAATGTACATACCCTTTGACCCAGCAATAACCACTCCTAGGGCTATATACCAAACAGATCACACAAGAAGGAAAAGGACCTGTATGTACAAAAATATTCATAGAAGTTCTTTTTGTGGTAGCAAAGAATTGGAAATCGAGGGGATGCCCATCAATCGGGGAATGGCTGAACAAATTGTGGTATACGAATGTAATGGAATACTATTGTCCTATAAGAAATGGGGAAGATATGGACTTCATAATAACCTGGAAAGACCTGATCTGGTGCTGAGTGAGAGGAGCAGAACCAGGAGAACATTGTACACAACCACAGACATATTGATTCTGTGATGACTTACTTGATGGACTTGACTTGCTCTTCTCAGCAATACAAGGCTCAAAGACAGCTCCAAAGGACTCATGATGGAAAAAGCTATCTACATCCAGAGAAAGTACTATGGAGTCTGAATGCAGATTGAGGCAAACTATTTACTCTCTTTTTTTTCTCTTCTTTTTTGGTTTTGTTTCTTCTTTCTCATGATTCATTCCATTGGTCATAATTCTTCTTTACAACTTTACCATTGTGTAAATAAGTTTAATGTGAAGGTATATATAGAATCTATATCAGACTACATGCCATCTTGGTGTTAGGGGCTAGGGGTGGGAAGGGAAGAAAATTTGAACATGTAGAACTGAGTGTTGTAAACCAAAAATAAAACACCTAATTTAAAAACTTTTTGGCTGTTTCCTATGTATAATGAGAGCTTTATTGGAGAAGTTTGCTGTAAAAATTTCCCTCACTTTTCTGTTTTCCTTCTAATTTTGGTTGTGTTAGTTTTATTTGTGCAAAAGATTTTAAATTTCATATAATCAAAATTATCCATTTTACATCCTGTGATACTCTATATCTCTTGTTTGGTCATAAAGTCTTCCCTTATCCATAGATCTGACAGGTAAAGTATTCCATGCTCCCCTAATTTGCTTATTATATCACCCTTTGTGTCTAAATCATTTATCCATTTTGATCTTATCTTGGTATACAGTGTGAGATGTTGGTCTATACCTAGTTTCTGCCAAACTGCTCTCCAGCTTTTTGTCAAATGTTGAGTTCTTACCCCAAAAGCTCAGTTTTTGAATTTATCAATTGCTAGATTACTATTGTAATTTACTACTGTCTATTGTTTACCTAATCTATTTCATTGATCCACCACTCTATTTCTTAGTCAGTACCAGATTGTTTTGATGATTACCACTTTGCAATATAGTTTGAGATATGGAACTGTTAGGCTGCCTTTCTTCACATTTTTCCCATTGGTTCCATTCCCTTGACATTCTTGGCCTTTTGTTCTTCCAGATAATTATTTTTTCTAGCTCTATAAAATGATTTTTGGTAGTTTGATTAGTATAGCACTGAATAAGTAAATTAACTTAAGTAAAATTATTATTTTTATTATATTGGGTGGGCTGCCAATGAGCAATAAATATTTTTCCAATTGTTTAGATCTTTATTTCTTTGAAAAGTATTTTGTAATTGTGGTCACATGATCTCTGGGTATGTCTTGACAGACTGAAGGAGGTAATTCTTTTTTAAGTAAAAATTTTTATATTTAATTTTTTCCAATTACATATAAAAAACAATTTTTGACATTTAAAAAAAATTTGAGTTCCAAATTCTCTCCATTCCTCCCTCTTCTCCCCTCTCCTTGAGAAGGCAAATAATTTGCTATAGATTATACATGTGCAGTCATTCAAAACATATTTCCATTTTAGCCATGTTGCAAAAGAAAACACAGATAACCAGAAAAATAAAGTAAAAAACATTTGCATTCAGACTCCATCAGTTCTTTTTCTGGAGATGGATAGCATTTTTCAACATAAGTCCTTTGGAATTGTCTTCGATTATTATATTGCTGAGAATATCTAAGTCATTCACAACTGATCATCATAAATTATTGCTGTTACTGTGTACAATGTTCTCTTGGTTCTGCTCACTTCACTTTTCATCAGTTCATTTAAGTCTTTTCAGGTTTTTCTGAAATCATCCTGCACAATAGTATTCCATCACAATCGTGTACCACAACTTGTTCAACCATTCCCCAACTGATGGGCATCTCCTCAATTTCCAATTCTTTGCCACTACAAAAAGAGCTACCATGAATATTTTTTGTACATATAGGTGTTTTTCCTTTGATCTTTTTGGGATACAGACCTAGTAGTGATATTGCTGGGTAAAAGATCATGCACGGTTTCATAGCCCTTTGAGCATACTGAATGAGGTAATTTTTTTAAAAATTTCTTTTTCCTCCAGTTACATATAAAGACAATTTTTAACATTCATTTAAAAAATTTTGATTTCCAAATTTTCTCTCTTCCTCCCTCATTTTCCTGCTCCCTGAAACAATAAGCAATTTGTTATAAGTTATACGTGTTCCATCAGGCAAAAGATATTACCATATTAGTCATGTTGTGAAAGAAGACACAGATAGGGGAGGTAATTCTTCAGAAGACAATAGGTAACCAAACCTTTTGGATATCTCGAGATAGGTCTAAATAGAAATCATTAATATACTCCTTTACTGAACTTTCCTATTTAAGGTGATGTCCCTGCTATTCTTGGAGTCCTCTAGGCTCATAACTCCTGCTGTTAAACTTGGCTCTTCATTCTCCTTCACTCCACCCAACTAATCAGCTGCCAACTATCATTTTTACCTCCACAACATCTATTACATAGAACCCCTCTGTACTCATGCATCCATATCTTATGTCAGATCTTCATCACCTCTTGTTTGGACTATTTCAATTGCCTCCTAAGAAAGCTCAGGTCTTTCCACTTTCACTCTAAGCTATCCTATACAATGTAGCCAACATGATCTTCCATAAGTGCAGAGTTAGTCACGTAAGTCCCCTACTTAATAAACTTGAGAAGGTTGTCTATAATAGGTGCCTCCTCTTGCTCTTTTTTTGTCGTAAGTTTGGTTTGATAAGTGGTAAGTTTATAGCTAGGTGCACAGTGGATAGAGCACTGGGTCTGGTGTCAGGAAGACTCATCTTCCTGAATTCAAATCTGATCTCAGACATTTACTATCTGTGTGACCTGGGCAAGTCACTTAACCCTGTTAGCCTCAGTTTTCTCATCTGTAAAAAGAACTGAAGAAGGAAATAGCAAACAACTCCAGTATCTTTGCCGAGAAAACCCCAAATGGGGTCATAAAGAGTCAGATGCAACTGGACAACAAGTCTACAAATTAATGTGCATTAGAGGTAATGATGCATTTGGAGGATATTGGACCTTCTCCAAGCATCATGATGAGATCTACCAATAGTATGATAGAACTTGTAATCCTTTCCAAGACTTTGACTTTTCTGGCCAACACCGGTGAGCCTGTGCTTCTCTTTGTGTTTGTGCACTGGTTTGGTGATCCACTGAGCGTCAGGATTTTGTCTGACAGCTTTGTGAAATGAGTCAATAAGAAAAACCTAAAAGAATTTACAGATTGAATCTTCACCCACCCAGTAGGCGTCCAAGTTTTATTGTGTTTAGATAAATGGAAGAGAGTGTTGGTGATGAGGAGGTCATGAGATGCACAAGCTTTCAGTAGTAAGTGACCGTTGCTGTTGCTGTTTCCAACTCCATTCTTCCCCAGGACTCCCTGCCATGTCTGGTAGTCTGAGGCTACTCTAGCATTAAAGTCACCCAGAATTATAAGCTTGTCCTCTTTTGGCAAATTGATGATAAGAGTCTCCAGGGCTTCATGAAATTTTTCTTTGACCTCATCAGGGTTCATCATGGTGGGAGCATAGGCACAGGTGATGGTGGTGTGGTGTTTTCCTGCAAGTGGCAATCTCATTGTCATGAGCCTCTCAATCACTCCTTTTGGCAGGCATACAAGCTTGTTGACTAGATTAATTTTAATTTAAAACCTATGCCGGCTTTATGGTGCTCCACTTCACTGTGGCTGCTCCAGAAAAAAAAACCATGTATCTAGCTCCAATTTCAGTAAGCTGGCCTTCATTTGCCAGCCTTTTTTCACTCAGGACTGCTATTTGGAAGTCGTTCATAACCTCCCCCTCCTCATCAACTTTCCAATGCATATACCACACCCACCTCATGTACTTTATAGTCTAGTGACACTAGCCTCTTTGTTGTTCCTCACACAAGATACTTCATCTTTTGGCTTTGGGAATTTTTTCTAGCTGTCCCCTATGCCCAGAATTCTCTCTCTCCTCATTTCTGCCTCCTAGTTCCCCTGGCTTCCTTTGAGTTCTACCTAAAATCCTACCTTCTACAAGAAGTTTTTCCCAATCCCTAATTCCAGTACCTTCCTTCTGTTGATTTTTTCCAATTTATTCTGTTTATAGCTTGTTTGCAGAAAGGTGTTTATGTGTGTCTCTGCCATTAGACTGTAAACTCCTTGAGAGTAGGTCTTCCCCATTTGATTATGAGCTCCTTGAAGGCAGGGACTGCCTTGTGCCTATCTTTGTATCCCTAGTGCTTCGCACAGTGACTGGTACATGTTGTTGTTTAGTTATTTCAGTTGTGTCTGACTCTTTGTAAGTTTTGCTTGGCTTTGACTCTTTCTTGGCAAAGTAACAGGAGTAGATTGCCATTTCCTTCTTCACCTCATTTTACAGATGATAAAACTGAGGCAAACAGGGTTAAGTGACTTTTCCAGGGTCACACAGCTATTAGGTATCTGAGGCAGAATTTGAATTCAGGTCTTCATGACTCTAGGCCTGATGCTCTATCCACTGCACCACCTGGCTGCCCTGACTGGTACCTGGTAGGTACTTAATAAATATTGTCTGACTGCCCTATTATATCTAGGCTAAAATGTAAGATCCTCTGTTTGGCTGGTAAAGCTCTTCTTTCATAACTTGATCCCAATCCATCTTTTCAGCCTCATTATGGTATTCCTTTCTGATACTCTATGTTACAACCAAATTGGACTTCTCTCCGTTTTTTACACATCATTCCATTTCCCATCTTTATGTCTTTGTATTGTCTGCTCCTCCTCCCTGGAATGCACTCCTTTTTCACCTCTGCCTCACCAAATCCCTCACTTCTTTCAACATGCACACCATGCTCATGATTTCAGAAAAACCTGGAAATATTTACATGAACTAATGCAGAGTGAAGCGAGCAGAACCAAAGGAACATTGTACACAGTAATAGCAATATTGTATGATGACTAACTGTGAACAACTTAGCTATTCTCAGCAATACAATGATCCAAGACAATCCCAAAAGATTCATGATGAAAGATGCTGCTTTCAGAGAAAGAACTGATAGAGTCTGCATGTAGACCAAAGCATACTATTTTTGGTTCAAATTTTCTTCCACAAAATGACTAATATGGAAATATGTTTTACATTATTGCACATGTATAACCTGTATCAGATTTCTTACTGTCTTAGGGAGGAAGGAGGGCATGGAAGGAGGAAGAAAGAAAATTTGCAACTCAAAATTTAAAAAAAAAAAGAATGTTAAAATTGTTTTTTACATGTAATTGGGGAAAAATAAAATATTATTTTAGAAAAAGATACAGAAAATGCTCCACCTTTTACCTAAAACCTTTCTTTGTGTAATAAATATCAAGTTGCTTACCTCCTCAAGGAGAGGGGAAGAATGGAGGGAGAGAGAAAATTTGGCATTCAAAATTTTAAAAAATGGATGTTAAATTTTTTTACATGTAATTGGGAAATATTTAGGAAAATATATAAAAATATATTTAAAAGCCTTTATTGATCTTCTCAAGAGCTTCCCTTCATAGTTTAACTACCTTATATTAACTTTGTATGTATTTATTCTAGATATATTTATAAAGGTACATATTGATTCCCTCAATAGAATGTAAGCTCCTTGAAAGCAATGGTTGTTTTATTGGTTGACTTGGTGTCCCTAGCACTCAGAACAATTCTAGCCATGGGCTTGTGGACTGATACTACTAGAATAGCAACACTTTCTACAGTGTAGATATTAAGAAGTAGGAAGACCCTGAAAACAATAACTCAAATGTCTTTTGATATTTGAGTCATGTTTAGTCAACTACATTTTAAGAATGTGGGCTTTGTTTTAATAAACCTATAAGTGCTATTTTTTTGGCAGTCAGTGCTATAGTCTCCTCTCAGGTAGTACTAGGGGTATAGGCCCAAATTTTATATTTATATACATAAGGGCAGACTAAGGCTTTTCTACTATATTCAGAAAGTACATTAGCTATTATGCTGGGCTTGTGATCATGTGATCAGCCTTTGACCTAAACAGAAGCTCTTTACCTGGCACCGACTCTGCAACTCTACCCTAATTTTTCGTTCTGCCTCTAGTTGTAGTTCTTGTTGCTTATTTCGTGCTGATAAATCATGTTGGCTCTTTGCTAACATCTGCATTTCCCGCTGTAGAGTGCTCACTTCAGCCACAAATTCCTGGATACTCAATGACTGGAAAGGCATACACACAAAAGATTAAAATGAGCAAGTGTGGGACTTTTGTATTCCAGGATAAACACAAAGTTAGTAAAAAGTATCTACCTGTTCGTAATTCTTTTTCTGATATTGATCCTTAATTAGCTCCACTTGCCTCAATTCTGTTTCTATTTGCTGAAAACAAATGAGGAATAATATAAATAAGATCATGGAAAATCTGCTTGCCCCATTTGCCACTAAGATGCATAGAATCATAAAGCACGAATGGGCTTTTCTTCACACCTGGTCTACTGGCACTGAAGAACAAACTCCAGTTCTATCAACGTGAGAAGGAATGGTTCAGCGGCCAGCACATATCTCTTACCACATATCTTCACTTCAACATTTACCATGGCGGGGCAGGGAGGCAGGAAGTTCGTTTCTCACTCTGTTGCTTTTCTGGACTTTATAGTCTCCAGAAACTCATCATTATGCAAGACGAATGTAATTCTGAAACATACCTTCTCAGCACCTCCTGCCCCTAGAATCCCTCCATCTGATTGGAGAGGGTGGAGGGTGGACGTTGGAGGGCTTGTCCCAGATCCTCTACCATTTAAAGAGGACACCCAGGAAATTCTCATCATTTCTCACCCATGTGCTTTCCTAGACTTTATCATCTCCAGAAACTCATCATTCTGAAAGATATCAACTCTGAAATTCACACCTCCTCAGCATCATCTGCCCCTGGGGCCCTCCTTCCTTCTGGTTGGAGAAGGTGGAAGGTAGACATTTGAGAGCTCCTCCCTGATCCTTCACCATTTAGGGAGGCCAATCAGGGAATTTTCTTCATTTCCCACCTGAATGCTTTCTTGGACTTCAAGGTCTCCAGAAATTCATCATTCTGCAAGATGAAATCAACTTTGAAACTCATACCCCTTCAGCATCTCATCCCTGGGGGTCCTTCTTCCCTCTGGTTGGAGCAGGTGGTAGGGGAGGACATTTGGGAACTTCTCCATGATACTCCACTATGTAAGGAGGGCACCCAGGGAATTCTCCCCTTTTTCACCTGATAGTTTTCCTGGGTTTCATGTTCTCCAGAAAGTCATTGTTCTTCAAGATGAAATCACCTCTGAAACTCTCACCTCCTCAGATCATTTCCCACCCCTGCTGCAGGACTTCATCATGCTCTGTTGCTGGCAACCTCTCTCCTACACCCTCCCACTTTTCGTTTCATTTTATGTTTTGTTTCCCCTATTAGACTGTGAGCTTTTTGAGGACAGGGACTACCTTATGCCTTTTTTTGTATCCCCTGTGCTTAGCACAGTGCCTGGCACATAGTTGACACTTAACAAATGTTTATTGACTCTCTGTTTCAAGGCAACCTTCCCATTTACCAGCTGTTGCTAGTATTGCCTAAGGCCACCACAAGCTATTAAATATTCTGAAAATTTCTTCTCCTGGCATCAATTGCTTATATTTCAGTCCAGGGGACAGTGTTAACAAAGGGTCTTAAGATAACTCCTTGTGACAGAGGGTCTTCATACAACCTTCATTCTCTCTGAATTCTGGACATTTTGAGCCTTGGAAGATAAATGGTGCTTGATCTGGGCCCTCTGGCTCTTTAATTTTTCCTTGAGACTGGCTAATGTTTTTTCTAGTTCTGCCACTTTCTGCCGCAGCTCTCTGTTGGCCCGGGACACTTCCACTGATCTGGAGTTGGCATCATCAAGGGCTTTCCTCAGCTGTAGGGCACAGATAAAACCATGAGAATACTTTCACCTTCCATTTCAGTTACATAATTTTATATCAGTAACTTCACAGTCTTTTCTTTCTCTTATATTCTTTTTAGCAGGAGAATTGGGTGCCTTATTGAGGTGTGGAGATTTCTCCTGATGGTTAAATGTCCTATCCATCGAGCACAAGATCTAAGAAGTCTCATGCCAAGCTAGAAAGGCTCCAAGAATGAGCCTAGTGACTACAAGAGGGTCATCAGTTGAGTTGACTACTGAGTGATGAGTTTTTAAACCATAGCAACTTTGGAAGACCATCTATTAAAATGTACAGGGATTGTATAATTTATGTTGATAGAAGTATGATCACAGATCACTGGAGTACTGAAGGATTTACCCTGACCCCCAGAAATTAGCCAAGAGTCTAACTCAAAAATCTTCCAAAAGTAAAGTTCTAAAAGCAATTCAGTTGTGGTTTATGGTTTGAAAAGACATTCTCATGGTCCAACACCAATAGCTTATATTTAATTCTACAGGACAACGTTTAAAAAAGGGTCTTAAGACAATGTCTGGTGGTTCAGAGTATTGATATAACACTTACCTTTGAATTTTGGGCATTATGGAAACCTTGGAAGATTTGAGTCTTCCAGCATTTTAATTTCTCCTTGTCACTAATAAATATTTTTTCTAGCTCAACTACTTCTATTGAAGGTTTCTGTTGGCTCATACAAACTCCCAAACCAAAGGATCTTTTTCCCCTTGTTGGACAAAGGATAACAAAGAAGTGCATGGCAACCATATATTGCTTGGTATAATAGAGACAATTACCCCCCAACCCTTACACCAAAGTTTCAGTTTTGTATCAACATCTAAAGGACATCACCACTTGAATGTCTCACCATCATGTCAAAACTTAAGATTATCTAATGTAGAAAGGAATTGATTAAAGGAGTTCCTGATGATAGTCCACCTGGTGAACTTACAGGTTGGAAACCTTTGGGACCTTCGATTACATTTCATGGAGAGTATGGATATGCCCCTTCATATCTCCTGGAGAATAGGTTTCATAGTTGGGGCCATCCAAAAGATAAACTGGTTGGGCCCACTGTTTTAGGAAAAGCCACCCACTTGCACTGACCAATGAAATGGAGCTTATAGGCCCTTTTGGCCCATTCTTTTTGGAGGGATACTATGATCACATTAGGACTAAAAGTGGAACTTCTAAAGGCAGCCTTTGGGCAAAAGAACACAGCTGCTACAAGTGCTCATCTGCATGGCCTAGAAGAGAGTTCTTGGACAACGTAAAATTCCTAGCCCAGGACTTGAAATGGCAATGGAGTAACTGCCCAACCATAAGGCAATTATGGAGAAGGGAACTTTGTGGTCAAGTGGTAAGAGATCCTGGGGAGTTTCCACCTGAGAATCCCCAAGATGGAGAGCCCAGAATGACCTTCTAATAAGAGAAGGGTGATTTCCTCAGCAACAGCATCCCAGAATCTAACTTTTTTATGACAGATGGAATATTTCTTGGGTTGCACTTGTCTTGGGGACTGCCTTGTGAATGGGCTTCCAAGTTCAAAAGTTTGCGTACATGGCCTTCTACTGAAAGAAGGGAAACTTAAGAATAGCATGCATGGCTCCTGGTGTAGAAAGAAGTAAAGCTAGGATGTGAAAAAGCAAAGGATTTGGATTTTGCCCTGGTAGTACTCTTAGTCAGACTGTGCAGGTCTTGATGGGAAAGGAATTATCTGTCTAGCAGTCCCAAATGCAGTTCCCTTCCAGGGTGAGTCTAAACCTTCAGAGTAGAATAAAGTTGGATGTCTGTATAGGTTTCTCTGTGGGGGTAAAAATGGAATGCATTGGAATGCTGGAATGTTACTGTCCAGCAACACCATGTTTTTCTATTTCGAGGGTAATACAAACCAGAAGGTACTGCTATTAGTCTGAGGGGCCCTGTAGGCACCCCTATGGAAAATAGAACTCACAGAAAAATAAGAGGGCAGCCCCACTGGCATAAAACTTATTTTCCTTCTTATGGGTGTTCAAACCATAGGGTAACATTCTGAGCCTGGAGGACTTTAAGACATTAGTGAAAAGTAAGAATCATAGGAAAAGGAGAATTATATTGATATGTTTTTGTATTTTCTAGGGGATAGAATGATATTTGATACTTGTGCATGCTAAATGCATTTGTTAAGTTGAGAACTAGTAGAGCTACTTGCCCTTGTGGAAACTGAGACATGAGGCATACTCTGAGATTTCCCAAAAATTTCAGCGGAGGGCATACAAAGCAAAAAAGATAGTGATATTTTTGATCTAGTAAAAAAATACACTAAACTGAAAAAATATAACATCAGACCCATTTCCATTTTTCATCCTTTTGCCTCCTAAGGTTCAAAACCCTAAAATTAGCCTTTTATTCTTCCTCCTCTTTTGTTCTATAAATCCATTTTAGCCATCAGTTTGGATGATTCTTCTACTGAAATGTCTAAGTTGACCCTTCATTATCTCAACACTCTACTCTAATCCAGATCCCAATTAACCTCATGGTTAGATGATACAATACTTCAATGGTTTCCCTACCTACACCCTTTCTCCATTCCTCTCCAGCTTATACAATATTATCAGATTTTATTTCAATGAATCTGTGATCTCAATGACACTGATATCCCATCAAAAGCTTTATAACATAACACATTTGGATCTTTTCATCCTGTGTGATTCTTGTCCATGTTTGGACATAAATCTTCCATATAGAATCTTAGCATGTTGGAGTCCTTTTTCTTGATTTTAAAATATTCTATTGGTACCAGTGGGTCCTTGGACTATTTGTTTGCTATTTTCGTCCCTCCATTTATAATCAGCCTACATCCTCTTCTATTTGAACATTAGTTGGATAACTTTTATGCCACTTTTTGTGCCTCAGCCATCATTGTGCTCAATGGAACTCAGCACAATAGAATCACAGAATTTGAGAGTTAAAAGAGATTTCAAAGGCCATCTGGTCCAAGCCATATGTGAATAGAATCCCCATTATAACAAACCTGACAAGTGGTCATCTGACCTCTGCTTGAAAGACTTAAGGAAGGGAAACCTAGCATTTCTCTTTTTTTTCAAATTCAATTTTATTTTATTTTCAATTCTAGATTCTCTCCCTCCCAACTCTCTCCTTTCCTAACCATTGAGAAGGCAGGAAAAATAAAACCCATCACAAATATGTATAGTCAAGCAAAACAAATTTCTACATTAGTCATGCCCAAAAAGAAAGAAAAGAAAATATACTTCAGTCTACACAGAGTCCATCAGTTCTGTATCTGGAAGTGGATAGCATGGGTCCTTTGGGATTGTAGTAGGTCATTGTGTTGAACAGAATTCCTAAGTCTTTCAAAGTTCTTTATCTTTGAAATATTATTGTTATTGTATGAATTATTCTCCTAATTCTGTTCACTTTATTTTGCATCAGTTCATACAAGTCTTTCCAGGTTTTTCTGAAACTATCCCCCTTCATAATTTCTTAAAGTATAAAAAACATTTCCTCACTTTTTACATGTAATTTGTCCAGCCACTCTCCAGTTGATAGGAACCCTTTAAGTTTCTAATTCTTTGCCACCACAAAAAAAGCTGCTATAAATGTTTTTCGTACAAATAAGTCCTTTTCTCTTTTTTAGTTTCTATTTTTGGGGCATGGAAATAGTAGTATAATATAGTAGACACACAATATCACTGAATACTCAGTGAGTACTCAAACTGTTTTGATGATTGTAGCTTTATTTGTAGTATAGCTTGAGATCTGGTATTGCTGGGCCTCCTCTATTCCCAATTTTTTCACTAATTCCTTTGATATCCTTGACTTTTTATTCCTCTAGACCAATTTTGTTACTATTTTATAGCTTTATAAAGCAATCCCTTAGTAGTTTGATTGGCATATCATTGAATAAGTAAATTAGTTTAGGAAGTACTGTTATTTTTATTATATTGACTCAACCTACCCATGAGCAATGAATATTTCTCCAATGGTTTAGGTCTGTATTGTATAGAGGTTTTTGTAAATATGTCATATAGTTCCTGTGTGTATATTGGCAGGTAGGCTCCCAAGTATTTTACACTGTCTGTAGTTATTTTAAATGAAATTTTTCTGTCACTTCCTGCTGAATATTGTTGTAATACAGAAATGCTGATGATGTGTTTTAATGGCAGCCCATCCCACTTTTGGACATTTGTAATAGGAAGATTTTCTGACCTTCAGATGAAATCGACCTTTTTGCAACTTTTCCCAAGCCCAGCAGAACAAGTTTAAACACTCCTCCAAATTACAGACCTTCAAATACTTGGAGACAGCTATTATTACCCCACTACCACCACCAATTTCCACCAAATCTTCTCTTTCCCAGGTTAAATATGCTTAGCTGATGCTCATATAACAGACTCACAATCTTTCCCCAGCCTGACTGCACTCTTCTGAACATCCTTTAGTTTATGTCCATCTAAAATTGTAGCACCTAGAATTGTACATGATCTCCAGATGAGGCCTGATCGGGGCAGAATACAGTGAGACTATCATCTCCCTATTCATAAAAACTAGGCCTTGAAGACCAACTCATAGCATTTTTGAGGGTTTTTTTGGCTGCCACATTACATTGCTAACTCATATTGAGTTGCAGTTCACTAAATCCTTGAGATCTTTTTTTCAGAACTGCTGGCCTACCATGCCTTCCCAGGTTGTACTAAGAAGTTGATATTTTATGCCCAAGTGTAAGACTTTTCATTTATCCCCACTGAATTTTATCTTATTAGATTTATTGCAGTGCTCTAGTCTATCAAAACTTTTTGGATCTTGAATATACCAATATGTTAGCTACCTATCCTAGCTTGGTGTTATCTGGCAATTTGAAGCACACATCATCTATGCCTTTGGTCAAATCATTTGTAAAAATTTTAGGCAGTATAGAGCCAAGCACAGATTCCCGAGGTACTCCAATGAACACCTCCTGGCATGATGACACTTGTTAATTAACAATCACTCTTAGAGTCTAGCCTTCCATCCAGTTCTAACTATATTTAATTGCATCATTGTGGCCTATATTTCTCCATTTTCTCAAGAAGATTATGTAAAGCTTTACTAAAATCTAACTGTATGCACAGCATTTTCTTCATCTAAGTTACTGGAAAACAAAGGAAATGTGGTTAATTTGGAATGACCTGTTTTTAATGAGGCCACGCCCATGTATAATCATATTGCATCACTTTCAAGTTATTAATCATTTCTTTAATGATTCATTGTACAATTTTCCCAGGAAGTAAAGACAGGAGCAATGGCCAATAGTTTGCAAACTGTTCTATTGTTTTGGTTTTTTTTTGAAAATCAGAGTTTTCCTTTCTCCAATTTTGTGGTATCTCTTCTGGTTTCCAGGATCTTTCAACTATCTCTGATAAGGGCTCAACCATCAACCAGTTTTTTTGGGCCCCCTTGCCCCCCAACAATGGAGTCTGTCTTGAATTCATCAAGATGTTGTCTTACTATCACCTGACTTATCTTGGGCATTGACTCTCTGTTAGTAATTTCTCTTCTATCATTTCTAGTGTAGAAGCCATCCTCCTCCTCCTCAGCAGAGAAAAAAGAAACAAAGTAAGAATCAAGTGGTTCCACTTTCTCTTTTTTGTCTGTTACCATAGATTGCTTCACTCCTATCTCTTCATTGATCCCTTCCCCCCCTCACTGTAGCTTAAAACTCAGCTCATTCTTAGCTTCAGCACTCTGGACACTTATTTTTATAGGACCATGTTATGCCCTTAGAGTACTTTATACATTGTTTTTTAAAATCATCTGTCTCTTCAGATAAATCCCATTTTTACTTCTCATTAGAAGGGACTGCTTTTGGATTTTCATTCTTGAGCATGTTCTCTACCTCTTGGGCTAACCTCCGCTGTATCATTTTAGTCCATTATTATCTTATCTATATTTCCTTTGATCCCTTTGAAATATGCTTTACCAAAATCTAGTGTGAATGTCATACTATGCCAGGATATCCTCCACTTCTCTATCACAGACTCTAGGAGGGAGTGGTCACTTTTACCCCAACAATGAGAATCAGATCCAGGATAGAATTTCCCCTTGTTGGTTCCTCTTCCTTCTGAAGGATGAGGAGATCAAGATCAAGATCAAAAGTAGATCAAGAGGTTATCTGCTCTGCTTTTGACAGAGAGACAGAGAGAGAGGGAGACAGAGAGAGAGAGGGAGAGGGAGAGAGAGAGAGAGAGAGAGAGAGAGAGAGAGAGAGAGAGAGAGAGAGAGAGTGCGAGCACTCTGGAAGATGTCTGGGTATTTGAAATCCCCCATTAGTACCATATCACACCTCTATGCCAAGTTTGTGATGTTTTTCTAAGTGAATCTATTTCTTCTTTCAGTATAGGTAATCCAATGACAACATCACTTCTATTTTTTCTTTCCTTGACCTTAACCCAAAGACTCTCCATTAAGCCTTTCTTCTCTGGTCCCTTGATTCCTTTACCTGAGTATACTTTCTTAATATATGATGTTACTCCTTCCTCTTTTACTTATCCTGTTTCTTCTGAATAAGACATCTATCCAGAGTACAATCCAATCACGGGTTACATCACACCAAGTTTCAGTGATATATGAGGTCAAATTTATTAGGACTTCTAGTCCTTGTGTGTTTCCTCAGCTTTGGATACCTCTATGCAGATATTTGAAACCACTGGCTTTACTAATGGTAATTTTTGGGGATCTTATCTCCTGTGAACTTTTGGTATTTCAACTGCTTTTCTTCTTCCTTCATTGTGACTACTTTATAATATCTAGGTTGGGGGATATATGTAAGCAATCTTGTCCTTTTCCCTATCCTTTTTAGTTTAAAGCCTTTTTTACTGGATTTGCAAGGCACCTAGCAGATATAATCTTACCAGCACTTGTTAGGTATATGCTATCTCTGGCTAGGAATCTGTTATTTCTATATTTTAAGCTATGGTCCATAAGTCCAAATTCTTTTCTGAGACACTGCCATCTTAGGTAGCTATTCACTTCCCAGATGATTATTTTCTTTTTATGTATTCTCTCTAGCAATGAGGAAAATACAACTTGTGCTCCTATATTCTTCAGTTTCTTGCCCAAGATTTCATCTTTGAAAAAGCATTGTACAAGGTGGCAGGATAACATCTGAAGTTAATGTTAGCATTAATATATCATGTTTAGTCATGCCCACCATGAATCTTTTCATTGTCCTTTGGGTCTCTCAAAATGTTTGTTCTTGCAAAAGTGTGATGGTCCATGATTTGCAGCCACATAGCATTGCCAGAATCTGTATGTAATTTTCCAAATACAATCCAACCCATCTGCTTCCTCCTATTTAATTCTTGGTCAAGCTCATATGCAATTCTGCCCACCCCCCCCCCCAAAATATGAAGTTGGACTAATTCAAAGGGCTGCCCATCTAGTTCCATGTCATAATTCAGACAACAGGCATTTTTTCATTTTGTCTTTCTTTGTGGCTCATTAGGCCAATCTATTTTTAGTTGTTGTGGATCTAATTGAGGAGTATTATAGTAATGTTGGATTAATGCATTTAGCACAATGGCAAATAGAAACATTTATCATACTTTGAATCTTTTCATTATCTTATTACTTTTTCTAGGCAAGTCCCTTAGACTGAATCTCTAGTTATTTTGCTTTTTAAGGATTCCTTTTGATGTATTCAATTAATCAGTAAGTGTTTAATCAGAATTTGCTATGTTAACTTTCAAACAAAAAGACAGCTAAATATTTCAAAAGGGCCTTGCCCTCATCAGCCCGAAAAGCTGCTTGACTGATGGCTAAAAAAGTAAAATTTAACAATGACTCTGGACCAATTGGTGAAGGTAGACTCCAGAACCTAAAACCATCAAATGATTGGAGTGGGAAGGGAGAAACTGTTGTTGCACATAAAGTAAGTGCTTGATAAATGCTGGGTTAATTAAATGGACTAGAAAGGCAATTTAATATATGTAAACAGGAAGTCTCCTTATCATGCTTGATAACAAATGGAATAGGAAAAATGTTTGCACACTGTAGTTCTTTATTTGGGGCATTAGGAATATCACTTGTTTTCTTTAGTGTAGTACCTACTGCCATCTTATGAAGAACAGTGAGTTTGTTTAACCACATCTGGTCTGCCTGGAAAAGGAGACTACAGTACTGAAAAGATGGGAAGCTGAAGGAAACACTAGTCTCAAAACTCTTCAGCCAGTCTCTTTTTGAGGGATTCATGGGGAGGAAGGGAGGGAGGGAGGGAGGGAAAGAGAAAAACAGAGAGACAATAGTTTTCATAATCTCACATCTTACCTCATTCGTTTCCCGTTGTGCAGCTTTCTTGGCAGTCTCTCTCTCAGTCTGAAACTGTTTTCTCAAAGAATCTATATGTTCAGCATTCATCTCAGCCTGCATTTTGGATTCCTCAGCTACCTGTTCCCTTTTTATTTTGAGGGGAGGAAGAATCATGAATCATCTTTAGAAATTAATCTTAGTTAAGTTTTTTAAAGGCAACTTCATGTAAAAGTTAGCAATATCTACTTTCAGAAAGATTATGGGAATAGAATTCCAACTCTAAAACAAATACAGAATCAAAGAATCTCAGAATTAGGGGGCGGAGCCAAGATGGCGGCTGGTAAGCACGGACTAGAGTGAGCTCCGTACCCAAGTCCCTCCAAAAACCTATAAAAATGGCTCTGAACCAATTCTAGAACGGCAGAACCCACAGAACAGCAGAGGGAAGCAGGGCTCCAGCCCAGGACAGCCCGGGTAGTCTCTGGGTGAGCTCTATTCCACACGGAGCTGGGAGCTGGGAGCTGGGAACGGAGTGGAGCAGAGCCCAGCCTGAGCAGCGTGGACGATCCAGTCCAGAAGCCGGGCGGAGGGGGCCCTAGCGCCCTGAATACGTGAGCAGTTACCAGACCCCTCGACCCACAAACACCAAAGACTGCGGAGAAGGTTAGTGGGAAAAGCTGCGGGAGTGGAAGGAGTTCGCGGTTCGGCTTCCAGCCCCGGGGGCAGCGGAGGTGGGGCAGCTACAGCTGTTGTTACTTCCGGCTCCAGGCCCACCTGGTGGGGGGAATTAAGTGGCGGATCACAGCAGGGGTGCACAGCCTGCCGAAGATCTGAGCCCAGTCTGGACTGGGGGTCCTTGGGGAAGGAGGAGTGCGGCTCTGACAGAGCTGGCACCTCCCCCCCAAACGTAGAACATAGAACTCTGTAATCTACAAGCAGTCATACCCCACTGAAAAACTCAAGGGTCAAGTTAGTTGGTTGGGAATATGGCCAGGACGCGAAAACGCGCCCAGATTCAGTCTCAGACTTTGGATTCTTTCTTTGGTGACAAAGAAGACCAAAACATACAGCCTAAAGAAGACAGCAAAGTCATAGAGCCTACAACCAAAGCCTCCAAGAAAAACATGAACTGGCCCCAGATCATAGAAGAACTCAAAAAGGATTTGGAAAAGCAAGTTAGAGAAGTAGAGGAAAAATTGGGAAGAGAAATAAGAAGGATGCGAGAAAACCATGAAAAACAAGTCAATGACTTGCTAAAGGAGACCCAAAAAAATACTGAAAAATACACTGAAGAAAACAACACCTTACAAAATAGACTAACTCAAATGGCAAAAGAGCTCCAAAAAGCCAATGAGGAGAAGAATTCCTTGAAAGGCAGAATTACCCAAATGGAAAAGGAGGTCCAAAAGACCACTGAAGAAAATACTACTTTAAAAATTAGATTGGAGCAAGTGGAAGCTAGTGACTTTATGAGAAATCAGGATATTATAAAACAGAACCAGAGGAATGAAAAAATGGAAGACAATGTGAAATATCTCCTTGGAAAAACCACTGACCTGGAAAATAGATCCAGGAGAGATAATTTAAAAATTATTGGACTACCTGAAAGCCATGATCAAAAAAAGAGCCTAGATACCATCTTTCAGGAAATTATCAAGGAGAACTGCCCTGATATTCTAGAGCCACAGGGCAAAATAGAAATTGAAAGAATCCATCGATCGCCTCCGCAAATAGATCCCAAAAAGAAATCTCCTAGGAATATTGTTGCCAAATTCCAGAGCTCCCAGATCAAGGAGAAAATACTGCAAGCAGCCAGAAAGAAACAATTTGAATATTGTGGAAACCCAATCAGAATAACCCAAGATCTGGCAGCTTCTACATTAAGAGATCGAAGGGCTTGGAATGCGATATTCCGGAGGTCAACGGAGCTAGGATTAAAACCTAGAATCACCTACCCAGCAAAACTGAGTATCATGTTCCAAGGCAAAATATGGACTTTCAATAAAATGGAGGACTTTCAAGCTTTCTCAGTGAAAAGACCAGAACTGAATAGAAAATTTGACTTTCAAACACAAGAATCAAGAGAAGCATGAAAAGGTAATCAAGAAACGGAAATTGCAAGGGACTTACTAAAGTTGAACTGTTTTGTTTACATTCCTACATGGAAAGATGATGAGTATGATTCATGAGACCTCAGTATTAGGGTAGTTGAAGGGAATATGCATATATATATATGCATATATATATGTTTATGTATATATATAAGTGAATGTGTATGTATGCATGTATCTATGTGTATATGTATGTATGTGTATGTATGTGTATATATATATATGTAAAAGAGAGAGAGCAGACACAGGGTGAGTTGAGGATGAAGGGAAGATAGCTAAAAGAAATAAAATGAAATTAAGGGATGAGAGAGTAACTTACTGAGAGAGGGAGATAGGGAGAGATAGAATGGGGTGGATTATCTCCCATAAAGGTGGCAAGAGGAAGCAGTTCTAGGAGAGGAGGGGAGTGGGCAGGTGAGGGGGGAATGAGTGAACCTTGCTCTCATCAGATCTGGCCTGAGGGGGAATACCATACATACTCAGTTGGGTATCTTACCCCACAGGAAAGAAGAGGGAGGAAGATAAAAAAAAAATAAAAGGCAGGGGGATGATGGAGTGGAGGGCAGATGGGGGTGGAGGTAATCAAAACAAACACTTTGGAAAGGGGACAGGGTCAAGGAAGAAAATTCAATAAAGCGGGATGGGTTGGGAAGGAGCAAAATGTAGTTAGCCCTTCACAACATGAATATTGTGGAAGGGTTATACATAATAATACATGTGTGGCCTAGGTTGAATTGCTCAACTTCTTAGGGAGGGTGGGTGGGAAGGGAAGAGGGAAGGGAATTTGGAACTCAAAGTTTTAAAATCAGATGTTCAAAAACAAAAAAACTTTTTGTATGCAACTAAAAAATAAGATACACAGGCAATGGGGCGTAGAAATTTATCTTGCCCTACAAGAAAGGAAGGGAAAAGGGGATGAGAGGGGAGGGGGGTGATAGAGGGGAGGGCTGACTGGGGAACAGGGCAACCAGAATATACGCCATCTTGGAGTGGGGGGGGGAGGGCAGAAATGGGGAGAAAATTTGTAATCCAAACTGTTGTGAAAATCAATGCTGAAAACCAAATATGTTAAATAAATAAATTGCATTAAAAAAAAAAAAAGAATCTCAGAATTAGAAGGGAGCTCAGAGGTCATTTACCTCATCCCACTAAGGAATCTCCCCCAAGTGGCCATGTAGCCTCCACTTGAAAGTCTCCAGTGATGAGGACCACAGTCCTTTCTGAGGCAGCCTATTCTAGTTCATGATTCTTTAATTGTTAGGAATTTTCTCCTTATATCAGACTCTGATTCTCTGACACTTCTCCCTATTCCAGTTCTTCCCTTTGGGCCCAAGAAGAACAAGTCTAATCTCTCTTCCAAATGACAACACTTCTAAAATAAATCTGTTAAAGGCAAGAAGACTGGAAGATAGGAGGGGGCTAGGTTAGGAAGGGCTTTAAACGACAGAGTATTTTGTATTTGATCCTGGGGGCCATATTTTGAGCCACTTGAGTTTATTGAGTGGGGTGTGTATATGTGACATGACTAGACCTTCACTTTAGGAAAATCATGTTAGTAGATGACTAGAGGAAGGGGAGAATGAAGAATGAAGTGGGGAGAGACTTGAGGCAGGCAGACCTACTAGCAACTTCTTGTATAAATTAAGGGGTGAAGTGAGGAGTGCCTGTTCTACAGTAGCAGCAGTGTCAGAGGAAAGGAGGGGTGTATTTGAGAGATGTTGTAAAGGTGAAACCAACAGTCCTTGGCAGCAGATTGGATGGGGAGTGGATTCAAAGACAGTGAAGAGTCAAGGATGACACCTAGGTTGTGAGTCTCAGGGACTGGATGGTATTATCCTTTACAGTAAGGGAAGAGGGGCAGAGGGAAGATTTAGGGAGAAAGATAATGAGTCCTGTTTTGGACATATTGAGTTTAAGATGTCTACTAGATATCCAACTAAAAGGCAGTTGGAAATGCAAAATTGGAGGTCAGCAGAGAGTTTGGGGGTGGAATTGGTAGATCTGAGAATCATCGCCATTAGAGATGGCAATTAAATCCAGGAGAGCTAATGAGATCATCAAGTGAAGTAGTATAGAGGGAGAAGAGAAGAGGGCTCATTACAGATCCCTGAGGGATACCTACTAAGTAAAGGACATTGGGATTTCACCTTTTTCCTATAAATATTCCCACCAAATGCTCTTCACTGATACATTTTACCTTTCAGTGGTCTTTCCTCTCATCCCTATGGCTGTGATTAAGTATGTGAACTCCTAAATCTTGTTTCTCTTTGCTTTTTCTTCTTTCTTTTCCTTTCTCCTTTAACCTTTTTCTCTTCCTTTTTGTCTCTACATATATATGTCTCTACTTCCCTCCTCATCAGGACAAACTTAAGTAGATGACTGCCCTAAAATAGCTCCCTTATCTACTGGCTAATTCCTGAAATTCTACATTATAGCTTAAGCCAAACATTTGTAGGGCTGGAATAAAATTCAAAGGCCATCTAATCCAATTGATATCTGAAGAAGAATCCCCTCTACAATGTTCCTAACAAGTGGCCATCTGGTCTTTGCTTGAAGACCACAAGTAAAGGGGAGATCACTACTTCCAAAGACTTTCATTTCACATTTTCTCTTTTACAAAGTTTTTTTCTTGTATCATGCATAAGTCCCCTTTGTAGCAACTTCCAATCATTACTTCTATTTTTGCCCTCTGGAGTCAAACAGAAGCCTAATTCTTTTTCCCCATCTCCACCACTTTCTAAATACTAGAAGACAGCTACCATGTTTCCCCTAAGACTTATCTTTCCCATTCCAACTACCGTACCTTTTACTCTTCTGCATGTGGCATGGTCTTGGTCACCTTCACATACTACAATTTGTTTAACCATTCCCCAAGTGATGGTACTCATTTTAAGTTCTTGGCTACAAATATTTTGTACATATAGGTGCTTCTCTTTTTCCTTTGATCTCTTTAGGGTATATATCTAATGGTTGTTATCACCAGACTAAAGTTATAATTTAACAACTTTTTGGGTATAGTTCAAATGTGTTTTCCAGAATGGAAATGAATTGACTGGATAGTGGATTAGCTCCACAAATAGTTCATTAGTTTGCTTGTCCTTCCTCAGTCTCCCCAACAATTGTCCTCTTCTTTATTAGTCATCTTGGGAATCTCAGAGTTGTTTTAATTTGCATTCCTCTTATTATTACTGATTTGAAACATTTTTTTCAAATGGCTGATGAAATTTGTATTTTTTCCTCTTAAGAACTTTTAGAACTATACCTTTTAATGAAAGCTAAAATTCTATTCCCTGTTTTCTTGTTGATCTATTCCAATTTATTATATTGAGCTTAAAGTGCATTAAAAATTTTCAGATCTTTTCCAGATGAACTATTGTCTAGACATGTTTCCCTAGTCTTGTACTTGTGAAGTTTATTTTCTGAACCCAAGTATAGGATTTTACATTTATACTTGTTAAATTTAATCTTAGAGATTCAGCCCATTATTCTAGTTGTCCAGATATTTGAGGTTGTTTCTGTCATCTAAAAGCTTTGTATTATCTAAAAATTTGGCAAATATGTCAATTTGTATCTTAATTTATATCATGGATGAAAAATGTTGAACAACACAAGGTTAAGCATAGATCACTGGGTCACTATGTTAGAGAGGCCTTTCCTCAAATGAATATTAATCTATTAATGAATTTTCTGGGGAAAATAAGTTAATCAGTTCTGAGTCCACCCAATCATATTCTTTTTTAGCTATATTGACAGGGATATTAAGAGAGACTTTGTCAAATGATATGCTGAAATTTAGGTATACTACTATGCCTAAAGGATTCTTTTGATTTATTAATCTAATGAGTTGATCAAAAAAGCAAAGGAAAGGCAAGATGCATTTATTAAGCACTTGCTATATGCCAGGCATTGTGCTAAGTGCTAGAGATATAAATACAAGAAAAAAGAAAGACAGAAGCTCAGATCTTAATGGGGGAGCTGAAGCAGGGGTGTGGGGGAGCTAAGGAGATGAGATACCTCTACAAGGGCACGATGTGGAGGTCAGAAGCAAAGCAGACAGGGAAATGAAGACTGTCCAGCTTGGGTCTCTTCTCAAAATTGAAGCTGTGGGAGGACTTCACCAATGCAAGAAGGGGGACAGCATGATGGAAGGATGTTCAAGGGAGAGAAGGTCACAGGTGTTGATGGATGTTCCAGGATGAGGAGACCCCAGGCTCTGAGGCATGGTGTCAAAGTCCATAAAACCAGAGGCAAAACTGGGAAGAAAAATTATGTTATTTTGCCATGTCCTGTTCTTAATGAAGCCATGATGCCTTTCAATGATCACTGCTTTCCTAATGGCCAACTGCTCCCTCAAATAAACAAACAAACTAAACCACTCATGCATTTCTTTAAAAATATTGAAGAAATTTAGGAAGAATATAGTCAAGCTCACCAATCTATAGTCTATATTATCTTCCCTCTTCAATTTCTGGAAATGAAGTTAAATTTTGTTCTTCTCCAGTCCTGTGGCACTTCTCATACGCTAAAATCGCTCAAAGATCATGGATAGTGACTTAGCAATCATAAGTGCTCAGAGGTATAGTGTGTGAGCCTGTTGGCTTGAAGTCATTGAGGGCATTTAGATGTTTTCTTACCACTTCACTCATCTTGTATTTCTATTTCCTGTTAACCATTTCTTTTTTTTGGTCATAATCTGCCAGGCAATAGATTGTTCTCCTTGTCCAAAAAAGACAAGCAAAAAAAGAGCCCAATGATTCAGTTTCTTCTCAGTTGTTTATTATTGTCCCAGCTATGAGGGACATGATCCTTTCTCTTCCTTGACCTTATGAGCCTCAAATATCTTTTTTTAATTTAACTTTTTCCTCAATTATGTGTAAAAACTACTTTTAACATTATTTTTTAAATTTTGAATTCCCTCCCTCCCATCCCCTCCCTCTCCTCAAGAAGGCAAGCAATTAGCTATAGATTTTACATGCACAGTCACACAAAACATATTCCATATTAGCCATGTTGCAAAAGAAAACAAAGTAAAAACTCAAAGAAAAATAAAAGTAAAAATATGCTTCAATCTTCATTCCGACTTTGTCAGTTCTTTTTCTGGAGGTGAATAACATTTTTCATTATAAGTCCTTTGGAATTGTCTTGGATCATATTTCAAAGAATAGTTAAATCATTCACAGTTGATCATCTTTACAATACTACTATTACTGTGTACTGATTCTGCTCACTTCACTTTTCATCAGTCAATATAAGTCTTCCCAGGTTTTTGTAAGAGCACTCTGATCTTCATTTTTTATAACACAATAGTATTCCATCACAATAATATACCACAGCTTGTTCAGTCATTTCCCAAATTGATGGGCCTCCCTTAAATTTCCAATTCTTTGCCACCACAAAAAGAGTTGCTGTAAATATTTTTTCCATAACTAGGTCCTTGTCCTTTTTCTTTGATCTCTTTGGGATACAGACCTAATAGTGGTAATGCTGGATCAAAGACCATGTGCAGCTAAGTAGCCCCTTTGGGCATAATTCCAAACTGTTCTACAGAATGGATGGATCAGTTCACAATCCCATCAACAGTACAGTGGTGTCCCAAGTTTTCCACAAACTCTCTAACATTTGTCATTTAAAATTTCTGTCATATTAGCCAATCTGATGGTGTGAGGTGGTACCTCAGAGTTGTTTTAATTAGCATTTCTTTAACCAATAGTGATTTAGAGCATTTTTTCATGTGATTATTGATAGCTTTGATTTCTTCTGAAAGCTGCCTGTTTTTATCCTTTGACCACTTATCAATTGGGGAATGAAATATATTCTTACGAATTTGACTCAGTTCTCTATACGTTACAAAAATGAGCCCTTTGTTAGAGAAACTTGTAAAAAAATTTCACCCCAATTTCCTGCTTTCCTTCTAATCTAGGCTGCATTGGTTTTTTCAAACCTTTTAAATTTAATTTAATCAAAATTATCCATTTTACATCCTGTGAACTCAGACTGTTCACTGGACTGCAAAAGATCAGTTTATGTCCCAATCTTAATGAAACACAGTGACAAGCAATGTTCAAATTACCAAACAATTGCACTCGCTTTACACACCAGCAAAGTTATGCTTAAGATTCTGCAAGTGAGGCTTCAGTAATGTATGAACCAAGAATTACCAGAAGTGCAGGCTTGTTTTCAGAGAGGCAGAGGAACAAGAGAGCAAACAGCCAACATTCACTGGATTATGGAGAAAGCAAGGAAATTCCAGAAAAAATAAAACATCTACTTTTGGTTCATTTACTACACTAAAGCCTTTGGGTGAATCACAACAAATGTGGTAAGTCCTCAAAGAGAAGGGAGTACTAGATCATCTTACTTGTCTCCCAAGGAACTTGACATATGGATCAAGAAGCAACAGTTAGAACTGAGCATGAAACACTGATTGGTTTAAGACTGGGAAAGGAACACAACAAAGCTATATATTGTCACCTTATTTATTTGACATGTATGCAGAATATATCATGTGAAATGTGAGATTGTTTTATACTGTATGTATTTATTTTAAATGGAATTTTTCTCTTTCTATCTCTTCTTGCTGGACTTTCTTCATAATATATAGAAATGTTGATAATTTATATGGGTTTATTTTATATCCTGCAACTTTACTGAAGTTGTTAATTATTCCAAATAGTTTTTAGTTGATACTCTAGGATTTTTTAAGTATACTATTATATCATCTGCAAAGAGTGATAATTTTGTTTCCTTGCTGCCTATTCTAATTCTTGCAAGTTCTCTTTCTTCTTTTATTGCTAAAGCTAACATTTATAGTACAATATTAAATAATAGTGTTGACAATGGGCATTCTTACCTTATCCCTGATCTTACTGTAAAGGCTTCCAGCTTATCTCCATTACAGATAATGCTTAGTGATGGTTTTGGATAGATACTACTACTTATTATTTTAAGGAAAGCTCCATTTATTCTTACAATTTCTAGTGTTTTTAATATGAATGAGTGTTGAATTTTATCAAAAGCTTTTTCTGCATCTATTGAGATAATCATATGACTGTTGTTGTTTTTGTTATTAATATGATCAATTATGCTGATAGTTTTCTTAATGCTGAACCAGCCCTGTATTCCTGACATAAATCACATCTGGTCATAGTGTATGATCTTTGTGATATATTGATGTAATCTCCTTGCTAAAATTTTAAAATATTTGCATCAATATTCTTTAAGGAAATTGGTCTATAGTTTTCTTTCTCTATTTTTGCTCTTTTAAGTTTTACTTGTATCATATATTATTATTTTTATATTTGCACTGTATTTGTGTCATAAAAGAACTTTGGTAAGACTCCTTCTTTGCCTATTTTTCCAAATAGTTTATATAGTATTGGAATTAATTGGTCTTTAAATGTTTAGTAGAAATCACTTGTGAATCCATCAGGTCTTGTGGGATTTTTTTCTTAGGGAGCTCATTTATGGCTTGTTCAATTAATTTTTCTAAGATGGGGTTATTTAAGTATTCTATTTCCTCTTCCATTAATCTGGGCAATTTATATTTTTGTAAATATTCTTCCATTTCACTTAGATTGTCAGATTAATTGGCATATAACTGGCAAACCAACTCCTAAAAATTGCTTTAATTTCATCTTCATTGGTGGTGAATTCACCCTTTTCACTTTTGATACTGGTAATTTGGCTTTCTTCCTTTTTAAGAAAAAAAAAACAAATTAACCAATGGTTTATGCATTTTATTGTCTCTCCCCACCCCACCTCCCAAAATCAGCTCCTAGTTTTATTAGTTAAGTGGTTTTCTTGCTTTCAATTTTATTAATCACTCCTTTGGTTTTCAGAATTTCTAACTTGGTGTTTAACTAAGACCAATTGACTAAGGATTTTTAATTTGCTCTCTTTCCAGGTTTTTTTAGTTACATGCCCAATTCACTAATCTCCTTTTTCTCTATTTTACTGATGGAAGCATTTAAAGAAACAGAATTTCCCACGAGTACTGCATTGGCTACATCCTATAAATTTTGGTATGTTGTCTCATTGTTGTCATTCTCTTTAATGAAATTCTTTATTGTTTCTGTGATTTGTTCTTTAACCCATTCATTCTTTAGTATTAGATTATTTAGTTTCCCATTAATTTTTAATTTATATTTTCATGGCTCTTTACTGAATGTAATTTTTATTGCATTATGATCTGAAAAAAATGAATGTAATATTTCTGCTTTTCTGCATTTGGTTATGGGGTTTTTTGCCCCAATTTTTGTGAAGGTGCCATGTACAGCTGAAAAAAAGGTATAATCCTTTCTATTCCTATTCAATTTTTTCTCCAGCCATCTATCATATCTAACTTTTCTAAAATTCTATTCATCTCCTTAACTTCTTTCTTGCTTATTTTTTGGTTAGATTTATCTACTTCTGAGAGGGGAAAGTTGAGGTCCCCCACTAGTATAATTTTACTGTCTAATTCTTTCTGTAATTCATTTAAGTTTTAAGAATTTGGATGCTTTATCATTTGGTGCTTATATGTAGTATTGATATTACTTCCTTGTCTAAGGTACCTTTCAGCATAATATAATTTCCCTACTTATCTCTTTTAATTAGATCTATTTTTGCTTTTGCTTTGCATGAGATCATGATTGCTACCCCTGTTTTTTTTTCTTACTTCAGCTGAAGTACAATAGAGTCTGCTCCAGCCCCTTATTTTTACTCTGCATCTGTTTCAGACATGTTTCTTGTAAACAAAATATTGTTGGATTCTGGTTTTGAAATTCATTCTGCTACCTGCTTCCATTTTATGGGTGAGTTCATCCCATTCACATTCAGAATTATGATTGCTATCTTTGTATTTCTCTCTATCCTATTTCCCCCTTTTATCCTTTTTTCTCTCTCTTTAACCTGTCCTTCCTCAAATGTCTGTTTTGCTTCTGATCACTGTCTTCCTTTATTCCCCTCCTTTCTATCAGCACCCCCCCTAATCTCCTCCTCCTACTTTTTTGTAGGGTAAGATAGATTTCTATACCAACTGAGTTTTGAGACAATTTTTATGAGAATAAGTTTCCAGTACTGCCCACCATCGTCCATTTTCCCCTCCTCTGAAAAAAGATTTCCTTTCATGCCTCTTTTATGGGAGATAATTTCCCCCATTCTACTTCTCCCTTTCCCCTTCTCCCACTGGATCCCTCTTTCTTGCCCCTTAATTTTATTTATTTATGAACTCACACCCATGCCTTCTGTTTATGTATAGTCCTTCTAACTACCTTAATAATGATAAAATTCTTAGGAATTACAAGTGTCATCTTCCCATACAGAAATGTAAACAGTTAAACATTATTGAATCTCTCATGATTTCTCTTTCATGTTTACATTTTTATCTTTGAGTCTTATATGTGAAAGTCAGATTTTCTATTCAGCTCAGATCTTTTCATCAGGAATACTTAAAAGTTCTCTATTTCATTAAATATAATTTTTTTTCTACTGAAGGATTATACTCAATTTTCCTCTGTAGGTTATTTTTGGTTGTAACCCTAGGTCCTTTGCCTTCCAGAATATCATATCCCAAGCCCTATGATCCTTAATATAGAAGCTGCCAAATCTTCTGTTATCCTGACAGTGGCTCCACGATACTTGAATTCTTTCTGGCTGCTTGCAATGTTTTCTCCTTGACCTGGAAGCTCTGGAATTTGGCTATAATATTCCTAGGAGTTTTCACTTTGGGATGGCTTTCAGGAAGCAATCAGTAGATTCTTTTAATTTCTATTTTACCATTTGGTTCCAGGATAACAGGAAAATTTTCCTTGATAATTTCTTGAAAATTATGAAAAGAGAGTCAACAGCTTGGTAAAAGAGGCACAAAAAATACTGAAGAAAATTACACCTTAGAAAACAGAACTGGACAAATGGTAAAGAAAGTACAAAAATTCATTGAAGAAAGAAAGTACTCCTTAGAAAGAAGAATTGGGAAAGTGGAAAAAGATGTACAAAATGTCACTGAAGAAAATAATGCCATAAAAATCAAAATTGGGCAAGTGGAAGCTAATGACTCCATGAGACATCAAAAAACAACAAAACAAATTTTAAAAAATGAAGAAATAGAAGAACACATGAAATATTTCATTGGAAAAACAACTGACCTGGAAAATAGAATGAGGTGACATCATTTAAGAACTACTGTTCTACCTGGAAGCCATGATCAAAGGAAAAGCCTAGACATCATATTTCAAGAGATAATCAAGGAAAATTTTCCCATTATACTAGAAACAAAAGATAAAATAGAAATTGAAAGAATCTACTGATCACCTCCTGAAAGCCACCGCAAAGTGAAAACTCCTAGGAATATTATAGCCAAATTCCAGAGCTTCCAGGTCAAGAAGAAAGTATTGCAAGTAGCCAGAAAGAAAATTAAAATATCATGGAGCCACAGTCAGCATTGCATAAAATTTAGTAGCTTTCATGTTAAAAGGAGCAGAGGGTTTGAAACATGATATTTGAGAAGGCAAAGAAGCTAGGATCTCAATAAAAAATAACCAACCTATCCAGGAAAACTGAATATTATGTTTCAGTGGAAAAAATTGACGTTTAATAAAACAGAGGACTTTCAAGCATTCCTGATGAAAAGATCAGAACTGAACAGAAAATATGGCATTCAAACACAAAACTCAAGGGAAGCATAAAAAGGTAAACATAAAAGAGAAATAAAAAAAGGACTCAATAAAGTTAAACTGTTTACATTCCTATATGGGAAGATAATACATGTAGCTCTGAAGAACTTTATCATTATTAGGGCAGTTAGAAGGATTCTAACCTGTTCTAACTGTTTTGAAGAATAAGTTGGAACTATGCTCAAAGGGCTATAAAACTATGAATTATCTTTGACCCAGCAATACCACTAACTAGGTCTATATCTCAAAGAAATCAAACAAAAAGGAAAATAACCTATAGATACAAAAATAGTTATAGGAGCTCTTCCTGTGGTGGCAAAGGAATGAAAATTGAAGAGATGCCCATCAACTGAGGAATAGCTGAACAAATTGTGTATAATTGTGATGGAATACTATTGTGCTATAAGAAATGAGGAGGGGGATGGTTTCAGAAAAACCTGGGAAGACCTATATGAACTGATACAAAGTGAAGTGAGCAGAACCAGATCACTGTACATAGTAATAGCAATATTGTAATGACAATCAATTGTAAAATACTTAGCTACTCTGATCAATACAATGATTCAAGAAAATTCTGAAGGACTCGTGATGAAAAATGCTACCCACCACCCAAGACAGAAATGATGGAACTCTGAATGCAAATCAAAGTGTAATTTCTCATTTTCTACATTTTCCTTGCTTCTTATGACATGGTTAATATGGAAATATGTCTGACATTATTTCACACGTGTAATTGATATTATATTGTTTGCCTCCTCAGTGGGTGGGGAAAAGGTAAAGGGGATGGAGAGAATTTGGAAGTTGAAATTTAAAAAAAAGAACATTAAAAATAAAGAATACATTTTTAAAAGGCCTACTATTTCTACATTTTAAACCATGGTCTGGAAAGCCAAATCTCATCCTTATATACCTTTTTCTCAACCAGCTGTTTACTTCCTACATTTGCCACACTTTATGCAACTATAGTGATGAAACCACCTGTGACCCTAAGGTCTTCAATTTCTTATCAAGGAATAATTAATACATAATAATAATCTCTAGATTTCTTTTAGTAGTAAAATAGATTCCCACAAGAATCATAAGAAATTGACAGTGATCAATAGTTTAATAGTTTAGGATGGTCTTCCTTACCTCCCAGATATATACCATAGGAAAGAGTGATGGATTTGGTGTCATAGGACCTCAGTTTGAATCTCAGTTCTGCAACTTTGTATTTGGGGCAAGTCTCTAGGTAGGCTTCAATTTTCTCAACTATAGAATGAAGGAGTTAGACTAAATTGAAGGTTCTTAAAATGAGGTCCATGAACTTGTTCTTTAGATTGTTTTAATGATTGTATTTTAACCTAATCTGTCTCCTTTATATTCCCATATTTTTTTCATGCCTTTGAAAAGGATTCTGTGAAGTCCATAGGCTTCATCTAACAGTGAAAGGGATACATGACATAAAAAGGTTAAAAATACCAGGACCAGATGGTATCTAAGGTTCCTTTCATCTCTAAGTCTATGGTCCTATGATAAAAAGATGCCTCAGCATGGAGTCACTATCATTATTTAGCCAGGTGGCAGGACTGGGCTTGGAGTCATGAAAACCTGAACTTGAATTCTGCCTTAGACATTTGCTAGCTATCTGACCCTGGACATATGACTTAATCTTTCAGTTCCCTCAGTGGCCTAATTTTGTTCATCTATAAAATAAGGATAATTATATTTTATTGAGTTGTTGTGAGGATCAAACGAGATAACGTATATAAACTTTATAAACTTTAAAGGGCTATGTAAGTGCTATTATTTTTCCTCCTTCCTCAGGATGCCGTATTGGATGCCTTTTTTCCTAATTCCTGCATTCCTTTCAGGGCAAGGAGTTGTTTCCTTCTGAGAAAATACAGCTTCCTCCTTAACAGGAAGAGCCTGATACCTATTATTTTGTTCAAAGTGACAGTTCTTTTTCTACTGCTTTGCTTCTCTGTCATATTTTTCTAACCTTGAGACATGTTGGAATTCCCCTCAACACCTTAGGAATCTTTTTCTTTCATATTTTGTTCTAACACTTGGCATACTGCTTCACCAATAATAGGTTTCTTGAATTGTTTCTTGAATGTTTCTTGAACTGAGGTACTCATTTTTTTTCAAAGAAAACTCAAACTATGGCAGAAATTGGGTTGTAGACCAATATTTTATACTGTATACAAAAATAAAGTGCAAATTGGGTTGTAGACCAATATTTTATACTGTATACCAAAATAAAGTCAAAATGATTTAGCTATAAAGGCTGATACTATAAGCAGTCTGGGAGAGCAAGGAATAGTTTACCTGTCAGATTTATGGAGAATGGAGGAATTTATGACCAAACAAGAGATAGAGAACATTATGAAATGCCAAAAGGATAATTTTGATTACAATAAATTGAAAAGTTTTTGTACAAACAAAGTCAATGCAACCAAGATTAGGTGGGAAGCAGAAAACTGGGAAAGAATTTTTACTCTCTGATAAAGGCCTCATTTCTAAAATATATAGAGAACTGAGTCAAATTTATAAGAATACAAGTCATTCCCCAATTGATAAATGGTCAAAGGATATAAACAGGCAGTTTTCAGAGGAAGAAATTAAAGATATCTACAGTCATATGAAAAAATGCTCTAAATCACTATTGATTAGAGAAATGCAAATCAAAACAATTCTTAGGTATCACATCTGTCAGATTGGCTAACATGACAAAACAGGGAAATTATAAATGCTGGAGAAGATGTGGGAAAATTAGAACACTAATGCATTGTTGGTGGAGTTGTGAACTGATCCAACCATTTTGGAGAGCAATTTGGAACTATGCCCAAAGGGCTATAAAAATGTGCATACCCTTTGACCCTGAAATACCACCTCTAGGACTGTATCCCAAAGAGATCATACAAATGGGAAAAGGCCCCACATGTACAAAAATATTTACAGCAGTTCTTTTTGTGGTAGCAATGAATTGGAAATTGAGGGGATGCCCATCAATTGGGGAATGGCTGAACAAGTTGTGGTATATGAATGTAATGGAATACTATTGTGCTATAAGAAATGATGAGCAGGTAGACCAGAAAAACTCAGCTGATGCTGAGTGAAATGAGCAGAACCAGGAGAACATTGTACAGTTACAGCCACATCATGTGGTGACTAACTTGGATAGACTTGGCTCTTCTCAGCAATGCAAGGTTCTAAGACAACTCTAAAAGGCTCATGATGGAAAATTCTATTCATATCCAGAGAAGGAATTATGGAGTCTGAATGCAGATCAAAGCATACTATTTGCTCTTTTGTTTCTTCTTTCTCATGGTTCATTCCATTGGTTATAATTCTTCTTTGCAATATGACTAATGTGAAAATGTTTAATGTAAATATATATGTATAGCCTATATCAGACTGCATGCCATGTTGGGGAGGGGGAGAAAATTTGGAACTCAAAAGCCTGTGGAAATGAATGTTGTAAACTAAATATAAATAAATAAATTTAACAAAAAGAAAACCCAAGAAAGTGTGAGAGGTTCACAACCTGCCTCCTCTTCTTTTTAGTTGGTCACTAGACTGGGAATTTTCCTGAGAGAACAACTCAATGTCGAGGTGTTTCAGGTTCCTTATCTATAAGGTCAATATAATAATATTTGTAGTTCCTAATGAAGGAGGCTGTTATGAAGATCAAATGAGCATTTTTATGGATAGTACCTTGTAAGCCTAAAAGCATTACGTATATGTTGTTGTCGTCATCATCATCATCATCGTTGTCATTGGCATTATCCTCCTCATCATTAATTTCATCCCATTCTATTAAGTTTAGAAAGAAATGGCCCTGGGGCAAGTCATTACTTGCTATTATTTTCTTAAATTTAGTGTTTTGACTTCTGGGAGCCAAGATGTTGGAGTAAACAGGAAATCATTGTAACTCTCCCATATTCATCTCCAAATAAGCATAAAACAGCACCCTAAAATGAATCCTGGAACAGCAGAACCAGCAAAAAAGATGAGGTAAAACAATCTTTAGCCCAAGAGACCTGGAAGGTTGGCGGGAAAGGTCTATATCATTCGGGTAAAAAAGGAAAGAAGTCCAGGACAAGAAGTATCCCAGCAAGCTAGCAGCAAGCCCTACCCCAGCAAACCAGCAGGAGGTTTTGAGCCCTAGTGTGGTGGAGCAGGCAAATGCAAACACTAGAACCCCTCATGTGCTTCAGCAGAGCCGGGGGAATAGGCAGATGTTAGCTCTGGGAACTGCCATGTGCTTCAGCATACCCCCAGCAAACAGGCACCTGACAGCAGCTAGACCACCAAGTGCTTTGGCATAGCCCCTAAGAAATAGGTAGACCTCAATGCAGGGACCCCACAGATACCTAAGCAAAGGAATAGACACCAGTGCCAGGACCGCCCCCACCCCCAACCCAGCATGATGAGGTGAAAAGGCAGCTGCCAGCACTATGTCCTTCAGCACAGTCCCAGGCAAACAGGCAGATGTCAATGCAGGGCCACTCCACAGGCCTTGGCACACACCAGACACCAGTACTGAGACCCTGGCTCAGCACCTGGCAAACTTCCAGACCCCTACGGCCTCCAGCAGCACCAGCCACCCCCTTCCTATCCCCTCAGTGCAGTACCAGACACAAATGCTGCCCACGGGCCTCAGAGCAACATTAGTGCAGCATCAGGGAAACAGCCAGGCCCTGTAGCCCCTGGCACAAAAAGATTGGGACAGTGCCCCTTCCACACTAGAAGCAGAGCTCAAATTTAAAAGAGTAAGGGAAAAGGCCAGAAAAGATGAGCAAAAAACAACAACAAAAAATTATCTGGCCATGGAAAATTATCATGGTGACATGGAAGATCAAGACACAAACTCAGAAGAGGACAATAAGGTCAAAACACCTATGCGCAAAGCCCCAAAGAAAAATGGGAGTTGGTCTCAAGTCCAGAAAGAACTAATGGAAGACCTCAAAAAAAGAGCTTAAAAATCAAATAAAATAGTTACAAGAAAAATTAGGAAAAGAAATGAGAATTATACAAGAGAATTATAAAAAAAAGAGTCAACAACTTCAAAAAATAAAACAACTGTTTAAAAAGTAGAATTGGCCAAATGGAAAAGGAGGTACAAAAGCTTACTGAGGAAAACGATTCTTTAAAAATTAGAAATGGGTAAGTGGAAGCTAATGTCTCTGTGGCACATCAAGAATTAATCAAACAAAATTAAAAGAATAAAAAATTGAAGAAAATGTAAAATATTTCTTTGGAAATACCAATTGACCTGGAAAACAGATCCAGGAGAGAATAGTGTTAGAATCATTGGACTACCTGAAAGCCATAATCAAAAGGAAGACCTGGACAGCATCTTTCAAGAAATTATCAAGGAAAACTGCCCTGATATCCTGGAACCAGAAGGCAAACATTGAAAGAATCTACCAATCACCTCAGGAAAAAGATCACAAAATAACAACTCCAAGGAACATTATAGCCAAATTACAGAACTATCAGATCAAAGGAAAAATACTGCAAGTGGCCAGAAAAAAATTCAACTATCAGGGAGCCACAATCAGGATTACACAAGACTTAGCAGCTGCAACATCAAAGGATCAGAGGACGTAAAACATGATAGTCTCGAAGGCAAGTAAACTAGGACTATAACAAAGAATCACCTACCCAGAAAAATTAAGCATAATACTTCAAGGAATAAACTAGTCATTCAATGAAATAGAAGGATTTCATATGGAGGTCAGAGTTGAACAAAAATTCCAATATCAAGACTCAAGAGAAGTGTAAAAAGGAAAAGGAAAACATAAGAGATTCAATAGAGCTAAACTGTTTACATCCCTACATGGGAAGATGATAGTTGTAATTTTTAAGAATTGTATCACTAATACTGCAGCTAGAAGGAATATACATAGACAGAGAGTATGGGTAACAATCCTGATCTCAGATAAAGCAAAAGCAAAAATAGATCTAATTAAAAGAGATAAGGAAGGAAACTAAATCATATATTTGGTGTTTTAAGGAATATTATATAGCTGAATAAAATAATTCCTTTCTATAGTTGAGTAAAAGTATTAGGATATCAGCTCATCCTCTGCAGGATCAATGAAAGCACCTCAATATAACTACAGTAGCAAGACAAGAAGAGTGATATATACCTTATTCTGTTCCCATGATTTTGATTTCTTCTGCAAGGTCTCTATATTTGATAGTTTTTCATTCCATTTATCTTGGATATTGAGTATTTGTCATAGCAATATCAAAAAACACTGCTTTTAACTTTTTATGGATTAATGTGACATTTAGACAATTACAAATAACAGTTCTGTCTGTGATAAGTTTGTTAGTACATCTTAAGGATATTTTGAGGTTTATAACTTTAGTGTAGAGATTTGTAGTCTGTCAGTCTGTGAAATATAGTGTTTTTAGAAATCTAGTTATTGGGTCATGTTTTGTGAGGCATTTGGTAGGAACCAAGTTTTTGCTGCTGCAGTAATATGCTGCAAAATATTTTTAATTTCCTTACATACTCTGTGTTAATCACTAAGTCCAGAGCCCTTAAAAGTAACTCTTCTATAATTACTGGTTGTCATGATTTAGGTCCGAATTGCCATCATAAACCCTTTAATTTCCACAAACAAATCTGTATGACTCAGCTATTTGTTAGATGACTCTTTGTTGGCTGATTTCATGTGGCCATTGCCCATAGATGGAGGGCCTTTTGATTCTATTCTTCGATCATAACTGTTTCATAGGCTCGATCCAGAGGTAAACCACTTTCAGTTACATAAAACAAATCCATTAGTGTTATTAGTCTTTACTTTTGCTCAGTGATGTCTGTTTGCTCCAAAAGACTTCTTTAGGTTTTAGAACTGTTTATCATGTGATCTAAGAAAGTCTATCAGTCTTCATCCTCTTTTTTTGTTGAGAAAGCATTAATCTTCCTATTGTCATGTTTGGTGATAGGCTTTCTGTTTCATAATTATTATTGTTATATGAATTTTGTTGGTATATTTTCCAAATTTGTTATGATCTATTTCACAAATCCAAAAGTATACATTAAGATCAATATTGCATAGGTGTTAATTGCTTTAAATGTGTTCTCATTCGGTTTGGATTTTTGGTTATCAGTAAGTCTCAACGTATCTAGCCACAGCCTTTGTGTGTGTGTGCGTATATACACAATTATTATCCATTATTATCCTGTTCTCATATTTATCAATGGGTTTTAGACAGAAACAGATCTGGAATAAATTACTCTTATTCTTTTATTTGTAATGTTCTATAGAGTATTGCACCAGTCAAATATTATTGATATCATCAACACCATCATCACTATCAATACTTTCTTTTCCCTGATAACTTGGAAAATGGAGAGGTATTCCTCTAGCCCTTTCACTTTTTCCTAAGGGGTAGGACATTCTTTTCTTTGTGCACACAGATTGCTTGCTGTTTGTCCTTCAGTTTTGAAGAGGACCGTGGCATTAAGAAGGTGATATCATGACTGGTAAATGAATTAGATTTAAGTGAGGCAGGGCTGTGCAAAGTCACCAGCCTCACTCTCTCCTCTGGAGCCATCTGGGTCCAGTGGCAAGATATAGATCAGGATGACTGGAGATGGCCCAGGATTCAGTGGAAGACCTTGGACTTTTTAAGCTAAGGGCTTTCCCAGGTCTCAGTTTATCTGAGGCAATGCCCATCCAGTGATTAAGGCTAAGTAAGAAAAGAGGCAAAGAATGATCTCTTTTACCTAGTCAAAAAAAATTCATCTGGGAGGAAACCCTTAGGGTTTCTGGACAAAACAGAAACAACTGCTATTTACACTCACTCTGAGCCATCAAAGCACAATACAAATGAAGCTTGGGCTGGGACCTACTGTTGGCCAATCAATGAGAGCCAGAGTGATATGGGTTTAAGGCTTGGTCCTTAAAAAAGAAATCTAGCCTGTAAACCCCAAAATATCTTGAAAAAATATCTTCAAAATTTATATTCCTTTGGGCAGAGCACCTGCAAGTAAGGGTATGATTCCCTTTGTGAACAGGAGAGGAGGGAAGGAGAGAAGAAAGGATGGAGCTGCATTGCCCAACTGGAACTGGCCAGTTCGGTCCACAATGGGGCAGCTACTACCACTCACAGGTTGCTGTTTGTCCTTCATTCTCAAAGAGAACCACAACATCAGGAGGGTGATGTCATGATTTGCAAATGAATTGGCACAGAGATGTTACTTGAAATGAGCAGAAACATCAATCAGTCAAGAAGCATTTATTAAGCATCTACGATGTGCTAGGCACTGTATTTAAGTGTTGTGGATACAAATACAAAAAGTGAAATAATCCCTACTCTCAAGGAGAGTACATTCTATGGGGGAGATTACACATACATCTCTTATGCATATACAGAAAAAACCCTAAATAAATATAAGGTAGCATACAGTTAAGGAGTGAGGGCAACAGAAATTGAAGGAATTGGGAAAGGCTTTAATTAGAAGATGGTGCTTGAAATCTGCTCTCCTATAAAATGGAAGCAGATAGCAGAGTGGATCAAAAACCAGAATTCCACAATATGTTTACAAGAAACACATTTGAAGCAGAGAGACACACAGAGAGTAAAGGCAAGAGGCTGGAGCAGAATCTATGCCTTCTTCTTCTCTGTAGCTGCTTCTTCTACTCTTAAGGACTATGACTTTGAACCCTCTTAAAATGCAAACACCACCCCCCCAGGAGGAGTAATGCCTTAATCCAGGAGTTCTTGAACTTTTATGTTGAGAACTGGACCCCTTTTTGGGAATTTGGTAAAGCCAATAGGCCCTCTCTCAAAATGAACATTTTAAATGCATAGAATATATTAGTTATCAAAATATTTAGAAAAGCAGTTCAAGGGCCCCAGCTTAAGAAGTTCTGCCCTAATTTTCTCACTTTTAATTTGAGTACTCTGAACAAGTTTCACAAGAGGGAAGATGAAAGTTTATGATGAAGATACCAGGTATCTCAGAGCTGTCCAGGTAAGTGGGGTGTATTAAAAAGAAGTACAAATATAAAAAATGTAATACTAAGAATCAAAGGAAAACTTCACTTTTTCACAATTTTTCATCATTGCTCAGCTAATTATGTTTATTTGCATTACCACAAAATCTAAAATACTCTTACATTTCTATTTCTCAGCAAAACTTTACAACTGGTCTCCATCTTTCATAGATCTCCCTCTCATTACTATATTGCCTCTTCTCTTGTCCCACCCATCTTTTCTAGATTGAATTTCCCTTATCCCATCCCAATCCTAACCCTATAACCTTACCAACAGAGACATAACTAAAATTTCCCCATCTACTACTGGAGGAATAAACAACAACATATGATAATAATTGTGTAACAAATCGCTTTAGGTTGCAAAAATTTAGTACCAGTTGCCATAACTATATAACAGAAGGTTGTTACCCTCCATAACCTAACAGAAGACAAATCTTTATACTACAAATGCAAACCATAAAATTTCCCTGATAATCCAACAAATAAATTGTAGTGGCACCAGAGAATCTTTGCAAAAAAAAAAACCTGCCCCTACTTACCTTGCCAATGACAATGACCTATAGAAAAGTCACTATACTGAATACTCAAATTCTAGATTATTTGAAATGAAAAGATCTTAAAATACAGAGATTTCACAAAAGAAATCCAATGTACATGGGAACAGGATGAATCATATATCTATCATCCTAATTAGCAACAGCTAGGTGGCACAGTGGATATAGTGCTGGACTTGGAGTCATGAAAACCTGAACTCAATCTGGCCTCAGACACTTAGTAGGTGCATGACTCTGGGCAAGTCATGTGACCTTTGTTTGTCTCAGTTTCCTTTTCTATAAAATGGGGATAATAATAGCACTTACATCCCAGGGTTTTTGTGAGGATAAAACGAGATAATATTTGTAAAGTGACAATACATTCAATATTAATATTATTATTCTTGTGTACTGTCTGCTACTGGAGTTGTCTTAGGGATGCTTTGAATGGACCTGGAGAAGATGAGCTAATGTCCCACAACTTTTATTCCTTTATAAAAAAAAAATTACTTCTGAAGATGGTGGCTAGAAAGCAGGGACTTGCTTAAGCTCTCCCCCAGATCCCTCCAAATACCTGTAAAAAATGGCTCTGAACAAATTCTAGAGCTGCAGAACCCACAAAATAGCAGAGGGAAGCAGGGCTCCAGCCCAGGAAAGCCTGGATGGTCACTGGGAAGGGTCTATCACATGGAGCTGGGAGCAGAGCAGAACACAGCCCAGTATGGGCCATGCCAGGACCAACCAGACCAGGAGCCAGGTGGTACAGATGGTAGGGCCCTGAATCATTGAGCTGTGGCAGTTACCGGACTTCTCATCCTACAAATGCCAAAGACAACAAAGCAGGTAGTGGGAAAAACTGCTGGATCCGAGTGAAAGAAGTTCACAATTGGCCCCAGCCCCGGGGGCGCGAAAGTGGTGCAGCTCTGGGGCTGCTTCCAGAGCTCCAGCTAAGGTTGCTTCTGGCCCCTGGCCCACCCAGTGGGAGGAATTAGGCAGCGGATCAGAGCAGGAGTGCAGAGCCTGCTTGGATCTGGGTCGTGGTCCGGGTTGGCAGTTTTGGGGGGAGGAAGAGCACTGGTGTGGCAGAGCTTGCTGTGTAGAAGTAGCTCTGAAAACAGCAGTGCAGCCCCTAAAGCTTGGGACATAGTACTTTCTACTCTACAAGCAGTCATGCCCCAATGAAAAGCTCAAGGGTCAAGTAGTTGTCTGGGAACATCAACAGGCAGTGAAAACGAACTCAGATTCAGACTCAGACTTTGAAATCTTTTTTTGGTGATGAAGAAGATCAAAACATACAGCCAGAAGAAGTCAACAAAGTCAAAGAGCCTACATCAAAAGCCTCCAAGAAAAATATGAATTGGTTTCAGGCCATGGAAGAGCTCAAAAAGGATTTGGAAAAGCAAGTAAGAGAAGTAGAGGAAAAATTGGGAAGAGAAATGAAGATTGATGCAAGAAAATCATGAAAAACAAGTCAATGACTTGCTAAAGGAGATCCCAAAAAATACTGAAGAAAATGGAAAGTGGAACTGTTTTGCTTACATTCCCACATGGAAAGATGATGTGTGTAATTCATGAGACCATTCTCAGTATTAAGGTAGTTGAAGGGAATATACATATATATAGACAGAGGGCACAGGGTGAGTTGAATATGAAGGGATGATATCTAAAAAAAAAATCAAATTAAGGGATGAGAGAGGAATATTTTGAGAGAGGGAGAAAGGGAGAATGGGGTAAATTACCTCACATAAAAGTGGCAAGAAAAAGTAGTTCATTGGAAGGGAAGAGGGGGCAGGTGAGAGGGAATGAGTGAAGCTTGCTCTCATCGGATTTGATTTGAGGAGTGAATAATATACATACTCAACTGGGTATGTTACCCCACATGAAAGTAGAAGAAAGGGGATAAAAAGGGGGGACAATAGAAGGGAGGGTAGATGGGGGAAGAAGTAATCAAAAGTAAACACTTTTCAAAAGAGACAGGGTTAAGGGAGAAAATTGAATAAAGGGGGACAGGATAGGAGGGAGGGAAATATAGTTTGTCTTTCACAACATGATTATTTATGGGTGTGTTTTGCATAACGATATGTGTGTGGCCTATGTTGAATTGCTTGCCTTCTCAAGGAGGGTGGATGAGGAGGAAAGAGGGGAGAGGATTTGAAACTCAAAGTTTTAAAAGTAGATGCTCAAAAAAAAAAGTTGTTTTGCATGCAACTGGGAAATAAGATATACAGGCAATGGGGCACAGAAATCTATCTAGCCCTACAAGAAAGTAGGGAGAAAAGGGATGGGGGGTAGGGGGAGTGGGGTGACAGAAAGGAGGGCTGACTGGGGAGTGGGGCAATCAGAATATATGCCATCTTGGAGTGGGGGGAGGGTAGAAATGGGGGGAAAATTTGTAACTCAAAATCTTGTGGAAATCAGTGCTGAAAACTAAAAAATATTAAATAATAAAGTATGGAATTCAAAAAAATTACTTTTTCCATCTGTACAATACTAAATTAAATGTATAATCTGCCAGATTTTAAACATAACACACAAACAGTAGGATAGCAACTTGTCCAAGGTCAATTTCTATTTGAACTCCACATAAGATGAGAAGAATAAGAAAATAGCAATGGTAATACATGAAGAATCAGTGATTTCATCAGTATAGGAACTATGGGAATTCCCGTCAGCAATGCAGGTAGATGGTAAGCTAACCAAGACTCAGGAGATACATCCTAAGGAGTTGCCTGAGATACAGAGAAGGTAACTGTCTTGTCATGTCACATAGTAAGAGTCAGAAGTGGGATATTTTGATCCTATATCTTTCCTTATAAACTTCTACATACCGAATAGTTATTATCAATGTAATTATTAGTATTTTATTGCTATTATTAGCATAGAAGCAGCATTGCATAGGGAATAGACTAGAATCAAGACTACAGACAGTTAAGAGAACTACCCAGTTCTTATTTATGTGAAGGAGTTTGTTCTTTCCATCACACAGGCCCAAACCCCCTGCAAATATGGAAATAAATGTACAAAATAAATACACAGTAATTTTTTGGGTGAAAAGTAGTGAAAAGATCATGGAAGTCTTCATGTAGAAGGTGGCACTTGAGCTGTGAAAGAAATTCTAAATTCTGTGATGGGTGAAAGATGAAGTAACTGAGGAAACAAAGGTTTGCTCTTCTGAGTATATCAATTTATTAAGAAATGTATGCCAAGTGCCCAAAAAATTAGGACCAGGTCCCTTCCTTAGCTTAGGGCTGGACCCTGAATACAGGGGGAACCAGACTTTTCTACATTAAAAGCAATTAATCAAATAAGGCCAATTAATTAAAAGGAAACAATACAACATTAGATAGTCTGATTTTTAATTGAAGGAAAGATTAGGGATTTTCCAAATTGAGAGGCAGAGAGTGAATGGGTGCAATTCCTTGAATTCAGAAAAACAAGGGTACGAGTCTCCCCAAGTGTCTATGAATAATCAAAGGAGCATGGAAACAATAACAGTTTGATTAGTATGGGGCCAGTTTTCAGATAAGACATATGGGTTGCTTGAGATGTATGTACATATGTATGTGTGTATGCATGTATGTATACATATGTGTGCATGTATATGTGTGTATATAAACTCCTTTAATCAAGCTTTGGATCTGACTTTTTGGTTAGTACAACCTAGATCCTTGGTTAAGTGTTTCCAAGCAGCAGGGAGATGTGGTCCACTTTCCCAGTCATGCAGGGTTAGGTTCTACTAATGCAAGAAAGTTTTCTCCCAATTCCTACAAATGAATAAAGTTTCCTCACAAGACAGAAATTGGACTAGACCATAAGTGAATAGAAATAAGCTGGCTCCAGAATTGAGTCAAAGGATGGAGTCAGTGTGGTTCACTCAGTTCCCACAATTAACCACTTGCTATCCTAATCCCCTTAACAATGAACTCACACCCAAAAGTACTGTAACTCATGCCTGAGTGAAGCTTATCTAACACATGTATTTTCTCCACTAAGGCACATCACAGCCTTCTTGTTCTCAGGAACACTAAAAAGCACTCAGCTTGGGGCCATTTTAAACAGTGAAATCACCAATAAAACGTACAAAATGCAAAAACAGTGGCACTAAATAGACTGGGCAAAGGACACTTATTTACAGTAAAAGAGCTAGAACAAAAAAAGCAGAGCATTGCCTTATTTGACCTCAACTGGGAATGTGTGTTGGCAACTTAAATTTTTGCCACTCTGCCACATGCTACACTGCCATGTCCAGGAATAAAGTTTAAGTTCTATGACTATTGATTTTGAGATTACAAATAAATTCTAGCAAGCAGATGAATTTGCAAACACGGAATCTGTGCATAATGAAGATCATCTGTATATTCTGGGTATGGGGGACAGCTACTGCAAAAACACGGAGATGACATGAAATATTGTGTGTGATGTCTATCAATAGAATGTATGAAGGGGATTAATAACATAAAGTAAGACTTGAGAAGCACACTGGAGTTAGATTTTCAAGAGTATTAAATGTCAAACAGAAAAGTTTATATTTGATTGTAGAAGGAGTAGGGAGCCACTGGAGTTTATTGAACAAGGAAATGGCATGTCCAGACCTGTGTTTTAAGAATATCACTTTGGACATTATGCGGAGGATGGACTGGAGTGGGAAGAGGCCTGAGGCAGAAAGACTAATTAAGAGGCTATTCAGATAGCCCTGGATAGAGGTAATAAAGATTTAAACTACAGTGGTGGACATGTAAGCAGAAGGGAGATAGATGCAAGAGGTGTTGTGGAGATAAAAATTGACAAGTCTTGGCAACTATATATGAGATGAAGGCCAATAAGGAATTAAGGAAGACTAAAGCTGTGAACCTGGGTGACTGGAAGGAAATAGGAAAATCTGGAAGGGTGGAGAGTTTTGGGGGAAAGATAATGAATTCAGTTTTGGACATTTTGAGTTTGAGATGTCTATGAGACATCTTCTTTGAAATATTCAACAGCCACCCAGTTGGTGATGAGAGACTGGAACTTAGGAGAGAAACTAGAGATGGATATATAGGTCTGAGAGCCATTTGCTTAGAGGTAATAATTAAACTCAAGTAAGTTGGTGAGGTCACTCAGAGAGAGTGTAAAGTGATGTATGTAAAATGCTTTGCAAATTTTAAAGTATTATATAAAAATTAGTTATTATTATTGATCTGTGTCCTGCCTATCAAATGAATGGTTGCTATTTTGTCTCCAGGTCACTATAATGTACAACTGTATCTAACAATAGTTGTCTTATACAGTTTTTTAATAGGTTAAAAAAAGCCTATAAAACTTTTCATCAGAATATAAAACTTGCATAGAACTCTAGGTATATTTTTTAAAAAATGATCCTTTCTTCCTATTACTCTTTCCTCCATGACACATATCATTAAGGGAGAAAAATGTTTGTACATGTTAGCATTTTTCCTAGGTAGAAATTCTCTAAAAATTCATAGCAGAATTGGAAGAGGATTGAAAGTATTTTATTTTATGTCTGATTTCCTTTAGGTCCACAAACTGATTTCTTTTAGACCTATCCTGATTTAATTTAGGCTGTGGACACATGAGGTGCTTGAACTTTCTTATGGCCTAAATGTTATTAGTGACTGCAGGAACCAAGAACAAAACAATTACGTGGTAGACTCCATGCTCAGCTGAGTCATTTCACTGCTAGGAACAGGGTGGTTTTATCTGGTTGTTACTCCACCAGTATGCAAATGACCGTATTTAAATCATTAGTAAGGTGATGGCTACTGTTATTCCTGGCTCAGAATAGAAATGAAAATCAGTTTTCTAGACAAAAGAACCAAATTCACTTTCTGTAAGACATCCCCTACCTTTATAATGACTGCATTGCCCTTACCTATAATTTTCCAAAGTTTGCTCCTCAATTTCTTTGCTGTCCAGTTTCTCTTGAATGTGGTCCAGCATTTTTTGGAGTTGGGTATTAGTCTGCAGAGCCTGTTCCAAGCTTAAAGCAAGCTTCCTATTGTCTTCTCTGGACACATCTAGTGCATTATGTAGTGGTTCCACCTGAAAGAAGAGAGCAACGAGATGCTTTAATTTCATTGAAGTACATAGGAGGAACATCTATGTACCTTGTACACTCATATCACTTTATCAATTAGAAGTGGTTGGTTGGAAAACAAAGAAAGATCCCAGATGTCTACATTAGTACAGTGACAACATGCAGAAACTTATAATGGGTATATATTTGATTTGTAAGAATTTGCTATCTTTTTGAGTGAATAGATTGATCCTATTAGAGGTAATTGAAAGAATTCGCCTGTAAAGGGTCCTCAGAGCTTTGAAAATATAGCTAGTGGATATATTTTAGATTCTCCTGAAGTTACAAGTTCTTTTCTAAATCCTTTAACTTCTGAATTTTAAAAATGTATTAAATGCAAAAAAAAATGTTAACAATACAAGAGACATATATAGAACTTTAAAGTTGTCATGAGCAAAAGACAGTAAAGTGAATTTTACTCCAGGCCTGATAGTGACATTGTACACTTCCTTCATGGAGCCTGTTTCCCATTTGTAACCTTGTCACTAGTCAAAGTCATCTTTTAGTAAAAAGGGAATTTATGCAATTCTTTTTCATTCAGTTTTTTGGTTCTTCAAAAATCTGTGGTTCAGACATTTCCCATAAAAATAAAAAATTTTGTTTTGTCACCTATGAAAACTTGGCCTCTACCTCGCTATTGTGCTGGGCTTTTACAATAAGGAGTCTGGATTGCCATTCATCCAATTCTGCTTCTAGCTTCTGTACCTTCTGCTGATTTAGAAGCCTAAAAATTAAAAAGAGAACAAAAATGACTACAGCAAATAATCTTGACATAATAGCACTTGGAGGTTAGGTAATAGCTTTTCATCAGCTTAAAAGCCTTAATTATATTACTTTATTGATTCCCAAGACATTTATAAGTTTGTGGGGGGCAGTTATTGGCCTCAATTTCAGATTACAAAGCTAGTAACAGAGATTAAATAATATTCCTAAATTCCCATAGTCAGGGTGTCAATCAATAGTCATTCAAACAATAAATGCTTATTAAACATCTGTGTGCCAGGCACTGTGCTAGGAATACAAAAAGAGGCAAAAGACAGTTCCTATCCTCAAGGAGCTCACAAGATAATGTAGGAGACAGCAAGCATACAAATATGGACAATAAGCTATACACAGGATAAGTACAAAATAATCAAAAGAGGGAAGGCACTAAAATTAAGAGGGGTTGGGAAAGGCTTCCCATAGAAGATATCATTTTAGTTGGGACTTGGAAGAAGCTGAGGATGCCAGTAGGTGGAGATGAGAAAGCAGGGAATTCCAGGGCAGTCAGAGAAAATGCCTGGAACCGAGGGATGGAGGGTCTTGTTCTCGGAATAGCAAAGAGGCTGGTGTCACTGTATCAAAGAGTACTTACTTGTGTTAAGGAGTAAGGTGTAAGAAGACTGCTAAGGTAGGAAGGGGCTAAGTTATGAAGGGCTTTGAATGACAGAGCATTTTGTATTCAATCTTGGAGGAGTTAGGGAGCCACTGGAGTTTATTGAGTAGGGAGGCAGAAATGGTTGAACCTGTGCTTTCTGAAGATCAGTTTGATGGCTGAATGGAGGATCTGTTGGAGTGGCTAGAGACTTGGTTGTTGTCCTTCGTTCTCGAAGAGGACCAAAATGACATCACTAAGAGGCAGGCAGACCCACCAGTAGGCTATTGCAATAGTCCAGGTGTGAAGTAATGAGGGCCTGCACTAGAGTGATGGCAGTGTCAGAAGGAAAGAAGGATGATTTCAGAGAGGTTGCAAAGGTGAAATTAATAAGCCTTGGCGACAAATTGGATATGAGAGAATGAGAGATAGTTGGTAGTTGAGGATGACACCTAGGTTGAGAGCTTCAGGGACTGGAACGATGACGTTGCCCTCTACAATAATAGGGGAGTTAGGAGTAGGGAGAGTTTAAGGGAAAAGATAATGAGTATGTGGCATAAGTTAGATCAGAAACTATGGGGCAGAAAATTGAGTGCAGAAAACTGAGTTTTCCATTACCTTTTTAACTCTTTATGATTTCTAAGTATACCACTCTGCAAAAAGTAGGTACTTATAACATGCCATTGACTAACTTATGATAAGCAACATTTTCCAAGGATCTACTATGTTATTCAGGAGCTAAGAGATGATCCATTTTCAGCAGAGGCCCTCTCTTTGCCAAAGCCAGTTGTAAACCCACTCTCTCTCATTTCCTGAGAACTTGTCCTTTGATCAGCCCTTCACTTTCTCTTCTTTTCAGTCTTTGTCCGAAGGCTCCTTTATTGTTGCCTACAAATCTGCCTAGCCCTCCTCCATTCTCAAAAAAACTTTCTGTGACCTTGTTGTTCAGTTATTTAGTTGTGTCTGACTCTTCATGACCCCGTGGACTATAGCATGACAGGCCCTTCCGTGCTCCGCTATCTCCCGAAATTTGTTCAAGCTCATGTTCATTGCTTCCATGACACTATCTATCCATCTCATCTTCTATCATTCCTTTTGTCTTCAATCTTTCCCAACATCAGGGTCTTTCCAATGAGTACTGTCTTATCTCAAGCTATAAAACTGTAGCTTGACTCCTTTTCATAGCCAAAAACCTAGAAAAAGCTCTCTACAATCCTGCCTCCACTTTCTCACCTCCCACTCACTTTTCAACCCTTTGCAATATGGCTTCCACCCCCACCACTAGGTTCTCTGTTGGCATTTAAAGCCACAATGTAGCTCCAGGCTACCTCCTCATAAATGACAGTGAATATCCTTACCTCCATGTCCTTGTTAGCCTATCTCCAATGCCTTTTCTTACTGCTAGCTCCTTCCAACCTCTGCAATCTTACTTGTGAACCCTCTTGAAAATCACTTTGTATATATCTTGTATTTATTTATTTGTGAACCTGTCGTTACCTTCCAGTAGAATGCAAACTCCTGAAAGGCAGGGAGTATCTTCCTCTTGCATTTCTATCCCCAGCACCTGGAGTAGGGCTTGTAGTGAATACCTAATAAGTGCTTGATAACTCTCCCGGGAAAAGTGGGAAGCAACTGCTATGATGAAGCCAGAGGTTTTGGCTTGTCTGATTTTGTAAACCAGACCAATGGCATCAAACTCAAATAGAGATGGATCCCAATTACATTTTAATCTGGTTCAGGTACACTGCAGAGTTTCATAGGTTGAGCAGCATGCTGTATGTTTGACACCTATTATTAAATTAATTAGGGGCAGCCAAGTGGGACACTGAATAGAGTGACAGGCCTGGAGTCAGGAATATGCATCTTCCTGAGTTCAAACCTAGCCTCAGACACTTAGTAGCTGTGTGATCCTGGACAAGTCATTTAACCCTGTTTGGCTCAGTTTCCTCATCTGTAAAATGAGCTGGACAAGGAAATGGCAAACCACTCTAATATCTTTGCCAAGAAATCCCAAAATGAGGTCATGAGGAGTTAGATATGACTGAAAAATGACTGAACAACAACTAAAATAAGTAATTATTAGTCATTACTAGTAATTATTATGAGTATTACTAGTAATTATTACTAAATTTAAAAATTATTAATTTTACACCTATATAAGACCAATGTTTTTTCTAGTTTGATTCTCTTCCAAAAAGTTATTAGCTGACTTATTTATTTTTCCTCCTTTAAAGAACTCCTTTAAATATAGTTTCACTAAAACAATTTTATTAATATATTTTATCTTTTATACAATAACCTTTTCTTCTCCTTATTAAAAAGAAAAAACAGCTAGACAAAAATTACTGACAAAGTAACCTCATCTGTCAGCATATGCAACATTTCAGGTCTACAGTCCCCCACCTCTCTGAGAAGAGGGAAGTGTGTTTCATCATCTGTCCCCTGTGATCGAGATTAAGTATGCAATGTAATTTCAAGTGATAATAAAAAAATATTTTTAAGGTCCTGTTATCTGTGATACATCTTCACACTCATAAAGAAACCACTGTTATAATTTCAGCTGATTTACTTAAAGTAAGTCTATGACAGAAAAGTAGTCTTTAGTTCTCAGAACTGAACACTTAAGAAGCTTATTTCTGGTATATCATTCTAATAAGTAGAAGGTAAATTCAAGCTGGGACATCCTGGTGAATGTTCAACAACCAGGCTCAAATGTATGGGTACATACTTTTAAGATTAATTTGCATGATTAACACTTTCAATCCACAGAACAATGCCCTGATTTGTAGTGACTGCCAATTTCTTAGGTGTAAATGCTCACACTGAAAAGTTAAAAATGGGCTGGTAGACTAATTAGAGCTATCTCCAGCACACCCTTAAGTTCAATCTAGAGGGCGTATTTACCTTGAATTATCTTTATAGCTATACTTGCTAGACCTGAAGTCAGCATGAGTAAAGCTACAATCCATTTGTCAAACAGTATAACAATTTTAATTTATTGGAGAATTTGTGCTGAAGAAGATTAATTGCAATGATCTGTTATGTTTCATTTTGCTCCAATACTATGAAATTTGAAATTGGATTTCTGAAAACCACATTCACTTCTACCTCTGACCTGGAAAAATGTCATAGTATTAGCCTCCAAAAAAGGAAGAGGTAAAAAGTAATTTTATAACACTGGATATAAAAAGAAGGAATGTGGAGAAGAAAACAGACAAATGAAATTTTAGATACCTCTCTTTCTTGAGGCCCGAAATCTCTGAATCCCTCCGCCCTAATTCCATCTGCACCTTCTCCAGAGCTTCTTGCATTTTACTGTGAGAAGCTAATACGTTCTCCAGCATGACTGTGACTTTGCAGTTATCTTCCTTAGCCTCTGCCAGCTGTCGCTGAAAGTTTCCCATCTAATGTAAAATCAAATAAGAGGGACAAGTTTGATTGTAATAACTGCTGCTTTACCAACCTTGTTTCTGAGTCCTCAGAGGGTCAAAGCATGTACATGGAAGGCAGCATACTTCAGATTATTTTTCAATGCATACAGACAACTGCACAGTAGGATGCTGGGGAGAAAAAGAGAATCCTGTGGGTTTTTTAAAATGTCTTCCATTCAGCCATGTACCACATCATCCTATATGAAAAAAGCTTGACTCTGTTCTTCATTATGAACTGCAAAAATTACCTTAGGAGAATTGTTTAGATGTTGCAGAAGAACACTGTAACGTACAGCCTTCTCCACAGTGTAAATCTTGCAGCAATTGATATCAAAGACAAGGGACCTAAGCTATGTTTTCACAAATGACGTTGCAAAATAGGGATGATAATATGGCATACATTTTTAAAAATTTATTATTATTCTGATATCACCTTCATTTCCAAAAATCTCCCTCCCCTTCCCTTTCCAGTAGATCATCACTTGTAACAAAAGTAGAGGGGCAAAAAGGCATTCAGCAAAACTAACAAACACATCATCTGAGTCAGATGCAATGTTCTATATCCAGAGGATGCCCCCCTCCCTTCATTCTCTGCAAAGAAGAGAGGGAGGGGTGCATTTTCTCATCTCTTCTTGAGGTTAGAGCTTGACCGTTAAAATTACATAGCATTCGTGGTTTTTGTTGTTGTTGTATTCTTTCCATTTACATTGTTTTGGTCATTGTGTGTTCTGTTCGTCTTGTTCTGTTTACTTCCTTCTGCAGCAGCTCTTATACGTCCTCCCGTGCTTCTCTGAATTCTTCAAATTCATCACTTTTTTTATGAAGTAGTGATAATATTCCACTACATTCCTGCACCACAATTTGTTTAACCATTCCCCAGCTGATTGGCATCTACTTTGTCTTAATGGTTTGACTTTTTAAAATTAACATTAGTTCTCTAATACATTAATATAAACATCAAAGGATAAGTTATTTTTATTCAGGGCCTAAAGATTTTAAAGAAAAACTCCAACAGAGAAGAAGTCTGGCTTCTTTCTTTAACTTTCTAAGACAAAAAAAAATAGGAAAGAAAAAGGATTTTGGAAGGGAAATACTTTAAAGGTAGTTTAAAGCCACCTTGCCTTTAAGGGGGAAAAACATCAAGCTGGTTGGAGAAAGGTCTCTTTTTTGTTTAGTTTTCCTCCTTGCCAAATATGGCAACAACATAAGGAATGTGGCTTATGAAAGGTTCTCACTCGTGTTTCACTAACAGGAGATTTGCCAGTTTCCTTGCCTTGCTCCTTTCCCTTTCTTCCAAAGCCTCCAGGTGCCCCCTTATTTTATGACTTTCTCTTGATGGCGCATCACGGGATTTAATTGCCCGAGAAAAATCGTCTTCATTCTTTTCAAGAATAGTTTGCATCTTATGAGAAAAAAAAATGATTAATATTTGCAAAATATAGGAGGTGAATGATCAGAATGAGAAACTTAGGGCAACTTAGAAAACAAATGTTAAAAATATTAAAATAATATTAATAATGGTCACATTCTCTGGATTTTACAAAAGATAACATTTTTCCCCCCATAATGGTTTGTTATAGTTAAAAGTAAACACATGGGCAAAAAATAGCTTATAAATTTCACATAAAGACTACAATAAAAGTAAATAAAGAATTTTAATGAGATTATAATGTAGAACAAGGAAGAAATAAACATTATCTAATCTTTTTTTTTAAATACAGGTAACTTTTTTGGAGGTGACAGGGAAATGAAAACTAGTTTAATGGAACTGAAATAGCTTAGAAAATAGCTTTACATCAGAGTAATAATGATGTTAGAAGTGCACAGGATCACAGACAGAGTTGGAAGGCACTTTGCAGTTCATATAGTCCAATCCCCTCATTTTTCTGACAAGTAAACAGACCCAGAGGGTTTGAGTGACTTGTCCAGAGTCACACAAGTATCAGAAATATGTTGTGAACTCAGGTCCTCTGGAATTAAAGGAAGTGTTTTATATACTGTAGAAATTCTAACTATGACTAGTTTATTTTCTACTCCCCCCCCACCCCTGCATGCGCGCGCGCGCGCGCACACACACACACACACACACCAACAAAATACTTTTTGTCCTCAATTTTTCTCCAACTTTTAGCATATCAATAAAATTTCTCTAGATAATCATTATTTTAAAAGCTTTATTTCCTAAAAGATTTTTTCCTTTAACTTTTTTCTTTTCAAATATTTGAAAAGTTTAGTATTCTTGGAGTGAAATTCAACTGATTCAAAGGGAAGAGTATTGCCTTGTAGATTCTAATATCCCAGCTTTTTTCCCAGGAAAAGATACAAGAAAGAAGTATCATTCTGTCAATTAGCACCATTGTTCAAGGTCTAACCAAATATGCCTGCAAATTCCTGTTTTAAGCTGTAATACAGCCATTAACTGTAATATATACACCAGGGTGCTTCTTGCTGTAATGTTTATAGAAAGCATGCAGAACCTCTTCAATGTCTATAATAAATTTCCTACTATTTTTAATATCAATTGAAGATTTTTTACTAGAACTTTTAAAGAACCATACTCTTCCATGCTCAATTATTTGAAATAGAAATGGAAATTATAGAGAAATAGTTAAATATTTAAATAGAATAGAAATGTAATTACAAAATCATTTAACCAAGGCTTTATTAAAGCTAATATGTCCTGAGTTGAGATTGGAGATATCTAAAAATGTAGAATTTTTTTCTAAAAATGATTTTTAAAACATCTGTTCACCTCCACCTCTTGAAATAACAACTTTCCTTCAAGGCCTAGCTCCAGTTTCACCCACTACATGAGGCCTTTCCAGATCTCTCCAGTTGCTAGTGTTCTCTTCCATCACCTATAAAACTGCTTTGTATTTATATACTTTCTATATGTTTTGTATTTATTTAACTATTTGTTATTTCCCTACAATAAAAGAGCTCCCTGAGGTCATACACTATTTTTCTTTTGTATGCCAGCAATTGCAGGATTGAAATGGTCAGATTTTATATCTTGATCTCCAAAGTAAAAAAGGAAGTGATTACATGACAGCCAGAACTGGAGCTCAGATCTAAACCCTCCCTTACATTTTCTATTTCAGTATGATCTATTTCTTATATAATTAAATCTTGTTGACATGTTGAAAGGCCCTCAGTATTACCTTTATATATTTTCGCTTACTATATGAATTTTTCTTGGTTTTATACTTGAAATTGCAATAAGGTTCCTAATCACCATTTTAAATGCTCATGGTCTTCACTCACCAAATCTCTTTTTAAAATTTTTGATGTTTCTTCAGTTGTTAATGGTCTGGCAGCAAGAATATCTATTTTACCTTCCAGTCTTCCCTCCATGGTCTTAATAGCATTCAAAAGAGTCTTCAGAGAGACCTTTGAGTCCCCCAAATCCTGAGGAGATCTCACAGAAGGTAAGACAGGTGCAAAGCTGACTCGGCGTGAAGGACTTGAAATAACACTGGGTAAACCAACAGTTGAAATTCTTTCCTTTCCATTGTTTAAAGTGGACCTAGCAGGACTTTCAGTGGACTTTGCAGACATTGGTCTTTCTAGAGATTTCTTTCTTCTTGATGGAAAAACCATTTCAGAATAATTTAATCAACAAGAACAAGATTTTTTGGGAGGTAGACACCTGCTCAGGAGAAATTACTTAAATGTTTTGTCTGACTTAATAGTAAAAGATATTTAGATGGTGAAGAAATCACACTTCAGAGAATACCCTACTGAAGACTAAGACCTATGTAACTTCTTAAACTAAACTGTCAAAACACTATCTTCAGTGTAACCTGTTCAACGAAGTCCCCTTTTCGAACTTTGTGACCTCATTGCTCATCACCAGGATCATACAGTTGATTGGAACTTTAAGTGAATTCTATGTGAAGACAAATTGCAAGTCCTTGGTTACCATGTACACAGAATTTTTGCTTCTAGATTAAAGGCAACACGGTACAGTGGAAAAACATCAGACTGGGAGTCAGGGGACTTGAAGTGCAGTTCTAATACTGTTGCGTGACTGAAGCCATCATTTAATTAATCTTTTTTTCTTATCAATTCAAGTTTTAGTTTATTTATCAATTCAAATGATGGGCTCAGACTAGATGACCTTGAAGATCTCTTCAAGATGCCATGATTTTAAGTTTTAGTTTAAAAATTCAATTCAACCCATCAATAATACTTCCCAGCCGTTTCCTCACTGTGCTGCCTACATTCTAGTCATCATCCTCATCTCTCTTACCCTGCCACTACCTTGGAATACATCATGGGACAGCAGGTTCTCATAGGTGAGATTTTTGCCTTATTTTTCAGGAAAACTTGGCCTTCATATTATTTCCTGGCCAGCTATACAGCATGTTGCTGGTCCCCCTCCTCCTTTCCTAGCTCTCTTTTATGTATAATCTTTCTTAATTAAAATGTAAACTTCTTGAGGGCAGAGTTTGTCTTGTTTGCTTGTATTTGTGTTCCCAGCACTTACAATAGCGGCTGGAATATAGTAACTGTTTAGTAAGATAAATGCTTGTTGTATCTATCTATCTATCTATCTATCTATCTATCTATCTATCTATCTATCTATCTACCTATTTGTCTGTCTGTCTGTCTGTCTATCTATAGCATAATGATAATGATTAACTTAACAAAGTCTTGTCTTCACAATTTGGCTTCAAGCTATCTTTTTCTAACTCTACATTTCAGCCAAACTAACCTACTTGATGTTCCCTGTACGTGGCATTGCATCTTCTCCCCCTATTTTTGCACAAGTCTCTCATATCTCCAATACTCTCTTTCCTCACTTTCACCTCTTGAAATTACTATTTTCCTTTCAGGTCCAGTTCAAGTGCTACCTTCTACATGAGGCTTTTCCTGATCTTCCCAGTTTTTAGTGTTCTCCTCCACTACCTACAAAACTAGTTTGTGTGTATGTAAATGTTCTTTTAAAAAATATTTTATTCACAGTCTTTTTTTTTGCATTAGTTACTTCCCATTAATTTCTTTCTCCTACTACCACAAAGCCCTTTCTTGTACCAAATAAATAGTCAAGCAAGATAAACCAAAACATTTACCATGTCTGAAACAATATGTCTCATCCCTTAACTGCTTAGTCCACAGTCTCTTTGCTGAGAGGCAGGAGAAATATTTTAATGTTGGTATTTTTTTAAATTTAAATTTAAATCAGCAAAAATCTACCTTTTCTTCCTCCCACTTCCCTCCCACCCCCTAAATGAGAAAGAAAGAAAAATAGTAGTTTGTAACTTCTGTTACAAAAAATGTAGAGTCAAACAAAACAAGTTCTTGCATTGGCAACGTTCAAAAAATGTCTCAATCTGCACTGAGTTTTTCACCTATCATGAGATGGGTAGCCTGTCTCATCATGAGTCCTCTGGAATAGTCCTCTGGGTTGGTCATTGTGCTGATCAAAGTTCCTAAGTCCTTCAAAGTTGTTTATTCTTATAATATTATTGTTACTCTCCTCCCAAATTCTCAATTTACTATGCATAAGTTTATATGACTCTTCCAGAGTTTTTTTTTTTTGGAAACCATCTCCTTTATAATTTTTTTTATACCACAATAGTATCCCATCACATTTATATATCATCATTTGTTTAGCTATTCCCCAGTTGATGGGCACCCTTTCATTTTCTAATTCTTTGCTAATACAAAAAGAGCTGCTATAAATATTTTGGTACATTATTGAAGTTTGTTTTACTTAGGACTAGTCCCTCCCTTAATCTACCTTATTCTTGTTCCTCCTTTCCCCCCACTTTTCTTATTCAATGAAATTATTTCTGTCCTCACTCGGTGTGTGTATGTGTGTGTGTGTGTGTGTGTGTGTGTGTGTTCTTACCTCTTTTGACCAAATCAAATGATACTGAAGTTCAAGTATGGCCCATTCTCCCACCCCTTCCTACTTTTTTAATAGATTTCTTGTATTGATTTCCATATACTTATTATGTAAAATAATTTTTCCCTCTCCTTCCCCTCCGTGCAGTATATTGCTCTTCTTCCTTTCCATTCTACTTTTAAGATCAAGATATAATACAACCACTCACAGGCCCTCTGTCTAATTAGACTTCCTCTATGACCCCAGATGACAAAAGAGCTATGAAGGAATATATTAATTTATCTCCCTATATTAGAATGTAAACAGTTTATCTTTCTTTAGTCCCTTACGATTATTTACTCATGTTTACCTTTCTATGTTTCTCTTGATTACTATGTATGTACTTCAAAATTTCTGTGTAACTTTGGTCTTTTTTTAAAATCAGGAATACTTGGAGTTCTGCTATTTCATTAACAGTCTGTTTTTCCTCCCATAACAATATATTTAATTTTGATGGGTAAATCACACTTGGTTGTAAGCCTATATCCTTTGCCTTCTGGAATATCATATTGCAAACTTTCCATTCCTTTGTAGTATAACTACAAAATCATATGTGAGCATTACTATGGCTTCTTGGTACTTTCTGGCTGCTTGTAGTAACTTTTCTTTCACCTGCAAGCTCTGAATTTTAGCTATAATGTTCCTAGGAGTTTTCATTTGGGTGTTCTTTTGGGAGGTGACTGGTATATCCTTTCTATTTCCACTTTGCCCTCTGGTTCTAAAAGACCTGGGAAGTTTTCATTTAAGATTTCATGAAATATAATGTCTAGACCCTTTTTCTTAGTCATGGCTTTCAGGTATCCAATGATTCTTAAATTTTTGCTCTTTTATCTGTTTTCTAGGTCAGTTGTTTTTGGTTTGATATACCTTATATTTTCTTTTATTTTTACAGTATTTTGACTTTGTTTTAATATTTCTTGTTGTCTCATGGAGTCAATGGCTTCTTTTTGGTCCATTCTAATTTTCAAGGAGTTTGTTGCTTGGCCAGTTTTTGTACCCCTTATGCACTTTAATTCTCTTTCCAATTCTTTCTTCCATGCTCTCATTTCCTTTCCAAATTTTTTTCTTTAGTGCTCTCATTTCATTTATAAAAAACATCCTAACTCCTTTTTATATGCTTGCTTCATCTCTTCCAGGAATTCTGGTTGAACTTGTGTCCAAACTATGTTTTTCTTTGAGGCTTTATGTATAAATATTTTAGAATCTCCTTCTAGGTGTGTGTCTTAAGGGCCCTGTTGTCATACAAGCTTTTATAGGGGGATTCATTTTTGTTGTTTGCTCATTCTTCCAACCTACTTCCTGACTTCAGACTTTGTTAGAGCTGGGCTCTGTGAACTACTGGGGAGAATGTCTGGGTTGATCCTGCTGCTGCTTTCTGGGGGTATTGAGTATCGTGTTATTCTAGGATCCCAGAGATGGCTCAGGCTGGGGATTTGCAAGCTTTTAGTGCTCCCCAAATGGTCTGATTCAGGGAAAAGTCTGATTTATGCCCTGCTATACAAATCTGCAAATTCTCAAACTGGGTTCATGTCTGAGTCAAGTGCTATAGACTTGCACCATTTCTACTAGACTACTGCAGGATTCAGTCAGTATTAACCAGCTGGAAAGTTCTGCTTGTTCATAGCAATAAAACTGCATGCTGTCCTTTGGCCTGGCATTCCTGCCTTGCTTATTCTGCTACAGATTTCAGAATGGGCTGGAAACTGGAACTAAGACCTTGTTCTGATCCAGGAATCTAAACCACAAAGATTCTATTTGTTTCTGAGTCTGCTCATTGTTCAATATACAGGCTTGGTCCTGTGACTGCTCCTCACTCTGGAATGCTGCCCCTAGGTTCTGGTCCCCCTCTTAGTCAGTCCTGGATTTGTGATGTGGAACTAGGTAGTAAGGGACAGAATCCATTTCTGAGCCCTTTTCAAGTTTAAGCCTACCTGTGTTTGACTTTGGACCTCATCTTGTCTTGGTGCACTGCCTCTCCTTGTGTTGTAATGCTCCATAGGTCATTCCGAATCATTGCATGTGATATGGATGTATTTCTCTATGCTGACATAATCTAGAAAAATGACTGATTTTTTTTCCTTGTATTTCCTGATCAGGACTCGGTCTGATACCTTTTTTATATTTTTGGAGGAGCCGTGGCAGCAAACTCAGCTGTACTTTCTGCTACTCTGTAATCTTGGATCTGCCTCCTTTCATATACTTTCTTTACATATTTGGCAGTTTTTGTCTATGTATTTATTTCCCTACAGTAGAATGAAAGCTCCTTGAGGACAAAGACTGTTTTATTTTTATATGCAAGCACTTAACACAGTGCTTGGCAAACAAGTAAAATGCTTGTTGAATTGAACAAAATTGTGACTTAGGGAGTACAAGTATTATTATTTCCATTTTGCAGATGAGGAAATTGAGATCTAAAGAAATGATTTACCCAAAGTCACATAGCTGATGGTGTCAGAGCAGGAACTTGAGTTCAATTTTTTTCCCTGTATATTGAAATGTTAGTACTTTTGTGATCACTGAAGATTGTCATTTGCCTTAGGGAACCCATTACTGGAGGTATTTTTCCCACTAAATATTTTTTAAAAATATGGACCATGTTAACCTTGTGTTAATTTTTTCTTTCTTGTAGAAAAAAACAATATATGACCTAGTACAAAACAGTCATTCATTAATGGAGCTCTGTACTTTTCTCTGTTCAGGGTCATGTAAATTCAATGCATTGACAAAGAAAATATCTAAGTCAAATAAGCTTTAAGTTTCTTTTCTTCTGTGGGTCCAATAAAGCTGCTATATAACCAAAAGGATATATTTGTACTAATAGCTATTTGTATTTTAACTTAAGAATGAAGACTATAGAGGTTAAACTTCCAACATGCATGACTCCCAAAGCCATACCTTCCTACTTGTTGGTATATTTAACAGGTTTACAAATAATCAACATATTTATTTTCATACCTCTTTCAGTTGAGCTTCTGTTTTTTGTAGGTTTATCTTATTTTCAGTAAGTTCTGAGTTTGCCTATAACAAAAATTTTTAATGGCATTAGATGCTAGTACATTGATTTCACTGGAAGAGTGTGAGATCAGTCTGTTAAGAGACAACGATACTATAGCAACTACCTGACTTTCCAAGCACTAATCATACCTGAGCATATTTCGTCTCCAGGGCTTTATTCAACTTGTGTAGTTTGTCATTCTCTGAACGAGTATCAGCAAGAGAGTTTATTTCTTTTTGTAATTGTTTAACTTTTGTCTAGAGGAAAATAGAAAAAAAAAGGTAGCATAAACATCACGAACCCTCAACTCCTACCCAAAAAAAGAGGTTGAAAAGAAAGAGAAAGAAGTTGAAAGTGAGAAATCAAGCTGAAGGTCTGGGAACATATGGAGAATCCTTGATATTTTCACAAAATTGATGTATTTTTATAATACATGGAAATAACCTAGATTTTTATAGTTTGTCATAAGTTTAACTTGATGTAACTTACATATTCACATTTTAAAATGAGATCTTATAGGACATTTCTCTATTTCAACAGACCTGTATAAGTAATAATCTGGAAATCTAGAGTAGGTGATTATAAATGCCAATGCCTGCAAAATAGACAGACAGAAGCAGGTTATAGTCTTGTACTTACTGCACCTCATGATATATAGGAATAGGATTTCTGAGTAGTCCATAAGTCTTTTTTGTCTATTTTGTTCCTTGATTTCAAAACACATTTTCCTTTATTTCTGGTTTCACATTGAAATCATCTAATATCAAGGTATATTGTTGAATTGATTTAAATCTTATTGACTTCTTCATATAACTTATTTATTATCATCTGTAATGGATACTTGTGCATAAGCTTATGCATAAGTGGTGGTCTGTATGCTTTTGGTCATCATGACCTCCTAAAGGTGAAATAGCAAAATAATCATACCATGAAATTATTTTGTTGTTTCCTTTGGGAACATTATAGAACCAACTCTACCAACTTCTTTACTTACCTCTCCAAGGAGCTGATAGTTCATCTTCCATTCAGTTGTGAAGTGCTTAACATCTTTGGATTTTATTTATAGTAAGATGTCAATAATTATCAATATGATAGACTTTGGATAAAGGCAACATGTTGAAAGTACTAACAGTTATATCAATGACCTGTGAATAGTCTTTAAAAGTGTGATACCTGGTATTGTCTACTTTCTTTTCTGCTTCTATGCTATTGTAGAAACAAAAGGGGGCCTCAAAAGATCGAAGTCAATTTTGTTTCTGTTCTATTTCATGGCTTCATATGGCTAAAAATAGTTACTACCTGGTGGCTAACTGTGCTCATACTTGAGTAGGCTGACCTTCAAATAGGCTAGTTCTTTGACAAAAAAACTAAACCTAATGCTTTTCAAGCTTGGCGAGACCTGCCAGAGTTTGTGTTCCACTGGTATAGCCTGTAAGAAGCCCAGGTTTAATGCTACAATAAAGCATCAGAGCTGGACTTTAGTGAAGTGACTACTTTATCTGAGAAGAGAAATGGAAGATGTTGTTCATAGCAAATAATACAACATCACAAAAAATGACTACATCTATATAGATAGGAAGTAATTGGTTATAGCTGCAACATGTTTGTGTGCAAAGTATTGGACTATTATATGGTTAGACAAAAATCAATTAATAAGCATTTATTAAGCATGTCCTAGGTGCCAGTCATTGTGCTAGGCAGTAAGGATACAAACAATCTCTATTCTTGAAGAATTTGCATATTCTAACAGATTAGAAAAAAACTTTCAAGAGAAGGTGTCGCTAAAGTACCAAGCTGACCCAACCTGTCAAACCCTAAAACTGAAAAATTGATAAAGTATAGATATTTCATCTTACTAGTACTTTTCCCTAGAAATTGATGCCAAACCTCGAGCACTTACACCCACCCTCTGTCTCTGAATATCCCAAAAGGATAGGCCCAGATCTCCATTTCCAAAACAATTCAGAAATTAACAGCTTGTTTTGTGCTTGATGCACAAATTTCCAAATGGAAATCACGGATCTGGAGAGATTAAACCAATGAGGTAAATTAAAAAAAAAAAAACCTTTCACTAAATTTAAATTTGGTGGTTGTCTTTCATTCTCGAAGAGGACCAAAATGATGTCACTATGTTAGAATCAAGTTACAGTGTGTCTGACTGTGGCTGATCAGACCAATATGAGCTTAGAACGCTCTACCACAGGTCAGGCACAAATAGTACATGTGAACATTTGGGATAGATTCTCTAAATTTGCACATCTTGCATTTCTTTTGAGCTACTTCAATTCTGCTTTGCTCACAGAGCACAGCACCTTCTCTGATGAAGGCATGCCATGCTAGGTAGTTCTATGCCAGTGTCCCCCATATCACACAATTAATTCCAAAGTTTTTGAGACCTTGAGAGTGTCCTTGTATCGCTTCTTCTGACCACCATGTGAGCACTTGCCCTTTGTAAGTTCTCCATAAAATAGTCTTTTTGGCAAGCATATGCTTGGCATTCGAACAATGTGGCCATCCCATTGAGTTGTGCTTTCTGAAGCAGAGTTTGAATGCTTGGCAGTTTAGTTCAGAAAGGACCTCACTGTCTGGAATCTTATCCTGTCAGGTGATTGTCAGAATCTTCCTAAGACAATTCAAATGGAAGCAATTCAGTTTCCTGGCATGGCACTGGTCCAAGTTTCACAGGCATACAACAATGAGGTCAACACAACAGCTCTGTAGACCTTCAGTTTGGTAGTCAGTCTATAAGGTTTCTTCTCTCCCATACTTTCCTTCAGAGTCAACCAAACACTGAGCTAGCTCTGGCAATGCGTGTGTCAACCTCATTATCAATGTGTACATCCCTGGAAAGTATACTGCCAAGGTAAGTGAACTTATTCACAGTATATGGATGGTGTGGTGCTGGCTGATGGAGCACCTGTGTTTTCTTGGTGTTAATGTTAGGCCAAAATTAGCACAAATAGCAGAGAGTTGATCTATATTTTGTTGCATCTCAGCTTCAAAGGCTGCATTGAGTACACAACTATCTGCAAACAAGAAATCATGCACTAACACTCTCTCCACTTTAATCTTGGCTTGTAGCCTTTTCAAGTTGAAGAATTTACCATCAGTGGGGTAGCTGACTGACCTTGATGCTGTGTTCGTCTTCATTGAAGGTGTCTGACAACATAGCTGAAAACATCATGCTAAAATGCATGGGAGCAAGCTCACAGCCTTATTTCTCTGCATTGGTGACTGGGAAAGCACAAAAGCATCGTCCATTATCCAGAACCTGGGCAAATATGCCATTGTAAAACTGACGTACGATACTGATGAACTTCTCTAGGCAAGCAAATTTTGACATAATTTTCCATAAGCCCTCACAACTGACAACATCAAAGGCTTTGGTCAGATCTACAAACATTGTGTACAGACCTCTGTTCTTCTCCTGGCATTTCTTCTGGAGTTGTTGGGCAACAAACACCATCTCGACTGTTCCTCAGCCCTTTCCAAAGCCACACTGGCTCTCAGGTAGATGACCATCTTCTAGATGAAAGATTAGTCTATTAAGGAGGACTCTGGCAAGAATCTTGCCAAAAATGACTAAGAGAGAGACCTCCTTGTGATTGTCACAGGACAATCTATTTCCTTTACCTTTACAGAGATGGCCAATGGAGGCATCCTTGAACTCCTGGGGGATAACCTCCTCTTGCCATATAACCTGGAAAACTTCAGCCAGCTTTTGTATGAGCAATGGACCCCCTACCTTGTAAATCTCAGCTGGAATGGAATTAGCACTACATGCTTTGCTACATGGAAGGAGAGTAATAGCATTCAAAGCCTCTTCTTCAGTTGGAAATTCAGCTAGGGAGAGATTGACTATAACCTGAGGTAAACAGTCAGTGGCTTCAGCATTGATTGGTGATGGTCTGTTGAGAACACTATGGAAATGTTCAGCTCATTTCTCTAGGGTCATGTCCTTATCATTAATCATCAGCACTGAGTAGTTGAGATGCACCATAGGTCTTTGCCTATAAATAGCCTTTAGGGCATAATAAAAGTGCTTTGAATTGTTACTATCAGCATAAAACTGAATATTGTCTGCCTTCTTACAGAGCCAAGAAATCCCACATGTCTAAGCTTTGCTTGTATTTTACTTTCGATCGAGTTAAATGCTGCCTTCTTAGAGATGGATGAACTATCCTTCTGGTAAATCCTGTGGAGTTCTCATTTTACACTTGGCAGCTTCTAAATTTCCCCATCATTTCATCGAACCAGTCTTGGTGTTTGCATGTTTTCTGACTCAGATGAGCAAACGCAATGCCGTACACCAAATCTCTGAAAGCTGCTCACTTCTTTTCTGCTCCGCTGTTGCCAGCTGTGTGTTGGCTCAACTCTCCCTCCAAGTTAGCAACAAACTGTTGCCACTCACTGTTGCTCTAACCTGTTGACATTAATTCTTCTGGTAGTCATTTTGCCTTGGGGCCACCACTTTCGTTGAATGTGAACATTTAGCTTGAAGAGGATGAGTCTATGATCGGTACAGCACTCTGCACCACACTGCCTTTATTACGCTCTCACATACTGTCTGTCTCTTCTCCTTATAATCACATGGTCTGTTAAATGCCAATGTTTGCTGCAAGGGTACATTTATGCAGTTTTATTGTGTTTAGGTAAACAGGAGACAGTGTTGGTGATGAGAAAGTCATAAGATGTACAAGTCTTTGTTGTGGCTGTTTTCAACTCTATTCCTCCCAAGGATTCCCTGCCAAGTCCAGTAGTCTGAGCCTATCCTAGCATTAAAGAATTATAATCTTGTCCTCTTTTGGAATACTGATAAGAGTCTCCAGGGCTTCATAAAATTTTTCTTTGACCTCATCAGGGTTCGTCATGATGGGGGCATAGGCACTGATGATACAGTGGTATGGTGTTTTCCTGCAACTGGCAATCTCATTGTCATGAGCATGTTATTCACTCCTTTTGGTAAGCATACAAGCTTGTTGACTAGATTAGCTTTGATTGCAAAACCTATACCAGCTTCATGGCACTCCCCTTCACTTAGGCCACTCCAGAAAAAACACGTATCTAGTTCCAATTGCAGTAATCTGGCCTTCGTTTACCAGCCTTGTTTCACTCAGGGCTGCTATTTGGATGTGATACCTGCTCAGTTCTCTTATTACAAGAGTGGTAATCAGGCAATGGTTGAGTAAGCAGATAATTTTTAGGGCACCTTTCTTAGCCCCTTCCTCACACCAGGAGGTGAGCAGTGTGATCCTTAAAAGGTTGCTCAGACACCCAGGGGGGCTGGCAAATCCCATTGCTACTTCCAGTGACAGGACCCTATGGTCTGGGCTGCCTGTATGCAGAGTTGTGACTACAGCTCCCAGTGTATCTGTGCCTGCTACTTTGTCACTTGCCTGTCACCATGAGACTTTGAGATGGGTAAAAATATTAAAATGGTATGGGTAGTGTCTTTTGATTTGTGTGTAAATTGGATCTAAGCAAGGCAGAGTTGCACAAAGCTGGTGGCCTCACTCTCTTTTCCAGAGTCATTACAGTCCAGTGGCAGGACACAGTTAAGATGACTGGTGATGGCTCGAGCTGCAGCAGATGACCTTGGTGTCTGCGATGTCTAACCAAGCTCTAAGTGTTCCACAGTGCCTGCTTCAGCTGCCTTCATGGCCGTTGGAACAAATTGTTCTCATTCACCCATTCCACTAAGAGAAGTCTTCACATGCTTGGGGTAAACACCCCTCACCCCCCAACTCACCAACAGTTTTAGACTTATAGTTTAGCCCATCTTCTGAAACATATTATTGGGGTGTGGCCACTGTGCATGCTACAATTTCTTGGAGCCACAGGTGAGAGTTAAGTAGATCAGGTACACACAAAAGGTGGAAAATAGCCCTGAAAAGGGCTGGGCAGCCCTCGCATCAGAGGTGCTTGTCTTCACTGAACACACCCTACACCCAGCTAAATATAAACAAACACTAACAAACATTCAACAAGGATATATAGGTGCAGCTCTCCAGAGTCCATCTATAGAGACATAGTCAGGTCAATACATCAACAAAAGCCTGGCAGGAACAAACAATCTGTCAATTCTAGAGAGCTAACTTCCCTTCATAATATAAATTAATATAAGATTCCTCCAAAAGCAGGCTCAATGCATATAGCCCTTCCCTGTTTTGCAACTAAAGACTATATTTGAACATTAAATCATCGATGCAATGCAGCCTAATCAGCCCTTCAAGATCTAAGGCCTGGGCAAAACAAATAAGACAAGGCCTTCTTTCCACATATTCCTCCTTCTTGTCCTCAGTGGGAATTTCAACTACCCTGCCCTGTATCACTGTGTGCTGTTTGCTGTTATCTACAAATCATTTACTGTTCCAGCCTCCTTCACTACCAAGGACCCAATTAGATAAGCTTTGCTGTTACTGAAAAGAAGTGCTGTTTTCCATTACACCAATATGTGGCCAAGACCTTGGCCACTTCCTAAGCTTGCACTGGGATTTTGACAAAAGAAGTAGAGTGAAGTGACCCTGTGATTGCCAGGACTTGAAGAGTCCTGTACTACATAACATGGAAATCATTATTATCAATCTTCTTGATTCTATCAACAACTTATTTCCTGGGCTGTGACAGAGAGGAATAGAAGAGCAAAGTGACCGTTGACATATATTCAGTAACGTCCTTTATGACCAGAACATTACCAATGACACATACCTGTTCCTTCTCTGATCAAATGAGTAAACTAATCAATTGATACTTTTCTTATCTAATAAGATCCCACCTCCTATGTACTAATACCTGTAATTCAGAGTACAGAGATACTAAGGCCATCTTTTATCATCAGCAGGAAAAGTAGAACCCTCACATTTCAACTCTTGCCACCTCAGTACCTGATGTCAACTGAAAAAGTGGTAGTGGCCATCGGAAAGAATGGCTAGATTTGACTAAATACACTTAAATAAATCTGTGATCTCACTGATTTAGGAGTTCTCTCCAATGATCCAGATTGCAACCCATCAATGACCACTTGTCCCATGTGTTTCTTGTTCAGTCTCCCAAAAGTTCAACAAGCCAACATGTTAGAGGTCTTCCTTGCTTTTTGCTGATATCATCAGGGTACCAGTGTAGCACTAGGGTTCCACTTATCACTCTTGCTCTTTCCACATGTCCAACCCATCTACTCCTCATATCACATAATTTTATATTTGTTAGGTTTGTCCAAATCTGAGAGAAACATCAAAGTCTCTAGCTAATACTATGTTTACTATGCTATCTTGTAATTAATTTTTCCTTTATGAATTCAGAGGCTATGGCATTAGGAGCATATACGTTTTACATATTTGTTTGTTGTCTGTGGTTCCTCTCAGAATAAAGTAATTTCCTTGTTATCTTTATTTTGTGAATTTTTGTTTTTGCTTTGTCTGATAGGCATGATTACAACTCTTACTTTTTTGGATTCACCTGAAGCATGTAAATTTTATTCCAGAATCTCATTTTTATTCTGTGTATGTCTTTACTTTTTTAGATAAGTTTCTTGAAAGCAAGAGATTATAGGGTATTGTTTTCTTATTCAATCTGTCATTTTCATTTTATTGGATTGTTGAATCCATTCACATATAAAGTTATAAGTTAGGTTTATATTTCCTCCAATTTTCTCTAATTAATTAAAGTAACCCTATTCTCCCTTCCACTCACTCTCAAGTCCCACCTCCTCTTGTTTGTCATCTTTCCCCCTAGTTTTTAAGTTTTGCTTAACTTATTCATTCCTTTTTCTTTCTGTCTTTTATTTAGTTATCTACTTCTCCCTTTTTTCTCAGCTAAGAAGCTAATTAAAATCTTTACACTCTTCCCTACTTCAACTTTTGGGTTTTATTTTTTCATTTTCAGCACCTTTTTCTAACAAAGTCCCTTATCCTCATTCTCTTCCTCAATTTTCTTTCCCTTCTGTTTATTGTCAACTTTTATTCTTCTGTCATGGTTCTTTTACTTAACCATTTCCTTCTTTAGTGTTTGTGTTCCTCATAGAAGCAAAGCTTCTAAAATACCTATTTTTAGTTACCTTTCTAAACAATTTCTGTTATTGCCTCATAGATCTCAACACCTTTCCCTTTTTCCTTTTTGTCCAACTCTTAGAAGTATCATTTCCTGTACTAGGTAGAATATATGTATGGCCTCATGGTAGAAATTTCCTTCTGTCTTTAATTACATGGTACATTTCAACCCTCTCTCTGCTCTCCCATGATTATACTATTTCCTATTTGCCATGAAATCTCTCTGAATTCATGCCTTCTCACTCTTCTGGATGCTGGTTATCCTAGGACCACTGATTCTTCTTCTCCTGAGGCAGGATACTATCACTGGAGGCACAACACTCTCTCAAAGGTGATCTCTTGAGCACCATATCCCTATAGATATCTATTGTAATGCTCCTGTCTCTTATTACAGAATATATCATCTCTCCCTCCACAGAAGTGCTCAATTTACTCCCACCAATGAATTGAGATCTTACCCTTTCTTTCCCCTCATTTCAATCCCTCCTTTTACCAGTTCACCTATTCTACGGTAGACCCTTTTCTTGAGAGACTATAGGTGTTCTTTTCCCTTCACTATATACCAAAGACATGCTAAGGATATATCACTCATTTCTCTCGATCTCTCTCCCCTTTCCCTTTTTATGGACTCTTCCATTTTGTTGTTTATTCCCACAAAAAAACCAGATTCAACTGTAAGAGAAAGCAATTGGTTAAGATGTTTATTAGTCCATAGTGTTTCAGGCCTATTCTTGTACCATTATTTCTCCTATTAAAATTCCCCTTTCACTTTAAACCTTTGGGTACTTTTAGAAAGAAATCTCTAATTGGTACCTCTGTTGTTTTTGTTGTGTTTTTAACTCTAGGTTTCTTTCTCTTTCTGTTTTTTTCTTCCTTTTAATAGTTTCTAGAGATGAGTCATTGCCCAATTGGAACTGGCCGGTTGGGTCCCCAGTGAGGCAGCTACTACTAGTCATATAGATTGTTGTTTGTCCTTTGTTCTCGAAGAGGACCAATGACATCAGGAAAGTCAGGTGATACCTTGACTTGAAACTGAATTGGATTTCAGGGAGGCAGGGCTGAGGGTCTTCCTCTCCCAGATTGATTTTTTTTTTCACTAAGCAAAAGAGATCATTCTTTGCCTCATTTCTTACCTAGCCTTAATCGCTGAATAGCATTGCCTCAGACAAACTGAGACCTGGGAAAAACTTTGGCTTAAAAAGGCCAAGGTCTCCTACTGCATCCAGGGCCTTCTCCAGTTGCCCTGATCTGTATCTTTCCACTGAACCCAGATGGCTCCAGAAGAGAAAGTGAGGCTGGTGACTTAAATCCAATTCACTTGCAAATCAAGAGAGCACCCTCCTCATGTCATTGGTCCTTTTCAAGAATGAAGGACAAACAACAAACAAGAGATGGGTTAATTTATTTTGCTACTCATTTTCTTGGTAGTGATATTTATTCACTTTTTTGTGATTTGTTTTCTGGGGCATTTACAAAAATAATTTAATCTTGTCTGTTTTTTTCTTTTTTTGTAGGAATACTTCAAATGTTTCTCTTTTATCGAATATCCATTGTTTTTCATTCATGATTAGGTACAATTCTATAGGTTATTTAATGTTGGGTTGCATCAAGCTCTTTTGCATTTTGGAACATGTTATTCCATTACATTCTGTGGGTTTTGATGGGTATTCTCTTCCCTTTATATTTGAATGTCTGATTGCTTGCAGAATTTGTTGTATTGAAATTGTTAAATTTAATCAATATGTGCCTTGAAGTTTTAAGCATGAGTTGTTATTTTTTCTGGTCTATGGATTCTTTTGATTGGCACTTGTTTTCTCTACAGTTCTAGACAGTTTTCTTGTTTTACTTCTTGCATTGTGGTGTTATTTTTGACTTGTCATGTTATGTGAGGACTATGATCCTTATGTTGTCTCTACACATCTTGTCTTTGAATTCAATGTGTTTGGCTTATATAGAGAATGTGTTCTTTTAACAATGCAAATTCCTTCTCTCCTCCCAGATTGTTCTTCACTTAAATACATTTGTATTACTAGTCAAGTTTTCTTTCTTTCACTTCTCTGGAAAAACTCATTGCCATGGATTCAAGTAGTTCTGCCTTGCTATTATTTTTGCTATGTAGGCCTTAATTTCTGATATCTGTTCCCTTTTAAATTCTGCTTTCAAGATTTTTATTTCTTTCTTGAATCATCTGGGAATATCCTGCTATGATTCCATATTCTTTTGGGAATCACAGGGTCCTCTGCCCAATCAGGTGTTGATTCAGTTTTCTTTGTTTTGCAATTTTTATTTAGAGATGTTTGGGTTTGTATAGGTGTTTTAATATATTTCCTGCTGATTTATCTGATTGAGCTAGTTTATAACTGATTTGTTTTTCTCCCAAGTTTTTTCCTGATATTCTTCTATTGCTCATTTTCTGATTCTTTCCCCTTTGACTATGAATTCCCCCAGTGGCAAGAACAAAGAGCTAGCTCAGCTCACATTGGGAAAGTCACCTATTTTTTTTTCCAAATCAGCCTCAGTCCCTGCCTCAAGTGACTTTTGGGGAAGCACCAAAACTGATCTTCTGGATGCCAGTCCCCTTTCCTTCAGGCCTGGTATAGTCCCACATACATGCCTGCATCCTATCCCAGTTTCCCCTATTCTTTAGGTTCTCTGGTTGAGCACTGCTCCAAGGAGCTACTGCTCCAGGCAGAGCTCACTTCCACTTTCCTATACCTCTCTCTCTTCCATAAAAAGATGGGCAGAGTTGAGGTCCACTACTAGTTGTCACTGAATGGTGCAGTAAGCGTAGGGGCAAATTGTGCTGACAGCTGATAGTAGCAGCAAGAAAACTGCTGAATGGACTTAGAGCACAAGTTGGTGGGATAAGTTGTGCCACGCTCCCAGAGAGTAGGGGCTAGTGAAGGAGGGCATAGTGAGTGAGCCTTCTGGGGATTAGCCTTCTGTGATATTAATCAGGTTGTTACATTTTGGGCATCTTAGTGTTTTAGCCTACTAAAAAAGCTATAATTGCTCTATCTTGTGTGCATAATTCCTAATTGGGGAGTTTTGAAAGCTTGTGAAGGCTGGACAAACTATCTAGTCCTTTATCCAAAAGTGGAAGAAAGATTTTTTTAAAATACGTAATGAGTGTTCCAGTACCTCATGCTTGCTGATGATTTTGTGCTGATTGGATCAAGCTGCACAATATTACAGAGTATCTACAAGATTCTCTGTTATTCATAGAATGCATAGTTACTCCATAGCTACCAAAGAGACCTAACTAACAATCCACATAGGAAAACCAAAATGGATTAGTGTGTTGGTAACCAAAAATGGGCTCCTTGGCACTTAGTCAACAAGTGCCCTTGAATAGTTTGGCTTTTTCCCCTGAACTAAATGAATGTTCTGAAGTTTGGGGTGCTGGTTTTTTCCCCTGAACTGAATGAATGCTGGATTAAAGTAAGCTTGTCGGCACCTTCACCTTGCTTCCCTTGATTAAGCAGATCAAAAGAACCTGTGCTTTCCCTGGTGTACCTTACACCCCCACAGAAGCTGCTAGGCAGATGGTTAAAAAAAGCTACTGTTGGAGCCAGAGACAGCTACAGCTACAGCCGAAGCTGAAGCAGGAGCTGCCGGTAGCAGAGCTGACCTACGTGTGGATTGAGGAGTGCTGAACAAGGACTTGAGGCCAGTGGGTAATCTTTTTACCATAGAGGGAAGCATGTATATGATTTTGCTTTATACCATCATGCTTCTCTGTGGCCTCCTGGTTACTCTTGTGAGGCGGACTTATTGGGCCTGGAAGCTTTTGATCAAAATATCAAAATGGGGATACTGGTTTGTGGGTTGGTTACTGTGGAGCCTAAATATATGCTTTGATTCTTCTGCCTCCTACTTTGAGAATTCCTTATATCCAGCGGTTCCGAACCTTTCAGACATATATATGATCCTCTTTGAAATTATAAACTCTGCCCTCATACTACAATTAGGAATGCCAGTTGTCTAGATAAGGATATGAAGTCAGATAAACAGCCCATTAAACTATCCTTCAGTATATAAATACCTTAGGCACTGCTGATGGACAATGAGCTAGGCCTAGAAGAGACTAGGAGGAAGAGAATGGTACCAGTTGCATTGGGGAAACTTTTTTCTTCCAGAAGCTTTTTAATGACACAAATACCTTCATTAAACATCATTATTCTTCTGTTGATGCTATACAGCTACACATCATGATGAATCATGATTTTAAAAGAGCAAAATTGACAATGACACAAGGCAAACTTGACCGTTCTTTTCCAGTGTATTGTTTTTGTGGACTTTAAAGTAAAAAGAAAAAAAAAACAGCAGCTAACTCTATCAGACCAAGGTCAGTAAAGAGTTTTTAGTATACCTAATTTCTCAAAATATCTTTCTCATGGTCTATAAACAAATAATGCCGTTTATGATTGTGGAAATACAAAAAGACTATAGTAATATAAATAATCTTCCTCTAAAATTATCTTTTTCCTCAATTCAGATTGTAAATTTGAATTACATCCATTTACTATATAATGGAAGTCAGAGCAACAGCTGCTGATATGACTGTGGGCATGAAAAGCATATTCTTAAACTCTGCTAATTTCAAAGTGCTAATTTTTTCCCTTCCAACCCCTTTACTTGAACCCCTAAAACAATAACAATCAACTCTATGCTGAATTCTATATTATTTATTTCAAATTCAATACTAAAAGGTTTCTTTTATAATATGTGTAGTATTAAGACATTTAAGACAGCACTCAAAATTATTGCATTTTTAAGGATTCTATATACAGATTTTCCTTTTAATATTTCCTCCAATTGGCCAGTTATTTTTATATTTAAAACAGCCTGAAGTTCTGAGTATCCTCAGCCCACATTTCTTGATGCTGGTAAAATCAATAAATTAAAAAAAATTACTCACATTCTAATGACTATTTTATACTATTTTATTATTCCAAAAATTTTCTTTTACAAATAAATCTGGCTAATAAGTGGTATGTATTTTATTTTAAATTAATAGATAGATTAACAGATCTGTATTCTGGATGAGATTCCTTATTTGTAAAATATCTTATCTTTAAAGCCACCCACTAATTTTTTTAAATTAAAAAAATTATATAGTATTTTTTCCCAATTATGTGTAAAAACAACTTTTAACATTTGTTTTTAAAATTTTTAGTTCCAAATTTTCTCCCCCTCCCCTCTCATTGAGAAAGCAAGCAATTTGATATAGGTTATGCCTGTGTAGTCAAGCAAAATATATTCCCATATTGGTCATGTTATAAAAGAAAATACAGACCAAAAAAACCTAAGAAAAATAAAGTAAACGAAAGTATGCTTTGATCTGTATTCAGACTTCATCAATTCTTTCTCTGGGGATGGATAGCATGTTTCATCCTAAGTTTTTCAGAGTCGTCTTGGATCACTGCATTGCTGAGAACAGCCAGGTCATTCAAAATTGATCATCATAAAATATTGCTGTTCTCCTGGTTCTATTCATTTCACTTTGCATCAGTTCATGTAAGTGTTTCCAGGTTTTTCTGAGAGAATCCTGCTCATCATTCTTTTTTTTTTAATCCTTTGAGGTATGATTTATTTTTGTTTTTCTCTTCTCTATCGTGTACCATGTCCAGCCCCTGGGAAGCCTCGATGCCCAGATGGGTTTCAAAGTTGTGGGGCTCTTTCTGGTGTTTTGCATCAGTGGCCAGTCAATATGGACCACAACTGTTGTTGGCCCTGGTTCTGGGTTATGGTCTGAGGACACTGGCAGGTTTTACAGTGCATCCTCCTCACTGCAGCCCCCACCAATAACGAAATGGAACTCCTGGAAGTTTGAGACACCATGGAAGTGCACAAAAGCCCCAGCAACCACAAATATGTGAAAGAGCTGATGGGAGTGAAACCAGATGTCACACTTTCCAGGGAAGAAGCACTCTGGGATCTGAGCAGCATAGAGCGCAGCTACAGTGATGTACAGGCAGGCCACCTGCTTGTCATTCTTATTGCACAATAGTATTCTGTCACACGCATATACCACAACTTGTTTAGCTATTCCCCAGTTAATGGGCATCCCTTCAGTTTCCAATTCTTTGCCACTAGAAAAGAGCTGCTATAGATATTTTTGTACATGTAGGTGCTTTTCATTTTTGTTTTCTATCTCTTTTGGGATACACAACTAGTAGTGGTATTGCTGGATTAAAGGGTATGCATGGTTTTATAGCCCTTTGGGAATAGTGCCAAATTGCTCTATGTAATGGCTGAATCAGTTCACAACTTCACCAATAGTGCATTAGTATCTCAATCTTCCCACATCCCTTCCAACATTTATCATTTTCCTTTTCTATCATATTAGCCAATCAGATAGTGTGAGGTGATACCTCAGAATAAAATACCCACTTTAAACAATGGTTATGAGGAAATCATTTTCTAAATCTATTATCATTATTCTTACCCTTGACTTGCCTATTTCTGTTAAGGGTTCCATTATCCTTCCTGACTTTTCACTCTCACTCATCCAAGGTCAATCAATTTCCAAGACCCTTTCTTTACAACATTTCTGGCATCTATCCCCTCTCCTCCATCATATTACAACCACTCTAGTTTAGATCCTCATCACCTCCCTCAGACTTTTATAATAATCTAATTGGTCTCCCTAACTCCCAAACATCTTCCATAGAGCTGCCAAATTGATATTCCTAAGCTACAGATCTGATGATGTCAGTTCTCTTTTTTTCTTTCAGTTTTTTCCAGTTCTCTTTTCATGAAGCTTTCAGTTCTCTTTTCAAGAATGCCTCTGGTGTTTGAAGACCTTCTTAATCTAGCTCCAATTTATCTTTTCAGGATAATTACATATTACTCATCCTCATATACTCCATGTTTCATTCAAATTTGCTCACCTAGGTTTCCCTGTACAAGGTATTCCATGGCTTATCTCCATAATGCTCTTCTTCTTTAGCTTTGACTCTTGGAATCATTAGCTCCTTTCAAGACTCAGTACAATTCTCTGTCCTTCAAAAGCTCTTTCCTAATTCCCCCAGTTGTTGCTGTCCCTTTTCCATGAAACTACTCTGTGAACATATGCACCACATACAACAGCAGAACATAATTCCTTAAGGGCAAGATTGCTTTTGCTTTTATGTATCCTCAGCACTGCACAATGTCTAGTATATAAGAAACCTATAATAAATGCTTGTTGAATAGGTGAATGAATGCCAAGTTCATCCTATCCATACTAGATTCCAATTCCCTGGGCTATTTTTATTAGGAAAAGTAATATATTAAAATTTTTAAAAATCAAGCAAATAACAAGAGGCTCTCTATGTTTTCCATGAAAACTATTGAAAAACTGCAAACATTCACAGCTGGGTTTAATTAGCTTGTATGTAGAAAAAAAATATTTATGGAAATAACCAAAGTTTGACAAATCTTGTACCTGGAGCTTCCCTTTCTCATAGGCCAGTTTATTCTTACTATCGGTAATTTCTCCCAGGACCTTCTCCACCTGCTGCTGGGTATTCTGGTAAAATAAGCAAAGACATGTATATCTAAGGCTAGAAAGTTGAAACTATATATTCAAAGTTTTAAAAAATATGAAAAGGGACCCCTACATGCAAAAAAAGAGAACTCTCTTATCATCTCTATAGTGACAAAACCAAAAGCTGGCTAAATTGTTTACTGCTGCCTCTTAGTTTCCCCTAAACCACTATCCACAGGGGAGTACACTCTGCATCCAAAAAGGCCACAAGAGGAGGTAGTCCTGAGAGTCATAAATGTACTGTTCTCTGCACACATCAATTTTATCTTCATAGTAGACAGCAAAACTCAGAGGTTTGTGCACTGATTTTACTAGTGTTGGAAGTGGTATTTGCATATAATTCACAAAGCATCATAAAACAATGCTATTCTATAGTTCTGGGATCACTGGTACATGTCTATCATGCCAGCTTGCACTGATGTTAGAGACATTTCGTTTTCTATAATGAGGAAAAAAATAAATCTTTTAAGATAAGGAAGTTATAATGGAAACTCAAATTCAAATTTTTACAGCTTCATCAGAATACCCCAAATAGGGAACTGGTCTGTGAAACTAAACTACTAGAGTACTTTAGAATATAAATACACTTATTTTGTTTGTTTTAAAAATAACCATACATTTTTTGACACCAAAGACACTACAACATCTCACACACACTATAAAATATATTCTCTATAAAGAGTAAAGCAAAATTACATATTAAAGTGAATGCTATTGAAAGTGCATGCCATGTTTTCCACATAGGAGAAACTGTAGTACAAAGAAATGAGAGCTGGTTTTGTAGTTAGAGGACCTTATTACATTCGATCCTGGTTCTGATTTTCTACTCCACGATTTTGGGCAAGTCGCCTCTCTGGATATAATTTTCTTGGTCCATAAAATGAAGGGGCTATACTAGATTGCCTTTAAGATCACTTCTAGCTCTGATTTTGTGATACTTTGATACACTTTTGTAGTTTACCAACTGACAATAGAAAAATGTGTAATTTAACTTAAATATTACTTAAATAAGTATCTCCTGGTTTCATGCATTTTCACTGGCTATGCCCCATGCCTGGAATGTTGTTCTTCCTCATCTCTACCCCCTCGCTTCCCTCAATTACTTCAAGTCTCAGTTAAAATCCCACATCTGCAAGAAGGCTTTCTCAGTTCCCCTCAATGTTAGTGCCTTTCCTCTAAGAATATCTCCAATTTTGTTGTTGTTCAGTCGTGTCTGACTCTTCATGACCCCATTTGGGGTTTTCTTGGCAAAGACACAACTAAACAACAAAAAACATATAATATCCCCTGATCTACCAATCTAGTAAATTTGTCAGAAAAATAAATAAAGGCTAGTTTGGCTTGACCTGTTTTGATTAAACCGTGATGGCTCTTTGGAATCACTGAATCCTTATGAAGACATATTCTATAATTTTGCCAAGAAGGAAAAAGTCAAACTTGTTGGCCTGGAGTTTATAGATTCTATTTGAAAATTTGGACCCTTGCCCTTATCTAATCTTAAAGCAACTTTATCATTCCCCACAATTTTTTAGAGATTATTAGCAGTAGCTCAACAATTATGTCTGTCAGGTCTTTTGTAACCTAAGGATTTAAATCATCTGCCAGATAACCTGAAGTCATCGAGTGTAGTGAGTTACTCTCATACTATCTCTCTCCCCATTGATCTTGGGTCTCAACTGGCTGCTACCTATTTTTGGTCCATTTCTTCCAGCATGAAGATCACTTTTCTTGGTTAATTAAACATAATATTCCTTGTATCTGAAGTCAAAATCAGGTTGTAACAAGGTTTAAAATAGCTTAACTGCTTCAGAAAAAGCCATGTAATTCTTTTAAAAAACTTACCTTTGCTATAAAAATGAAAATATTTTCAGATACTGAACTAGTCACATAAGAAAGCACTACTTTAGTAGTCTTTGAAAACCACACTTCAAACCTAGTATTTGACAATTAGTTGGGCATACGTCACAAATGACTTTAAATGGAGGAGATCTGCTCTACCATTTATCTTATACTAAAAGGTATTTTATATAATTTTTTTATTGAAACTTCTACCGGGCATCTCTCCTTTTCCTTTTGCAGAGGCCTATCCTATATGACAATATTTTTAATGCAAAAAAGAGGAAAAATTAGCAAAACATCAACACATACAGAAATCTGAAAATCTATTCAATGTTTTATACTTGTGCACTTCTCACTTCTGCAAAAGAGTAGGGTAGGAGTGTCTTCTCATATCTCTCCTTTGGGGTCAGTTAATAAAGTTTAACTGTTATCAAACCTTTGTAGATTTAACACTTTTGCTTCTAACTTCTAGATGAGGAAAATTATAGAAAAAAATAACTTTATTCAAAACTGAGGAAAGTGGAGAGAGAGGGAAAAAATACCCAAGTAAATACAAAAGAAATAATTTTGTTTTTCTTTTTTCCAGACTGTGGATTATCTATTATCATTACCTGCTTCCATTGATTCAGATAATTGATAGTTGGCTATAGAGCTAACTTAAATCTTGATTTCTTTCTATGTTTCAATTATTTTTACATTATGAGGAACCTCTGTTGTATTTAGCTTTCTTACTGACTTTCAGTAAAAGCAGAAAAAAATCCACTTCATAAAGCATGACTAGTAATTACTGGATTACACTAGTCTTTTAATACCTACCTCATGGTTTTCGGGAATTACTTTTTGGTGTTCCATTGTTGTCGTCCTATCCATCAACTGCCTATTCTCCTTCTCCAGGGCCTGTAGGGTACCAGTTAAAGCACTCATTTCCTGCTTTAAAAACAAAAGGGAGGCCAAGATGGCAGCTGGAAAGCAGGGACTTGTGTGAGCTCCCCACCAGATCCCTCCAAAAACCTATAAAAAATGGTTCTGAACAAATTCTAGAACTGCAGAACCCACAAAATAGCAAAGGGAAGCAGGGATCCAGCCCAGGACAGCCTGGATGGTCGCTGGATGAGGTCTATCATGCATGGAGCAGAGAGGAGCGGAGCTCAGCATGGGCAGCAGCAGGACCAACCAGACAGGGAGCCGGGCGGAACAAGCCCTAGCGCCCTGAATCAGTGAGCTGTGGCAGTTACCAGACTTCTCAACCCACAAATACCAAAGACAACAGAGAAGATTAGTGGAAAAATGTGTGGGGGACAGAGTGAAAAGAGTTTGTGGTTCAGCCACCACCCAGGGGCAGCAGGGGTGGTACAGCTACAGAACTACAGCTGCAGTTGCTTCCAGCCCCAGGCCCACCTGGTGGGAGGAATTAAGTGGCAGATTAGAGCAGGAATGCAGAGCCTGCTTAAGATTTGCATCAGGTCCAGGTTGATGGTTCTTGGGGAAGGAGGAGTGCTGGTGTGGCAGAGCTGGCTGTATAGAAATAGCTCTGAAATCAACAGCACATCCCCTCAAACTTGGAACAAAGTACTCTTTACAAGCAGTCATACCCCAAAGAAAAACTCAAGGGCCAAGTAAGTTGCCTGGGAACATGGCCAGGCAGCGAAAATGCACTCAGATTCAGTCTCAGACTTTGGAATCTTTCTCTGGTGACAAAGAAGACCAAAACATACAGCCTGAAGAAGTCAACAAAGTCAAAGAGCCTACATCAAAAGCCTCCAAGAAAAATATGAACTGGTCTCGGGCCATGGAAGAGCTCAAAAAGGATTTGGAAAAGCAAGTTAGAGAAGTAGAGGAAAAATTGGGAAGAGAAATGAGAAGGATGCAAGAAAACCATGAAAAACAAGTCAATGACTTGCTAAAGGAGACCCAAAAAAATACTGAAAAAAATATTGAAGAAAACAACACTTTAAAAAATAGACTAACTCAAATGGCAAAAGAGCTCCAAAAAGCCAATGAGGAGAAGAGTGTCTTGAAAGGCAGAATTACCCAAATGGAAAAGGAGGTCCAAAAGACCACTGAAGAAAATACAACCTTAAAAATTAGATTGGAGCAAGTGGAAGCTAGTGACTTGATGAGAAATCAAGATATTATAAAACAGAACCAAAGGAATGAAAAAGTGGAAGACAATGTGAAATATCTCATTGGAAAAACCACTGACCTGGAAAATAGATCCAGGAGAGATAATTTAAAAATTATTGGACTCGCGGCAGCTAGGTGGCGCAGTGAGGTAAGTACCGGCCCTGGAGTCAGGAGCACCTGAGTTCAAATCCGGCTTCAGACACTTGACACATTTACTAGCTGTGTGACCTTGGGTAAGTCACTTAACCCCAATTGCCCTGCCTTCCCCCCTGCAAAAAAAAAAAAAAATTATTGGACTACCTGAAAGCCATGATCAAAAAAAGAGCCTAGATACCATCTTTCAAGAAATTATCAAGTAGAACTGCCCTGATATTCTAGAGCCAGAGGGTAAAATAGAAATTGAAAGAATCCACAGATCACCTCCTCAAAAAGATCCCAAAAAGAAAACTCCTAGGAACATTGTCACCAAATTCCAGAGCTCCCAGGTCAAGGAGAAAATACTGCAAGCAGCCAGAAAGAAACAATTTGAGTATTGTGGAAAAACAATCAGGATAACACAGGATCTAGCAGATTCCACATTAAGGGACCGAAGGGCTTGGAATACGATATTCCGGAGGTCAATGGAGCTAGGATTAAAACCAAGAATCACCTACCCAGCAAAACTGAGTATCATGCTCCAAGGCAAAATATGGATTTTCAATAAAATAGAGGACTTTCAAGCTTTCTCAGTGAAAAGACAAGAGGTGAATAGAAAATTGACTTTCAAACATAAGAATCAAGAGAAGCATGAAAAGGTAAACAAGAAAGAGAAATCATAAGGAACTTACTAAAGTTGAACTGTTTTGCTTACATTTCTACATGGAAAGATGATGTGTATGATTCATGAGACCTCAATATCATAGTAGCTGAAAGGAATATGCATATATATATATATATATATATATATATACATATGTGTGTGTCTATGTATGTACATAAGTAGGTATATATATAGACAGAGGGCACAGGGTAAGTTGAATATGAAGGGATGATATCTAAAAAAATAAAATCAAATTAAGGGATAAGAGAGGAATATATTGAGAGAGGGAGGAAGGGAGAGATAGAAAGGGGTAAATTATCTTGCATAAAAGTGGCAAGAAAAAGCGGTTCTCTAGGAAGGGAAGAGGGGGTAGGTAAGGAGGAATGAGTAAATCTTGCTCTCATCGGATTTGACCTGAGGAGGGAATACCATACACACTCAATTGGGTATCTTACCCCACAGGAAAGAAGGAGGAAGAAGACAAAAAAGGGGGGACAATAGAAGCGAGGGCAGACAAGGGGAGGAGGTAATCAAAAACAAACACTTTTGAAAACGAACAGGGTCAAGGGAGAAAATTCAATAAAGGGGGATAAAAAACATTTATAAAAATAATAAAAAAATAAAAACTAAGAAGTAAAAACAAAAGGGAAACAAAATAGTCATTCCAGAACTAAGAACACTATCCCCTTTTTCTTATTCCAGGTGTTAGTGAAAATGGAAGTCGTCCTTAATACTGAAGGTCTCAAGGGCCAATCTGGAGAGATGAGCAAAATGTGTTACAAACAGTAAACACTTAATACATATTTGCTCAAGATAAATTTAAGTATAATTGTAGCATATGTCCAAATTATAGAATGCAATAGAAATGATAAATTCTAGAGAGGATGTGGGAAAATTGGAACACTGTTACATTGTTGGTGGAGTTGTGAACTGATCCAACCATTCTGGAGAGCAATTTGGAACCATGCCCAAAGGGCTATAAAAATGTGCATACCCTTTGACCCAGCAATACCACTTCCAGAGCTGTATCTCAAAGAGATCACACAAGTGGGAAATGGACCCGTATGTACAAAAATATTTATAGCAGCTCTTTTTGTAGTGACAAAGTATTGGAAATCGGGGGATGCCCATCAATTAGAGAATGGCTAAATAAGTTGTGGTATATGAATCTAATGGAATATTATTGTGCTATAAGAAATGAGGAGCAGACAGACTTCATTATAAACTGAAAAGACTTATATGAACTGACACTGAATGTGGGGAGCAGAACCAGGAAAACATTATGCATTATTATAGACACACGCTATCTGTAAGGAATAACTTTGATAGACTTGACTCTTCTCATCAATGCAAGGTTCAAAGATAGCTCCAAAAGACTCATGGTGGAAAAAGCTATGCACATCCAGGGAAAGAATTACAGAGTCTGAATGCAGATTGAGGCAAATTATTTGCTCTCTCTTTTTTTCCTTCTTTTTTGGCTTTGTTTCTTTTTTCTCATGATTCATTCCATTGGTTATAATTCTTCTTTACAACTGTACTATTATGTAAATAAGTTCAATGCGAAGGTATATGTAGAACCTATATCAGATTACAGGCCATCTGGGGGGGGCAGTGAGGGGGGAGAGGGAGGGAGAGAAAATTTGGAACCCCAAAACTTGTGGAAATGAGTATTGAAAAGTAAAAATTAAAAAAAAAATTTAAAAAATAAAAAATTAAATAGAATTCTAGAAATTACAGCTGGAGTATAACTTATCGGAATTCATTTATCTTGGATTGTTTTGTCATGCGAATTAAGGACAGAACTCCATGAATGGCATGAAGTAATATGGCTCTGGGTTAGAATATGGTCTACGGACAAGTTCAGTATAGGAAACTATGAAACATAGTTTCATGAACAGCAATTCACTTATGGCCACTGCTCCACTGTGTCACAGGGCAGCATTCCAGGTGGTAGCTGGGAGAAGGAGTAGGATATGCCCTATAGCTAAAGGCAGAGAGACATAGGCTGAGGTTTACAAAGGATTTTCAGCCAAAGAATCTGCTGTGGTCAAGTGGCAGGTGGGGTAGCAGGGTCAGGGAACATGGACCAGTAGCAATAAGGGTTTTTTTTAGAACTAATTTGTAAAAATTCACCTGGAAGATCTATTCAGAATAAAGAAGGTGCAACTGTAACTAATTCTGCATCACTAACCTTGCCAGAGAGTTTTAGCAGTTAGTTTAAAACTAGATGCAGTTTAAACTTTAAGCATACCAGAGATGTGTGACAGAAGAAAAGTCTAGGAGAGTGAGGCAATAGTCTCCTCTGGCTACTCAGTTCTCAGAACAAATCAAAGGCAATTTAATGGATGTCTTGTGCACCAAGCAGGTGATTAATAAAAGCCTTTTAACTGAATGAAAATTGGTCAAGGTAAAGTTCTTTGAAAATGTGCTATGTTGACTTCTGGGGGGTGGAGCCAAGATGGCAGCCGGAAAGCAGGAGCTTGTGTGAGCTCCCCGCCAGGTCCCTCCAAACCTATAAAAATGGCTCTGAACACATTCTAGAACTGCAGAACCCACAAAATAGCAGACAGAAGCAGGGATCCAGCCCAGGACAGCCTGGATGGTCGCTGGATGAGGTCTATCACCCACAGAGCAGAGGGGAATGGAGTCCAGCGTGGGTGGCGACAGGACCAACCAAACAGGGTGCTGGGCAGAGCGTGACCTAGCATCCTGAATCAGTGAGCTGTGGCAGTTACCAGACTTCTCAACCCACAAACACCAAAGACAACAGAGAAGGTTAGTGGGAAAAGCTGTGGGGGACAGAGTGAAAAGAGTTCGAGGTTTAGCCACCACCCAGGAGGCAGCGGGGGTGGTACAGCTACAGAACTACAGCTGCAGTTGCTTCCAGCCCCAGGCCCACCTGGTGGGAGGAATTAAGTGGTGGATCAGAGCAGGAGTGCAGAGCCTGCTTAAGATTTGCATCAGGTCCGGATTGGCAGTTCTTGGGGAAGGAGGAGTGCTGGTGTGGCAGAGCTGGCTGTATAGAAATAGCTCTGAAATCAACAGTGCATCCCCTCAAGCTTGGAACAAAGTACTCTCTACTCTTCAAGCAGTCATACCCTGACGAAAAACTCAAGAGTCAAGTAAGTTGGCTGGGAACATAGCCAGGCAGCGAAAACACACTCACATTCAGTCTCAGACTTTGGAATCTTTCTCTGGTGACAAAGAAGACCAAAACATACAGCCTGAAGAAGTCAATAAAGTCAAAGAGCCTACATCAAAAGCCTCCAAGAAAAACATGAACTGGTCTCAGGCCATGGAAGAGCTCAAAAAGGATTTGGAAAAGCAAGTAAGAGAAGTAGAGGAAAAATTGGGTAGAGAAATGAGAATGATGCGAGAAAACCATGAAAAACAAGTCAATGACTTGCTAAAGGAGAACCAAAAAAATACTGAAAAGAAAAATACTGAACAAAATGTGCTAGGTTGTTAAAACTAAACTTAAAAAGTTTTTAGCTTAACCTCTCTGTTAAGGAACTCTATAGGCACAACCATAATTCTATGCTGATAACCACAGTGTATTCAAAGAGGCAGTCTTTGATGTTACTGTCTACCATTTAGCATTCTATGTTCTAATACCAAAAAGAGTTGATAGTGTTTAGAAAGAACTTCATAGTTAATAATAGTCACCATCTTAAATTTTGACAGCTTAATTGGGATTGTATGGAAGTTGGCAAATTTTTGTCACAAGCTTCAGAGGCAGGGACTTTTCTCTTCTCAAACTAGATATTTGAAAGTGAGACAACCATGTCAGGGAGAGGAGAGGTAAAATATGCTCATCTAAATTTAATAAACTCTGAGGTACCATACATAAATAAAAAAATAACTAAAAGTGACAAAACTCAGCAGTGTCAGGATTGCAAACAAATGGATATACTTTTTTTTTTTTACTCCTAATGGAATTATAAATTGGCAGATTCTTTATAGAAAGCATACAGGAGTCAACAAAACACAAAAATACTTTTTGACCTGATAATCACATTTTAGGAACATATTCTTAAAGTGATGTTATCAATGGAAAAAGATTATTTGCTAAAATGTATATGACAGCAATATTTGTAGTTTCAAAGAACTGGAAGCAATCCAAGGTGGTGAATGTTTGAAAAAACTGTATGATACCAATTTAGTAGAATTCTACAATACCATTTAAAAGAAGCATGACAAATAAAAAATTTAGAAAATCTTATATGAAGTAATTAAAGGAAGCAGAACTGTAGTGTATATACAAATTATAACAAAACAAAAATAAAAATGTATAGATATACAGAGACAAATTAACATAGAAAATGGGAGAGTATGCAGAGGGAGTAATTAATAACTTGCTATGGAGATGCTGCATATTATATTGATTTTTAAGGGTAAATTGTAAATGTACACTTAAAGGGTTCTGTAGTTGCTTAAAATTAAATGGATAATTTTATATATATATATATGTATATATATACATATATATATGCACATATATACACATATACATAAATACACATACATACATACACATATATACACAAGTGTAGAGGCATAGGTAGATACTCATCCAGAACAAAAATTCCAAGTCCAGTGGTAACTGGGTCCCAACCTGGTTCACAAATCATTGGTGTTTTTGACTGCTGCTGCATATTGCTTACTTATATTGGGCTGCAGTCCTCTTAAATCCCAAGATTTTTTTTAGATGAAATGCTGTCTGATAAGACATTTCCACATCTTATATTTGTGAGGTTGAATTTTTGTGTATCAGATTTTAATTTATTCCTCTTGAATTTTATCTTGTTAGATTTGGCCCAGTGTTTTTTCTGTGTCAAGATTTTTTTGGATCCTGACTCAGGGAGCCTAAAACCTAATTCCTGCTCTCACATCAGAAGTTCAGCTACAGTTAAGGATGCCAGGTGGCTACCTGGTTAGAAGCCAGACCCTATCTACAAGGCAGGATCTACCTATGGCTGATTTTTACTGGGCTAGCTTCACCTTTTAGGTCATAGGTTGATAGTCCTATGATAGAAGTCAGATAGGAAGATGGAGATAGTTGGTCTTATCTCCAGTCACAAATTTGAAAGCCAGTTACATTTTAAGTGTGTGCATATGTATGTATACACATGCTCTTGTGTGTGTGTATGTTTCTAGTCAGGTTTGCCTAATTGCCTAATATAAGACTCAGAAAAAGGTATCTTTATAAATAAATGACAGGTACAAAAATGTGCAGATGGCAAACTAATACTGTTTCTCCAAAAAAAAAAAAAAAAGAAGAATCGGGTGCTATTGGTTCTGTCTTTTAGAGGTCCTGTAAGTGTAATGGCACGCAAAGTGGGACTTTTTGTTGTCTTTTGTTTTGGACCGCACTAAGACAATCAAGTGCCTTTGATTGAGTCTTGCCTTTGTTTGTAGGAAGGCTCACACTCTTTTGCTAATTAGGTCATGAGAGGTATGAAACCCTCAGGAGATGCAAAGCTCTCTGATCCTGAAGAAGTGCATATATACTCTGAGGTTAGCATTTTGTTTGGGGCTTACTCACTGGAAGAGGGCCTGTGAGTCGACCAGAGGAGACTCTGGGTAGCTGTTAAGAAACTCTCCCCCTCCCCCCGGCTTTGAAAAACCCAGATGTTGGTGCTTCTCTCTCTGGTAACTATGTATGTAATGTCTTGGTATTGCAACAAATTGGGCTAGCAGCTGCTGTGGGGGTGAAAAACCAACACAAGCCCAACAACAAGAACGCTACAAGCACAAGTTTGTTTGATCTGCTTTACTGTGGAAAGTAGCATTAAGGGGGTTAACAATCTAACTTCAATCCAACATAAAAATATCATTCACTTAGTTCAGGGGAAAAAGCAGCACCCTGAACTTCAGAGCAAATACAAACAAATTACAAACATCTTAATTCACAGTTACCAGGGTTTAACAAAGTCTGAACATCCAGCTTTACAAGCTGGGGGGCTCTGGACAGCTGCCCAGTCTCTTCCAGTCACAGGCCATGCTTCCAGTGAATGAGAGCCCCAAGAAAATAGCTCTGTTCTCTCTTTTTATACATTCTTTAGCCGTCATCAAACGTCATCTGAGCGACCAGAACTCAGGCTCCTACTATTGGCTCTGGTCTTAGCAACTCCCCTTAGGACTCTGAGGGCTTCACACCCACATAGGCTTAGCACATAGTAGACGGGGGTTTGGGCCTGGGGCTTTGCACCTAGTGAGGCTCAATCAAAGACACTTAATTAATTTGTCATTCTGAAACAGTAAAAAAAGTCCCAGCTTAACTGATATTACACTTGGTCAGATGGCTAGAAGCCTGTCTGTTGATTTGTGTTATTTGCTCTGTTTATATTTTCTCTGTTTGTAATTTCTGTTTGTGTTTTCTCTGAAGTTTAGGATGCTGACTTTTTCCCCTGAACTAAGTGAATGATATAAGTATGTTTAATTAAAGTAAGATTATTAACTTCTTAAAGTTGCTTTCCTTAGAAAAGCAGTTCAAAGAACCTGTGCTAGTAGCCCTCCTGTGTGCTGGTGTTATTGGCCTTACACAGCCACAGTAGTGGCAAGTAGCAGTGTTGTTACAGTAAGGGCCATTCTTATAGAAGGGATAGAATTGTTGGTAAATTCTCCATACTTGGTTTAGAAGCAATGATGTGACGTTGTGTTTTAATAACATATGCCTTTAGTGTCTGCAGTTTAGCCAGTCTCATGCTTCCATTTTTCTCCATGTCTTAGGGCAAATAGCTTCACTTGTCTAAACCTCAGTTTCCCCATCTATAAAATGAAGGGGTTGGAGTGTCTGGCTTCTGAGGTTCTTTCATGCTCTACATCTGTGATCCTATATGGTTGTATCCAGCTCTAAACCTATAATCTTATGATCATATCTCTTCAAAGATAAGAGCATTCAGTGGACACTAACATGTAAGGAAAATATCAATCATTGCTGAATAATAATAAGGATCAATGATACCTTGTTTTTCTTTAATTCCATTTCAAGTTTGCTTTTCTCTTGTGTTATGTCACTTTCTATTTTCTTTAACTGTCCAAGAAAAATAGAAGAAATTCATAATTTTTAAAGATACTGACAAGCTACTAGAAACAACCCAGACTTCAAATTATTCCGACACGGCAGAAATAGCACATCCTCTCAAAAAGGGGCCAAGAAAGGAATTTCTGAGGCAAAGCAGACTTCATAAACCAGCCCTGAAATTAGAAACACATATCTGTGTTTACAAAGGTTTCTTCCTAACTTCTTTGACTTTTCCACCATGCCTCAGAAAGGTCATTTTTGGGAAAATTCTTGCAAGATCTCATCAGCTTTGGTACACTAACTTATCACCACCTTTTATCCCCTGACTGGAAGGTGGAACAATGTGTTCCAAAACCTCCCTTTAAGGAGGGAGCTCGGGTCAGATATCTTCTCATTTCTCAACTGGCTGTACTACTCTGGGACTTCTCCACTTTGCCCCTCCATGAAGTAGCTTCCTTTTCTAACTCACCTTTCCTGGTTTTTCAGTCCTTTCAGTGTTGTCTTTCTCCCCTAGATTATAAACTCCTCAAGGGCAGAAGATACAGCAGCTCTCCCTTAATCCCGACTGCCCTGCCCATTTTAGGGGTGAGCATTTTTTAGACCAGTTGTTTCAGCTACCACACCGTATGGGACGTACGAATCATTGTTACCAATGACCGTTTTTGCTTATGGATCAACAAACTGATCAACCAACATTTACACACCTAGGCATCTTCTAGGTGCTGGAGACACAAAGTGAAACATATATAGTATCTGTGAATATGTCTCAAATTCAAATTTCTTCAAATTCATTTACTAAAAACTACAATTAGTGCAATGAACCGGTCAGTCCAACTGTATTTAGTAACTTGCTTTTTAATACAATTTTAAAACGAAAATGTCACCACTAGAAGATGTATCTGCTTCTACCTCCTTGTGTAGATTCTCTCTTTCCTTCAATAGAGATGTTCTCTCTTTCAGTGCTACTTCCAGTTCACCTCGCAATCTAACAATAGTACACTCTTGTAGCTCTTTTTGTGTTGCTGTTCTCTTCTCCGTTTCCTTTGCTTTTTGTCTACATTTGCTGTGTTCAAGGTGTAAGGCATCTCTACAGGGACATAACAAGTCAACACAGAACAAGCTGGTGAGATTTCTGCTTTAACAGAAATGTTAAACACAAGGTATTTTAGAACATGTTCGCTTCCTAAGGACAGTAACGAAAATATCACAATGACATTATTTGGTATCTTTTTCTTGTTGTTTGTTAGAAAGAAGTATGGCTGAACAGAACAATGTTCTTCAAGAAAAAAAGAAAGCAAAAAAGGGTTGAAACTAACTCACAGGCATTTTTGAAGTTGCTTTCTTTCATTCTGAACATTTTGTAGCTCTTTTGCAATACTGGTCCTGGTACCATCCAACATTAAATCTTGTTCCTGCAACTTTTGAGTCACTTTTTCTTGCTCTGTCTGGAAAGAAAGATTTAAACATGACAATTAACATAGATGATAAAAAAAGAGGATTACTTGGTAGGAAGCCAATTAAAATAATTCAAAGACCCTGAACTTTTGAAAATGATCTGGTAGAGAAAGGAATATAAGTAGAATCTTGTTTTACACAATATCATTTTAAGTTCATAACTTATTCCCCACCCAGAATTTTACATCCCCACCAATGTGCAGCTAGAATTATTCTTTATTTAAATAATGTCTTCCTTCCTGCCATCATAGCTTAAATTCTAAATCCATTACCAACATCATATTTTGAAAAGCATACTACTTCAATTAATAACATCTCATATGATGGTCATAGATAGTTATAACAGAAAAGGCAGCAGTATTTACTCTTAGGTCCCTCTACCTCAAAACTCACTTTTGTAAAACAGACCCAAACTTAAACTTGTTATTGTTTGTAAATTCAAAAGTATTTGCTTTATGTTCTGAGAGACAACACAATAAAGTAGACAGAGAACCAGTTTTGAGACCAGGAAGATCCAGATTCAGTCATGCTTCTGACACATACGAGTTGGGTGACTGGACAAGTCACGTGAGCTCTTAGTACTATAAACCAGAAGTGTCAAACACACAATCAGCAGGCCCATAACACTCTCTAGCACTGCCCAAATCAGAATAAAATGTAATTGGTAAATGTTTAACAAAATAAAAATACAATGAAATATATATGTTAACATGTTGTTTTGTGAGTCAATATGTGACCTTCACTTCTTTTGTATGGTTTTTGGCCCTTTTTCTATTTGAGTTTGACACCACTGCTCTAGGTCTCTAAGACTCTAAGTTGGAGGGAACCTGCTTTGATAGGAGTTCACTCACTTGGAGGCTCCTTACACCAATAAAATATGTGGTCTGGTCTCTATTCTCTATCCTTGTTTTATATACATTTAAATACATTTAAAAATAAAACAACTACATTGTTCCCCAAAAGAAATGTCCTGATTTTCAGAACAAGGAAACAAATAAGCTAAAAAGTACAAGCCAGTGAACTTGAGTTACATTGCTTAGAAAATCCTAGAATGAGGCATTAAAGTGATGGTTGGTGAACATCTTTTAAAGGAAAAAAGTAGATTACAAAGAGCCAGCATGGCTTCATCAAGAACAGGTTGTGCCAGAATAATCTGTTATTTGACTGGGTTCCTAAACTGGTAGATCAGGGGAATGCTATGTATGTGACTTACTTTGAATTTATTAAGGTACTCGATAAAGTAGCTCACACTCTTATGAAAAGATAGAGAGATGTGGGCCATAAGATAATACAACTAGATGAATTTAGAACAGGATGAACGACCCAACTCAAAGAATCTTGTGAATAGTTCAATTACAATTCTGCAGGAGGCCTCCAGGAGAACACACACCAAAGAGTTATACTTTTGAATCTACTCTGTGTTGTTGAACAGTTTCGTCAGTGTTTTGCACAAAGGCATAGATGGCACGCTTATCAAATGTTCATGTGATCCAAAAAAATTTTTTTTAAATTGTTCATGTGATACTGAGCTAGAAGATTAGACAATACATAAAAGGATAGACAAGATCCAAAAAGATCTTGAGATGCCAGAGCATTGGGTCGAATCTGATGAGATGAGCTTCCATAGAAATAAATGTAAAATTTGATACATGTTAAAAATATCAACCTCACAGGTACAACATGGGAGGGGGCATGGTTAGAGAACGTTGTCTGAAAAAGATCAGCAATATAAGGAGGCAGTCAAAAAAGTTAGTAAGATCTTAGGCTGTAACCAAAAAATAAGGAGCTTATAGTCCCATTTTAACTCTTCCCCTGGTTAGATCACCTTCAGAGGATTGTGTTTATGAAAGAAGACAGTTTATAAACGATATTGATGAGATTGATACTATCCCCAGAGGAGGAACCAGGATTGGGAAAGGCCTTGAGTCTATGTCATATAGGAATCATTTTGAAGAGCTGGTGATGTTTAGCCTAAAGAAGATTCAGTGAGCAAATGACAGCTGTCTTCAAATATCTGAAGGGTTGTAATACAGAAAGGGGATTCCAGGGGTGGGGAATTTGACGCTTCAAAGCCACATGTGATCCTTTAGGTCCTCAAGTGGAACCCTTTGACTGAAAGGACCTAGGCTTGTGGCCTCAAGGCTGCAGGTTCTCCAACCCTGGATTAGATTTATTCTGTTTGATACCAGAGGGCAAAACTAGGAGAGATGTTTAGAAACTGCAGGGGCAAACTGAGGCTTAATGTCAGCAAAAACTTGCTAAGCAATTAGAACTATAACAAAGTTGAATGGAATGCCTTGGAAAGAAATGGTATGATCTGCACTAGTGGAGGGAGTGCTCCCATTGGAAAGATCATAGATATATAGAAGTACTGAAGTAGGTCATCTTAACTATTGAATGTGATAGAATACATGAATAAAACATTTAAGAAATGACCCACCACAGAAATTTAGAAACTTAAAAATGGTTGAACCTATGGCTAGAGTGTATAAAAGAGGTACATTGTATTCACAGAATCAGAGATTTTTAGGGTTGGAAATGACTCCACTCATCATAGAATTGATCTCATACCTTGAAAGGAATCCTCAGTATAACATTTCTGACAAGTGATCATTCATCTAGATTCTGTTCAGAGACCTCCAATGAAAAAGGAACCAATTCTTTCCAAGACATTCCATTCCACTTTGTTATAATCCTAACTGATGGAATTTTCTGGAAAGAGATATTTCATGTGAAGGGAAGGACAGAAGCAAGAATGTATAGATGGGAAAGGACAAAGTATACTGAAATGAATTATGCAATCATAAGGTATATTTCTGAGCAATCATTAATAGGAGAATAATTATTCTTCTAAGGTAATAGAATTTTATAAAGCACTAGAAATATAAGTTTTGGGGTAAAAGAAAATGAAATCACTGTCCATAAAATGAGATGTTACAATTTTTTTTGAAATTCATTTTTGTATTTTTATATTCTTTGCTTTATCATACATTCTACCTGTTCAAATATCTCACCCAGTCCTTGAATTGCCATGGTTTCATGCTAATTGTGTTAGATAAGTAGTTTAGCATTAATTGAATACCTTTAGAATAGCTTGATGATCTGCAATGAGTCTGACATTCTCCAGAGTAACAGTTTGAAGCTTGTTATTCAGGTCTGAACACTGTTTGTTCAATTGATCATTTAACATCTAAGCAAAAAGATACATATTTAGCACTTAATAGGTCTATTTAACACCTAATAATTCCTTCTCCTTTGATAACTCAAGGGCTTAATTTTTTTATTTGGTAGTTTGTTCTAAAGTTTTATAAAATATGTTAAAATGTTTATTGAAAAACCCCTGAGTGGATCCACATTTAAATAAGATCCACATCTATTATTCACTGGACCAATTTGAAGCTTTCAGCAATTGATTAACATTCTATTCTTCATTGTTCTAAATGTCTGTCTATACCAGCAAGGCTTCTGCAACAAAATTCTAAGATGAAATAAATCAATTTTACTGATAATAACTGCAATAATTTTTAGTATAGGCCCTTGGACTTTCACTGAAATCTGTTCCCAGTTTTGTGAAGAGCATGCAGAATTATTTATCTCACACAACTGAATTTCTCACATCCTTTACCACTGTAATTTTTTTTACCTGTATTAAAAAAAGCAAAATATAATTGTATTCCACAACATTAGTGTGTTTAAGAAAAAAAACACACTGGCAATATAGAACAATCTACATGCAGACTGTCATACTTTTATTTTTGGACTTTATTTTAAAACTTTATTCTGAGAAAAAGACAGAGAATTTACTTTTATCATTTTTAAAAACAATTTACTTTTGATACTAGGCAGTCTTCAAGCATTTATTGCTAGCAAAAATTTGGAAAATGACCATTTTTATCATTAGAGAATTGGTTTGAACAAAGAAGAAAGTTACATGAGAAGAGACAGTGGAAAAAAATAGCAGGCAATATAGTAAGAAGCAAAAAAATGAAACAAATCAATTTTTAACAACTAGTTTTTCCTTTGTCTTCTTAAAATACAGGGAGAAATGGAATTTAAAATATAAATGAAAGATACTAACATAAGACTGATAGGAAATAATGAAAAAATGGCTATACAGAAAACAGAAAACCTGAAAAGATCAACCGAAACAGCCAACATTAAACATTTTAGGTGAAAACAAAACGGTAGACAATGAGGATAAAATGGCAAATCAGTTAAGAAAATAACAACTATTTTATAAAAGCATATATATTTGAAACCACAGGGCTAGTACATTTACTGGAAAACATATATAAACATTCCTATTGAAATCATGTAAAGTGGGACTATCTACTTTTGTCACTCATATTTAATATGTTAGAAATGACAATGAAGTATGAAAAAGTAAATTAAGGAAGAATCACTGGCAATGAATAAGTTAAAACCTTTATTTACAGATAATATGATTCTATGTTTAGAAAATCCAAGAATTTCAGAAAAAAAAATATATATATACACGTATATGAATTTGACAAAGTAGCCAGGCATACAATAAACCTACAAAATTACCTATATTTAAACATATCAATACCAGGAGTCAGGAAAAATTGAAAGAAAGAGAAATATAGCATAATATGCAAAACATAATCAAATGTAGGAGCACTTACTTATCATGACAGGTAAGGGCTATACAAAATCAACATCATAATAACTTATACTGAAAATTAAGATGGAGCTGAATAAATAAATGGAAGGTCATTCCCTGTCCATGGTTATGTTGTACAAATACAGCAAAAATGTCAAAAATTCCAAATTGTTTTATATATTTAATGACAATCCTGTTAAAATAGCAATCAGCTATTTCATAAAATTAAGTCATAAAAATTCACAGGGAAAAACGCTGGCAACAAAAATAATAAAATTTATAAACCTATATGGAAACCAAAAAACAATCTATTAACATGATTAGATTAAAAGAAATCAGAAAAACAACAGAATCCTTAAAAGACAACAATATCATATCAAAATGTATGGGATGCAGCCAAAAATTCTTCTTGGGGGTGAATTTATATTACTAAGTGCTTACATGAACAAAAGGAGAAAATAAGATAACAGGCTTGCACCTAAGGACACTAGAAAAAGAATAAAGCGATAAATGAACCTGAGGAAAGTTTAAAAACAAAACAGAAAAAAAGATTATGAACACAATTACAGACATAAATAGAACAGAAAATGAAAAGGTAATTTAGTTGACAAAATCAAAAGTTAGTTTTTAAGACTAATGAAATAACATAAAGACAGACCATTGGCAGATTTAGCAATAAAAAAAGGAGAGAGAATGAAAACCATCATAAATGAAAAAAAAGAACAAAAGACATAACTTAGGAAATTCAATGCAGCCTGTTCTAATAAATTAGAAAATTTAAAGGAAACAGATGACTAGCTGCAAATATAAAAATGACCAAAGCTGATACAAGAATAAATCAATAATTTTAAACAGACAATTCAGAGAAAAAAAGTAAAACACATCATCAAAAAAATATTTAAAATACTCAAATGGATTTTGATCTAAAAGTTCTCTTCAATAATGCAGACTGCATCCAATCCATGTTCACCAATTCTATGTGATTTTTGTCCATTTCTTTGCAAAGTTTAATGCAGGTGATCTATACAACATTCTGGAATGCTTCCTCACTTTTTCCTGATATCACCGGGGCACCAGGGGAGTACTCTCACTGTCTACTTATTGCTAGCTCTTACCAAGTGAACAACCCATCTTCTTATCATATAGTTTCTTGATGATGTTCTTTACCCCTGTGCTTCTTCTGAGTTCCTAGATATTATGATACTGCCTGTGCACATCTACCATGTACCCCTCCATAATAATCCATGTGATATACATTTTTAGTTTAGAGACAGTGATATTTCAAGTTTCACTACTTTACAGAAACACTAGTGATCTTTGGAAAGATGGGCTTGGGGTCAGTTAAAGAGTTTTGAAATTTCCCCAAAGCTATCCAAACCACTCTCCCGCTCCTGTTCAATTCTAAAGTCAACTCACTGTCCATCTATATACTGTTTGAATCATATATACCTACTGCTAGACCAGCTTTACAGGGTGTCCATCCAAATGCATGTTAAAATATGTTCAATAGACATTCATCCATTTGGTCTTTCCTATATAGATAGATTGGCCAGATTCCTTAGAAGGACTCCAGATCACTTCCAGCAAGCTTTGCAATGTCCTGGGGCTTGTTACCATTATTAGCATAATATTACCTGCAAAAAAAGGTGCATTTGGAGGCCTTCACCATCTATAGGAAATCATAGGACATCCCTCTTCAAACTTGATTTTGTAGTGCTTTTCTTCAATAAAAGTAGTGAATACCTTTCATAAAGCATATATCTCCTTATTTTATATCTGATTTTTACCTTATAATATTTATACTGTTACATCTTTCAAGGAATTCTAAATGATCTTGATGTACAGATAGTGACACTTTGTTGTAAAAGAAAACCTTCAAGGTGGTGCTTTGTTCTGCAAAAACAAACAGTTCCTCATAATCATCAAATAAAGACAATGGGATCTTATATGTTCTACATCTTTCAGTTAACTGTGACATAGTAAAGATCTGGTCCACTGTTGAATGTCATGTGTAAAAGTCTACTTATCCCTAATAATAACCTGATCAAGGATGGCCTTAATTTTTGTATGTATCTCTCTTCTAAAAATTTTGTATAGATATAAGAGTAGGCATATAGATTGGTAGTTAGCCTTCTCTTGGTCATCTTTTTCTATATTAACAAAATATAAGATTTTACCCCTACACCTTTGTTATTTTTCCCATCCTCCAGATACCTTATATATTGGTCCCTCAAAGTCCTCAGAACTGTTTTACCTCCAGCATAGATTTCATATATATGTAATATGTATGTATGTATATGTATATATGTATGTATATGTATATATGTATGTATACTTAATTCAGTCTGACTGCTTTTACCATTTTTGTTCTCTTTAGTGTTGTTTCTTTTCTTTTTTATAAACATGTCTGAGGATATCATGTTAGGGTACAAATTTAGTGGCCCAACAATTCCTAATAAAGGAAAGTTTGTTAAAAATTGTTTTTGCAAATCTTTTCCCTTCTGTTTGTAGGTCTTCCATTTATATCCTTGAATTCTCTTGGGATGACTTCATTTAGTTGGATATCTTACCAAGCTTCCTTTAAACTGATTTTACCCTTCACTACCTTTCTCTTCTTTATGAAATAATATTGTTCATAATCATCCATCATCATCGTATTAGAAATGAGTTTGTATTCAACCTCGTGTTTCCTTTGGTAGCCATCTTTCTTCAACAACTAAGTCAATCACCTGCTTGATGACTTAGATCATTTCTGGGTATGACTGATCTTGTGATATTGAACATATGCTTTTTAAACTTCTAGATGACATTATTAGAGTCAGTTTCAAATCATTTAAAGTGTCCATTTCCAACTTTTTGTTTTCAATTGTTTTTAGGGATGAGTAGTTTCAATTGTATACTTATCTTTTTCTCATTATTCTTCTTGTCCTTCTAAAATTTCTTATCTCATTTTTGATAAGTTGATGAGCTAACTGTATACAGCTAAGAGATAACTTCCAAAACAATAACAAATCTCTTCCTGTTTGTTAAACTATAAGCCATTTCACTCTTCATGGTGTTATTTGGTGCTTGCCAAATCATTTTGGCTAGTGCCTACTCAATTTTTTTCAAAGAAAAGTCTTCATGATATACAGGCATGAGGCTTCTATATGATCTACAAGACTTTATCCTCTTCCATTCCTTTTTGCCACACTTTCTCATATATTTCTCCCCATCTGCACCTTTCCCACTTTTGCAATGGAGTCAAGAAGTATCAGCGTATTCTTTGTAGAATTTCTCTACCATTTTATCTTCAGCAAACAATATTGGTACCTTAGCAGAAATTACTTTCAGGTATAATGTTACTCAATCCAACACTCAAATGGATCAGTGATCTCACTAGTGTGGATACTCCAATGACACAGACTACAATTTGCTCTTGCCTGCCCATCCTGTGTGACTCATTTTCATGTTCTCTCATAAATTTGTCACAGGGGATTCACTCAGGAGGTAGGGGCTTTCTTTAAGTTTACTTAATATCCCAAGGATATCATTGGAACAATGACATATTCTCTACATCTTTTCAGTCAACTTTGCGATAGTAAATAAATTATCTTCTATGGGATATCAGAGAAGCTTCTGAAAACTTGCCTGTTCCTTTTGTCTACCCCTATCAAGGATGCTATCAGTGTACGTGCAAGATTATTTTAAAAAATTATATAGATTAGAAAATAGGCATATAGGTTAGTTAATTTGTGCTCTCTTGGTTACTTTAAAAAATAATAATAGGGTCTGAGATTATTCCTTGCTTTTGGCATCTTTGTCTTCTACAGATATATTTCATTACTCTCAAAATCATCACCTCTAGCACGGCCTCTGGGTGTGAGTGTTTTAATTTAATAATAATCATAAATTTAAAAACACATTAAAATGAAATTAAAAGCAGGTATCTATTTTGCATTTTCTTTACTAAAAAAGAGTATCTAGGCCTGAAACAGTAAAGTTTTTACTTTGAGGTCATTAAATCAAATATTGCCAAAGGAAAGTTTCTATGAATTATGATTTTAGAGGTTATCCCATTTATGTATAATTGTTTGGAACTCTGTATACTACTCAAATAAATAGAAAAAGTACATATGTCTGCATCACTCTGGTTGCTGTGTGAGATACAAAAGAAAAAGAATAAACAGCTCTTGTTTACAATCTAGTTGGATAGACAAGATATACATATATGAAACTTAAATTCTGCAGGAATTCAGAATAGGTAGAAAGTAACTGGGATGAATAGACAGTTTATTAATGAAGAAATCAAAACTATAAACTATATAGTCATATAAAAAACTATAGTCATATAAAACACTCTAAATCATTATTGATTAGAGAAATGCAAATTAAAACCACTTTGAGACATCATCTCATACTTATCAGATTGGCTAAAATGATAGAAAGCGAAAATGATAAATGTTGGAGGGGATTTGGAAAAATTGGGACATAAATACATTGTTGGTAGAAGTGAACTGATCCAACCATTTTGGAGAACAATCTATTATGCCCCCAAAGTTATAAAATGGTGTATACCCTTTTTAACCCAGCAATATGACTATTAGGTCTGTTTCCCAAGGTGATCAGGGAAAAAGGAAAAGAACCTATATGTTCCAAAGTATTTATAGCAGCTCTCTTTGTGGTGGCAAAGAACTGAGGGGATGCCCATCAATTAGGGAATGGTCAACAAGTTATGGTATATGATTGTGATGGAATCCTACTATGCTGTAAGAAATTATGAGCTGGTTGATTTTAGAAAAACAGGGAAAGAGTTGCATGAAATGATGAAAAGTGAAGTGAGCAGAACCAAGGGAATGTTGAAAATAGTTAACAGCAATATTTTTCAAGAACTAATTGTGAACAACCAAGTTATTCTGAGTACCATAAGTAATCAAATAAACTACGAAGGACCCATGAAGGAAGATGCTATCCACCTCCAGAGAAAGAACTGATAAATAGAATTACACATAGTACATATTTATAAATCTGTGTCAAATGTTGGCCTTCTCTAGTGTGGAATAGGAAGGGAGGGAGGGAAACAGTTCAGAATTTAAAAAGTAACAAAAATAAATAAATAAAATTAATTTTAAAAAAGAAAGTAACTAGGAGATGTGTAAAACCTGAAAAGTCTTCATGGAATTAGGGTTGGGGAAATACTGAATTTGGATAATCAGCATGAATGGAATTTAACTAACCAGGGTTAAATGAATTCTAATCCCTGGGCTCTCTAACTTAATAAAACTAATCAACAACTCAAGGAAAGCTCTGCCACTTCTACTTATATGACTTTAAGCAAGTACTTAAAATCTTTGGCCTTTCTTCATCTATAAAATGAGGGAGCTAGACTAGATGACTGCTAGGGACTCTTCCCATTCTAAATCTATGACACTAGGATCCTATGAAAAGGAAAAGAAAAGCCATTCTAATTACCTGTACTTCTTTTGCAGTTTCCTGAAGAGATGTCATCTCAGACTTTAAATGTGTAGTCTCTTTATGCTCTTGGCTAAAAGACAAGTACAAAGTCTAGAAGAGAAAAAGAAAATAAAATTTCTTGACATGTAAAGAGTCTGTTAAAGTTCACCTGCTCACCTTCATAACTCATGTTTTAGGTGTTGCCCCCATTATTATAAGACATTCTATTATCAACATTTCAGGACTAGCTAAATCTTATTCTATACTATCTCAGAAACTATCACAAAAAGATTTCTTAGGTTACTGCTTTCAAAAGTTTTATGAAGAATATGGATAGCCACAACCCAGTTCTCTCTCCATTCCTAAATTATTTATCAAAATAATTCACTTAGTTATGCAAAGATTTTATAATCTCAACTGGAGGGGATTTTACTTTACATTTGATTTAACTGAATACCCAATTCTCATCATCCTCCACAATTTTTAAACTCTAAAAATAAGGCTTCATACTTTTATGTAACTTGTACATTTATCAATATGTACCTTTAGAACCCCTCACCTTATAAATTCCAAATCCCAATGAAACTAAGGTCTCTTTCCAATCAACTTATAAGTAAATATGGGATTTAAATCACTACACAGAATAGAAAAGCCAAAATTGTTCACTTAAGAGAAACAACTATATAAGGAAGAGTAAAATAATCTGGCCTTATGATAAAAAAAAATCTCTGTTTCTTTTTAAGAAAGGACAGTGGGAAAAAAAACCCAAAAAAACACAACCTCTCAAATCTCTAAAAAGAAGGTAGAACCAAGTGAGTAAATCCTATAGCTGGAGAATTACCTCTCTGTTACCCCAGAAGAGAAATGCCTCACAGAGGACAGATATGACCTAATTAGGCTAGGCAATAATTATAGATAAAAAGCGTATGTCAATAGTCTCATTTCTTAACATATGGGGAGACATAGAGGTTTTGGTGTTTATTGTATTTCATTGTGAAGTTCCGATTTGTGGAGTAGTAGACAATGGAAATACACCTATCTTTTTGAAGTCAGTATAACTATTACTTAAGCATATGTTGTTAACTTGACCACAGTACTGAATGCACTTTGATCACTTATTAACACTTAGACTATTTTCTGAAGTATTAGTTGGGAGACTCAACAGAACTGAAAGTAAAGACTAAAAGGAAATCAAAATTACTTAGTGAAGGGAAGAAACACCCTTTGTTTTCTAATGATTTGCAACTTGCCTTTCCATCTTCAAGTAGCTGGGAAATGATGTCATCTTTGGATCCTAAAACAAAAAAAAATCATGTAATTTTCGATAGTATCTTTGAATCATATAGTATTTTTCCTCTGAAAATTCCTTTCTAAAAATTCTTTTGAATTAAGAATTTGGCAGATATTTGTACTTACATTTTTATTGGTTAGAAATGAAGCAGAAAGCTGCCAGTTGGTACACAATCTCTGCAGAAGAGAGCTTGCTCTATAAGCCATATTTTTAAATTATCAGTCAAATGGTCTATTCACTAGAATAATTTTAGAAAACATTCTAAAGGGACAAACCCTTCACTTTAAACAACAATTTGGCTAACCTCTGGAAGTAAAATCTTGTTACATTATTTTTGATGCCTACTACTAATGGTGCCAAATAACACAAGACAATTTAAAAAATTATCTTATTTCCTGAGGCTAGCTTTCTGTCCATTACACTATGCTGTCTCTCCTGAATGCCACCTCTTTTCTGAGAAGTGTGACTATTTTTGAGAAAAAAATACATGAATACTTTTAGTTTTGTTCCAATATGATATAAAAGTCAGCACTTATTAAATCCATTTCACTGATTCTAAAGGAAATACCTTGAAAAAACTAGAACAGATTTTTCTTGACACATCAGCAAACAATTAGGTTCAAGACTTAAAATGATACTATCCCCAATAATACTAAATCCTAATCCTGAATAAATAAATTTAGAGTATATGAGGATTCTGACAGGTGGGGGCCAAAGTTTACCTTTATAGTATGTGGAAGAAATAGGTTGCTAAGTAAATAATGGTATAAATAAGTTTGAAAGGAATGTTTAGCTTGCTTTAAATAATTTAGAAAAATTTTTATTTGCTCAATAGAGCACAACAACCCTTTGTCAGCTTAATTGGCAATTACTAAATACACATGGAATCACAGAATTTCAGATTTGCAAACCACCTTAACAATCATTTAGTTCAACTTTTTATTGTATAGATAAAGTGAAGCTCAGAAGGAATGACAACTTCATGGTCATACAATTTATCAGTGAAATAGACAAAGTAAAAACAGTTCCTTCTAAAGAGAGAGTAGCATATTTGGTTTAAAAAGCCATGGATTCATATCCTGGCTCTATCAACAACTAAGTTATAGCCTATCTTAGAGTCAACCACAACTCTAGGCACTACATTATTAGCCATACAGTTGGCAATCAGTAAGCACTTGTTGACTGATTGCAGAGTGATTTTAGAGGTGAAGAAGTACCTTATAATGTACATATGTTCTAGGATATGGCCATATTTTATAGCATGACTAACATGGTATGTAGATGACAGTGAAGGATGAAGAAGATTGAAAAACACTGACATAATGGACTTTAGGTTCATGAAAAAATCAGGTAATAGTGACCTCTTCAAGAATTTAGGATCCTTTATAAACATAAAAGCCATCAGCAATTTAACTGCTTTAACACAAAGACCTTACTTTGGAAGATCTTAGCAATTCAAACTTTAGCCATGACACCCTGGGAAAACTAACAAGATAGTTTGATTTCTAAAGTTTCTTTTCATACTTAGCTCAGTCCTTAGTTTTGCACAGTCAGACTCCAGCTCTGCTGTTCGTTGCTGTTCCTGAAGTAGCTGTTCTTGAGTAGTCTCTATATTTTTTCTCAGGGTTAAGCAGTCTTGTTGAAGGGCTTTTACCTGAGATAGGAAAATTTCACTTTTATGAAGTAAAAAAAATATTTAAACTATTGTAGGCAAATTCCAACTCTACCATCTTTTATAAGCACTCTGTAGTCATTACTTTCTCCATAGCTAGCACTAAGATCTTGAGCTAGTCATTTTGACCTCTGTAAACCTATATGTCTTCATTTGTAAAATGAGGATGACACACAAGATGATCTATTAAGTCCTTTCCAGCTTCTGAATTCTGTGAAATAAAATAAAAGGAATGTGTAGATATGTAATAGCTAAGGACTTGAACAGAATCCAAGGTCCACAAAAGTGAAGACCTATTAGGTTGCTGTTAGGTAGGTAACAGTGGATCGCTAGTGCTGGAACTGGAGTCAGGGGACACCCAAGTTTGAATCTTGCATCAGATACTTGTGACCCTGGGCAAGTCTTCTGTCTCTTTTGGACCTCAGTTTCCTCATCTATAAATGAGGGGGTCCCTTCCTGCTCTAAATCAATGCTCTGAGGATACATGATCAAATTGCTGAAATAAGATTTTTCCTAGTTCTATCATAACAAAAAGAAGCTAACATTTATATGGTGCTTTAAGGTTTACAAAGTACTTTTCATATATTATCTCATTTGAACTTCACAATAAAGCTGTGAGTTAAGTACTATTATTTTCTCCATTTTAAATCTGAGGATGCTGAAGCCTAGAGAGGTTACATGACTTTAGGGTCCAACAAATACCCTAAATTTTTGGGAAACAGATTTTAAATGGTTTGGGGGAAAGCTAGGTAGGTGAACATGGACTAAAATGCTAGAGGGGAAGTCATCTCGGCAGGAAGGGAAGATGTTCAAGAAAAAAATCTGAAGACAAAGAGAATCACGTCTAAGGAGGTAGGAAAGTGAGATGTCTGAAGACATTGATGTGGATGCACAGGGAACTCACTAAACAATTTAGATTTTTAAAATAAATATATAGAATACAGCGTGCAAGGCCAGGTAACAGAAGGTAAATGAACATAAGAATGTGACATGGTTCTGTAAAAATAATGCCAGGAATCCTAAAGCTCAGAATGAGCTGAGGCTATGGAGGTAAGCTAAGGATGCAAAAGGATTTTGCTTTTGGTTTTTTTGTCTGTTTGGCTATGTTGAGAAAAAAAAGGAGGATCAAATTAGGATAGCATCTGTGCTTGGGATGGACAGGACATTGATAACTGACAGCATAAAGAAGGAAGAGCTTCTGCACTCTTATTTTCTTTCTATTTTCTCTGCAAAGGAGAATGACCTTTACACTGGAAAGGACAGATCACAAATGATCTACCTGAGATAAGTAAGGAGACAACGAGAGAACCCTAACTGTGCTTCATGAATTCAAGTAACCTGATCCAGATGAACTACATCTGGGAAAAAATGGCAGATGCAATTGCAGAGCCTTGCCAGTGATATTTAAATGGTTACAGAAAGCAAGAAATGCCACAAGATTGAAGAAGAGCAAATGTTATTGCAAGTTTCTAAAAAAAGGAAAGAGAACAGAGTTTCCAAAGTGCTGGCCAGTGAACTTGACTTTGATTCTTAGAAAAATTCTAGAAAATATAAAGAGAAGATTGGTGAAAACTTAGAAAAGGAAGCAGTGGTTGCAGAGATGCATGGTTTTTTATTAAGAACAGGTTATAGCAAACTAATCTGATTTCCTATTTTGACAGGTATACTAAACTGGTAGAAGGGAGTGCTGCAGATATCATATATCTACCTTTTATTAAAGCTTTTGATAAAGCATCTCATACCATTCTGATAAAGAAAATGGAGAGATGTGGATTAGATGATAATATAATCAAATGGATTCACGATGGTTTAAATTGCCAGACTCAAAGAGTAGTTGTTAATGGTTCAATGTCAACCTTGCAGGTCTTCATTGGAATATCCCAGAGATCTATGCTTCCCTTGTGCTGTGTAGCACTGTTAACTGATGATTTGAATAAAGGCACAGATGGTATAATCATCAAATCTGCAGACCACAAAAAGCTCTTATCTCCTTGAGGGCAAGGGCTGTGGTTTTGCCTTTCTTTGTGTTCCTTGTGCCAGGCACATTGCAAGTGCTTAATAATTGCTTGTAAGCTGACTGACAGTGGGTGATCAAATCAGAATCCAAAAAAGATCTTGACAAGCTAGAGCACTGGGCTGAATTAATAAGATGAAATTCAGTGGAAATAGATGTAAAACCTGGCACTCAGTATGATTATCTTCACATCTCTAAGATAGGAAAGGTAGATGGCAATTTGTCTGCCTATCTGTCTGAGATTTTAGTGGATTGTAAGGTCAATATGAGTCAGCAATGAGATAGCCAAAAAAAATTAAAGAAGAAAGAGGAGCATAACTTCCAGGAACACTAAAGTGATAGTACCACTGTACTCTGCCTCATCAGATCTCACCTCCAGTAGTGTGTCTTGTTCTAGGTACAACAGTTTAAGAAGTTCATTGATCAAATAACTGTAGAATGTCCAAAGGATGGGAAAGGGCCTTAAGTCTGTGACTTACAGACATTGGTTGAAGAAAATGGGGATATTTAAGTTGAAGATAAAAAAAAATCGATGTGAGACATGATCGCTATGTTCAAGGATCTGAAGGGCTGACATATCAAGTAGGGATTAATCTTGTTCCGTTTGACTGCTCCAAGAGCAATGCCTGGAATCTGCAAAGAGGCAATTTAGGTTTGATGTCAGGAAAAACTATCTAGTAATTTTGGTTGTCCAAAAAATGTAATGACCTACATCAAGGGTGGGTGGGTTCTACCTCTTTGGAAGTCTTCAAGCAGAGAATGTATGATCACTAGTAATGTATGTAATAGCAGGGATTCCTTTTGGTGCTGAGTTGGATTAGGTGGCTGTTGGGATTGCCTTTCAACTTTCAAATTCTGTGATTCTGCATGTTGTCTAGGGTTACATAGCTAACAAGGGTCTGAGGAGGGATTCAAACCCAAGGGTCCCTGATTAAATATCTGTCACTCTAACTACTACACCATGATGACTATGAAAGATAACCATTTGTTAACAGAAAAAAAGATGCTATGATTATAGATAGCAGCATGTAAAATAACTGAATGCCTTGACCATAAAAGACCTCAAGATATGATGGATCCATCACTTTCCTTGTACACATTCAAACTAAGAAAGACAAAAACCTTGTTTGTCTAATTAGGGTTTAAAATAGCAGCATAAATGTAATTTTATATTAGTTATTTACTGATATTCCTCACTTTATGCAGCAAGCCCATAATTAGAGATTTGCATAATGTTTAGAAGAAACTTTAGAGATTGTTCAAATAAGGAAACTTTTCTAAAGGCCTAGGAGAGGTTAAGTGACTTGCCCAAAGACATAGGTTCATGAAACAGTAAACAGAACATCCAGTACTTAGGTCTTCTGACTCAAGTGTTTGGTATTTCTTCCATTACACCATGTTGTCTCCATTACGTTTACTGTGTCAGAGAAAAAACTGTTCAGATTAAGACTGTTTTCAGAGGATTACTAAAGAGAAAGAGATGATTATTAAATCTAGCAAAAGTATGAACATTCCTAAGGATTCAGGCAAAAAGAGTACATTTTCTGATTCACTTCATCATAAAAATGGACAGAAGAATCCTGATTCTCACCTACCTGTTCTCGCTCCAACTCAACTGTTGTTTCCATATCCTGCACTCTGCACAGCATTGCTTCTTGGGATCCCTCAAGAGATTCCCGTAGATTCTTCTCGTGAGATAGCTGTTCCCTTAGCTACCAGGCAACACAGATATTAAATCACCAAGATTATACCGACTTAAGAATTAAAATAACTGCCACCAATTCACCGAACAATGCCACCATATCAACAAACTCTATAATTCAGAAATTTTGTTTCCTCCTAATGAAATAAACTGAATCTGCTACTTAGACCTTGAGCAAGTCATTTAAAACCTGTGAGCCTCAGTTTCCTCATGTGTAAAATGAGGGGGTTGGATTAGATATCTAAAGTCTCAGTTCTAAATGTTATGATTTAGAAAATCAAGAATGTAAGAATATGACTTAATTCTGAAGTTATTATGCAAGTGTCCTGGGTACCCTTATTTTGTCCCCTTACTCTGGAGATGGCTAACAGGCCCTGAAGTGTTATTCATCAAAGTAAACAAGAGTCACTGGTAGACTCTGTATTAAAACCTGCATTCTGAACTACAAATGCAACTCTGATTGAGTTAGATACTCCAAAAGAAAACTGATTGTCATCCTACTACCAAAGATAATTACGACTACTAATGTATATACTCTGTCACTCAGGTTCATAAATGACAAATGGTATGGACATTCAATCTGTCCATAGAATTTTAGTTAGGCAATACTGGTCAAATACAGTTTAATCTGGTTAAATATAATTTACAAATATTCTTGCCCTTTTTGAGTTACATTTTCATTTTTCTCAAGATGAAGAAAAATGTATTTGTATTTGAAAAACATGAATTTCCCTAATTAAGCCTAATAATTACATTTATCATCTCTTTTAGACTACTAACAAAATGCCTAGGAAATGTTTTAAAAGAGGAAATTTTATGTTAATTGATGTAAAATGGCATTCTGGATCACAAGAACCTCTAGAGATATGTAAATATGATTATATCAGGCTGCTATGCTTTTAATAATACTACACCTTCACTAAAGCCAATTACAATGCTTTTTCATTGTAGGAATGTGATACTGGATTCTCTAAGGCCACACTATGACAAAACAACTTTTAGCAAGTAAGTCTGACAAAGTTTCAAATACAAATTACTTTACCTGCAACCACTTTGTGAGATAGGCAGTGTAAATATTATTATCTCTATTTCATAAGTGAGAAAAGTGGAGCTCTGAGTGGTTATTTGCCATATGGCAAGGGTTAGAATCCAGTACAACGTAAGCTCTTTAAAGGTAGGAATTATTTTTTGTAAGCACAGTGCAGGTGCTTAGTAAATGGTTGTTGATATAAACAAGGACTTAAATCAAAGTTCTTCTGATTCCAACTTCCATCATCTTCCATTATATCATATTGCCTCTTGCTAATGGTCTCCTCCCTTGCTATAAATTGTCACTTCTCAGTAGAACAATTTCTAGCAGCTGCCCCACCCCAACCTCAATGCTTCTTTCTCTATAAACCACTCTGACCTAGGGGGAAATGAGGTTATCAGTGGAATCCTGATAAACATGCTTATTAAAATGGTAACCTTAATTTTACACACAAACTTAAAGGTAGTAAAATCTAACATAGGAATCATTTCATGCCTCTCCTAGGTAAACTACAGAGGCTTTGAGACAACTATTTTCCTTGGAGATCAAACGTCTTTTTTGAATATTCCTGATATTACTGTATCAGAATATTAACACTAAAAGAGATATTAGAGATTAGCTCATTTCCCTGATTTTATAGATAAGAAAACTGAAGTCTGGAGAAAGCTAGCGACTTGTCCAAAGTCACACATCTGTTTAGTGGCAGAGAATTAGTAATTAGATTTCCTGACTTCTCGTTTCACTATATAGATAGTTCTGCTACAACTCAACATATATGTTCCTAAAAATCACCATGCTATGAAAAACTGCACAATAAAAAAATCACAGGGTTTATGGGGAAAATGGAATTAGAGCATAACACTCAAAAACTTTGCCAGTGACACATAAAAAAAGACAGGAAACAAATGAAAACAGTAGCACAATTTTATATGTGTTAAATAAGAAATTCAGAAATACTACAATAATTAGTGACAGTGTAAGCAGCATTAGGCTGCTGCTCACCCTGGCCCTCCTCTAGGGAAGTCGATGATTCCACCACAGGATGATCTTGGTGGACAGCAATTCCAGGGGCAGATAGTAAGGGGGTTAGGTGGGTAGAGGAATTTGTGGGTTTGAACAAGTTCTCTTCTGCCCATGGCTACTACTGCATCAGAAGACATATAATAAGTGTGAAAAACACATGGTATTTGCTTGTGGAAGTAGGAGTGAGAAGGATTACAGATTGTTATTGTGAAGTGTTGTTACCTAACCTTGCCAGATAACACACTGAATTCAGGTAGCTGGTAGATGTTTGATATGTACACCTCTGTGTGTCTTGTGGTAGGTTCATCTGGGTGCAGTTTTCTCTTTCTTGCTGACAAAGTTCATTTTATACTCACTGTTCCTTAATATATCAATTTTGTTGGAAATTGGTTCACTGTTTTTTTTAAACAAGCAGAACTGACTTCAGAACAGTACCATGATCCCTCAAGACTATGTCCTAGATGGCTGAAGTTGTCTGAAGTCTAACTACCTCATAGGGATGGGAACTGACTGGACCCATAACATTTCAAAAAGACTTGCTATATAGCCAGATCCTGATAACGGCAAATAATGAATCCAGCAATGTGGTTGCACTACTCAGCCTTGCACTGTGTATTTCCACTGAAGCCAATTACCATATTTCACATAATTATAACTTTGAATGGCATAAATTCAAATACATGTGACCACCCCAAGGGATTTGTTGTTTTTTATTAATCAGGACCTAACTGTAAATATTTTCATATCTCTGGGTCCTTTTCTTCTTTCTTTGATCTCTTTGGGACATATAGGTTCAGTGATGATATCAATAAATAGTCAAAGGATATATATTTTAGCAATATTTTTGGTATAGTTTGAAATTGCTTTCCATAATGGCTAGAGTCTAGACCAATTGATTTTTAATAAACCATAAGGTAAAGGCAAAAAGAAAAGAAAAATTAGAGAACTCTCAGGCAAAGAAACTCTCTTCACCAAAGCAGGTTGGGACTTCCTCTGGAATTTATAGTTTGAGATGCCAAGAGGACTGACAGGTTAAATGACATATCCAGGATCACAAAGCTAGTATATCCCACAATTCTAATCATCCTTCCACCATCCTTTTGCCTTACCTCTTGAATTTTATGTGTCATTTTGTGTTTTTTGGCCTTTAACTGTTCTGTATCTATTGTAGCATCCATCTAAAATTAGGGGAAAGGCAAAGTTTCTAAATGTAAATTAACAAAATTTCAAATCAACATTTTTCCAGTAACCCTGGTAGAACATATGATCTTCCTTTCTCATTATGAGTGAGTTAAGAAAATATAACATCTTAAAGTAATCTAATAATCCAACTTTTAGTTTACAGCAAATGAGTGATCACCACCATACAGAGTACTCCAAAAGAGGCTAGAAAGTAAGAAAGACTGGTTCTGTTAAGCTGTGAATGATATAAAAAAGTATGGGGGAAAAGAGAGGTATTTCATAGAATTACTTGTTTAAAAGTACTTGGAGGAGGAAGATCCCATTCACCACCTTTGCAGGTGAATTCTGAGACTCAGTGTTCCTAGCCTAAAAAAACCTCCACTTGGTCCTACTGGCCCTTCTAACTATAATCTTTTTTTTTACCTTCTTTTCACAGCCAAAATTCAAATGGTCATTCTACCTCCCAGCTTTGATATTTTTAACACTTTACTATATACCCCCACCCCTGTTGATTCTTTGAGATTTGTCTTCCATTCCTACAACTCTACAAAACTGCACAGTGAAAGGTTAATGAACTTCTTGTGAAATACAATAGACTTTTTTCTCAGTTCTCACTTTCTTTTATCACTCTATGGCATTTTACACTATCAATAAACGGCAAGTTTTTATTAACTTGCTATGAATCAAGCTCCGTGCTATGTGCTGGGGATTCAAAGACAAAAAGATTAAACCTTTTTTACCCTCCAGGAGAATAAGCTCTATCAGGAAAGACAACACATACACATATAAGCATATATAGAATAAACATAAGCAATATAAATACAAATAAACATGTTATGGGGGGAGATCATGGAAGGCTTCATTAAGAACATGGTACATGAGCTGTGTCTTGAAGAAAGTGAGGGATCTATATAAAGCAGAGGTGAAAAAAGGAGTGCTGTCCTTGGGGACAGCCAGTGCCAAAGCACAGAGACAGGAAATGGAGCGCTGTGTATAAGTAACAGAGAAAAGGTCAGTTTGGCTGGATCATAGAGTATAGGAAGAGGAGTAATGTAAAAGATGGGTTGGGACCAATTTGTGAAGGATTTTCTGAGCCAAAGAGAAATGTTTTCTATTTTAACCATTAATAGGGAACCACTAGAATTTATTCAGTAGGGGATTCACATGGTCAGATCTGCATTTTAGGAAAATAACTTTGGCCGATAAGTGGAGGATGGAATGGAGAAAAGAGAGATGTAAGACAGGGAGAATAAACTAGGAGGCCACAACAATAACTAAAGGGGGTGGCTGTATGAGCAGAGAGGTGATGGATATAAGAGATATTATGGAGGCAGGTAAGAAAGAGGGAGGAGTAAATAATGTTACTGAGGTCATAAATGTGAGTGACTGGAAGGAGAATGATGTTCTTGATAAAAACAGGGAAGTTTGGAAGAGAGGTAGGTTTGGGGGAAAAGATAGTTAGTTCCACTTTAGAGATGCTGAGTTTGAGATGTCTCTAGGACATCTACTATCAAATATCCATGGGCAGTGGGTGGTCTGGGATTGACTGCCTATGTAGAACTACCAGTTGTCTACAAAGAGATAACAACTAAAACTATAGGGGCTGATGGGTTCAACAAGAGGTAAGAGTTTAGAAAGAAAAGAGAGGAGGGTCCAGGACAGATCCTGGGGGAACATCCACATTTAGGGGGCATGTTGGAGAAGATGAATCAGTAAGAGAAAAAGGGAGAGGAAGAGGAAGAGGGAGAGGGAGAGGGAGAGAGAGAGGGAGAGAGAGGGAGAGGAAGAGGAAGAGGGAGAGGGAGAGAGAGAGGGAGAAAGAGGGGGAGAGAGAGAGAGAGAGAGAGAGAGAGAGAGAGAGAGAGAGAGAGAGAGAGAGAGAGAGAGAGAGAGAATGGCCAAAAAATAGGAAGAGAATGAGGAAAGGGGTATTTGAGACAAGAGTTCTTAACCTCAGATACAGGTATCCCCAAAAGGATCCTTGGATATATTCCAGGGAGTCTACTACTTTGGATAGGAAAAAAAAAACACTATATCTTTTAATTTGCTATACTTTGGTTTCCTTTGTAATCCTATGTATTTATTCTATACATTCAAAAACATTATTCTGAGTAAGGGTCCATAGGCTTCACCAGACTGCCAAAGGGGTCCATGACACCAAAAGGTTAAGAATCTCTGATCTATGCTAGAAGAGGGAGGTCAACAGTGTCAAATGCAGCAGTGAGGACAAAAAGACTGAAGCCCAAGAAGAGACCACTAGATTTGGCAATAAAGTGCTCAATAATAACTTTGGAGAGAAAAGTTACAGTTGAGTAACAAGGTTAGAAGCCAGACTGCAAATAAGTCAGAGGAGGGGTAGTTAAGGCAGTAGTGTAGAAAATGTTTTTTTTAAAATCCATTTTTTAAAAATTCTAAGCAAACTATAAAAAGTATGTCCATCTACACTGTAGAATGAGAGGATTCTACATAAAACTGCAAAACTTAATTATATAGAGCTTTCTTTTCTCTTTAAGTGTATTCAACATGTAACTTTCAAAGTGGTCTTGCTTGTCTGAGTCTTTCTGGCCCTTCTATCTTCTCATTTTGGGGGAGCGATGATGAGGGAGGAAAGCCTATTCCTAACCACCCTCTCTCTTCTACCTCTTCCCTCTGTAGATAGCTTTTTTTAGCTGAAAAAGGGAGGAGAGACAGGATGATACCTTGATGGGTAGGGTTTAATGAAGGTTTTTAAGGATAGAGGAAACAACTATGTGTCTACCGCAGTAGACAGGGAAAGATTGTTAGACAGGGATGACTGAGATTGAAAGAGCAGTATGATACAGAAAATGGAAGGGCTGGGATCTAAACCCAAGTAGAGGGACTGGCATTAGCAAGGAGAAGGGTCATGACATCAGAGTCTGGAAGAAAGAAGGGAGAGTATGGTGAATGATGTCAAGGGATTTTAACATGGAGAGGAGAGGGAGCTCACAACTAATGGCTTTAATTTTCTTGGGGAAAAGGCAAAGAAAGTCCTTAGGTGAGAGTGTAAGAGAAAGAGTGGTGTGGGAGACCTGAGGAGAGAAGATTGTCAGTAATCACCATAGTCTAGTTCACTACACTCTCTTCTCCTCTATCCTCCTATCTGACTGCTCATTCTTTGATCTCTTTCTTTCACCTACTACTAAAATATGCATATTTCAAAATGCTCTTTTCTCTTTCTTCACCTTCCACATTGCAGTTCTTATCCATTTCCAAGGCTTTTAACCATCACCTCTGTTATCTGTCCAGCTTCTAACTATCCATCTCTCTCTAACTCGGACAGCTCCCCTAAACTCCAGACTCACATTTCCAACTGTCAATTGAACATTTTCTTTTAGATTTCTTATTTTTGCTTCAAATACTATGTCTACAAAATCGTTATCTATCCTCACCTCTTGTCTTCCATACTTCTACAATTCTCCCAATCATCTGGGAATCTAAGTCATCTTTTAATATGAAGTAGAGGGAGAAGTAGCATTAATCAGTTATAAAGTCCCATCGAATCATTCTTGACAATGTCTTCTGTTCCACTGTACTACCAAAGTCCTAGTTTCAGGTCTTCATTGCCTGTTTGAACTACTGTAGTCTCTTATGCCTGTAATCAAACATGAATGCTACTAATGAGATTAATCTTCCTAAAATAATGCCTTTATCACATTTTTCTCCTATACAAAAACCTTTAATTGCTCCCTGCAGCCTAGAGGAGAAAGCTCGAATTCCTTAATCTCGTATCCACGGCCTCAACAATCCCTTCATACTTCCAACTTTATCTTCAAGTATTCTCTATAGAAACTCTATGCTCTATCAGACTCAACTGGTCACTGAACATCCACCCTTTGCCTTAATGCTATTGTTCATGTGGTTTCTACCTTTGCCTGAAACGTCCTCTCTCTATTCTCCCTGTGTTTATTATGTGTATTTAAACTTTATTTATCATTCAAGGCACAAGTAAGGTCTCATCTCCTTCCCAGACCAATGGGATCTCAACTTCTCCTGAATCCATAGCACTTACTGTTTATGTCTATCACTTGGTAATTAATCCTGCACTTCCCTATAACATCTCTTCCATTACAGTTTCACATCATTTAACTTTTCACTTTTTAATACCTTTTCTTCCTAATTAGGTTGTTAGGCCTTTCATTTCAGGGACTATCATACTTCTTTGTATTCCCCTGCCCTCTGGTACCTTGTAAATAGGAGGAACTCAAACATGTGATTGCTGATACCACCCGGTAGCTTGAAAGCTTCAATGGGGGTATTGGTAGTCTCAAGTCAACAAGCATTTATTCAACACCTACTATGTACCAGCAAAAGTACACTAAACTCAACATAACCTACTTTTAAAAGTTAGTCTTCAAAGACTGACAGGTCCTGTCGCTCTCTAAGCAGGAACTTAAATGGACACTAGGGTCAAACCTTTGTCACTGCTGCAACCTCCAGAGCAGCACTCAGCCTTTGAACTTCATTTTGTGTCTTGTCTCCTTCTTCCTTCATATCTCTCAGTTGATTATGCAAATTCATGACTTCCAGATGCATTTCCCTCAGGTCTTGTGAATGCTCTTCCTGTAGTGCATTTAGCTGATCTTTCATATAAACTATTGGACAATATAAGACCATGGAACATCATTATACCCAAAACAAGCATCAGAAAGAAGAGAAAAAATAAGCATATTAAGTGCTAAGGCAAGTGCCAGACTTCTGCTCTGATCATTTTCTCTCTATACCTGAATTCTGTGGCTTGAACTCTTTTTTAATCTGAAGTTGTGAGATTTTCACCTTCAGATCTTGCATGATGCTTTCTAGTTGGCACATACGAGTCACCAGAGATTCACGGTTCTTCCACAAAACATTATTTTCTCCCACAGAAGGATCCCTGGCCTGGAGAGGATGAATGATCTGGTTCTCAGAATCCTCTAAAGGTATTGCAGAAGAAGTCTTAAGACTAATTAAAAAAAAAGTGGATGTATCATGTAAAGCTTATTGTTCTAGTCTCAGTTGTTTTGAAGTCAGCACCTAGAGTTATGAAACTGGTTGTCATTTGCACTAGACATTACTAGATAAATTAGTTAATGATATTCTTAACACTTCAAAGTAATGCAGAACAGAGGAGCAACACAGAATGGTAGATAAAACCCAGTAATATCTGGGTTCAAGACCTTAGGCAAATCACTTAACCTCTCTGAGCCTCAGTTTTCTTATCTGTAAAATGAGGTTATAATAACATCTGTAACACCTAATTCATGGGGTTGTTGTGAGGCTCAAATTAGATATTCATAAAGTGTTTTGCAAACTTAAAATGTTAAACAAATGTAATATTATTATCATGTGATGAGGGCAAGGGTTGTACAAAATGAATAAAAATCAGTGATTTAAAAAAAAAAGACTAAATCAATTTATGTGGGAAACGTCCTTTATAAAGGTTCTAAACTATGTTAAAACTAAAACACAGAATGAAGAAACAGAAGCCAATCCCTATTTACATTGTACCGGAGACAACATATTCATGTAAATTTTGAGAAAAGTTTATAAAATAACGTAAGGTCTGATGTTTCTTATTGTAAAATTTCGGAGTCAGAAGGGACTAATTAAATTTCTTTTTAGAGAATTAAATTTCCTTTTAGAGTTCAACTCCTACCTGAAGCATGAGTCACCTCTGTAATATCCCCAACAATTGTTAAAGCCTCTTGCCAGAGCACCTTCAGCGGTGGTGAAAGCACTATCTCCTGAGGCAGCAGTTCCATTTTTAGGCCACTATAATTATTAGGAAATTCTTCGTTCAGTGAAACAAGTCTGTCTTTCTGTAACTTCCATTCATTGATCTCAGATTTCCTTGCGAAGACTAAGCAGCAAAGGTTAATTCTTCTTCCATGTGCCAACTCTAAGGACAGTTAAGTTCATGGAATCTTAAGAGTTAGAAGGGTCCTTACAGCTCATCTAGCCATCTCCTATAAGAGGCATGAATTCCTCCAACAAGAGATCATAAAACCTCAACGTAAAGAACTCTAATGGTAGCTAACTTACTATCTCATGAGGTAGTCCCTTCCAGTTGTGGGCAGTTCTAAGTAGAAATTTAACAGTAAAGCTTCTTCCACAATTTGTACAATACTAAACCACTTGTGTAAATTTTCTGTACCTTTGCTTCTATCATTTGTACATTAGGAGCAGTGAGGTGGCACAGTGAATAGAATACTGGGCCTGGAGTCAAGAAGATCTGAATTCAAACCCAGCCCCAGACACTATTTACTAGCTGTGTTACCTTGACAAATCACAAATTATGTCTGCCAGCAGTTTTTTCATCTGTAAAAGTGGGGATAATGAAAGCACCTACTTTATAGTGGTGAAGATAATATGATATAATATTTAGAAAAGCACTTTGCAAACCTTAAAACTCTTTATAAATACTGGCTACTATTATTACCTATTATATAGCCATTTAAAATATGAGCTCATCTCAAGCTCCTTCTGTAGCCACATCAATTTCTATGTTTTTTTTTCCCTTTCTTTCCTCACGTTTGCAACTGCACTGTTGAAATTTCATTCTCAAGCATCTCTTTGCATTAAATTAAATTTTGGTGTCACACCATGAGATCATATCTCTTTTCTCTGAATGGTTCTTATTCTTATAAATTTGGATCAGTTCCTTATATATATTGGAAATGAAACTTTTTTTTTTTTTTTTTTTTTTTTTTTTGCTTTTTGGCAGGGCAGTTGGGGTTAAGTGACTTGCCCAAGGTCACACAGCTAGTACATGTGTCAAGTGTCTGAGGCCGGATTTGAACTCAGGTCCTCCTGACTCCAGGGCCGGTGCTCTACTGACTGCGCCACCTAGCTGCCCCAGAAATGAAACTTTTATCAGAGAAATTTGCTGTAAATATTGATCCAATTGATTGTTTCCTTTTTAACTTTATTGGATTTGTTTTTGCAAAATGTTTTTAATTTTATGTAATAAAAATTGTTCATTTTATGTTCTATGATCCTCCTTATCCCTTGTTTGGTTATAAACTATTATCTTATCAATAAATCTGATAAATTATTTTTTCCATACTTCCCTGTTTATGATATGATTTATTTATATGTAGGTCACATGTTCATTTGGTGATTAGTTGGTACTGGGTATGAAGTTAATTTCTTCCATGATGCTATCCAATTTTCCCAGAGGTTCTTATCGAATAGTGAGTTCTTATCCCATTAGCTACTCCTTGTATTTATTGAACACAAGGCTACTATATTTGTTTACTTCTATATATTTTGATTTGCCCTTTTGTATACTTAATCTGTACTACTGACTGATCTACTTGTAACCAATACCAAATTGTTTTGGGAATTACTGTTTTATAGTAGAGTTTGAGATCTAATACTAGGCCCCCTTATTCCCACTTTTTTTTCATTATTTCCTTTTACATTCTTGACTTTTTTGCCTCCATATGAATTTTGTTATTTTATTTTAGTTCTAAAAAGTAATCCTTTGGAAGTTTGATTGGTATTGAATTCACAACTTAGGTAACATTGTCATTTTTTCCATTTTGACTCATTCTCATGGGCAATTAACATTCAATTATTTAGGACTGTATTTTTGTAAATAGTGGTTTGTAGTTGTATTTATATAGTTCTTGTGATTAAGGCTAGGTAAGGTCTCTCACTGAATCCAGGGTCATCTCCAGTCATCCTGATCACTATCTTGCCACTGGACCCAGATGGCTCCAGGGGAGAAAGTGAGGCTGGTGACTTTGCACAGCCCTTCCTTACTTGAATCCAATTCACTTGCATGTCATGGTCCTGTTCGAGAACAAAGGACAAACAATATAGTTCTTGTGTATTTCTTTGTAGGTAGACTAACAAGTATTTTATACATTTTGTAGTTATTTTAAATGGGAACAATCATTTTGAAAAGTAATTTGGAATTATATACAAAAAGTTACTAAACAGTGCATGTTCTGTGACCCACATGTACTCATGGCTATACCTAAAAACAAACAAAGAAGGAGGAAAAAGTCCTATATGTACAAAAGTATTATAACAGCTTTTTTGAGTTGGTATCTTTTTTTTGAAAAAATTTAGTTTAATTTTTTTCCAATTAACAAAAATTATTTTCTCTCTCTTTGAACCACTCCTACTGAATAAGAAAAAATAACCTTGTAACAAATATGTATAGTCAAGCAAAACAAATTCCTATGTTGTCCATGTCCAAAAATGTATGTCTCATTCTGCATATTAAGTCCATCACCTCTCTGTCAGGAGGTAGATAATATTCTTCATCACTGGTACTTTGGAACCATGGTTGCTCCTTGCATGATCGAGTTCTTAAGATCGTTACAGTTTTCTATCTTTCCCTTGTTGTTATTGCACAAATTGTTCTCCTGGTTCTGCTCATTTCACTCTGCAATGCTGCATACACATTTTTCCCATGTTTCTCTGAAACCATTCTTTTGTTTTTTTAATCAGTTCTTAGGTCACAATAGTTTCCCATTGCATTTTAATTGGTTTAGACATTCCTCAATTGATGAGAACTCCCTTTGTTTCCAGTTCTTTGCCGCTCCTTTTCCTTGAGTATATGCAGTTTCTTAATGTTTGAGGCATAGTTCCAAACTGTGTTTGAGAATGGCTGGACAAATTCACAGCTCTACCTATTGTGCATTAATATTTGTTTTCCCACAACCCCTCTAACATTTTCTACTTTTGTCATCTTTTTCAATCTGATGAGTATGATATGGAACCTCAGAGTTGCTTGAATTTGCATTTTTCTAATTATTGGCTATTTAGAACATTTCTTCCTATGGTTACCAATAGCTTAAATTTCTTCATTTGAAAACTACCTTTTAATATCCTTTGACTATCTATCCACTAATCCAGTGCTTTTTCCATCACACAATTTGCCTCTCAATTCTCTTGGGATCTCCAAAACTAAAGCAGGCAGGCAGAAAAGGCAGGTAGGATCCTCTCTTAGACTAAGGCCACATTACTGTCCTCAAGAGTATAGCCAAATTGAGGAGATACCCAACAATTGGGGAATGGCTGAACAAGCTATTGTATATAATCATAATGAAATAGCAATGTGTTATTGGAAACGATGAGTAGGATGATTTCAGAAAAACCTGGAAAGACTTACATGAACTGATACAAAGTGAAATGAACAGAACTGTTGTGCCCTGTCTCCCGATTTACCCTCCATCTTGCCTCAGTCCCCACCATTTTGTGCTCCCTTCTTCACGGAAATAAAGTCCCGCCAAGGGAAGGCCACCCGCGGTAAAAGTAACCACCCTAGGCATAATTTTGGGAAATTGTCCAGGGCCCAGTCACTCTCCCTGTTCTGGAAATTGCCACCTAACCACATTCCTTATAAGGCTGTAAGCTAGGTATTAACCAATTGCTTTTCTCTGCTTCTGTAAGTTCCTGCTTTTGCAAGATCTGACCATGGCAGTTTGTGGTTTCTCCCTTTAAATACCCTGGCCCTACCTCTGCTCTGGGCTGTTCGATTTGAGTCCTCACTCCGAACAGGCATGCACTTGAATAAATCCACATCAAAATTTATATCCGGGTCTCGCTTGCTCTTTTCGGCATAACAGCACCGGGAGAATATTGTACATGGGAAGAGCAATATTGTACAATGACTATCTATGAATGACTTAGCTATTCTCAGCAATACAATGATTCAAGACAATTTCAAAGAATTCATGATGAAAAAATGCTATCTGACTCCACAGAAAGAACTGATGGCACCTGAATCCTGAACAACGCATATTATTTTCCTTTCCTCCTTTTTTCCTTCTCTTTCTTCCTTCATTACTTCTTTCTCTTCCTTCCTTTCTCTCTCTTTCAGTTTTCTCCCACGAAATGACAAATATGGAAATGTTTTACATGATTGCACATGTATAACCTATATCTGATTGCTTACCGTCTCAGGGAGGGGGAGTGGAAAGAGGGAGGAATAGAATTTGGAACTCGAAACTTAAAAAAAAATAATGAATATTAAAAATTGTTTTTACATGTAATTGGGAGAAAATAAAATACTATTTTTTAAAAGAGTATAACCAAATTCAGCTGCTTCTTCATTTGGGTTCTCACAGAAATTTTCCCACGTAGAGGATCATAGAGTGTCAAATGTCTTTCTGTATCTGGTAAATAAGTCCTTTGTGAGAGTCATTTCCTTGGTTTTTGTATCTCCTGTCCTCCTCTGCATCAGCAAGTCTTATAAACTCTCATAAAGGCTACAAGTGGCTGCAATAAATGATATTCATGGGGATCCAGTTGTTCTCTTTATATCTTTTTAGATTATCTAGTCTCCTGATGGCTTGGTAAGAAAGGACTCTTCATGGGCCCACTCTTGTATTTTCCCAAGACAATATGATTTAGTTGTAGGACTTTATACCTCTGCTTAAGTTCCTGATAGCAAATTCAAGCATTATATTGTTTCTTGTTTGTTTCTGCTCTTCAAATACAAGGTTGAAGTTGGCAGTTGACCTCTCTCAACTATGTCCCAGATGACTGGCATATTGGTCATAATTCTCTAGATCTTCTCTCTGTAGAAATTCCACAGAGTAGGTGCTTAGTAAATGTTTTTTAATTGACTGAATTAGATCTAGGGTTTTCTCTTGGCCTAGATGTCTAAAATCATCATGGAGAACCTTCATAACCAAAGAATGGTAGGCTTTTGCAAAGTGTTCATTGCCTTCTCTTATGTCATGTAGAACTGGCTATTGTCCAATAGAGGACTTCATATCATTCCTCCAACTTCTTACACTAATGACAAGGGCATGCCTTAAGGTGAATGCAGTCTGATTTCTCAAAGGTTATATCCCTCCTCTTGGCCAATATTACTACTTGTAGACCATCATCCTGAAGTTGGGTTTGCCACTGGTTGCACTATTGCTCAATCTGGGCAGAGAGGGTTGGTTAAAAGCTACATCATATACTTTCAAGAATGGCACTCCCCTAGATTATGTTTCAGTCAGTTTTCTCTATATGAGGTCCTGCTTTCTTCATGTTATAGATGCCTTCACCTCCTCCATAGGGATTACCATGGTTTCTGATGCATAGGAACTACAAGATAGGGCACCTGTATCCATGTTGGTTTCCCCTGTGCAGTAATACATGCTGAACTCATCGTTGTATAGGGCCATTAATATTTCTGGCTGGTATCATTTTACTTAGTACTTATCGGAATATAGTCAATGGGTTGTTGTCTGTCCGTCCCTGAAATAGAACTCCATACTGGTTCAAAACTTTTCAATGACATCCTGCTTGAAGGCCAAAAACTCCAACTTGTATGTAGAATAAAAGGTCTCACTGCCATATATCCATGAGTAAGATCATTGAGAGGCTTTAAAGTAATATGATGATTGTTTACTCTAAACAGTCACTAAATTTGAGAAAATATTCAGTAATCTTCATGTTCTTCCAACATCTTCCCAAACACAAAATCATCCACACAAATCAATACCTCTAAGTAGATGATGTCCAACTACCTTCTCCACAAGCGGCTAGAAAGTGGCAGAGGCCCCAGAAATCCCTTGGAGCATATACTCAAATTGGTAAATGCCATTGGTCAGAAAAAGAATTATCTTTGCCAGGTGAAACTGATAGTACCCACTATACATGTCCACATATGAGACTCAATAGCTTCCAAAATGACAGTCCCTGGATAGTCTTAAATTTATAGTATGGCATAATGGTTCAACCCAGTATACTTACTCAAAGTCCAATAATACCCAATATATCTTAATTTTCCCAGTTTTCTTCTGGAGCATTACTATGCATATGGACTATAGGATTTTGTGATGATTCTATAATGCCTTAGGTATTTTTGAGGCCCTCAATTTCTGAGAAAATATTTTCCTAGGATAGCTCTTGAAAATTTCAGAGATGGTAGAGATGGACTGATAATAAGCATAATCTTCTGTGAAAGATCTAGGTGGTAAGGTGATTAGTGTGTTAGCCTGGGAGTCAGAAAGAACTGATTTTGAACCCTGCTTCAGATACTTGCTAGCTATGTAATCCTGGACAAATCACTTAGGCTCTTTTAGCCTCAGTTTCCATATCTGTAAAATGGTGATAATAATAGCACCTACTTCAAAGGGTTGTGGTGAGGATCAAATGAGAAAATATATGTAAAGTGCTTTGCAAACTTGAAAGTGCTATATAAAGGCCAGCTATTATTTTAAATATAATCATAAAGAAAAATACAACCTATTTGTCAGATGGGCCTGACATTAGAGACCTAAGTGAAATCTCACAAATCTCTGGCTTGTGGCCTAGGACCAAAGGTTTTGGCTCATCTCTTTCTTTGAAACAAGAGTTCTTAACTTTTTTGTGTGTCATGGACCCTTTCTGAAATCTGGTAATGCCTATGAACTCTTTCTCAGAATAATAGTTTTAAATGTATAAAATAAAAGTAAAATCACAAAGGAAATAAAAATATTCAGATACATTTATCAAAATATTAGAAAAACAAGCTAATGGGGCCCAGGTAAAAACCTCTGCACACACTCAGAATAGGAAGATAAAAATACATGGCAGACTTCTAGGGCAGAGACAAGACGGCAGAGTAGAGGAAGCGCTCAGCTGAGTTCTCCCAATGTTTCCCTCTAAACAATTTTAAAATAATACCTCAAATCAAATTCTGGAGTGGCAGAGCCAACAAAATGTCAGAATGAGACGTTCTTCCAGTCTAAGACAACTGAGGAGGTTGGAAAGAGAGATCCTGTGACATGGGGAGGGAGACTGATTCAGAGCATATGTGGAGGAAATACCCATTGTAGGACTAGGTGGTGGAAACAGCAGAAGCAGCAGCAGTTTCAGGAACTCTCAAGTCAGAGATGGTAAGGGGACCTGGCAACGAGTCAGAAGGAGATTACAGGGGACCGACCCCTGTGTTAGCACTGGAAAAAGGACCAAATGCAATTTGGCAATTCCATTGCCTACATCAACTTTTAGGTCACAGATCAAGGGCAGAAAGGAGCATTTTCAGTGAAGAGCAAGCAAAAGCCCTAATGAGCAGTATCACTTTCCTTCAAAATGGATCAGGGACTCTGAGGAATAGAATTGCTTCTATTTCCAAGGGAACACAGACCATGAACAATTACAATCTCAAGGGATCAGGCACCCTTCCTGGCTAAGGAGGAGAGTGAAAACCGGGGGAGCAGTAACCACACCTCTCCCCAGATCACACCACCTTGGAAACACCAAAAATTTCCAAATTCACAGAATTAGCTCAAAAAACAGCAGTGCAAAAAAGCCTGAAGTTTGAGACAGTGCCCTTGCCCTCCAGCTCCACTCCCAGTGCTGGCAACAGAGCCCAACATTAACATAAAGTTCATAATCAAGAAATAGGGTGGAAAATGGACAAACAAACAAAAAGAAGAACCTGACCATAAAAATTCACTGTGGTGACAAGGAAGGACAGCTAGGTGGTATAGCAGACAGAATGCCAGGCCTGGAGTCAGAAAGACTCATCTTCCTTAGTTCAAATCTAGCTGCAGACATTTACTAGCTGTGTGAGCCTGGGCAAGTCACGTCACTGCTTACTTCAGTTTCCTCATCTGTAAAATGAGCTGGAGAAGGACATGGCAAACCAGAATCTCTGCCAAGAAAATCCCAAATGGGATCTTGAAGAGTCAGACATGACTGAAACAAGTGAACAACAACATCATTCACTGTTAACTGCTGAAGAAGAGTCAGCTATGAGAAAAGCAAATAGCAAGTGTTCTCCCCCTCCACAATAACTATAACAAATTTCAGTCCTTGAGGGAAAATAAATGAAGAAATATATATTACTGAGGAGATTTTTCAAGAAAATCACACTAATAAATTGACAGATATTCCTTAAGCATGTGGATTTGGACTAGTAGAGTGACAGTGTATGTTTTTTTTTAATAATAGCTACTTCTTTCCTAGCTCTAGGACAATTGTTTTTTCTCCCTGCCCTATCTTTTTTTTTTTTTTTGGTAACTCAAGAAAGTGCTTGAGATTAAAAAAAAAATTCACACCTAAAATACAAAACTAGGAATGTTCATTTTTCCCCCAGGCTATATATAAGCAACAAGAAGGTTAAGATGTAAGTGGGCCTAACACAGTTGCACAATCTAATATTTTAGAGTTCTCATGTTGACCTTGGTAAGTCTATTGTTACTTTTAAAAATTCCACATTTCATATAACTAAAATAGTTTAATACATAAGCTTGCAGGTCTAGTTAAAATGATATGTATGGGAGAGGATTCTGGGAAGATGGTGGAGTAGGTCAGAAGACTTTAGGCTCTCTGAATTTCTTCCACAAAAAAAAAAAAACAGAATATTGTCGGGGTAAAGCAGTTGTTTTCCTAAGACAATATGACCCCAGGAAAGACCTGACCTCCAGGGGTGGAGGTTTGGCCTGAGTGAAGTGCCAACACCTCCAGGCCACTCTGGAGGATTAACAAACAACAAGCTCTGGAAGCAGATGGGTTGGGAGGCAACCTCAGCCTCAGGAACTTTCACCTCACAGACACTCTGGGGGTAGGATGGCTGAGTAGGAGAAGATCAAAGGGCCTTCCATTGTTGAGTGACACCAAGGACAGTTGTGCTGCCCAAACTTGATCCTGGACTGTGGGTGGGAAGCATTGCGGCTGGGGGATAGCACATGCCTGGAAAATATGGTAGTAAAGGGGCAGGGACCCTGCTGGCTATGGACACTTGTAGGACAGCAGAGTCCCTGGTTTAAATTCCGGGGCAGAGAGGACAGCTGAAGTTTGCAGCCACAGAAGAGATTACAGGGAGCAAGAACATTTGTGGGACAGTGTGGCTGGGGACCCTGGCCTTGGCTTAGGCTTAGGGTAGAGAGGAGTGTCTAAGGTTGGGCCCCCAGGACAGAGCTCAGAAAATAATAGTAAGAAGGACCTGAGGCCTGGGGCATCATTCCCCATACCTTAGGAATCATCATAATAATCAGCTGCTAAAAATAAAGTAAAACAAAATAAAAATAAAAATGAGTAAGCAAAGGGGAAAAATCCAACCATAGATAGCTACTATAGGGATAGAGAAGACCTAGGTTCATATGTGGAGGAAGATAGTGGAGCTAAGAAAGACACTCCTTTTTCATTGAGAAAGGTCAAATGGTCCCAAGCTCAAAAAGAATTTTTGGAAGAACTTAAAAAGGACTTTTAAAATCAAATAATAGAGGTCAAGGAAAAAATTAGGGAAAAAAATTAGAGTAATCCAAGAAAATCAAGGAAATTATGAAAAGAAAATCAACCAACTGGAAAAAGAGAATCAAAAACTTAAGAAAAGAATTCCTTGAAAACTAGAACTAGACAAGGGGAAGCTAATGATGTCATAAGATACCAAGAAACAAAATAAAATTAAAATAATGAAAAAACAGAAAAGAATGTGAAACATCTCATCATAAAAACAACTGATCTGGAGAACAGATTTGAGAGAGACAACATAAAAATTGTTGGACTACCTGAAGGATATGATCAGAAAAAGAACGTTGATACAATATTACAAGAAATCATTAAGGAAAATTGCACTGCAGTTCTAGAACAAGAAGGCAAAGCAGAAATAGAAAAAATGCACTGATTGCCACCCAAAAGAGATCCCAGGAAGAAAACTTACAGGAATATTATAGCCAAGTTTCGAAGCTCCCAGGTTAAGGAGGAAAATACTGCAAGCAATAAGATAAAAACAATTTAAATGTCATGGAACTACGATCAGAATTACATAAAACCTAGCAGCTTCTACACTGAAGGATTGTAGGTCTTGGAACACTATACTTTGTAGAGGAAAAGAGCTTGAGTTATGATCAAGGGTAACTTACCCAGCAAAGGTAAGTATAATCCTGAATGAAAAAAAAATGTATAATTAACAAATTGAAAGAATTTCAGGTCCTTGTGACAAAAAGAGCATGGAAAAGTTGACATATAAGATCTAGGAGAAATATAAGGTAAACATTAAAGACCAATTATAAGAGATGAAATAAGGTCAAACTGTTTACTTACATGTGAAAATGTTATCAGTTTTCTTGTGACTGTCATCATTATTTGGGTCGTTTGAAAGAAAGGCTTGGGCTGAGCTATGTATGATGGGGCGATTCTAAAAAAATTGTAGGGAGAGATAAAAAGGAGTAATTATCTCATATGAATGAAGCATGAAAGGAAGAACTGATACAGAAGAAGCAAGTGAGGAAGGAGGGCTGGTAGTGCTGGAACCATACTCTCATTGGAAATGGGTTAGGGGATACGATAAGGGAGGGAATTAAAGGCGTGTAGATTAATAACTAGGATGGGGGAAGGGATAAAGAAGAAACTCTTAGATAGGTCGATTATGGTGGAGGGTTTGGGGAGAGGATAAGGGAGAGTAGATTAAAGAACAGGAGGGCAAGGTGGCCAGTAGAAGTAAATTAGACTAATAAGAAGGGATAGGGTAAGGTGAGAAGGAAAGTGAGGAAAAATAGGATGGAGGGAAATGGACAAGTAATTATAACTTAGAATGTGAAGGGGATGAATTCACCCATAAAATGGAGCCAGATAGGAGAACGGATTAAAAATCCGAATTCAACAATATGTTGCTTTCAGGAGACACAACAAAAATAAGAGATACACACAGAGATAAAATAAAAGCCTGGAGTAGAATTTATTAAGTTAAAAAAGGCAGGGATAGTGGTCATGTTCTCAAAGTTAAAGCTAAAATTGATTTAATTAAAAGACAAAAATAGGGAAACTACATTGTGTCACCAATATTATTCAGTATTGTGTTAGACCATTTAAAATTACTGGACAGTATAAAATAAGTCATATCCCAATTGATGAATAGTCAAAGGATATAAACTGGTAGTTTTTCAATGAAGAAATCAAGATTATACATAATCATATGACAAAATGCTCTAAATCTTATTGATTAGAGAAATATAAATTGAAATAACTTTGAGGTATCATCTTACACCTATCAGATGGACTAAAATGACAGATACTCTTCAATTGGGAAATGCCTAAACAAAGCTGTAGTATATGACTGTGATAGAATACTGCTGTGATATAAGAAATGATGAGCTGGTGGATTTAGAAAAACCTGGAAAGACTTAGATCTATGATGAAAGATGCTATCTACCTCCAGAGAAAGAAATGAAAATAGAAATATGCATAATATGGTCTTACACATATGTATATGTGTGTGTATGTATACATATATGTGTGTATATATATATAGATATGTATGTATATGTATTCATCTCTAATTGTGGCCTTTTATAGGATAGGTAGGGGGAGGGAGGGAGAAAAAATAAAATAAAAAGTGCACAGCAGAGAACAAAAGAAAACCTAGAAGGAAGCACAGAAAAATCTTGGTTGCTTTGAAAACAATGTGTAGGTTGTCGTGAAATGGAAATTTTTTGTTTTATACTGAATCCTCTCTTGTGTTCTTTTTTTTTCTTTTCTCTCTTTCGTATTTCAGTTTAAAATGAATAAAAAATTTTAAAGATACAATGATCTGCTTGTTCTCATTTATGACAATTGTTTTACTATAAGAATGCCAAATCCATAATTACTGTTCAATACAATCAAGATTTATTTAGGGCCTATTACATGCAGTGAAGTGTTTCGTGCTAGATGTTATCATTGGACTAGAGATGACTGATTCACTTCCCAATGACTTCAAAACCAATTTTAGTATTCTCAGCTTTGTATTCAACATGGAAAATAATCAAGAAATTATTCAGTTTGTCCAAGTAGCTGCAACATTAATCTGAAAATATAAAATATATAATTGCTATAAAATGTATGGTATGTTTTCTAACAATGAATCCTCCTCCTCATTGTTTGATGAAATCTTTACAAGAAGTATGCATTTTTTCATAGGAATTTAATTAGATTTAATGTTCCAGTCTAGAAATTTAAATCAAATGGCTTTAATTGCTTTCTTTTCCTTACTGTCCCCCCACCCTGACTCTAATCCTAGGAATCGCCAAAGAAATAAGGCAAAGTTTCTTACAAGCAGCTTCAAATCTAGTTGAGTAAAATATACAAACAATCCCTGCCTCCCCTTAAGAACAGTTATCATTCAAGGTAACAACTGCAAAATAACAATTGAAATTAAATACCAAACTGCTAAGTGAATACAGAGTTTAAAAGTTATAAAGTGAGGCCAGGCTATTTGAGGAAGTTTTCCTGGAAAAGGGAGTTTTGAGCCAGGTTTCAGGAAAAAAAAAATTGAGATTGGTGGAGAGGTTAAAAGAAAACATTCTATGCTGGAAGGGGGATGCCTTGAGTAAATGCATGGTGTTGAAAATAAACAATTTTGTATTTAGAAGATGATGGACAAATGTATTTTGTATGGAAAAATTGAGTTAGAATATGAGATAGGATGAAAAGGTACAAGGGAGCCAATTGAATAGTAGTTGAGGAGTCAGATGGATAATAAGGAAGTACTGTAGATTCCTGAAAAGGAGAAAGATATGATGAAAATAATATTTGAGGGGGGCAGAGCCAAGATGGCGGCTGGAAAGCAGGGACTAGCATGAGCTCCCTGCCGAGTCCCTCCAAAAACCTATAAAAAATGGCTCTGAACCAATTCTAGAATGGCAGAACCCACAAAACAGCAGAGGGAAGCAGGGCTCCAGCCCAGGACAGCCTGGATAGTCTCTGGGTGAGGTCTATCCCACACAGAGCTGGGAGCTGGGAGCTGGGAGCAGAACGGAGCAGAGCGCAGCGTGAGCGGCACGGACCAACAAGACCAGGAGCCAGGTGGAGTGTGCCTTAGCGCCCTGAATCAGTGAGCTGCGGCAGTTACCAGACTTCTCAACCCACAAACACCAAAGACATCGGAGAAGGATAGTGGCAAAAGCTGCAGGAGTGGAAGGAGTTCGAGGTTGGGCCACCGCCCCTGGGGCAGCGGAGGTGAGGCAGCTACAGAAGTTCAGCTGCAGTTGCTTCCAGCCCCAGGCCCACCTGGTGGGAGGAATTAAGTGGCTGATCAGAGCAGGAGTGAAGAGCCTGCTAAGTCCAGTCCGGGTTGGGGGTTCTTGGGGAAGGAGGAGTGCTGGTGTGGCAGAGCTGGCGCATCCCCCCAAGCATGGAACATAGTTCTCTAAACTCTACAAGCAGTCATACCCCACTGAAAAACTCAAGGGTCAAGTTAGTTGGCTGGGAATAGGGCCAGGCAGCAAAAACGCACCCAGATTCAGTCTCAGACTTTGGATTCTTTCTTTGGTGACAAAGAAGACTAAAGCATACAGACAGAAGAAGTTAACAAAGTCAAAGAGCCTACAACAGAAGCCTCCAAGAAAAACATGAACTGGTTCCAGGCCATGGAAAAGCTCAAAAAGGATTTGGAAAGCAAGTAAGAGAAGCAGAGGAAAAATTGGGAAGAGAAATGAGAAGCATGCAAGAAAACCATGAAAAACAAGTCAATGACTTGCTAAAGGAGACCCAAAAAAATAATGAAAAATATAGTGAAGAAAACAACACCTTAAAAAATAGACTAACTCAAATGGCAAAAGAGCTCCAAAAAGCCAATGAGAAGAAGAATTAGCCAAATGGAAAAGGAGGTCCAAAAGACCACTGAAGAAAATACTACCTTAAAAATTAGATTGGAGCAAGTAGAATTAGCCAAATGGAAAAGGAGGTCCAAAAGACCACTGAAGAAAATACTACCTTAAAAATTAGATTGGAGCAAGTAGAAGCTAGTGACTTTATGAGAAATCAAAATATTATAAAACAGAACCAAAGGAATGAAAAAGTGGAAGACAATGTGAAATATCTCATTGGAAAAACCATTGACCTGGAAAATAGATCCAGGAGAGATAATTTAAAAATTATTGGACTACCTAAAAGCCATGATCAAAAAAAGAGCCTAGATACCATCTTTCAAGAAATTATCAAGGAGAACTGCCCTGATATTCTAGAGCCACAGGGCAAAATAGAAATTGAAAGAATCCATCGATCACCTCCTCAAATAGATCCCAAAAAGTAATCTCCTAGGAATATTGTCGCCAAATTCCAGAGCTCCCAGATCAAGGAGAAAATACTGCAAGCAGCCAGAAAGAAACAATTTGAGTATTGTGGAAACCCAATCAGAATAACCCCAGATCTGGCAGCTTCTACATTAAGAGATTGAAGGGCTTGGAATATGATATTCCGGAGGTCAATGGAGCTAGGATTAAAACCAAGAATAACCTACCCAGCAAAACTGAGTATCATGCTCCAAGGCAAAATATGGATTTTCAATAAAATAGAGGACTTTCAAGCTTTCTCAGTGAAAAGACCAGAACTGAATAGAAAATTTGACTTTCAAACACAAGAATCAAGAGAATCATGAAAAGGTAATAAAGAAAAAGAACAAGAAAAAGAAATTGCAAGGGACTTACTAAAGTTGAACTGTTTTGTTTACATTCCTACGTGGAAAGATGACATGTATGATTCATGAGACCTCAGTATCAGGGTAGCTGAAGGGAATATGCATATATATATATATATGCTTATGTGTATATATATATGTATATGTGAGTGTGTATGTATGTATATCTGTACATATATATATATATATATATATATATATATATATATATATATATATATAGAGAGAGAGAGAGAGAGAGAGGGTACAGGGTGAGTTGAAGATGAAGGGAAGATATCTAAAAGAAATAAAATCAAATTAAGGGATGAGAGAGGAATATATTGAGAGAGGGAGATAGGGAGAGATAGAATGGGATGGATTATCTTGCATAAAGGTGGCAGGAGGAAGCAGTTCTGTGGGAGAAGGGGAGAGGGCAGGTGAGGGGGGAATGAGTGAATCTTGCTCTCATCAGATTTGACCTGAGGAGGGAATACCATACATACTCAATTGGGTATCTTACCCCACAGGAAAGAAGAGGGAAGAAGATAAAAAAAAGGGGGGATGATGGAGGGGATGGCAGATGGGGGTGGAGGTAATCAAAAACAAACACTTTCGAAAGGGGATGGGGTCAAGGGAGAAAATTCAATAAAGGGGGATGGGTTGGGAAGGAGCAAAATATAGTGAGTCTTTCACAACATGAGTATTGTGGAAGGGTTATACATGATGATACACATGTGGCCTATGTTGAATTGTTTGACTTCTTAGGGAGGGTGGGTGGGAAGGGAAGAGGGGAGAGAATTTGGAACTCAAAGTTTTAAAAACAGATGTTCAAAAACAAAAAAGAAAAGTTTTTACATGCCACTAGAAAATAAGATACACAGGCAATGGGGCATAGAAATTTATCTTGCCCTACAAGAAAGGAAGAGAAAAGGGGATGGGAGGGGAGTGGGGTGACAGAAGGGAGGGCTGACTGGGGAATGGGCAACCAGAATATACGTCATCTTGGAGTGGGGCGGAGGGTAGAAATGGGGAGAAAATTTGTAATTCAAAGTCTTGTGAAAATCAATGCTGAAAACTAAATATATTAAATAAATAAATTAAAAAAAAAGAAAATAATATTTGAGGAAAAGGGGAAGGAGGGAATAAGCATTTACATAGTGCCTTCTATGTGTCAGGCACTTTTACAAATATCTCATTTGTTCCTTATAATAACCCTGCAAGGTAGGTGCTATTATTATTCCCATTTTACAATTGAGGAAACTGAGACAGATTTTTTTTTAAGTGACTTGCCCAAGGTCACATAGTAAGTGTCTGAAGTCGAATTTGAACTCAGGTCTTTCCTGATGCCAGGATCAGCAGTTCATCTATTAAATCAACAGCTACCCTGGCTAGGGAGGAAGGGAGGAAGCTATAGATTCGTTCTATTAAATTTCTAAGAAACTGGGCTTTATAACTACTTCAAGCATTTTTCTCTTCCTCAAAACTTCCAAACACTTTTTAAATTGGGTTCCAAAATAAATTTCTAAACTGGAGCTTTTATTAACAAGGAATGAATAACCAATAAAGTTCTACAAACTAAACAAATCCAGCTGATTTCATGTTACCTTTGTGTACCCAAACCTAACATTATTAGGTCATTCATTAAGGTATTTGACTGCTCTTCTGCTATCCTCATCCTCTTTTGAAGTACAGTGAACGCCTGGGGAGCTGTAGCATTGATGCTCACTGGGGACAGGACTGGTCTGGCTGTTGCAATATTCAAATCCATCTGTAATTAAAAAGTGACCACATTCATATCATCGGATCAGTGATTACTGCTTTAGTCCGTTTCTTACTTTCAGCTTAACGTTACACTGGCTTGAAAAAATGTCCCGTACCTCTAGGTTTCTCAGCAGCCATGATGTAGACTGCCCAAGGGGGAAGGGCAAACAAAACAGATAAAAGTTCTTCTTCTAATCATTTTACAGATAAAGGAAAGGAGGCCTAAAGAATTTAAATGACAATTACATATAAGTAGTATCACAACAGGGGCTCAAACTCAGGACTCTGGCTACTGTGCAGGCAAAGTCCTTGAGGAGGGACATAACGGGGTCACTGGTTGTTCAGTAGTGAACCATGAGTGAACCGTGTGGGTCATTATACGCCAACAATGACCGTAGGGTTTGCCAAACCGAGATTAAGTGTCTAGCCCAGGGTCACACAGCTAGTAAGCATCTTGAGGATGGCTTCGAACTCAGGTCTTCCTGACTCCAGGCCCAGCGCTCTCTCCACTGCGCCACCTAGCGGCCTGGAAATAGGGAGGTATCCAAAGTCAAATGAATCTACAGGAAAGAGCCTTGGGCCGGAATTTCAAGGACTCTCCCTGACAAACTCTGACCTTAGACGGGCCTCTTTCTCTCTCTGGGCCTCAGTTTCCTCACCTGTAAGTGAGTGGCTGCCCTTGTCAATCGCCCCCCACCTCCACCCCGAGGTTAAGTGACTCGGCGTCCGCGGGGCCCAGAGTCTGAAGCCCGGGCTCATCTCCACCCTCACCATCCCCAGCCCTCCCGAGCCCCCAAGACCCTCACCCCGATGACAGTCCGGCGCTCCTTCAATCGCAACACTACTTCAGTCAAGCCGGTTTCCATGGAACTTCAAGCCCAGCTTCAAACGGACCGCTCTCCTGCTGAGGGGCAGCGCGCATGCGCAAAGTGCCCCTCGGCTAGAGCATCCTGGGAATTGTAGTTCTTCCACACAACCCTCCTCTCTAAAGCAAAAGGAGCAGTAGAGAATGTAGAGAGTATTTTGTGTGGGATCCGCGGTACTCGCTGGGATATGTAGTTTTGGAACGGGTTTCCTCGCTGCTCGGTCACGACTGGTGGTAGGCACCGGGTGGCGGGCTTTAGAGCTTGTGCGTGAAACCCTTCCTCTTCCCCTCCAACTGTTAAGACCCTTCCTCTCAAACTACCATTTTATATCACTATTTAGTCAGTCAAAAAGCATTTATTAAGTATATGCACACGTGTCTATGAAATATAAATAAGCATATATACATCGCCTACGTCTTTGTTACTGTGTGCATGTGCATATACATCCATAAAATATAAATAGGCATATATATGTTTATTATTAACTTTATACTTATTCTCTCTATATTTTTATATGTGCTACTTGTCTCTCCCATTAGAACATAAGCTCAGCGGGAGTAGAGATTGTTTCATTTTTTTGTACTCTGTACCCTTTGTGTAGCACGGTGCCTGGCACACACAGTAGGTCTTTAATAAATACTTCTTGATTATTTGATTTATTTAGATCTGAAAGGGGCCTTAGACGTCAATGAAACTGACCAACTGACCAACTGACCTCATTTTACAGATGATAAACTGAGGCCCAGAGAGATGAAGTGACTTTTCTGAGGTGGCACAAATAATCAATAGCAGAACTGGGATTCAAACCTTGGCCCTGTGAATCCACATCTACTACTTCCCCCTCTTCAGGATGCTCCCTTTACTGTCTAAGCCATGAGGTGGAGTCCTGCTTTCAGTCTCTTAATTCCTCATGTTACCCTGGGTGGATCACTTCCCCTCTCAGCCTCAGTTGTTGTTGTATGTCCTTTGGTCTCGAAGAGGGCCATGACATCAAGAAGGTGATGCCATGACTTGCAAGCTAATTGGATTTAAGCAAGGTTACCAGCCTCACTTTCTCCTGCAGAGCCATCTGAGTCCAATGGCAAGATATATAGATCATCAGGATGACTGGAGATGGTCCCCCAGCTTCAGTAAAATGAGGAGTTAAATTTTAGGCCAGTTCTAATGTTCTCTGATTCTAGGTACTAATTGTGTTTTAAAGTTTTGCATTTCACTATTCTATGCGTATGTAGCCTGTATATAAATGTGTTATTTATATAGTGTTAAATACAGAACCTGCCGATACAAAAAATCTGAAGTAAGAGAAATATTTCTAGTGGTAGGAGGGAGGTTTATCTGGTAGAGCAGCTCCTGGAGGATGCATACTGATGGAGAGGGGATTTATCTCCCTTCCCACTCCCAAGTCCAAATAATATGCTCAGAAGAGAGGAGAGAGACAGAGGCTTTGTCTTCTTTTAAAGCAACTCTTGCTGACTCAGTAGACAGTCACCTTTGACTTTAGGCATCAGACTTACATGGGAATCTAATGAAGTAATATATACGATAGCAGTTAGCACAATGCCTAGTACACAGTAGGCTCTTAATAAATACTTATTCTCTTCCACTTTATAAATGGATTGTTGTATTCTCTCAGTACTCAAGTCCTTAAGGATTGAGCCCACCAGTAGCTGGGAACAATACAAAGCTTCCAACCACCTTTAGCAAGAGGCCAGAGCATTGTGATCCACCAGAAGGAGACCAGGAGGCAGACAACTCTCTACACGTTTCAAGGGATTCTTTCTGCTCCTAATGTAATTATAGGAAACTTGCTCTGTTGACAATTACCATGCCAAAAAAAAAAAACCACTTTTTTTGATGAACCCATTACTTTTTTCTTAAAAACACACATTCATATAACACAAAACAAAACAAAACCACTCACTTCTCCATAAAGAATAGATTGATATTAAAATGAATGAAACCTTCATTTTTATTGTTCAGTTGTATCCAACTCTTTGTGACCCCATTTGGGATTTTCTTGGCAAAGATATTAGAGTGGTTTTCCATTTCCTTTTCCAGCTCATTTTAGACAAATAGAGTTAAGTGATTTGCCCAGGGTCACACAGCTAGTAAGTGTCCGAGGCCAGATTTGAACTCTGAAAGAGGAGTCTTCCTGACTCCAGGCCCAGAATTCTATCCACTGTCCTAGTCACCCTCATTCATTTACTAGCACGGGATAAATTGTCACTTGCCTTGTGGGAACAGGTAAGTGGCTTTTTCTAAGTCTATGCTATACCTAACTGTATAGTTATAAAGAACATTGAAATTGTTATATATCCAGCTAAGCTACAATTATTTGGGGAGATCCTGCAGGATACCTCTCACTCTATTTTTTTAAGTCCCTTTGTAGTTAAAGCACGATACGTTTTTTATTTTTATTTTTTTGTGATCATGGAAGAAACATGTCCCAGCTCCCAGTGCAATTAATGCAATTCCATCTTCTCCCTTGAGCCTCAGCAGAGAAACACCTCCCTACAGTAATGAATGCAGACACATCTAAGATGAGTCATCATTTACTTAGCAACACCGGACTTGATTGATTGACCTAACTACACTTACCTTCTTTATTACATCCCTTCTCATAACATTTCTACTACAGAGAGAGAGTGCACATCAAACCACAGTGATAAACTATCTTTATCAATCCTGTTAGTGTTGTATTAAAGGAAAAAATAAAAGCTCTACAAATCATTTAGGAAACCTCAGGTATTTCAGCAGAAGGGGCCTAATGAAGCTGTTAAGATGAGAACTGAAAAGCATTTCAGTCAATAGAGGGAGCTAATTATACTTCATTATACAGATATTCTCCTGCAACTGATTTTCAATTATCCGTAATCATAGGGGAGAAAGTTAACACAAATAATAGCTCACAGATAATCTTTCCCTGCAGATGAACAATTGTGTCACCCTTCTCCCTAAAGAGCTCTTTATTTTTACTAGAAATGCTAACAAGAAGCCTGATTGACTAATCTTAAGATTTTTTTCCTTCTTTCTTATCTAAGTAAATAATATGACCTAATTAAAATAACTGGAAGGCAGGAAATGCTAAGGAGAGAAAGGAGCTGAGGTGGAGATAAATTAATTCTTAACCTGGATAGTCAGCCCCTGAATAGCTGAGAATTGACTAAACAATTTCATTTTAACATCTTAAATAACCCAAAATCCCCCAGAAGAAAATTTTCATTTATTTTTGTTTTTTGTTAACCCAGTTGACGATTAATAGACCAATCATTTTCATGGTTTTTGAGGTTATGGAACTCTTTTGAATTGGTTTTCATATTATGGGGTGGAGTTGGGGGCCCTGAAGGTGGCTAACAGATGCCAATTAAAAATGTTTACCCTTTTCACGGAAACCCCTGGAGATTCTATGTGGAAGACAATTTGAAAACCAGCTCTGCAAGCAATGACTGAAGTGATAATGTGTCAAACAAAGTCGAACTAAAGAATCTTGTTTTTATTTCCCCACAAGATGAACAAGAAAGATATTAAAATTTCCTCTTCTACTCTTTCATCCCTTCTTACATTTCTTTCCTCCTGAATTTTCAATTATTATGTAAATGTAGGCCAAGAAAAGCTATACTCTTTTCTCTGAGATACTTAGAGATAGTAATAATGATTTAAGATTTGCAATTTGCCTAATTTGAATATTACAAAATTATTTGCAATATTCTCCCCCCATTTTCCTCATAGTAAACTTGTGGCTTAAATGAAGCTTTAACTCCCAAGACGCCTCAAGTCTTCACCTCATTGAGTGGCTAGGAAAAATCCAAATTTCTAAAATTTTATTAATTCATTCATTTTGGTGCAAGTATTGTCTTTTTTTTATTGGTTCCCTTAGATTCCAGAGCTTATCTTGAAGAAAAATTACTGCCTGTGGTTTCTATTATTTTTTTATCTATAACTGGAAAAATTTCAGAGATAGTCTATTTTGCTTTTGACTTTTTTAAATTTTATTTTTATTCAAACCTTAATAATCATCCAATAAAATGGGCATTTCCATTTCCATTGTTGTTGTGGTCATCCTTCCTTTTTGAAGAGAACCATGACATCAGGAAAATGATGTCATGACTTGCAGTTGACTTTGATTTGAGTGAGGGAGGGCTGTGCAAGGTCACCAACCTCACTTTCTCCTCCAGAGCCATCTGGGTCCAGTGGCCTGATATTCATCAGGATGACTGGAGATGGCCCAGGATGCAATGGAGGACCCTGGCCCTTTCAGGCTAAGGGCTTTTCAGGTTCTCACTTTGAGTGAGGTAATGCCCATTCAGTGAATAGGCCTCTTTAAGAAGTGAGTCAAGGGATGGCCCCTTCAATGAGAAAAAAAGAGAAAAAAATAACTCAAACTGGGAAGGGAAGACCCTCAGGGTTGCTAGTCAAAAGAGAAACAGTTACTATTGACATTCATTCACTCTGAGCCATAAGGGCCAAAATTATAGCCATTAAGTAGAGCTTGGGCATGGAACTACTGTGGTCTAATTTATGAGTTTCAGAGTGAAATGAGTCAGAAAAAAGGAAGGAAGGAAGAAAGGAAGGAAGGAAGGAAGGAAGGAAGGAAGGAAGGAAGGAAGGAAGGAAGGAAGGAATGAATCTAGCCAGTAAACCCCAAGTTAGCTGGGGAGCTTCCCACTATCAAAATTTATCTCCCTTTAGAGAGGAGGAGAAGGAGAGGTCGAGCTGAGTTATGCAATTGGCTGGGTCCCCATTCAGGCAGCTTTTACTACTAGATCAGAGTAAGAAGAGTATGTATCAAATTGCCTATCTCCAGTATGAACAGCTTGCTTTTCTTTTTAAGTATGGAAGTTCAACCTGTAAGCTTTCAAAGCTGTCCCACTTGTCTGTGCTTCCTTTTGGTTTAGCAAAGAATCAGAATTAATAATTTACTGAACGTGATTGGTTGTTATTTCCATCTAGGAAAATGCAATCTATTTCTTCAGATTCTTTGCTTAAGGAAAAACTTCTTACGGGGATTCTAACTATTTCTGCGAAGATCTGAGAAGACCAAGCTACCAAGGGTCATCTCATCTGCCATGTAATGCTTCCAGGTTTGTGTCTTTTCAACTCATCAGCTGAAATTGTTGCTCATTCAACATTCTTCCATTCAACAAACATTTATTTGTTCAGTTGTGTCTGACTTTTTCATGACCCCATTTGGGGTTTTCTTGGCAAAGATACTGGAGTGATTTCCCATTTCCTGCTCCAGTTCATTTTACAGATAAAGAACTGAGGCAAACAGGGTTAAGTGACTTGCCCAGGATCACACAACTAGTAAGTAAGTGTCTGAGGCCAGATTTGAGCTCAGGAAGATGAGTTTTCCCAACTCCAGGCCCAGCACTTTATCGACTGCGTCACCTAGCTGGTGATGTCACTTAGACATTTATCAATAGTTTGATATGTGCAAAACACTATGCTAAGCCCTAAGTAAGATACAAAGAGAAATGACAGCCTTTTGCCTCAAAGAGCTTACAATCTGATTTATAAATGACTGTAATATAATGTGGAAAAAAAGAGGCTAAACCTATAAGAAAAGAACAAAGCACTGTAAGAGTACTAAGGAGGCAAAGATAATTTCTGGTCAGTTATTCAAGAAATATTTTAAAAAAAATTTATAATCTGTTCCTCCTATTCCTTTCCCATCTCTAAATGAGCAAATGAAAAATAAAAATCTCATTCCAAACATGCATAGCCCATTGAAATACATTCCTACATGGGCAATGGCTGGAAATGCATGTTTCTCTTTGTATTTTAAGTTTATCACCTGGCAGGCAAGATGTGAATGACATGTTTCATCTTTAACCTTTTGAAATGATTATTTATTGTTGCATTGATGAGAGTTCTAAGGTCTTTCAAAACTTCAAAAAGCATTTATTAAGAGTTTAGCATGTGCCAAACATTATGCTAAGTGTTGAGGATATAGAGAAAGACAAAAAAAGTACTTGCTCCCAAGAAGCTTACTTTCAAAATTGGGAAAAGGCTACATCTCTTTTGTAGATTTAGCCTAAGAGTAAGATCAAGATGCTAGAGTTGTGATAATGTCCCTGCTACTCTACCCCACAAACTCTGTAGATTAAATTACCTTTATTCTCAAGAGAGGTGACATATAGTAGTAGGCAAAGGGAATAGGAATTTGCATGATTAGCAAAGTTATCAGCTCCAGTTGTATATACTAGCAGTCTTGTGCTTCTGGTGAAGTTAGAAGCTCTAGCCCTGCAGTAAAAAGGAAGATATTTATAGATATAGGTATATAGACATATGGATATAGATATACATATGTACGTATAGATATATAGATATGTATATATATATGTATGTGTATGTATATATGTATATATGCATGTGTATGTGTATATGTGTGTGTGTGTTTATCTCCAGTGGCTGGCATTGGTAACAAGATAATATGATAAGCATTGCCCCTTTGTTGAACAGCACCCCACAAGCCCCCAAATTATTTCTCCCTCCTCTGATTTCTCATAATGCAGGGCACAGGGGTGGGGAAGCTGTAGCCTTGAGGCCACATGTGGTCTTCTAGGTCCTTAAGTGTGGCCCTTTGACTGAATCCGGACTTCACAGAACAAATCCCCTTAATAAAAGGATTTGCTCTGTAAAACTTGGACTCAGTCAAAAGGCCACACCCAAGGACCTAGAGGGCCACATGTGACCTCAAGGCTGCAGGTTCCCCACCCCAGGAGCCTAAATCCTGCCTTTGCACTTATTTTCTGTCTCCTCATATGAGTTACTTCCATCCTTCTCCTCTCTTCCCTTTATTCATCCTCTCCTTCCCAAGCACCCTCTTTTCCTCATTGTAAGATCTCTGAGAGCAGGTCCTCCATTGGATTTGTATCCTAAACATTTTGCAAATGGTAGATACTCACCAAATGTGTGTTGCATCGAATTGAATGAAGAATTCTGGAAGCCTAGTATGTGTTTTATACTGTTGCTACTTCCTTTTGAAATTATCCATTACTGGGTATTATCTCTAGCATAGTAGACATAGTATCAGCTTGGGCAGAACTTGGTATTTAGTCAAATTTTCTAAAGTACTTGAAGGATGAATAAGAACTACAAGGACCATGTGGTGATAGTACTAGGGTTGTATTTCTTAATGACCCAGACAGTTAGTACGTGATCTGTCATGGCTTCCTACACTGCCCCCCTGCCCCCACCTAAAAAAAAACCTCTGTTGAAGGATGGAGTAATTAGTGAGTGAAATATTGGCTTATGACATAAAGTGAAGCTTTAAACATCGTTTCTTTTTCTGTGGTCATGGAAGAAATAACATCTCTTGAAAACAAAACTTGCTAAAAAATACTGTTTTGATAGGTGCACATCTAATGAATGTCTTTTTCTTTGCCTTGTAGGACAGGTATTCCCCGAAATGAATCAAGCTACTCCAGGCTGCTGTGCTCAAAGGATTCATTCATTCATCTGCTGAGGACATAATGCTCTGAGATAAGTAACAGATCAATAGCAAGGCACAAATGCTTATCATCCCAGAGGCAAAACATTTTTAGGGGAGAGAGAATGAGAGATTAAACTAACATTTCATCCACTTGACACTGCAATTTAAATGAATAAGTTACGCATTCTATTTTCTGGTCTCTATTTATTCTTGTGTACCTCTGTAGATCTTTCTTAAGTAGATCTCAATATGTGGAATCAAGTATAAGGGGAAGTGATCACCAGACCTATGCAGGAATGGAAAACCTTAGAGGTTATATGTGGAGTGAAGTTTACAAAACACTTCTGCCCAGCATGGATGAATTGGAGAATCTTATATTTATTTCCTATCAAGGTAACCTTCATAGCCCTTTAGAATATACGACCTATAGAGTAACAAGTACTATCTATAGAATATATACTTTTAATACCAGTATTCCAGTGGAGCTTGTCTTTTAATGAATGAAAGTGAGACAATAGTCGTTTGGCAAACGGGCAGTTTGTTTGACATCCAAAATGAACTTTAAATGACATCTTTTAATGGATTGATGGATCTAGCTTACAAAGAGAAAGCAGGTTATTTTCCACATGAAACAGAAAATCTATACTCACGGTGGTTTCTCCTTTGTACCTTCTTTAATGCTAAATAGAAGAGCTTTCAGAGTAGCAATTTTAGTTAGACATATTGACAACAGAAAATTGGAGGTTATGTATAGCTTTTGAGTCTAAAGTGTCTCTCCAAACCTTTGAGATCCCAGCTGGTTTTAATTTTCTACCCCCATGCACTCTCTTCTTGGAAAGCTTCCTGGCTTCTCAAAATAACTGTTCATGGAAAACACTCTCTTTAGACAGAGTTCTACTAGAATACAATATGTGTCCAGTCCTTGCCTTCTTGTATACAGTAAACTCCTTCTAAGGTTAGTGAAACTTTTGCTGCATGAGTTAATAAAAAAAGTTCACATTTAGTTTCTTTTACCCGAGCAAGGAAGATTATTTTTTAAAAGAAGTCTTTGGTTCATGTAGAAATTTATTTATATAATTATTATTCCCTGGATTTCTAAAAGTACAGAGATCTTTCTCTTTCACCCTTCTTTTGCACTCTTCTTCCACCATTCCATGTCCCGTCATTCCAGCTGATGTCACATTTCTCACGCCTCATTCTCAGTATTCACAAAAACTGGATGCCACATCTACTATAATTAAGATTCCAGACTTGAGACCCCGCTCCATGGAATTACTATTCTTCACATGAAACTTCTGTTTCATGCACTGTTGTTACCTCTAGAACTTTGACTCAATAGACCATTTTGTGCAGGAAAGAACATATAGAAATGTGTTCAAGGATATTCTAAAGCTTCTTAGCATCTAAAGTGAAAGTAACCCAGGCTTTGGCACTGATTCACTTTCCGTGCAAGGCAATGTGTATTTTAGTTTAATAAGATTCTGATTTCTTGTATCCTTAAATTTCTTTTTCCAACCCTTTCCACTTGTACTATAGTAGCATTGTTTTTTCTAGAGTAGGATTGGCAGTTTATAGAAATGTTTGAGTCCTCCCACGTTTCTCCACTCCTTCTTTTCTGAGGTTGTCCATTTCCAGTGTGGGATGGTTTGCATATTATAAATTTGAACAACAGCAGTGCATGTAGGAGGTATTGGCTTAAGCAAAGAATTTAAAGGCAGAATGTACAATAAAATTGTTCCACTTTTTAGGTGATAACCAAGGAAACATATGGCCAGGGGCACACAGCCTCCTGCTTAACCTTCAAAGCAGACATGTGTAGTAGTATTTCCTCTGACACTTGTAGTCACAGGGCACTAAGAATACCTCTAGCAGAGCAGGAAGGTAAATAATAGAAAGAGACTTGAATTTGGAGTCAGAGGACCTGAGTTCAAATTCTGACTCTGAAATTTAAGAGCTTGTTTGCCCTTGGGAAAATCAGTAAGGTTAAATTAATAGGAATAACAATCATCATTATAATTTCTCTTGCCCATTCAATTCTATTCAATTCAACAAGCATTTATTATTCATGGGTTGTCATGACTAAGCAACTCACTACAACCCAGAAAATCTATGGTGATGAACCTCTTGGAACTTAGCTAGCCTGGCCAGCTAGTCGGAAGGCAGACTGGGAAAGTAACTGAAATCTTTCCAGCATAATAGAATCTCTCAAAGCCTGTGCTCTGCTGGTCCAGCCTCTGAGAACCCAGGCTCACTTCTCTACTGCAATAAAGCATCACAGCTGAGTCTTATGGAGGACTTTACACAGTGAGCTTTAAGGTTACAAAACACCATCCTCTCAAAACAGCTCCCCTTCCCCCCCTAAAAAAACCCAACTGTAAGAGAAATAATACAAGTATTATGGTAGCTGTTTTATAGATTGTAAGCTCAGTTGAAGCTCAGAAAGGTTAAGTGACTTGTTTATGGTCACATAGATATTAAGTGGCAGATTCAGAACCTCATTTCTGGTACTCAGGTACAGACACAATATTCTTTTCACTACACTATTCTTCCTCCCATCACTTCACAAATTTTCTCAACTGTGAAAATAGAGTAATAATACTTCTACTACTTGTCCAATAGTGTTAGTGTGAGGATTGCACTAAAATGCATATAAAATGTTTTTAAACATAATTTTTAAAATAAATATAAGCCAATATTATTAGGTAACCTTCTGATAACTGATTAATTTGTCAAATATGACCTATGTGCTTCATTGGAGAGGTGGAAATATTGAGGCAGAAGAATCAATAAGAAGGTTGTTATGGTAATCCAGGTAAGAGGTAATAAGATACTGAATTCAGGTAAGTGACCATGTGAGTAGAGAATAGGAGGAAGACTCAAGAGATGTCATGGAGATAGAATTGACAGGGTTTGGCGAATGATTGGAAGTGAGGGAAGGAGAGTGAAGAGTAAAATATGACTGTGATTGGGAACCTGGGAGACTGGAAGGGTGGTATTGTCCTCAACAACAGAAATGTCCAACCTAGATCCCCTGGTCAGCTTACTTTAATGCCACCTTCATTACCACTCTGTACTCCCTTTTCCCTTTAATCTTCTGATTTGCTCACCCCTGTGCCCAACCCTTGATTCACACCCACCCAAATGCTTTTTCTGTTTTTGCTTCTTAACCACAGAGCATTGCTGGAGAAAATTATAGATTGTTACTAACCTGGTCCACTATAAATCTGTGCTGTATAACTTCAACTACTTAACTGTTCTATTATTCATCCTTTGTTGATAACCCACCATTCATCACATCTACTATTCTAAAATTTCTCCACTTTTCTTAACTCTTTCACTATGTAAAGATGACTCTTCTTAATGAGTTGATCTGAAATAATCTCCCTCATTTTTTCCCTCTCTATCCCAACATAGCTCTAAATCTCACTTAACCTCTTTCCTTTCTCTTGTCTCAAAGGAATAGGTGTCCCTTTCCCCGCTCTAATGCTAACCCTTCTACTTGAAATCTTAACTTTATCGTCCCTTACTTCTTCCATAAGACTACTACCTCAGTTATTGACTTTTTGTTCAGTATCTTCAGTCTCTTCTCTACTGATTCCTTACCCTCTGTGTGTGTATATGTATGTGTGTGTATATATATATTTTCTCGAAACAAAACAGAACAAAACAATGATCTTGTTTTCCAGCTATTTGCTTAAGAGCAGAGTAGGCAACCACTGGATGCAAAGAATAGAGACCTCTATACTGTAAGGAGTAAGAATCCTTACCCTTAACCTTTCTGCATCCAATTAATAATCCAGCCCCCATGGCAAAGTTATGGGAGGTGCAGATCACTGAGGGAAACCACTCTTACTGGGACAAACTCCTGAGGCTGCCAAGGAGGCTCAGTTAGCTACTTGAATTTTCTTGGGCCAAAGATAGACTTATTCTGTGGAGATCCCCTATGGCTTCATCACTTTCACTGTCTAGACAAACCCAAGCAGCCAGTGATCTTCACCTACTAAATGATAAGACTTGCTTCCAGGCACTGTTTTGGTTCAGGGACATGTAGGATATTGTCAAGAACCTCTGGACCAGTTTATAGACCTGATTCCTTGTATCCTGTAGTACTTAAAATGTCTCCACCATGGTTGGAATTGCAACTAGAACTGGAGAATTGGAGCTTAGAATTGGATCTAGAATCTATATTGTCTCAGTATGCTCTTTCACAAGCAGAGAGAGATGTGACAGCTTCTACAGGGAGATGACCTTGACCTTTTGATTTCCACCCTAACCTTGACCTCTAATGTGTGATGCCCCCTCCCCCAAACCCTTGGAGAGAGATCCTAATGTCTCTTAGGAACCCAGACTCCTGATTTTTCATTCCAGGATCGTCTCTCTATTTTGGAGGAAGACTTATTCCTTGTTCAAGGAACCCTCAGATGAAGGAAGAGGGTTGCTGTATCCCAACTCAGATTCTCCTTTTCTATCTCAGGATGAAATATAATAAACTATAATGAATATATATGTATAATATAAATAAATATAGTAAACTATAATAAAGGTATCTGAAGGACTCCTTGAGAATGGGGTTACTAATTCTGATTTCAATTAATCCTTACTCCCCTAATGAGGATGGGTGTGTGAGTGTAATATGAATGTCTAGGAAGCTTATTGGGTATTCAAAGTCAGCAAAAGCCCTAAGACTGCAATGTGGATGTTCAGAGGGTAGAGAAGTAGAAGTGGAAAGTAGAAAGTGTGAATGAATATGTAGGGGACAAGGCTAGTGTGAAGAGCTAGAGCAGGGAGGGAGTCAGGGCTTCTTGGCTGCACTAACCCTGATAATTATCAGTTTTATGGAGGGTGGTATGGGGGCAGATCAGGACTGTACTTCTTGGGACTTTGCATGAAGGGTGGTGAATGCCCAGGAAACAGATTTAAGTGTCTTGGGGACCCTGACCACATTATAATAGAAGAGAGGTTACCCCTTTGAGAGCCTCTTGTCCCTCATAACACCCCTTGTAAAAATAAACCATGTAGACAAGAAAAGCCCTTCCACTTAACCCTGATTTCTCCTTGAGCTATTGAACCATTGATCTCTATCCTTATACCATTAAGCTATTTGAATAAATGCTCTATTCGTGACACCTCCACAGCTCATGATCATTTCCTCCTCAACACCCAGAAATCTGTACCCCCAAGACCCTACTGCATCGACTCTCAAAGGCTTAAAGTGATCTTGAAACCAGGAAATCAATTGCCTTACCTCAATACTTTTCTTCCTTGATTTCTCTAGTTAACCTTTCACACTCCTTCCTCCACCCCTTTCTGGAGTTTCTCCCTATAGTTTCCATGCCGTTGTTACTGGTTGTTCTTCTACCTCTCTACCATTCCTTTGTATCATTTGTTGGGTTCTCTTTCTTTTCCCACCCCTAAATAATGTTGTTTGTCCTTCATTCTTGAAGAAGACAATGACATCAGAGAGGCGATGCCATGACATACAAGTGAATTGGATTTAAGTGAGGTGGAGCTGTGCAAGGTCACCAGACTCACTTTCTCCCCCAGAGCCATCTGGATTCAGTGGCCAGATATAGATTAGGGTGACTAGACATGGCCCTTAGGTGCAGTGGGTGGCCTTGGCCTTTTTAAGCTAAGGTCTTTAGCAGATCTCAGACTGAGGCAACACCCATTCAGTGATTAAAGCTAGGTAAGAAATGAGGCAGAGAATGGCTTCTTTTACCTAGTTAAAAAAAAAAAAAAACAATCTGGTAGTAGTCCAAAGTACCTGTAAGAGACTACGGCAGTTGATGGATGAGTCCCAAAAGAATTGATTCATAATCACAGTGAAAGGATCTTGGTTATTTATAAGGAGGTATCAACAAAACAAGTCTGAGTGAAAACAACTTCTCAAGGGAAGTATCAGAAACAAAGCCAATAGGTCAGTCCAAGAATCATTAATGGAAAACCATGGAGTTGGTATGATTCCAGGCAAGTAATTGAGCTCAGGAACTGAAATAAACACCATATTTCAGGGAAGAAAATTTTTAAAAATAAAGAGCTTATATTGAAGAATCAATGGAATACTGGCCTACACTCAATGGTAGTCCCACAGTGTCCCTTTACAGATCTCTGTATATTTTTATAAAGCTAATTGTCATGAATGCACATGTGGTTCTGGCTCTGCTGCTATTATTTTACATAAGTTCATATAATTCTGGGTATATTTCCTTTTATTCTTCATAGTTTGTGACATTATAATATTCCATAACTGTAATATACCCAGCCATTTGCAAATTTCATAAGCATAGCCAATAAAAATGTTGAACAAAACAAAGCAAAAGGCCAAGCCTTTTGGCCCTCCATTAAAGACCTATATGTGAGTTGACTGCATAGTCTGAATAACATTCTTTCTCTACTTCTGCTAAAATCAGAAAAAGATTTGCCCATCTCTAGCACTGTGGCCCTTCTCTTATTCTCCACTGTTTTCCAAAGCTCTTTGACAATTGTTCAACAGTCTTATCTGCAAGTTCTTCTGGTATCCTGGGCTACACATCTTGTGTAGGTATCACCCCTGCTTCATAGTAGTCATGTGGTGCTTGTGTTATTGAAAAGTGGTCAAACTGGAGCTACCCTCTAACCAAGTAAAGAATGTATTATTAAGGCATAATATAAATAGATTCTCCTCCCTTTCCCTCTCCGTCTCTCTCTCTCTCTCTCTCTCTCTCTCTCTCTCTCTCTCTCTCTCTCTCTCACTGGCTATTTCTCCTCTGCTGGATTAAATTAACAATGATGAGCTTAATCTTAGAAGTTTTAAACATTTCTCATCCTAACATAAGTACAATTGCTTTTCTTTATTTCTTTATGACAACTGACAGACATAATTGGTAAGATTTGCTGATTAAACATCTGCTTAGCATTTTTAATAACAGAATGTTTTTCATAGAGCACTTTTAAAATTACCTTTTTGTTAAAAATGTTTTATTTTATTCAAAATATGTTGTATTGATACCTTTTGTCTTTACATTATAATATTTTTCTTATCCATTGTCTCCAAGTCAACTCAAGTAAATAGGTATTTATGAAGTGCAAGGAACATTTTTTAGTGTGGTGGATACAAGAAAGGCAAAAATAGACACTGCTCTCAAGTAGCTTACAGTCCAGTGGGGAAGACAATATGCAAACAATTATGTACAAACAATATATATACAGCAGAAATTGGAGATAATTTTAGGGGGAAAGCACTAGCAATCTCTAGATTGAATGCTTCTCTTTGACAAAGAAAAGCAAGCACAAAATGTAATAATGTAATAAAGAGATCGTATATGACAAGATATACAATAGCTTATCTGACTAGTCTCACATCTCTCTGCTTAAAGGAAGGAGGTGTGGTTCATTTTTTTTCTTTTTTCAGACCCATATTGGTTCTTCCATTGCTCAAAGTTTAGCTTCCTTTTAATCATCTGCTCATTTATGTTGTAGTCTTCTATTAGTCTTGCATTATTCTATTGGTTCTGCTTATTTTGCTCTTTATTAATTCATTCAATTCTCCCCATAATTCTCTGAATTCACCATATCTATAATTTTTTACTGTCCAATAACATGCCATTACCTTAAAACATTTATCAGATGTTCACCAATAAATGGGCACCCACTTTATTTCTTCTAGTTCTCTTTGCTACCATGAGGAATACTGAAATGAATATTTTGGTGTAAGGTTAATGGGGAATAAGATCTTCCCCACCCATCAATAGGTCTCATGTGGATCCCATTAAAGGAAGCTTGCTTGCTTGTAGGAAGGCTTACATACCTTTTGTTAATTTCTAATTAGGCACTGAACCTATTAGCTGAAAGAGTGTATATTCTGAGAGGTAAGCTTTTACTTTGGGGGCTCGCTTATGAGAAAGACATTGTGATTCCCTGGTAGAGACTCTTAAGTGGCCATATGTTCAGAGCTCCCCGACTGCACAGAGGTAAAAAGCTCTCTTGATCCAATGGTGAATGCAAAATACACACACACACACACACATAAAAGCTCTCTTGATCCAGTGGTGAATGTAAGGTGTAGGTATGTATGTGTGTGTGTGTGTGTGTGTGTGTGTGTATGTATATACATATACATATATATATATATATATATATATATATATATATATATATATGTTTTGCTTTGATTCAAGCAATAGACCCCCATCTGTTGGTCTTTACTTCTCTTCCCTGTATTTTCTCTGTTTGTCTTTTATATAATTAAAAGGTTATTGACACCTTTTTGAGCAGTCTTTCCTAGTAAAGCAGATAAAAGAATCTGCACTAATCTGCTTATATCTGACTTCCTTGATGTATATGCCCATAGTGAGACTACTGGGTTAAAGGGTATGCACAGTTATTCACTTTTCTTGCACAATTTCAAATGAAAATCCAGAATTAGACTACTTCATAGCTAAAGTATCAGTTTTCCCAAAGACCCTCCACTATTTGCTGTTCCTGTCTTTTCCCATCTTTACAATTTGCATTGGGTGAGGTAAAACCTCTGAGTTCTTTTTATTTTTACTTCTTTTTTATTATGTTAATGTTTTGGAGTATATTTTTATGTGATCTCATAGTTTTCAATTGCTCTTCTAAAAACTGTTTCTAGTCCTTGACCATTTAATTTAATGAAGAATGGTTCTTGATGGTACAAATTTATGTCAATGTCCTGCATATTTTGGGTATTGTATTTTTATTGGAGATATTTGATGTGAATATTTTCCCCATTCTACCATTTATATTTTGTTTTCACTGTTTTATTTGTGCAAATATTCTTTTAAAATTTATGTAATCAAAATTTTGTCTTATCTTTTGTGATCTCTTTGAAGAAGGCAAAGTATTAATAAACCTCAAACTATATTATAAAGTGATAGCTATCAAAGTTATTTGGATTGGATTAAAAAAACCCAGAAGAGTAAAGAAGTAGAACTGGTTAGATAAGAAGCAGAAATAATCAAAAACAGTAATCAAATATTAGTACTGATTATTGCAGATTATGAAAACTGTAAAGTGGTTGAATGCATTGGATTCTCACTGTATATTTCCACTGGGCTGGAACTAATGACTGTATTTTACATAGTTATAACTTTGAATAGGATAAATTCAAATACATGTGACCACTTCATGTGATTCATTATTCATACTAATTAGAACCTGGCTCTACTCAGTAAATCCAAGGGAAAAAAATTACTAGGGGAAGGAGAACTACTGGGAGAAATATAAAATAATTTGACAGAAATTAGGTTTATACCAACATTTCACACAACATGTCGTGTTAAGCCTAAAACAGATATGCAACCTGAATCTAAGTGGTCATACCATTAAAAATTTGAAGAAAACAAGATGAAGCACCATTCATAATTATAGATAAGGAAGACATCTTATGAAACAAGGAATCAAAGAGATCATTTTCCATTAGATTCTAGAATTATTGTACCCCTCAATTAATTTTATCATTTTGTCTTTATCTGGTAATTTGATTAGTACAATACTAAATCTGTAAATTAATTTAGGTAGTACTCTCATTTTTCTTATATTGGCATGATTTGACCATGAGTGATGAATCTCACTTCAGTTTTTACTTTTCTTGTTTTTGTAATGTGTTTTGCAGTTTTAATTCTATAAATCTTCTTTGTGTCTTGGTAGGTTAACTCCAAGTTATTTTGTGCATTTTGTTATTAATTTGAATGAAATTTATTGATTATAAGAGAAACCATGGTGCAATGGAAAGTCAGCTGGATCTGGACTCAGAGGATCTGGATTTGTATCCTAATTCTGTCACTTAGTAGGAGTATGACTGTGAACAAATCACTTTACTTTGGGAGCCTTGATTTCCTCATCTGTAAAATGAGGGGTCATACTAGATGTCCTTTAGGGTCCCTTTTGGCTCTAAATCTGTGATCCTGCAATCCTTTTTTTGTTGGTACCATATAGAAATACTGATGATTTTTATGGATTGATTTTGTATCCTTCTACCTTGCTGTAGTTATTAATCATCTAAGCTATTTTGCTGATTTGTTGAGGTTTTCTAAGTGCACTGTTTTGTCATAATTTTGTCTATCTTTGCTGATGCTAATACTTTTTTGTCTTATTGCTATTGTTAGCATATCTACAATTATGTCAAACAATAGTGGGGAGAGGAAGAATCCCTGTTTCACTTCTCTCTTTTCTGGGAAAGCCTCTGCTGTTTCTTCATTGCAAACAATGCTAGCTTTTGATTTTTAAATGTATGTTTTTTGACATGTTAAGATAGCATGCTTCCATTCCTATGGTTTTTAGAGTAAATTACTTTTCCTTCTTGTTGCTGAGTTATTTCAGTCATGTCTAACTCTTTGTAACCTCATTTGGGGTCTTCTTGGCAAAAATACTAGAATAGTTTGCCTTTCCTTCTTCAGCTCATTTTACAGATGAGGTACTGCAGCAGACAGGGTTAAGTAACTACACAGCTAGTGAGTGTCTGAGGCCAGATTTGAACTCATAAAGATGAGTCTTCCTGACTTCAGGCCCTGCACTCTATCCACTGTGTCACCTGGCACATCGGACTTTTAGATTCCATACAGAAACTTCTTTTTTTTTATTTCAATGAATGAGACACAATGTATACATTCAGTGAGTGTTTATTGATGTTTTTTTATGTTGCTGTCACTTCTCACTGACCACCTCTCCCCCTTCTCCATAGAACCCTTTCTTATAATAAAGAAAACAAAATAAACCAACACATTTCCCTTGTATGACAGTATGTGGATCCTTTTGCACCTACAACCCCACAACCGCTCTGCTGAGAAGGGGGGAAATATTTTAGTTCCTGTGATAAATATTGGTTATTGCACTAATCAGAGTTCTGTTCCAGGTAGCTAGGTGACACTCTGGATAGACCACTGGTCTTGGAGTCAAGAAAATGAATTCAACTCCAGCCACAAACACTAACTAGCTGTATAATGCTGACCAAATGATTTAGCCTCTATCTTCCTTGGTTTCCTTCTCTGTAAAATAGGGCTAATAATGGAATTTACTTTACAGGGCTGTTGAGGACAAAATGAGATAATATTTGTAAAATGCTTCACAAATCTTAAAGTGCTATATAAATTATAGCTATGATTATTCTGCTGTCTTACACTCTTGATTTTCTTTACATTATTGTGACATATAAATCATGTCGAGTGCAGAATTAAAGGAAAAGAAGAATGTGTCTGGACTGCCTGAGGGAAATTAAAAGACTCCTTTAATGACTTGAAACCTCTCTTCCCTGAAAGGCTCGTTATTTGATATAGTTGTATGGTTGTGAGTCATGGAACACTATTCTACACTATACCCTCCAAAGGAATAAAAATGAGAATTTCTCAGAGAATAATGGAAAGGTGCATTGTAGATATGAGCAGACCATAACATATAACAAATAAAGCACAATAAAGACGAAGCAGAGTAAAAGATGTAATCAAAGAAATGTGTCATCGTTAAAATGAAGATGGGCTGGTAGTTTGGGGAGGATGAAGAACGCATGGAAATCTCATGTTTTGCATTGGTATCGTTGCAAGAGAAAGTGAGGAAGTCTTTTCAACATGTTAGATAAACTCCTTATGCCAAACTTACAGGAGGACATGGATAAGAAAGGCACATGTGGGGTAGACATGGATGAGTTGGAATATGCATTGTTAGGGAGTGTATACACATTAATGACCTACAGATCTATTTGAATATTTTGAGTGTTGTGACCATTTGTGTAAATTATTCTTTTGGTTTTCCTTATATTTCTCTATATCATTTCATATAGCTCTTCCAAAGTTTCTCTGAATTCCTCATATTTGAAATTTCTTGTGGCACAGTATTATTCTGTTACATGAATATAACATAATTTGTTCAGCCATTTCCCAATTGATGAGCATGTGTTTTGTTTCCAGTTTCTTTATACCTCCAGAAGTGTTTTTAACTATTTTTGGATTTTAAAGACTTTTCTCTTTGTTTTTCTTATGATATATGTTAAGTAGTGGTATTCAAAGAGTATATGCATATTAGTGACTTTTCTAGTATTATTCTAAACAGTTTTCCAAGTCATTTTGAGAAATCCACAGTTTCAGCAATAGTGTATTTATGTGTTGGTCTTCACATATATCTTCCAACACTCATCACCTCATCTTTTTCAATATGATAGGCATAATAGTTTATGCACATAATTTATAAATAAATAAATATACACATATTGGGGATGCATGATCACATTTTTTACAATTTTCTTTTCTAATGGAGTGTGTAAACAAAAATGTTTTGAAACCACTATTTTAGAAGACTGTTAAAACTATAGGGATTCTAGTTTCAAGGAATATTTATTTACCATATTTCTCCATGTATAAGACATACCCTTTTCTGAAAAATTTGGGGTCTAAAAACTGAGTTGTATACAATGGTTATAGATTTTTTTTTACTTGCATTTCCTGCTTTTTCACTCTTGTTTTTGTGCTCATTGTTGTAGTTTTCTTAACATGTATTTCCCGCTTTTTCGAGCTTGTTGTCTTTGCCCTCATTGTTTCACATTCATTAGCAGCATATTAGGTTACATTTTGCCACGTTCTGCCCAGAAATGGCTCAGAAAAGATTTTCGTACAGTGCTGAATTCAAGGTAAAAGTGATCCAGTTTGCAAAAGTGAATGGAAATCACGCTGCTGAATGTAAGTTTGGTCCTCCTCCAACTGAGAAACCATCCGAGACTGGCCACGGGAAGAAGAAACCTTACTGAAAATGCCACGGTAGCAAGAAGGCCATGAGAGGCAAGTCAGCAAAATGGCCTGATTTAGAGAAGGAATTGAAGATATGGATTGAAGAGCAAAGGGCAGTTGGAATTCCTGTGTCCACAAAGATGGTTCAGCATGAGGCAAGAAGAATTGCTGATGAAAAAGAAGTTACTGATTTCAAAGGAGGACACAATTGGTGCTTCAGGTTCATGAAACGGAATGGACTAAGCATGCATACACGCACCAGATTTACCCAAAAGATGCCCAAAAGCTGTGAGCAGATGAATAAAACTTAAGTTCAGTAACTTCATGTAATACATTTTTTTTTCAAATTTTGGGCCCCAAAATTAAGGTGCGTCTTATACATGGGGAAATATGGTATCTTTTAAGAAATACTTTTAGGTGTCTGGCTGGAAGAATTAAGGAAGTAGTAAAGCTTCTAGCTTTGGAAATGTTTAGATTTGCATTTCTTCGATTCTATTTGATTCTTTTACATGGCTGTTGACAGTTTTCATTTCTTCTCTGGAAAATGGCTATTTAATATCTGTTGGCCACCTATTTATTGAAGAATGACTCTTGGGAAAGAATGGAAAAAAAGGACAGAAAGGAGGCAAGACAATCAGAATAGCTTTGAAAGCTATAAGCTAATCTTTTACATACTTAAAGAGGCTAAAAAGAAGCTACAGGCTAATCTTTTATATAGAAAGTCAGAAAAGTCAGGTGTAAATAATAGAGATTGAGCTTTCATGTACAATCCTGTTTTTTCTTTTCTGCTATGTATACGTGAATTTTTTTGGTGTTTATTTTATTTTATTTGGTGTTTAAGTTTGGAATGCAAGTAAAATTAATTTTAAAAAAGAGTAGTCTTGGAAAAATTATGGCTTACAAATTCTGCTACGTATATGTAAACACTAGTAATCACTGTGGCATGTCTATGTTCATGTCTATGTCTATATATGTCTATATCTGTTTCTACATCTATGTTTGTATATGACTGAAACATCTGAACAACAAAAATATCTGCATCTACATCTGTATCTACATAAATATCTAATTTATGGTAGAGCTATATGCATATATACATATCGACTTCTAAATCAATATATGTATATATAGATGCAATATGTACATCTATAGATGTATACATACACATGCAACATATAGATATATGCATAATATATATCAGTAAATCTATGTTTGTCTATATGTCAATTTGCACCAGTCAGTCAATTGCCTTGCAGTCAGGAGGTAGCCTGTTTTCTCACGGGTCCTTTGGAATCATGGTTGGTCTTTGCATTGATCAGAGTTCTGAAGTATTTCAAAGTTTTTTGTCTTTACAATATTGTTATTTACAAATTGTTCTGCTCTATTTATAAATGGTTCTGCTTACTTCATTTTGCAACAGAGTGAAGTGAAGAGAAGAGAGCCTTTAAGGTAGCGTTTTACTCTACTACATCAAATACTGGTTTAGAGTTGAAAAAAAAAAAAACAAAATAAGATTGTGAATTTTTTACACCTTTCAGTCAACGTTGTGATAGTAGAGGAAGGAAAAGGTAACAAGCATTTATTAAGCACCTACCATGTGCTGGGCACTATGCTAACTAAGCACTTCACAAATATTTTCTCATTTGAGATTGTAATAAACCTGAGAGATAGGGTCTATTATTCTGATTTTTACAGTTGTAGTGATTGTCATGGTCATTTGTTGGCTTTTGCTTCGCGTGAGAATTGCAATGTGAGATAACAAAGCATCCCAAGAAATGATACTTCTTATTGCACTTAGGTACATGATTAACTTGACTCCACCAACTGAATTTCTTTGTCTGAATACGGAAAAAAAATAATGCGTGGGAAGTATGAAAAATTTATATATTATTTATTTCTAGCCTCAGCTGGAAATAGTATTTGAAAAAGGTCCTACTCTATTTAATAGTAGACTTGCTCTGAAATCTGTGTATAAGGAAGGAATTCAATAAGTGCTCTGCTACATGACTGCTCATTGTAAGAGACTAATCAAAGTGAATTATAGTATTGTATGCCAATTATACCAGTAATCTTTGCCTGTTGCCTTCTTTGCTAGCTGTGTTAGGTATTCCAAGCAAGATTTATTTGATTATGAAAAGACTGAATACTGGCAATTGTTAGAGTAATAGCTTAGCCACTTGTAGATGAACATTCTTTTACTAAAGAAACAGTAACCCAAGAACAGAAGCCAACCATCAATCAAGTAATAAAAGTTCATGATTGTTCTATATTCCAAAACCTTTTTTGTGACCTAAGATAAAAGTTTGTTTTCAGAATTTCTATGTCTGGTTATATGAAGCTTAAAAATTAGTTTCATTCCTACCTACACTTTATATTGTATTTGAGTTCTCTCTCTGTGTGTGGTTGGTTGATGTATCTACCACCTATAAGTGGACATTTTTAAATTTAATTTTTTCAGTTAATTAAAAACCATTTTTCTCTTTTTTATCTTCTACAAAGCATTTGCAAGAAATATACATAATCAAGCCAAATTAATTCCCTCAATGGTCATACTCCAATATAGAAACAACACAACCTACACTGAGTCCATTACCTCTCTGTCAAGAGATTTGTAGTATGTTGTATTATGGATCTTCTGGAACTGAGGTTGATCTTTGTGCTGATTAGAATTGTGTGGGGTGAGACCACCTGCCAGCAATTAATTAAAAGAGTCAGAGGTCTCTCAAGGTAGAAACAGAAAACTTCTTTATTATGATCTCAGGTGAGAAAGGGCAGTCTACAAACCGATAGACAATCTGTGGGGAGAGGCAGTGCCCAGAGGGCAGAACTTAGCTTTATACCCTAACACAAACAACCCCCACCCCACCACTGACCTTTTACTCTCATTGGTGGAGTCCAGGCTCACAATCTAAACTCGGAAATCTGCTACCCCAGGTACAATTTAGCCAATGCCAACTCTTAAAAACATTTTTATCCTTATTTGGTGAAGTTTGTGCTGGGGGAGAAGTGGGGGGGGAATGTTCAGGCTGCTCTAAGTTTTGGATTCCTGTAAGTCAGGTGACTTTAGTACATAGAAACTTGGACCTAGGGTCTAAGCTACTTTAGTAAGGTGTCTCTCCTGAGAAGGCTTCATGTCATTCAATTTACAGAAAGGCTGAGGCTCAGATTTTATGAGAAGTCTTCACTTATCCCACTCAGAATTCTTAAGGTTTTTAGAGTTGTTAGTTTTTATAATTTTGATGCTATAATATAAATGCTCACTTGGTTCTTCTCACTTCACTTTTCATCAATTCATATAAAATTTGCCAGGTTTCGTTGAATCCAACCATTTTGTTATTTCTTATGGAATGTTATATTCATACACCATTATTTGTTCGGCCATTCCCAACTAACAGATGCCTGCTTTGTTTCTAATTCTTTGCTAAAACAACTGCTCACAGGTCCACCAACAGTATAATAATGTCACCCTACTCCCATAGCTTCTATAACGATGATCAACTTCTTTTTTGTTATCTTTGTTAATCTAATGGGTACGAGATTTAACCTCAGTTTTAAAATTTCTATTTCTCTTATTTTTGTTTTATAGTATTTTTCATACGATTATAGATAACTTGCCTTACAGATCTTGATTATGAGGACTTTTTTTTCAGAGAAATTTGCTACAAAGATTTTTTCATGGTTAATTGTTTTCCTTTTCATTCTAGCTACATCAAGGAAAAACTTTTCAGTTTTATATAATCTAAATTGTCTATTTTATCTTGTATTATCATTGCTATTCCTTGTTTGGTCAAGGACTCTCTCCTCATCCATCGTTGTGAAAATGAATTTTTTCATTTCCCCTAATCTTCTTATAACTTTTCATATTTAGTTAGTAATTTGGAGCTTATTTTAGTACTTGGTGTGAGATGTTAGTCTGAGCCCAATTTCTTGAATGAACACCTTCTAGTTTTTCAGTTTTAGTATATTTCACAAGCCAGTGTCTTTCTTAGTTAGATATGTGCAACTGGGAGACAGTGTGGTATAATAATGGGAAGAATGCTAGGTTTGGAGATAATTGTCCTGAGTTCATATCCTGGCTTTGCCACATATTGTTTGTGTGTGTTTAGGAAGTCATTTAACCTCTTAGTCCCTCACTTTCTTAATCTATAAAGTGGAGGGTTTGGATTAGATAACTTCTAATATCCCTCTATACCTATGGTGCTATGAGCTATGAAATAAGTACTAGAAAGGGCCTTAGTGCCTCCATAAACAAGGATATCATTAACATTCTTCCTGTCCATCTTCAAATATCAATGTTAGGGAAAGATGTTGGTTGAAGTTAAAAGTAGACCACCGTAACAAAGACCAGTAGAAAGAACACGGAGTGGTTAGAGAGTAAGAGTGACTCTAATCAATAGACCTTCAAATCTGAGTAATTTCATGAGTTTTGGTGAAGTTCTTCTGATGCAATGAAAAATCTACTGAGTGCAGACCACTCACAAAATGTACTTCAAGCTGGTCTTGGTGGCTTTTAGTAGTCATTATCTGTGGGGATTCAGGTTACAGAATGAGTTAAAAAAAACACAGCCAAGCCTCAATGGGTTGAAATAATCATTCTTAAAAAAAATAATGTTACAAGTATATAAGGTGATCAAATTGTTATAAATTTTTTTCTGTGATGTGCAATAGAGACACCTAGCCACCGTGATGGTGAAAGTTTTTCGGGTGGTCTATTTTTATTGATTGTTACTTTATGTGACTGCTAGGAGTGTGCTGGTAAATGTTTAATAACCAACTCTCCTCCCTAAAAAAGTATGTACAACACACGTGAAATTTTAATTTGCATTATTAACATTTTCTCTATCACTGTCTTAAGCCTAGATAATCAACAAAACAATTACTCAAACCCTGATTTGTAGTTTTTTAGCATTTAGATTTGTGGGTTTTTAGCTTTTAGTAGTTTGCTGATTTCTGAGGTATAAATGTTCACAATGAAAATTTAACAATTGACTCTTGAGAGCAAGTTCAAGTTGGTTCTAGTAAATCTCTGGTAGTGACTCACCTCACCATTTGAGATGCCACCGATGTGTTCATTTCTACCTGTAGAAATAAGCCTAAGTAACAGACTAAATGAATAGCTAGGTGGCACAGTGCATAGAGCATTGGGCCTGGAGTCAGAAAGATTTATGTTCATGAGTTCAAATCTGGCCTCAGACACTTGCTAGCTGTGTGATCCTGGGGGAGTCACTTAACCCTGTCTGCCTCAGTTCCTCACCCACAAAATGAGCTGGACAAAGAAATGGCAAACCACTAAAGTGTCTTGCCAAGAAAATCCCAAATGGGGGTCACAGAAAGTCAGACACTACTAACAAGAGTGAACAACAGACTAAATGCTTATATGGGATTGCATTCATTTGTTACCCATTACACACTGGAACTGCTAGAGCAATAACCATTTGGGGAAGTTTCATTTCTACATAAAATTGTATTAAATATGATGTGTTGTAACCCTTTCTGCAAACATGTTAAAAGTTACATGTATTCTTTGAAATGGTTCACAACAATTTGTAAACACTTGCATGTTAGACATTCAATGTTTTTTTCCTTGTAATTTTATAAAGAAACCTTACCATAAAGGCTTCTTTGTTTCCTTTCCCTCTGCCCCAAGGAAAATAACTCTAACATTACAGAATCATAGATTTAGAACAGGAAGCGACACAAGAGTTCATCTTATGAACTGAGGCCTAGAGAATTTAAGAGATTTGAGCAAAAAAAACAGTGGAAATATGGGTATTAAAACCCAGCTCCTGTCAACCTAGATCCAATTTTTCCAAAGCACCATGCTAATGTGTTGTTACTAAACTATTAATAACTACCATTAAGTCTGGCACTATAGAACTGATAACATCAAACTATATTACTACTTCTGGCATATGCAGGGGTGTGCTGGAAAATGTTTAACAACCAGTTTCCTGAGGGGGAAAAAGTACATTATGACACAAGTAGGTTGGATAGAGTGTTAAACCAGGAGTTGAAAGACCTGAGTTCAAATTTGGCCTCAGACACTTATTTGCTGGGTGACCCAGGGCAAATCACTTAACCTCAGTTTGCCTCAGTTTTCTCATCTGTAAAATGGGGATAATAATAGCGCCTACCTCTAAGGATTGTTGCAAGGATCAAATGAGATTACCGTAAAGTGCCTAGAACACAGTGTGGTGCTATATGAATGTTAGTTATTATAATGCTAGCTGTTAATCTGTATTATTAACATTTTCTTATCACTTTCTTATGCCTAGACAACTAACAACACAACAAATCAAACCCTGATTTTTTAGCATTTGTTCATTTCTGAGGCATAAATGCCCACAATGAATACTTAATTGTTGGCGCTGTCAAGTGGCTATGAGCTGACTCCAGCACATTCCTGGTATCTTTTATTTCTCTTTTATTCAAGGAAGTTGCCATTTTTGCTTTTAATATTATATATATATATATATATAGATAGATAGATAGATATAATTATACATATGTATATGTATATATGTATGTATTTGTGTCTAATTGTCTAATGATGGCCATCTCTAGGGCAGGGGGTGGGGATAGGAAGAAAAAAAATGTACATGATAACCTTGTTGTATATTTAAAAAGAATAGCAAGTTGTACCTAGTAGATTTGCAGTTTCATGTGCAATGTTTTTTTTTGTTATTCTTATACTATGTTATGAAAATACTTCCTTTATTCCATAAATTAAAAATAAAATAAATTTTTAAAAAGAATGGTCATATAGGCCTGTACAAAGGTGGTGACTGTGAGTGGAGAAGAAAGGACACATACGAGAGATATGAAGACAAAAATGACAAGATTTGACAATGAATGGTGTGAGGTGAGTGAGACTGAAAAGTCAGTGATATCACTGAGGCTGTGGATGTGGATGATTGGAAAAAACGATATTGGGGTATTTTTTGCCAGAAACACATCATATTTAGATGTTTAGATGAAAAGTGGTTATTGAAAAGAAAGATAATGCGTTCTGTTTTGGACATGTTAAATCTGAGATGACTATACGATGTCCAGTTGATAATGTCCTATAGGTAATTAGTGATGTGAGATTAGATCTTGGGAGAGAGGCTAGGGCTAGATATGAAGTCATGGGAGTCATAAGCATAGAGATGATAATTAAACCCATTGGAGCTGATGTAGTCAACAAGTGAGAATGTGGAGAAATAAGAGCAGGGGGCCCAAGAAAGTACTTTACAATACATTCACAGGTTGGGGGGGGGGCGGCGGCAAGGCACTGTGCTGAGCATTTTGGGTAGAAAGATAAAAAGAAACTCTTGACTCAAGAATACTGAGGAACTATGACAAGGACATAAATAATTTCATGAGGCAAAAAATGCAAATAATTGAAGGGATTAGAAAGACTATGCATAGGATCATTCAAGCCTCAACTCAATGATACTCCTTCCAGAAGCCTTTCCTGCTGTCCCCAGTTGTTAGCCCCACTTTAAATTATTGTGTTTTTATTTTGTATATAACCTATATTTGCTCATCTGCGAACTTGTTGCCTCCCTCTAGTAAAATATAAGCTCTATGAGGACAGGGTGTCTTTTATATTAGTATCTCAAGAACTTAGCAAAGTACCTGATCCACAGCAGATTCTAACTACCAGCTTGTTGATTAGGCACTGACACTACAAAGATTTATTTTTTATTCATTTTTATTTTTCACATTTATTTTATTTTTAAGTTATGGACTAAAACAAGCATCTCGCTACAAAGATAAAGATACAATCTCTGCCTTCATGGAGTTTACAAGTTGTGACATACACAAATAACTGTATTGCGGGGTAGGTTATGATGAGTGCGAGGTCAAGATACAGAGAGTTAAAGCTGAACTTTGAGGGAAAAGAAAGATTTTGACAGGTTTGAGATGAAGAGGGAGTGCATTCCAGGTTATACAAATGCACAGGGGCAGGAGATGCTCTAAAAACCATCTGGAATATCATAGTATAAAAGTAGTAATGTAACCAAAATGCACCACTAACAATCCACAATTCCAAATAAGGTTTGGAATGAAATGAGTTCTCCAAAGAAACCATATAAAAAGCATTAAAAATTATGAGAGTCAGTGTGGTGTAGAAAGCTGGTCTTGGTCAAGGAAGACTTGGGTTTTAAGTTTTGCCTCTGACATATAGGATGTGTGACTCTGGACAAGTCAAAGCCTGTTAATTTTCTATGTAGCTCACCTCTCTAGCAATTTTTTTTGTGTGTCTATGATAAACAAGGATCCTCTAAAGTGTCCTGAGACACCTCATCAAAGGATGGTATAGGGGAGGGGTTAGATTTGACAAGAAGACTATCAGAGACTAGATAGATCAAAGGAATGAAAGAAGTGTTTTGAGGTGCTGAGTGGAGGCATTCACAAATGTTCTTTGTTTTCTTGGCAAATTTGGAAGCAAGATCCTCTGTTGAAAGTGAGGGGGAGGAGAAGGTAATGTAACAGAGAGACTATAGAGAGTATATACATCCCTATCTCTATTCTCACACAGCCACTATTCTAGCTCAAGAGAAAAGGTGTGAAGTAGCTGTTGTGGAGACTGTGATAGAGAGTCAATCAGGAAAGAATAAAAGGAGAGAGTACCTAGTTAAGTAAAAATAAATAAATGAATGAATACTATGAATAATGCAGGATGGGTAGGTCTTAGGATACATCAAGGGGGAATGGTGTTACTTAAGTCTGGAAAGGTAGGCTGGAGCTAGACAAAAAAAATCTTCAACTGAGAGTTGAAAAATAAAGTCTCTGAGGGCAACTTTTAAGACAACATTTCTAACATGGCTTTCAGGTATGGCTATTGATCACAAGTGGAATGTCATAAAAATGTCTGTTTCAACTTGCTGGAAGAACCATAGCTTAAGAGAACAATGAAGAAGACATATGTCTGGAGTCAAAGCCAAATATATCTTAAATATTGACTTTATCCTCACAATTTTCAGATTTACTTCTGCTTTGTAGACCTAGGAAAGAAAAAACTAGAAAAGGAAGAAATGGCACTTGAGCCTCTGATTATCACCGTTCAACTAGATCTCTTGTGATGTCTATAACATCAGTATAAAAGGAACCTTCCACACATAATAAATAGTTCATTGTAAAACGCTTCCCTGAGGAAACATCAAGGATGATGTCCTAAGGAATTCTGCTGTCAATATATTCTAGTCTGCTGAGTAACTTTGGGAAGACAAATAAAGAATATACTAATAACGTAATGTAATCTCTTCTAGAAAGAATAGGAAAAAATGAAAGGAATTTGGGGAGACAGTTTTTTAAAAGTACATTGGATTAGGCATTATTCCTTTAATTAAAGATATATATTCAATAAATAAAAACTGGTGATAAGATGTTAATTGCAAGTGTTTTTTGATTCAGATAGAAAATATCGGAAAGACAATTTTATATGTACACATATAGAAAGACTTACTACATATATATGTATACTATATACATGTATGTGTGTGAATATATATGCCTATGTGTGATTATATGTGTGTATACTCACACACATTAGCCTATATGGAGATCATTTTATGCAGACGAAAGTTACCATTAAAATAGCAATATTCTGTGGCACCATCCTCTTCAGAAACCATTATTAGCTCTAATTTCCACTAAAGAAGAATAAACAATTCTGGAAACGGTGCTGTATTTAGCAAGAAGTCAGTGAAGTTCTAACCTTGTAATTGTACTCTCACAGTCTTTCCAATCAGGCTTCTTTTCTAAACAGTCATAAAGGAAAAGCAAAAGCAAAATTTGCCCCATTTCTTCTTGGAATTACTGATTTCAAACTTTTCCCCACCCCAGTTTTTAGTTTATTGTTCTTAATATTCTCACTTCCTCTGCCCCCCCATCCTTTTAAATATTTTCTTGATTAAAAAAAATCACATACTTCTCAAGACATATTCAAGGGAAACAACACAACACATTGGCTATGTCAGAAAAGTATGCTGTATTCTGTATCTGCAATCTACCTCTGCCAAGAGGAGGGATGCATGCTTTACCAGGATTCCTTTGAAGTCAGGATTAAAGATTCTCTCTTTTTAACATTTTCATTCTTATTACTAATTGCATGCTTAACACCCAATTCTTGTGTTATGAGAATGAACTTTTATTTCGAAAACACAGATTTTTCTTTTTGTGGAGGGAGTGGGAGACAAGTTTAGACTTGGTTTTAAATTTTGTTTTGCCTTAGAGTTTATTGTAAATAAACCTGCCTGGTTAGAATGGACTTGAGGGATTGGTGTGCTGTGGCTGAAGGAAGAGAAACAAAACGAAAAACACTCAAGCAGCTAAACTGGTTGACTTATAAATAAATAAATAAACTAGAATATCCATGCACATAGCAATAATGATGAGCTCCAGTTCTATTTTTCAAGATAATGTGATGATATTAATACATCTTACTTTTTGCTCTCATGGAAACCATATCTCAGGGAAAATCAGTTGTAAGATGTATACACGAAATAAACTTGCATAACTAACCTCTTCACTGCCACAAGACAAGAGCTTATCAACTCTTGGCTATCTTCCTCAGTTTAGGGTGGAAAATCTTGTGGATTTAGGGAGGAAATTCTTGTGGAAAACATGTGAAAAGGGTAGTTAGGGGAGCCCATACTAAACTAGGAATTTATTGCCCAGCTGGGCATGTATGCTTTGGATCCATGGGGAGGAAAACATGCTCTGGTCTCTTGGAGAGACCAAATGGAGAACATTTGTGACCAGTGGTTCTTGTTTGGTCCTCATATATTCCCATAACTGGGTTCTGTGCCGTTTCTGCTTGTAGTTGTCATGGAGTTATTCTTTCATTCTAGGTTAGGTTTTTGGGCTTCTCTGTAACTTAGAATTCTTCATAAATGACTGTAACTTCTTTGGTTTTCTTAGTTCTCCAGGCTTAGTTCTTGAACTTGTATCAGTTTTTCGTTTCTCTGCTGCCTACTGAGCTTTTGGGTAGGGTGACCAGCCACACTTAGTCTTGACTTGTATGACCTCTGCTGACCTTCATCTCCCAGGGTTAGGTCACCCTGGGTCACTGAGGTTCACAGCAATGCATCTTCACGGTTCTCTTCAGCATTTCAGGGCAGAGTGTTAGGGGTCTCAGAGTCCTTAGGCTTGAGGTGTCCTGGTGTGAGTTTCGCTTTGCCTTCAATGGTTGCTGCTGCTTCTGATGTTTTCCAAGTTTCACACTATAAGTTTCTGACACCTTACCTCTACCCTCTCCCCCTCCACCCAGCATCTGACATATAAAGGCTTTCTTGGGGAAGCATCTGTGCTGACAGACTCAGGATACAAAGCCTGGCAGGCTACATGTGTCTCTGGATAGTCTCTGCTCAAACTGGGAGGTTCCAGGTTTGTCTGTGCTGGTGCTAGATTTTTTGCTGGGCCCCCTTTCTCAATGCCTTTGGGCTTTTGGCCCAAAGTTCTGGAACAGATAAAGTCATTTTGGTGTAGTTTCTCATTAGATTTCTTAATAATAATAATAATAAATTATAATAACAGTTCCTACTACATGCCAGGCACTGTGCTAAAAACTTTACAAATATTACCTCATTTGATCTTCTAACAATCCTGGGGGCTAGGTGCTATAATGATCCCAATTTTAAAAATGAGGACACTGCGGCAAACAGCAGTTGAGTGACTTGCACAGGGTTACACGGTTAGTAGCAGTTTGAAGCTGGATTTGAATTCAGATCTTCCTGACCACTCCCTCCACAGCACTCTATCAGCAGCTTCAGCTGGCAGCCCAATTATTCAGCCTGGTGCTATTTTTTAGGTTTTTTGCTAGAGTAGGTGTTTGGGAGCTAGGCTATCTGTCTTAGACAATCACCTTGGCCAGAAGTGCCTCTATTTAGTTTTTAAAGTCTTTTATGACCTTACTCTAACCTCATTTTTCAAACTTATACATTTTTCCCTTTCCTGCACTGTACAGTCCAGTGGAACTAGACTTGCTCTTCCTCACCTCTTCCCCTTCCTCACCTCTTCCCCTTCCTCCTTCTGCACCATGTACTAACAGCCATGCCTGGAAAGCACTCCCACCCTAACTTTGCTCTTAGAATCCCTTGTTTACTTAAAAACTTCACTCATGCAATGCTTGAAGTTTTTCCTTATCCTCCCAGAGGTTAGTGCTTTCTCTCCTACCCCCTTTCAAATTTACCTTGGGTATTACTATCCAGTAGACTACAAGCTCCTTGAGGTCAGGGAATGCTTATTGATTTTTTGTATTCCCAGTGCTTTGCATATAGTAGATGTTTGGTGAATGTTTATTGACCATTATTTATTTTGGTTTTTTCCAAATATGTGTATATAAATATCTACACATATACTGTTGTGTAGAAAATAACAGGGAGACGAGACCTGGGTTCAAGGTAAATTTAAGTGTGGATTTATTGGCCAAGCACGCGACTACCTGGAGAAAATACTCAAAGTACACTCAAATCAGGGAGTCCTGAACTGAGGGACTACAATGCTTATAAAGGCAAAAACCACAATTACACAATTAGGGAGAGTCACTAGCAGAAGCAATGACGTACAGAAGCGGAGAGCAGCCATTAGTTGAATCCATCAGCTCAGAGCTAATTTTAGGAATATGGCGCAAGGATACAGGGGTGCGACCATCCTGTAACACAGGGTAGTCCCTCTTAGGTCGTGATCAGTTTCCTATAACTTGGTGGAGGGTATAGGGTGGAATTTCCCAGAAAGTAACCCCTACTTGATCAGCTATGGTCTGAGTGGAGGGACCTGGCTTGGTCAGCAGAATAGTTGCACCATAACCCAGGGTGTGGGGCTATTTGGTAACAGGGGGGTTTCTCCTTAAGATAAACTTTTACCCTACCCTGCAACTGATCCTTGCACGTAATGGATGTAGAGAGAATATACAGAATGCTGAATCAGGAGAAAGGGGGGTCAGGGGACTAGCCTCGGGCAATCTACCCAGAACTATGCCTTAAACTGTTTCAAGCCATTACAGGGTATAGGACAGAGACAAAGACAAGAATATAAAGGGGATTAAAGGTGGGCTCAAAGGGGATTAATGGTGGGCTTCATTTGGGTGTAACCATATATGTAGATACGTATATGGAGGGAGAGAGACAGAGATAGAGACAGAGAGAGACAGAGACAGAGAAACAGTGACAGAGACAGAGAAAGAGAAAGAAAGAGAGAGAGAGGTTTTCTCCCTGATAGAAGCTCCTTGAGGGCAAGAACTTTCATTTTTTTTTTCATTTGTATCTAGTGGTGGAATTCAAACAAATTAACAACCCGGACTCCACCAAACCAAGCACTGCCACCACCTCGGGCACATGCCAGCCACTGCTAACAACTGGTTCGCAGGTTCCCCAAACTCAACCTAAAATTAGATACCAGTTCTACCAAACCAGTGCGAACTGACTGAAACCCTCAGTGCCAAGCACAAGGGTGGGGAACCTGCAGCCTCAAGGCCATATGTGGTCCTTTAGGTCCTCCAGTTCAGCCCTTTGACTGAATCCAAACTTGAGGACCTAGAGGGCCACATGTAGCCTAGAGGACAAAGGTTCCCCACCCCTGGCCTAGGACAATACAAAACATAAAGTAGGAGCTTAATAAATGCTTATTGATTGGCAGGTGAGCTTGAGTTGAGTTGGACCTTAATCTCAGGGTGCCTTTTCAGTTTGTTTCTTTCCCTAAACCCAGGTCACCCAAAAGCAATCCTGAGAAATGGATATTGCTAGCCTGGATATTAGCCTTGTGAATTTGAGAGGCTGGGAGCAGAGATTTCTACATCCCATTCCTGGAGAAGAAAACTATTGCCAAGAGGTTGATCTGGCCAAACATTATAAAAGTCCAAGCCATCCCCTAACTTGCCAAAAGATCTGGACTTGTAAATTATGTAGATGACACAGGTCAGAGGTGAAAGTGAAACATCTGTCCTGAAGGTCCTATAGAATTGTCTTTACCTCCTCATAAGGAATAATAGGCATAACTGGTTTTTGTTGTTGAGTCATTTTTCAGTCATGTCTGACTCTTCACGACTCCATTTGGGATTTTCTTGGCAAAGGTACTGGAGTGGTTGACCATGTCCTTCTCCAACTTATTTTATAGATGGGGAAGGTGGGACAAACAAGGTTAAGTGACTTGTCCAGGGTCACACAGTAAGTATCTGAGGCCAGATTTGAACTCAGGCCCCTCACTCTGTCTACTGTGTCACCTACCAGGTTACATTTAAAAGTTTTGTTATCCATGTTTTATGGATAATGGAAGATTGGCCACTAAGTCTAGTCCTTATGAGCATGAAGATTGCCATTGATGCAGTTCCCCATGTGGAAGAGGCAGGATGCAAACTCAGGCTTTCCTGACTCAAAGCCCCGTACTATAACCACTGTGCAACCTAACCATGGCTTTATGAATAATTTCTATGCATATGACTCACATGTGTATATCTAGTTCTAGTCTCTCCAGTCTCCACATCACCAATTTCCTATTGGATACTTCAAAATGAATGTCCTATAGACATCTCAAATTCAGTACGTTGGACCTTGTTATCTTTCCTTTCTCTCTTCTAAACTTTCCTATATCTGTTGAAGGCATTCTATCCCTCCAGTCTCTGAGGTTTGTAACCTTAGCGTTGTTCTAGGTTCCTCATTCTCCCTCTCTTCACACATCTAGTCAAATGCTACCATTTCTACCACTATAACATCCCTTAAATCTTTCCCTTTCTCTCATGTTTCCATTACCAGCTTGGTTCAGGTCCTTCTTACCTCTCGCCTTGATCATTGCAATAGCCTCTGAATTGGTCTCCTTACATCAAATCCAGTTCACCAGACACACAGCTACCAAAGTGATTTTCCTTAAGCTTGGATCTGACCACTTCACTTCCCTATTCAATCAATCCCAGTGGCTCCCTACTGCCTTTAGGAGAAAATGTAAACTCCTCTGTTTAGCAATTATAGTCCTGGTCCCAGGCTACCTTTCCAACCTCATTGGATATTACCCCTCTTCCCATACTCTGTGACCCAGCCAAACTTGGTTTTTTCTTTGTTCCTCAGAAACAACATGCCATCTTCCTTCTCATGCCTTTATATTGGCTGTTCCTCACATCTAGAATGCATTTTCTCTTAACTTCTGTAATGTTAATCAGGGTGGGACTTTTTGCTGTTCTTCTCTTAGATGCCTTTTAATGATTCTGGCCTTCCTTTGAATGGGGCTGGTAAAGTGGGATCTTGTCTTGGAATGTTCCTCAGCACTAAGACAATTGGGAGTCATTGACTGGAAACCCCGAATATGGTGGTACTAGGGATCAACTAACTTCCTCACATCCTAAACAGGACTTTTCTCTGTTCTTTGTTTGAGTGCTTCTAGCACTGAGGTAATCAAGTGCACCAGGGCCATGAAAGGGGTATATAAGATCTGAGGCTAGTGTTTGACTTTGGGGGCTCGTTGAGACTCTGGGCAAGCCATTGTGACTGCCCCCCAGCCCCGGCTTTGCTAACCCAGACCCATTGGTTCCTCTCTGGTAACTATGAATTGTGATTTGAATCAGACAAGGTCTGTCTGTTGATGTTTGTAACTTCTGTTTGTATTTGCCTTGAAGTTCAGGGGGCTGATCTTTTCCCCCTGAACTAAGTGAATGATATATGTATCTTTGATTAAACTGAGATTGTTAACCCCTTACATTTGCTTTCCTTAGAAAAGCAGATCAAAGAACATGTGTTGGCAGCCCTCCGTGCGCTGGTTGTTGTTGGTTTTACACAGCCACAGTGACTGCTAGCAGATTGTTGTTACAACCTCCGACCCAAAGAATCCCTTTCTTCCTTTATACCCACAGCTCAAGTACCAACTTCTGCTTGAAGTCTTTGTTAATCTCTTCAGCTGCTGGTGCTTTCCTTCCCAAATTACCTTGTATTTAAATACTTGGAATTTATTCTCTATATTTTTATTTTATGTACTTATACTCAATGCACTTGTTGCTTCACTGCTAGAATGCAGGGATTGTTTCATTTATTATACTTGTGCCCCCAGTACCTAACTCTAGCAGCTACTTTTAAAATGTTTGTTAATTGTTGGATTGTTTTTAGTTTTGCTTTTGGAGCCCTAAAGCTTACCACAGTGGCTTATACATTTTTCAGGGTACCAAACTGGTGGTTTCATTGGTATTAGAAACTCCCAGTAAGGAAACTTCCTCTGGATTCCTCATTCTCTCTCTCTTCACATATCTAGTCAAATGTCACCATTTCTATTTCCTCAAATCTTAACCCTTTCTTTCTACTCACAGTTTTTTTAATTGCTCAGATGGTGGGAGGAGCTAGTAAAAGGGATACATTGATTTAAAAAATAACAACAAAGGATTTCTAAAGGGAAGAAAGGCATATGGAAAAATGCTCCAAACCAGAGCTTCTTAAACTTTTTCCAATTTAGACCTCTTTTCATGTTTTGCTGGCATTTGTTGGGATTTTGTGGCCTGAGGGCATGCTCAGTGAAAATTATGCGTGTTTTGTGCTCAGAACCAAGGCTGCAGTGTAGTTGGGAGATGCAGCACAGGCAAGCACTGCCAGAACCACCTCAGATTCATTATGCATTTGATTTGTAATTAATTTTTGGTCGTAGCGTGTTCAGATACCTTTTACTATTGCCAAGGTCACAACCCACAGTTTAAGAAACACTGCTCCAAATCACTAAACTAAAACAATGAAAACAATTCTGATGTGCCACCTTACACTCAGGCAAAAATGACAAAAAAGGAAAATGGCAATTGTTGGATGTCATGTGGTAACCCAGAAAAACTAATTTGTTGTTGGTAGATGTGTAAAGTTAGTGGATATGCCATTTTGGAAAGGAATAGATTTATAGTTTTGGGTGGAATGGCTGAAAGTCTCTCCTTTAAGGAAAAGGATACTTAATATTTTAGCCTCCATAAAGCCTGAGCTATATCATAAAGTTTAAGGTTAACCCTCCCTCTCCCCATTTAAACTTGCACATATACCACATAAACTCACATCCTGCTTCATGCCTGTAACTGCTGTCTTTTGGTTTGGGGTTAAGGTGTTAGATTAAGAATCTTTCCCTGTTTTAAGAATGTGAGGCCAATTATCCCCACCAATGGGGATAGATGTCCAGACTTTGGGGTTTTTCTTAGAATTATTTTGTAAGGGGGGTTTTAGAGGCATTTCTTAGAATTGTTTTGTAAGGGGGTGTGGGGTATATAAACTGCCTGTCTACTCTCTATAACTGGCCTCCCTACCCCATTCTGCCCTGGAGTAGGCAATGCCCAGTTCTCGCATGAGACTTGCAAATAAAGCCTCTGTCTTTACCTAGAGAGACCTTTGATTTTTATTTCATTTTGGGGGAATTACTGTCCCACAGTTTCTTGCACAACCTTCTTTTTCAGGCCTTTGCATATGGACATTCTAATTTTTGTTAACAATTCAGAAATTCATAATAAAAAACTTTTTTTAAGTGAAAAAGCTCAACCATATAAATGTAAGCTATTACTACCACCGCCACCACTATTGCTACTATTACTACCACCACTACTACTACTAGTACCTAACATTTTTATAGCACTTACTATATACCAGGCACTGTGCTAAGTACAATTATTATCTCATTTGATCTTCACAACAACCTGTTGGGAGGCAGCTGTTAATACTTCCCCCATTTTACAGATGAGGAAACTAAGGGTCAATCGGGAAACTAACCCTAATCCTTCTCCTTTTCCTTCTCTCAATAATTCAGTATTGATTGATCTGCTGAATTAGGTGAGTTCATAATTATCCAAGAATCCAAAATGTATTAGCCCAATTAACCAATTAGCCAAATCCAATTAGCCAAAATCCAAACAAAAATGTTTGTAATATGGTGACTAAGGGACATTCCGTCTATGAATCATGCTAGACTAGTCTCATGGTTTATGGAAGTTGAGGAGAAAAAAGAACCCTCTGGAATTCAATTTGGATTTTCTTGGGAGAAAGGGGAGAATGAAAACAAGATAGAATTCTCTTTTCTTCTCCCATAGCTCTGAGCAAAGTTTGGATGAAGTGGAGGCTCTTTGCTATCCTGGGCATAATCCTTACAGATTCTTGTTAACCTCCCCTTCCACAGGAAGGCAACATACATTCCCTGATTGAAGCTCCAAAACAAATAATTGTGATGGATGGCATTCATGGCACTTCATAAAGATGTGAGTAGATGAATGGTCATTTCTAGACCCTGCTAGAGACTGGGCAGGGCCAGAATTTTTACAAGGCTCCCTTTAAATATTTTTAAGCACAGGGCTGCCTTTAGATTATTCCATCATTGATTTTTTTTTTGGAAGGGGGAAGGCAGGGCAATTGGGGTTAAGTGATTTGCCCAAGGTCACACAGCTAGTAAATGTGTCAAGTGTCTGAGGTCGGATTTGAACTCAGGTCCTCCTGACTCCAGGGCCAGTGCTCTACTCACTGCATCACCTAACTGCCCCTCCATCATTGATTTTTAAAGTTGAAATGGGGTGGTTTGTTCCTGTAGAGGGCCAGCTTTGAGAAAGTCCATTCTGGGATAAGATACAGGCCAGAGGCCTGTTCTTGCCCTTGGGCTGGTAACTCAGCACATGGGCTCTCCATCCCTCCCTCGACATACATGTGCTGCTCAGGGTGAAGGTTCTTCAAGCCTCCTCATTACACACGTACACTCTCCAAAACTCCCATGGCACACATGTGATAAATACCACCTGTGGGCTATTAACACAATATTGTTTACGGCAAAAGGGGAACAAAAGCACAAGGAAGTCATGCATTATGCAAATGCCTCACACGTGGATTTGTTGATTCTGCTTGTCTAAAAGGTATACAAGCTCTGTCCCTCAGTTAAATAAACGGAGCTGTTCTTTACTCTTCCACCTGGCCCATGTTTTGTGTTTTCTTTTCACTCTCCGAGGCATTTGGCCATCTCTGGCCATTTTGGCACCACAGCCGCTGGTGGCATGTTTCTAAGATGTGCATCTTGGTTTTTATATTTTTCTTGTTTTTTTGGTTGGCATAGTCTAAGAGAGTTTAGTGAAATGCATCTATTATGGCATTCAGGAAAGTGATTAAATTCTTTCCCTTTCTTCTTTGTCCTTACCAAAAAAAAAAAAAGCCCACTAAAGGTCTGTTAACAATGGTTAGCATTTTTTAAAATGTTCAGTTATTCTTAGGTACATGTAAACAATCATAGTCTATAGAACTTTTTAGGGTCACTGACAGCTGTCTTGTGCATCTAGCATTGCCCATTATTTACAAGATCAGTAAACTAGAAGGATTTCCCCGAGAAAAACTTCCCTCCTCAGTGTCATTCAGGCTATGTTTCTAGTTTACTCTGAGCTCGTTAGCTCCCTAATTCCCTATTATTCTTCTAGAAACTGGAACTCCAATGAATTAATAGTAGCTAGATAGAGCTCTGGGCCTGGAATCAGGAAGACCTGAGTTCAGATCTAGCCTCAGACACTTACTAGCTGTGTGACCTTGGGTAAGTCATTTAACTTTGTTTGCCTCAGTTTCCTTATCTGTAAAATGAGCTGGAGAAGGAAATGGCAAACTATTCCAGTATCTTTGCCAAGAAAACCCCTGAAAATGATTGAACAACAACAAAATAAATGGACAACTTGGTCCTCTTCAGAAAAATGGGTTGTTGGTTTTTTTTTTAAACTGTTCAGGGCAAAACTGTATTAAGGTCTGCACATCAGGATGTTTAAATGTTCTTTAGTGGAATTACTAATGCTATTTCAATAAAAGCATCCCTCCCCTACCCCACACATATAGCAACTATTGCCAGGTAGGGTATAAATTCTCAAAGAGTTCATTGGATAAGACACAATATTTAACAATATATTTTTAAAAGGCCCAATGGGCCACATGTGAGCAGAGTTCATAATACCGTTTCATGATCATGGTAAGTCAGCCTCTAGGCAAATGTAGATTCAAGACTGATTGCTATTGATAAGCAATTTTTGATAAAAGACTGTCTTAAGTATGGCCTAAGGACAGAGTGGACCACATGGAGGCAGGTAGAAGTGGGGCTGGCTATGGACATGGTATGATCATCTGTTTGGCTCTTTCCAGTCAGAGATAGACCTCAAATAGGGTATGCCTTCAGTCTTTGGGAATAAGATAAGCAATCTTCACTCTGAGTAGGATAATGATAATTCACAAAGATAGATGAGATTAGCCATGTATAGGAATCTTTTCAGAAGCGATGTATTCCCCCGTTCCCTCTCCCATCCATAAGCAAATGATTTACATGTGTGCCTAATGAGACTGGAGTGTTTTCTAAAATTTCATTCAAAAGCCACCAATCTAAAATGTAACTGATATGAAATAATTTATAATTTTAGAAATTTTAATGTGAGGAATGTGGTAATTTTGAGACTGATAAAGAATACTGCATTGAAAATAAGAAGCTGGATAGAAAGTAATTTGTCACTGTCTCCAACACAGTCTAAGACTATAGTTCTCAACCTTTTTTTGTCCTTTACCTCCTTGGCTTTTTGTAATATGGTATAGTAGAGAGAGCACAGAGCTGGAATCAAGAAGCCTGGGTTCAAGTCCCACTTCAGACACTTACTAGCTGAGTGACCTTGTGCAAGTCAACAAAACTGTGACTCGGTCTCCTGATCTGTAAAATGAGAGGACTGAACTAAAAGGCCTCAGAAGATTTATTCCAGCTCTAAATCAGTGACCCTAGGAAACCTTCCCACAAATCCCCATTCCATATGAAAGGAAATAAATTCTAGGGTTTACCATGAATATGCATAACAGAAATAAGAGATCGATTATGTTTTCATAAAGAAAACTTTGTTTAGTACATGACAAAGTTGTTTAATGTTTATCAGAACAGTAAAATACAGTAATAAGACCTGTAATTCTGTTTTTTGTTAGCCAATAGTTTTATTCTCAGTATCATTTTTTAAAGAGACACACACATGTTATATTCAGTTTATATTCAGTTTACTGCTTTGGATTTGATTGAGAATAGGACTGAGAATTCTGATTCACTGTGATAAATTGTTATAAATGGAATTAGGGACTTGAGAGCATACTTAGTAAGGATGGGATATGCTCCAAGGGCATACCAAAATATTGCATCTTCATTGTTTGGAAATTAATTTGGAATTTCTGGTTTTTGCAGAGATCAATTAGCTTATGTTTCATTGGTCCATTGTTTCTGATACTTTTTCTAATTCAATATAATAAGGATTTAGTGTCCAAACCTCATTAATTACATTTTGGTCAGTAGGAACTATTCCTTCAGTTCTCTTTCAAAAATTTTAGATGCACTATAATGTCCCTGATTCCTCACTGTTCTCCCTTCACACCACAAGTTTTTCTCAATAACTCTACTACTTTGGCATCAGTAAGATAATATAATTATTTATGAACTATTACCTCTATTTAGCAGTTATTTTGTAGTAGACATGATTATGATTATTTTTATAAAGGAGAATTTTTATTTGATGAGGGTGATAATGAAACAAAGAGAAAAAGAAAAGAATATCAGGGAACATGGTCCTAAGTTCTGGGGATACAAAACCAAGAAAACAGTATGGTTCATACTCTCAAGGAGATTATATTCTAATACTTAGCTTAAATTCATACCCCTCCCCACTAGATAAGCTTCTTATACTATCCAGGGGTATTCATTCCCCAGGTTGGGAAACCATGGTCTAAGGGAGTCCAGAGGACCATAGAATCTAGACATGTCCTTAGAGTGCTGAGAGGCAATTCATCAAAATATCATCCAATTTGTGGTTACCACCATCAGGTAGGCAGGGAAGTCCATCTTTGACAAAGGAAGGTAGCAATTGGTACCAAGTCAAATAGACTTTCTCCCACTGTGATGCTGTCTATAGGCAGAATATAAAAGCTGATGTTAGGTGGATCCATTATAATATTGTGGCTGAATTGTGTATTTTGGAAGGAAGAAGAGTTACCTCAGCAGTTTTCTCTGTGTTTTTGTCTTTCCTTAGTCTCTCAATCAATCAACCAGTGTCCCTTCATCGGCTGTGTGACCCATGAGGCCATCTCTTTTACCAGGCTATGCAATGGTACAGGACTTGATGCAACCAGCACAATGTTATCTGCAGATAGTAGCACTTGGAGAAACTCTTCATCCATTGGGAATCTCTCTTCCATTTGGACAGCCTTCATGACAGTGAAAAACTTCTTTAGCAAGCATTTGGCTACCTGTTTTATGCCCCTTCAAATTAGATAGTCACTAATTAATTTGTAGGGGATAGCTGGGTGGCAAAGTAGACAGAGTGCTGGTCCTGGAGTCAGGAAGACTCATTTTAGTGAGTTCAAATCTGGCCTCAGACATTTCCTAGCTATGTGATCCTGGACAAGTCACTTAACCCTGTTTGCCGCAGTTTCCTCATCTGTAAAATGAGCTGGAGAAGGAAATAGAAAACCACTCCAATATCTTTGCCAAGAAAACCCCAAATGAGGTCATGAATAGTAAGACACGACCAAAACAACCGAACAACAATAATTAATGTATGGAATTATGAAATGGGGGCAGGAACATCTGGTACTTTATGTACTCTCCAGGAAAGACCAAGATGGCAGCAGGGAGTAATGCTTCAATTATATATTAATAAGGTACAGAGTAGGCAGGGGCAAATGTCATAGAAAATATAGAGACAAGTGGGATGCAGAGGAAGACGGTGTAAGGATGGAGTGGTATGGTGGAGAGAGGCAAAAGCAGCAGGGAGAGAATGGGAAGGAGGAAAATTACAAAGAGTAATTTCACATAACTATGGATTAGAATTGGGAGCACTCAGAAGCATGGACCCAAATGGAGGTGGAAGACTGCTGCAGATGGGGTCGGAGTTTGAGGTATAATTTTTACAGGTGTTTTTTGTGGGAGACAAACTCTTATCTATGCCACCTTGGGGTTAGTTCTTTAACATATCCATGTCATCTCAAAGTTATCAGCATCATTTGGTGATATGCCAGTCTTATTGTGGAAATCTGAAACGTATCTGAGATTAACAGAGCATAGAATCATATGTGTCTGACAGCAAGGCCTAGATGACTTCCCCTGATTTAGCACATATTCTCAGGATGTGAATTTTGGTAAATATCTAATACTTTGCAAATCATGCAATTTTTTTTGGGATGGTTTATACATGACTTGTAGGTTCCCCTTTGTAACCTTATTTCCTGCTGTTGTTACTTTATACTGGCTCCTTATAAACTAACTATACTGACTAGAAAGTGTAAGGGGTGGCCAGGGGGACCAGAACAACGTACAGTTTTTAACACAGTTTGTAAATCAAGTGAAATAATATATTTGTAAAGCATTTAACACAGTGCCTAGCACATAGTAAGTAGAATAACTCAGTAAATTCTCCTCCCTTCTTCCTTCCTTCCTTCCTTCCTTCCTTCCTTCCTTCCTTCCTTTCTTCCTTCCTCCCTTCCTTCCTCCCTTCCTTCCTCCCTTCCTTCCTCCCTTCCTTCCTCCCTTCCTTCTTTCCTTCCTTCTTTCCTTCCTCCCTCCCTTTCTTTCATAAATAGGTAATAAACACAAAATAGAATCTTTTATTTAGGTTATTGAGGACAAATCTTTTTCAGATGAAAGACACACTTGTTGAAATTATATTTATTTTTTTGTTTTATTTTTATTTTATTAATTTTCCCCCAGATTCTAATATTTTATTATTTATTTAATATTTTTAGTTTTCAACATTGATTTTCACAAGATTTTGAATTACAAATTTTCTCCCCATTTCTACCCTCCTGCCCACTCCAAAATGGTATATATTCTGGTTGCCCCACTCCCCAGTCGGCCCTCCCTTCTGTCACCCCACTCCCTCCCATCCCCTTTTCCTTTACTTTCTTGCAGGGCAAGATAGATTTATATGCCCCATTGTCTGCGTATCTTATTTCCCAGTTGCATGCAAAAACAACTTTTTTTTGAACATCTGCTTTTAAAACTTTGAGTTGCAAATTCTCTCCCCTCTTCCCTCCCCACCCACTCTCCCTAAGAAGGCAAGCAATTCAACATAGGCCACATGTGTATCATTGTGCAAAACTCTTCCATAATACTCATGTTGTGAAAGATTAACTATGTTTTTCTCCCTCCTGTCCTGTCCCCCTTTATTCAATTTTCTCCCTTGACCCTGTCCCTTTTCAAATGTGTTTGCTTTTGATTACTTCCTCCCCCTAAATACCCTCCCTTCTATCATCCCTCTTTTTTATCCCCTTCCTCCTTCTTTCCTGTGGGGGTAAGGTACCCAATTGAGTGTGTATGTTATTCCTTCCTCAAGTCAAATCCGATGAGAGCAAGATTCACTCATTTCCCCTCACCTGCCCCCTCTTCCCTTCCAATAGAGCTGCTTTTTCTTGTGAGATAATTTACCCCATTCCATCTCTCCCTTTCTCCCTCTCTCAATATATTACTCTCTCATCCCTTAATTTATATATATCTATATGTATATGTATATGTATATATCTATATCTATATCTTTATCTATATCTATATCTATATCTATATCTATATCTATATCTATTCCCTTCAGCTACCCTAATACTGAGGTCTCATGAATTACACATATCATCTTTCCATGTAGGAATGCAAACAGTTCAACTTTAGTAAGTCCCTTATGATTTCTCTTTCTTGTTTACCTTTTCATGCTTCTCTTGATTCTTGTGTTTGAAAGTCAAATTTTCTATTCAGCTTTGGTCTTTTCACTGAGAAAGCTTGAAAGTCCTCTATTTTATTGAAAATCCATATTTTGCCTTGGAGCATGATACTCAGTTTTGCTGGGTAGGTGATTCTTGGTTTTAATCCTAGCTCCATTGACCTCTGGAATATCATATTCCAAGTCCTTCAATCCCTTAATGTAGAAGCTGCTAGATCTTATGTTATCCTGATTGTGCTTCCACAATACTCAAATTGTTTCTTTCTGGCTGCTTGGGAACTCTGGAATTTGGCTACAGTATTCCTAGAAGTTTTCTTTTTGGGATCTTTTTCAGGAGGCAATTGGTGGATTCTTTCAATTTCTATTTTACCCTCTGGCTCTAGAATATCAGGGCAGTTCTCCTTGATAATTTCTTGAAAGATGATATCTAGGCTCTTTTTTTGATCATGGTTTTCAGGTAGTCCAATAATTTTTAAATTATCTCTCCTGGATCTATTTTCCAAATTAGTGGTTTTTCCAATGAAATATTTCACATTGTCTTCCGTTTTTTCATTCCTTTGGTTCTGTTTTATAATATCTTGATTTCTCATAAATATCACTAGCTTCCACTTGCTCCAATCTAATTTTGAAGGTAGTATTTTCTTCAGTGTTCTTTTGGACCTCCTTTTCCATTGGCTAATTCTGCCTTTCAAGGCATTCTTCTCCTCATTGGCTTTTTGGAGCTCTTTTGCCATTTGAGTTAGTCTATTTTTTTAAGGTGTTATTTTCTTCAGTATTTTTTTGGGTCTCCTTTAGCAAGTTATTGACTTGTTTTTCATGGTTTTCTCGCATCACTCTCATTTCTCTTCCCAATTTTTCCTCTACTTCTCTTACTTGCTTTTCCAAATCCTTTTTGAGCTCTTCCATGGCCTGAGACCAATTCATATTTTTCTTGGAGGCTTTTGATGTAGGCTCTTTGACTTTGTTGACTTCTTCTGGCTGTATGTTTTGGTCTTCTTTGTCACCAAAAAAAAAAAAGATTCCACAGTCTAAGTCTGAATCTGAGACCGTTTTTACTGCCTGTTCATGTTCCCAGCCAACTACTTGACCCTTGAGCTTTTTATAAAGGTATGACTGCTTGTAGAGTAGAGAGTATTTTGTCCCAAGCTTGAGAGGCTGTGCTGATGTTTTCAGAGCTACTTCTACACAGCAAGCTCTGCCACACCAGTGCTCCTTCTCCCCCAAGAACCATCAACCAGGATTGTGGCCCAGATCCAGGCAGGGCAAAGCAGGCTTTGCGCTCCCCCTCTAATCTGCTGCTTAATTCCTTCCATTAGGTGGGCCTGGGGCCAGAGACAACTGCAGCTGTAACTCTGGAAGCAGCCTCAGAGCTGTAGCACCTCCACTGCCCCTGGGGTGGTGGCCAACCATGAACTCCTTTCACTCTGTCCCAACAGTTTTTCCCACTAACCTTCTCTGTTGTCTTTGGCGTTTGTGGGTTGAGAAGTCTGGTGACTGCCATAGCTCAATGATTCAGGGACCTACAGCCTGTTCTGCCCAGCTCCTGGTCTGGTTGATCCTGGCACAGCCCACACTGGGCTCTGCTCTGCTCCCGGCTCTGTGCAATAGACTCTTCTCAGTGACCATCCAGGCTGTCTGGGGCTGGAGCCCTGCTTCCCTCTGCTGTTTCTGTGGCTCTAGAATTTGTTCAGAGCCATTTTTTATAGGTGTTTGGAGGCACCTGGTGGGGAGCTTAAGCAAGTCCCTGCTTTCCAGCCACCATCTTGGCTCCACCCTTGAATTATATTTCTTATTGTTTTACCTGTAAATAATGCTTGAAGGGAGAGAAATAAACAAACAGGGATGATTTCCTGTGTGCATACTGCTAAAGAAGGGCTGAATTAGCTTGGAGAAGAAAGAATGAAACCCCAAGCAGCAGACTACATGTAGTGATCCTTGAGTATTAAGGAAACTAGAGTGATCAGAATGGGGTCATTCTTTGGTGAGTCATGAAAAAGGTGTTTTAAAAAAATTATTTTAGTTAAGGATAAAATAAGCTACAGAGGGAAGAACATGGTACAGGAATCTGGGCTATCATATGAGCTCTACTACTGACTTGTTCTGTGACTTAACCTATTGGTGCCTCATTTTTCTCAACTACAAAATTAATATAATGACACCCCCCCCCTGGCCCCCAACAACTCCCTCCCCACACACACATGATAGGGTTGTTGTGAGGATCGAATGACAAACCATACATTTTAAATGCCTTCCATAACAGTATTTGGGTTCAGACCTTCTTTAGCATCGACGAAGAAAAATCACAGAGCAAGCAATGAGGCCATTAAGAAAGAAAGGTAGTACAGCTAAACTTCACTGACAGGAAAGGCAGCAATATCACTGAGAGCCAACCTACCAAACCCCTTAAGTGCTGGGAACAAGCAATCATTATGTAGTAATATCAGATCCAGTCTAGTTGAGTGAATTGAATCATATCAACTAAACTTGCTTTCCCAGTTTCTCTCCCATTTGGGGGCTGTCTGCAAATAAAAGTAGAGAGAAATGGACCTTTCATTGCTAGTGTTTGTAAGTCTGGTTTAAATAATACAATAGCACTTGGAGGAGGAAGAGAAAAAGTGACAGGTAGGACTTCATCATGCCAGAGTGGTATAGCTTCAAGGCTGGATGTCCTAGGTCTCTTTCCCTTTGTGTCTTGGGGAGGGAGTAGGGTTTAGATTGTACCATGAGTGTTTTCCTAGGGGTATGGGATCTCGTGTGCAGGTCTTGCTACCATTCAACTTGGGCTTGGGCTTGGACTTGGACTTGGTCATGGAACTTAGCTGTAACAAAACACAAGTTCAGTGAGGGTTGTTTCCTTGAGAGTGTTAGATTGCTAGTGTGATGACACCTACTCTGGAAGTAAAAATGAGAAGCTCAGATAATATGATTTAATAGAGTATTAGCTTAGATCTAATATTTATACATTATTATCAATCACTGTACACTGTTAGATGTTATATGATCATGGTATTGGTTCAAATCTGGGTCATGCCTTTTTCATGAACATTCCACAATCACCACTTAGACAAAGAGGCCCAAGGCCAAGCCACCACTAGTATAACCACACCTCTCAATCCCTGCTGTCATGTCCAATGATACATTGCTCTTTCTACCTTGCTCTTTCAGATTCAGTCTCTTCTACTGCCAATGTTCCCATTCCAGACCATTCTAATCTATTCTCTTTTCCCCTAAAAAATGAACAGAAAGTTTCAAGAGCTTTCCTTCCCAGTTGTAAGTAACTGATTCACACCCAACTATTCAGCCTTCTCCATACCAAGGCCAGTCTCCTTCACCACCAACTGCCAGGCACCAACAACCTGCTTATTTCTCAGCACCCCTGAATACCCTTGTGGACCTATTATTTATCTGTCACTTCTACAGTTGCTTCCACTAGTGAAAGGAACTTTCTGTGCTATCAATGTCAGTATCTGTATCTTCCCCCCAGCCTAGTCTCCTGAGAAGATTTCTTTTCCTGAGATGGAAGGAAAATGGGCATCTTCACATACTTCTGTACCTCAGGGTCTTGTAGAATATTATACATTCACTTTGGATCTGTATTACCAAGCAAAGTCCAGATGATCTGGTCAGTTAGGCATAGCTCTTCAGACTCAGGCTGATACTGTTAGTGGACATCTCCTTTGAGAAGTGGTATAGTAGTAGGAAATACCTCTTACTGGATATCCAGGACCAACTCATGAACTCCCAAACTTTTGAACTTGCAAGGGTTGGAAATATACAAGAGTGAGAAATATCCATTTCTCAGGATATTGTGAGATAACCTGGGTTCAGGGAAACACACCCATGCATCCATATCCACATGCCCGAATATACACAAAATAGAAGATCTGGGCAGGATGGTGCAGAACTGGGAGGAGAATGAAACACACAGGCACTAATGCCACAATCACTGTACACAAAGTGGGGAACCCCCAGGTGAGACATGGTGACTCCTGGGCCTCTCAGTTTCCCTTGTTCCTTCTCAATAGTGGCTCTTCCCCATGATCATGCCCACCACATGTCTGCTGACTGACACATACTCCACCACTTCCTGCTCACTAGGGCCGGTCTCCTTCATCACTGCTAGCCACATACCAGCAATCACTCTGCTTCCTGGCACCTTCAAATAGGTCCCAGCATTGTGATCATTTATCTCCTCTCCAGGTGCCCCTTCAGTGGTGAGAGAGATGAAGAGAACTTTCCCATACTGTGGACCATAGAACCTGTATGTTTTATCCACCTTTTAGCTCTGAAGCATCTTAATATCAACAGCATACCTTTGGAGTCACACTCCTTTTCCCTTAGGACCTGTAGAGCCAGAGGTCAGAGGATGCTGACATTCACAGTAAATTGTTTCCATTCCAGACCATTCTAATCTGTTCTTTTTTCCCTAGCAAATGAGCAGAGAGTTTCCTCAAGGGGCTTCCTTCCCAGAAACATGCATAGTCTGGACAAATTGTCCTGGAATGGAGATAAGTGGCCAAGACCTTTGGAGTATACACATTTTGCATAGAGGAGAAAGTAAGAAAGCAGCCCAGGGCATATGTGAATCTGAAGTTTGTCAAATCCCAGACTTGGATTGGAATATAATGTTAGTCACATACACAAAGCAATCTCTGCCAAAGGCCACTCTGACACATGAGGTGGGTGGTCCCATCACCAGCAAAGATTTGCATCTTTTTTGGGTCTTGAGTCTCTGAATTTTTTGGCTGGGATAAGAATACAGCTGTAGTGTGTCAGTTAGGCAGGGAAAGCTAGGTGTGGGGTGTGGCAAAGAGACATTACAGATGAATGAAGGTGAGCTCATGGGATCCTTGCACCTGAAGTCTGTAGTTCTGTATGGCCCTCTTTTGCCCATACTTAGTTCCCTAATCCATTTCGTCTTCTAGCAACTCTATTTCTCCCCGTACTTCAGTCTTCTCTCTAGATCTGTCCAGCATTCTTTGGCGCTGTTTCCTGCCCCTCCCACTAATACTTATCTAAAGTAAATCATCCTGCTTGCCTTGTCACCGAATTTCAGGCTGTAGTTAGGAAAAAAGTTCTGGGGCTAACTCTGCCCCTTTGGCCTGGGGTGGGACAGACAGTGTGGGATGGTTCTGCTTCAGTGTGCTACCTCTATTTCTCCGTCTGCTCCATTGGTTTTGATAGCTGCTTGGTTATGTGGGTATAGCTCTTTAAACCTAGAAAGGTACAACTTTACACATGTGTGGGACAATAATTTCCCCAAAATGAAATAACAATCAAAGGTCTCTCAAGGTAAAGTCAGAGGCTTTATTTGCAAGTCTCAAGAACTGAGCATCGCCTACTCCAGGGCAGAATGGGGTAGGGAGGCCAGTTATAGAGAGTAGACAGGCAGTTTATATATCCCTCAAAGACAATTCTAAGAAATGCCCCTAAACCCCCCCCTTACAAAATAATTCTAAGAAGCCCCCCAAACCCCCTTACAAAACAATTCTAAGAAGCCTCAGAAACTGGACCTCTATCCCCATCAGTGGGGATAATTGGCCTAACATTCTTGAAACAAGGAAAGATTCTTAATCTAACACCTTAACTCCAAACCAAAAGACAGCGGTTACGGGCATGATGCAGGATGTGGGTATATGTGGTATATGTGCAAGTTTAAGCGGGGAGGGGGAGGGTTAACTTTAAACTTTATGATATAGCTCAGGCTTTATGGAGGCTAAAATATTGAGTATCCTTTTCCTTAAAGGAGAGACCTTCAGCCATTCCACTCACACATATAAAGTCTTAATAGCATGAACGTTCACTTGTGAAGAATTTTTTAACTGAAAAGACGTTCACATTGTTGTTTCTCCCATAACATGGAGCCTTGTGTATAGTAAATACATACATGTTTACTGAATGAATTTTTACACAACACAGAAAAATCTGTAGAAAGTATGTTCACTCTTCCATATCTAAGCCAGCTGTATCTCTGCCCTTCAGGGTCCTAGGGTGCACTGAGGGTTGGGGTTATGTTTCTCCTATTGCCAATGGCTGGGGCCCTCATTGTTTGTTAAGTGTCAGTGACTAGCTTCCCAATTCTTTTTAGCCAATATCACTTAGCTTTTACAAAGGGAAAATGATTTTGTATAAAAGTTTACTCCCAACAGCTGGGGACACATTCTCTCTTATCATACCTTAGTCTCTGAGGAGAGTCAGTTAACTCTTAGCTCAGTTTCAAGATACCATGGGTCTCACTCCATTTACATATAAATGTGGCACAATGGTCAGGCTAGTTCTCCTCTGAGCTACTCCTGGGTAGGATACTGAAGATTACGCTTTGTTTTTCTGAACCCTGATACTGTTTCTGACTCTTTGTGACCCCATTTGGGGTTTTCTTGGCAAAGATACTGGAGTGGTTTGCCATTTCTTTCTCCAGCTCATTTTACAGATGAGGAACTGAGGCCAACAGAGTTAAGTGACTTGCCCAGGGTCACACAGCTAGTAAGTAAGGCAGACTTGAACTCAGAAAGATGAGTCTTTCTGATTCCAGGCCTGGGTGCTTTAAAACCTGGGTTATGGGAAGCCCAGACCCTTGCTTTCCTGCCTTTTTTTTCCTGATTCAAAAGATTAGAGATTCCAATCCCTTCACCTAAAATGGAAAAGTACAACTATAAAGGCCAAGGACAAAGACTGCATGGTCTGTGTTGATGGGGTTTAGACTGTGGGAACCCCCTTGAATTTTCCTTGAATCTTCCCACCGGATGAAGCCTTCGCCTGAGGCCATAAGCCTTTCATTATCACTAGGCCCAAATCTCTAGGTTACTCTTAACCTAGCCTAGCCCTCCATTGTCCAGCTACTTCCCACCCTTGATCCTATCTTATGTCCAAATCTGTTACCCTTAAACTAGCCTACCCCTATATAGTCTGTTATCTCTTAGTTCCTGGAGTCTGACCTCACCCCAGTCCCATCAAGCTCCCTCCTTAGACTCCTCCTCAAGACCCTCCCTAAACCCCTCCTCCCATCACCCCAGGTCCACCCCAGATCCTTCCCACAATCTTTCTGTATATAAGTTTCATCTTGCCGCCATGAAGATGCTCAGATTCAATCTACCTCAGATTGAATCTGGCCTGCTTGTGAAAACAAGCATCACAAATGGTGAGATTTCTTAAGACTACCCATTATGGCAAATCTGTAATAAACTTTGTTTTTCTCTTTGGCTGAGAAGGCTTGAGTCAAATTCATTTAAGCAGTACCCAGCAATTGGTATTTTGGGGTCTTGAGCATCCTTAAAAACCTATGGTTCCTTAACCTCATCATCTATGAGGAGAAAGTCCCAAGGTCTTTCCTCCCACAATATTGTCTGTCATTGTCAACAGAGTCAAACTACCACAGTGCAACTCCAGAAAATGAGGGGAAAGGATGAGTCTGAGATGATTTAGGCCAGGGGTGGGGAACTGCGGTCTTGAGGTCACATGTGGCCCTTTGACTGAATCCAAACTTCACAGAACAAATCCCCTTAGTAAAAGGATTTATTCTATAAAACTTGGACTCAATCAAAGGGCCAAACTTGAGGATCTAGAGGAACACATGTGGCCTCAAGGCTGAAGGTTCTCTACCCCTGATTTATGCCTTTTTGAATGCCTCTTCACCACATAATTAGCATGGAACCAGTTACAGAATATCTATGCATGCTCCACAGTCTTTCCAAGGTACTTCTTTTACACATCATCATGACTCTCCTGGAAAGCAGGATCTCCACTTTTCCCACATGGGGAATTTGTATAAGCCTAGCACATTGACACCCTCCGTGTGTGCTACAGTCTCCCATTACAGACCTAAAAATCTGTGAGAGAATGACAGCGTTATAGAAATCTCAGCAGCAAAATCTAATGGACTTTTTGACTCACCTCTTGAGGGGAGAGTGGAAATCCCTTAGTCTAATTTTTTCTATATCAGACCAGGGGAAATATCTGAGAATGTGTCATAGTACAAAGATCAACCAAAAAGGGAAATTCAGAAGAGAAGTGAGAAATATGTATATGAATGTAGGGTCAGTCCTAGGCAAAATTACAAAGTAGGCACAATTTGTCTCTGGAAACCTCCTAATATCCCTTTGAGCACTCTTCCTCACACTGAGCAGGTTAGGTAATGGCTAGAGAGTTGGCTATAGAGCCAGGAAGACCTGGGTTCAAGTGCAGCCTCTGACAAACCCTGACTATGTGACCCTGGGCAAGTCAACTCCTCAGTACTCTAGACCACTCTCTAAGACTATAACTTGCAGAGAAGGTACTTACCTGCACTGGTAGAGAGAATTTCCCTTGGGAACTCCCTCTACTAATTAAATACCAGTCCCCATTGTAAAAACAATGCTACTTGCTCTTACTGTGGCTGTATAAGGCTAATAATGCCAGCACACAGGAGGGCTGCTAGCATAGGTTCTTTGATCTGCTTTTCTAAGGAAAGCAACTTTAGGGGGTTTAGAGTCTCACTTTAATTAAACATACATATATCATCCACTTAGTTCAGGTGAAAAAGTCAGCACCCTGAACTTCAGAGCAAATACAAAAAGAAATTATACAAACAGAACAAAATAACACAAATCAGTATCGCTTTCAGCTGTCTGTCCAAGCAATATGTAAACAGTTACCAGAGAAAGACGCACCAACATCTGGGTTTTCAAAGTGGTAAGGGGTAGGGTGGGGAGAAGCCTCTTCAGGGCTACCCAGAGTCTCCTCTGGCCAAATCACCAACACTCTTCCAATGAATGAAACCCCCAAAAGCAAAACACCAACCTCAGAGCTTATATACCCTGTTCAGGGCCCTGAGGGCTCAGAGCCTACTTAGCAGAAAGGTGTGGGGCCTGGAGCCTGGGGCCAGGGACTTTCTTGTTTCTCAAGTAGGTCATTAAAGACTCTTTATTCAATCAAAGACTCCCAGTTGAAACAAAGGCAAGACTCATCAAAGGTACTTGATTACCTCAGCATTCCAAAAGAGAAAACAGTAAAAAAAGTCCCATCCTGGTTACCATTACACCTTAGAACCCTACACCACCAGGTGGCAAATTTCCACTGTGTCAGCCTTCCTCAGTATTGCTCTTTACTTCAAAACCACTTATCCCTTCCTTCAAAACTTCTAGTTTCTCAATGCCTTGATCTTAGCTATCTAGCTTTCACAAAGGAAAATATCTGGTAAGCAAATTCACACTAAGATATGAATAATTAGGGATATCACTTGTATTGTACCAATTCCCAGGGTAATTGGTACAGAATTCTAGAGCAATATTTTAATCTGAATTAATGAATGATTAAGGGTAGAATTTTTGGCAGTGCAATCAGCTGTCAGGGGAAATGATTTTAGGCAAAGAACCTGTCAGATATCTCTCAACTCATAACATGTAGTCAACCAACCCTACTTGGTACAGGTATGGTCATACAGTGGTCCTAAACAAAAGAGGGCAGGACCAACTGACCCATAAAAGATAAAAATAAAACTCATGGCCAACTAGATGAGCAAAATAAACCATCCATCAAAGTGTGCTGGAAATCTCTTCTGATTTTTAACCACCACCTGCTTTCTTCTCACCTTGTTGAAATTGGTCTTGGTTGTTCTTGTCCCAGATGACATGTTGCAGCCTTGATTCAGTCTTTCCTACCTCTGTCCTCTTATCACCATGCCCTCTTTCCCTTGGACAACACTTCCCAGGTGCCTCTGTGCATCTTATTTGCCAGAACTATATCTTCCAGGTACCTCTATGAGAGGAACTTCTGATTGGCGGCCTTTTTGCCTCATTTATTGTGACAGTTTTGTGCTGTTCCTCCGTGTGCGTCTTTGAAGAGTGGAACAGCCTTCATACTCTACCATCCAGCAATACTGCCTTCTTTCTATTCTTCATTCATGACACTATTTCCAACTCATTGGGCTATCCCCCATGCATGGAATGCTCTTCCTTCTCTCTTCCACCTTCTGGCTTTCTTGGCTACCTTCAAGACTCAGCTTGAGTCTTACCTTCTGTAGGAAGAATTTCTTGGCTCTGGCCCCAAAGCCCTTAGTGCCTTCCTTTTGAGATTACCTTCCATTTGTACTCCATATATCTTGTATGGACAGTTATTTGCATGTTGTCTCTCTGTAAGACAGGAGCCACAGGAGGTTTTGGGCTCCAGCCTCTAGCAGATCATTCTTGATCAGTGTGTATTTTGAGGAAAGTCCCCCAGGTTTGGGGAGGAAATACTTTATTGACAATTTTTTATTATGCTACTTTATTAAATATCTTGTCTTTGAACTAATTATGTCTTTTGACTTGTTATTTAAGTTGAACACATTGGTGGCGGCTGATATACAGGTTACTTTGACCCTGGGGTAACTGTCTCTGGAGAACCTGCTTTATGAGCTCAGTGGTGCCCCCAAGCATTATAAAAGATAAACCAATAGGACTCTTCATTCCAAGGTATAACATAAATATAAAACAGAGATTTTAAAGAGAATCAATCTAGTATTTATTAAGCATTTATTTATTTATGAGCTAGGTTTTATGCTAGAAAAAAAAATGAAATACGACCTGACCTCAAAGTCAAGTCACTAAGCATTTATTATGTGGCTAACATGTGCCAGGCCCTGTGCTAAGGTCTGGAGAAAGAAAGGCAAAAAACACTTCCTGTTTTCAAGAAACTCAAAGTCTATTGAGAAAAACAACATACAAACAATGATGTATAAACAAGGTATAAACAGGATAAATTGGAGATGATCTCAAAGTGAAGGCACTAGCATTAAATGGGATCAAGAAAGACTTCCTGTAGGAGGGAGGATTTTTGTAAGATGCCAGGCATCGGAGATAAGGAGGGAGAGATGGTCAATAAACATTTATTAATCACCATCTGTGTGCCAGGTGCTGTGCCAAGTGCTGGAAGAGAATTCAGGCATGGGGGACAGCCAGTGAAGGTGATAGAGTATCTTGTTTGAGGGATAGCAAGGAGGCCAGAGAAACTGCTTTGTAGAGTACGGGAAAGGGATTAAGTGAAAGAGGACTAGAAAAATAGGAAGGGGTTAAGTGATGAAAGGCTTTAAAAGCCAAGGAAAAGAGTTTATATTTGATCCTGGAGGTAAGAGAGAGCCACTGGAGTTGATTAAATGGGGGAGGGGAGTGACATGGTCAGACATTTTTTAGAAAGGGGTAATCTTAATGGAATAGGAAGATCTTCCCCATCTATGAATTAGGCCTATGTGTCCACATGTGTTCAATCAAGGATATCTTACTGCTTTGAGCTCTGGCTCAGCTGTGATACATCCTGAGTCACATAGAGCCCATTGGAGGAGAGACTTGCCTAAGGAGAAGCTTGATTAGGGGAGGCTTTCTTGTAGGAAGGCTTTCACACCTTTTTCGAATTTCTAATTAGTTACCAAGCCACAAGCATTGTGATGCCTTCTGGTTCTGAGAACTGTATATATACTCTGAGTTGGTATTTGCTTCAGGGGTTTGCTTATGAGAAGGATCTTGTGATTCCCTGGTAGAGATTCTGAGTAGCCATATGTTCAGATGCCCACCCCCCACCCTGCAACTGCTCAGATGTAAAGGCTCTCTCGATCCAGTGGCGTATGTAAAGTGTATAGCAGTATTGCTTTGATTCAGACAGTCAGAGCCCTGTCTGTTGGTCTTTACACTAATTTTCTCTGCTTGTATTTTCTTTGATGTTTGGGGTGCTAACTTTTCCCCTGAACTAGCGAATGTGCTTAAAGAAGATTGTTGACCCCTTTAAAGTTACTTTCCTTTAAAAGCAGATCAAGGAACCTGTGCTAGCAGGCCCCCCTGGGTATGCTAGGATGCTAGGTCACTTTGACTGTTGAGTGGAGGCTGGACTGGAGCGGGGAGAGACTTGAGTCAGAGAGATGCACTAGTTGGCTATTGTGATAGTCCAGGTGTGAGGTAATGAGGCTATGCAAAGGGGTGGTGGTGGTGTCAGAGGGGAGAAGGGAGTGGATAGAAAGATGGAATGGATGGGACTCAGTAACCGATTGGATATGGGGAAGGAGTGGTGAGAGAAAGTAGAATAACTGGGAAGATGCCGGTGCTCTGGATAGCATTAGGGAAATTAGAAAGAGATGAAGTTCTTGGAGCAAAGATAAGAGTTCAGTTTTGTACATACTGAGTTCAAGACGATGGAGGCAGCTGGTGGCACGGTGGATGGAGTATTAGACCTGGAGTCAGGAAGTCTCAAGTTCAAATCTAGCCTCAGATGCATACTACCTCTGAGACCTTGGGCAAGTCACTTAACCTTTGCCTCACTTTCCTCAACTGTAAAATGGAGATAATAATAGTACCTACTTCAAAGATCAAATGATTATCAAATGAGATAATACTTACAAAAGTTTAGCAGTTTCTGGCACTGAGTAGGCCTTGTACAAATTCCCTTCTCTTCCTCTACTATAGGACATTCAGTTCAAGATGTCTAATACACAATTGGAAATGCAAGACTGGAGGCGGGGAGAAGAATTAAAGCTGGATAAACATGAGAATATTCTGTATAGAGCTGCTAATTGAATCTGTGGGAGCTGATGATATCACCAAATGAAATTGAATTGAAAGAGAAGAGAAGAGAGCTCTGGCAGAGCCTTGGGAGACATGAACATCAGTAGGTTTGACCTGGATAAAGATCCAGCAAATGAGACTGAGAAATAATGGTTAGACTGGAGGAGGACTAGTATTAAATATTGTCATGAAAACCTAGAGAGAACAGAGCGTCAAGGTGAAGAGGTTCATCAACAGTGTCAAAGGCTGCAGAGAGGTCAAGAAAGATGAGCCTTGAGAAGAGGTCATTAGGTTTGACATTAATGACTTTGGAGGGATCAGCTTTAATTTAACTTACATTCTGTTGGGGGAGACAACATGGAGATAACTGGAAAGTGGGAAAAAGCAATTAGGGGGAAGAGATGAGATTTTAAAAAAAGGAGAGGCAGAAATTTAGGAGGACAAGAATTTTTTTTCTCTACAGAGTAGTATATGTTTAATAGTTCTGAAGATGTGATATTTTGATTAAATAAAAAAGCAGCAAAGCCTCAACTACAATGATAGCACTAATCATAGAATGATAGGATATTAGATTTGGATTTGACCTTCGAGTCCATCACTATAATTTTAAAAATGAAAAAACTAGAGCCTAGGTGGCTTGCCCTACCTGTCTCAAAAAATTGTTGTTAGGAAAGCTCTTTATGAAACATAAATGACAATGAAATGTGAATCAGAGATTACTGTCTGGAGAGGCAGAGTGTCATAATGAACACGGAGCCAACTTTGATGTCAGAAAGACTTGTTTTCAAGTGTTGCCTTTCATATATACTAGCTGTGTGGCCACAGGCAGGTCATTTACGCTGGCCCTCAAGGAGTTCACAATCTAAAACAATTTATATATTTCATTTTCTTAAGCAGAATATCCGGAATAGGACTTAAACCTTTTCTCAGTGATTCAGGATCTTCATTAAGAACACAAATTATTGTGCTACAGTTGTAATACATAACTGGCCCTCCCTAAGGCCTCCTGAAGTTTATAGAGCTATTTGTCCCATAAGATAAATAATTCTAAACTGACTTTTTTTTTTGAACCTGGATCTCTGCTTTTCATAGCTTTTTGTCTCTTCACTTACTGTCCACCAGGCTGTCGGCTATTGCTCTCTGTTAGAATTTGTGTGATTGTCTCTAGTATTCTTTTGACCTTTTCTAATTTGCTGCTTCTACTCTGTCCTGTTATAGCAAGGTTTTTAGAATTATCTGTAAAGTAAAAGCAAAGAGGTCTGAACCTTTGTTCTCATCGGTTTAGTGAAATCCTGCAGTGTAAACTCCCTCCTCGTGCACAAATCAACAATGTATCTTCAACTGATAGTCCTGTAGAATTGCTGTCAATGGTATCAGTATAAATGACCTACCTGCCAGTGGTCTATATAGTATGATCTTCAATTCTCTATTTTGTTGTTGTTGTTCAGTAATCTCGGTTGTGTCTGACTTTTTGTGACCCCATTTAGGGTTTTCTTGGGAAATATACTGGAATCGTTCAACATTTCCCTCTTCGGCTCATTTTGCAGACAAGGAAACTAAGGCAATCAGGGGTGACTTACCCACAGTCACACAGCTAGTAAGTGTTTGAGGCTGCATTTGAACACAAGTCTTCCTGACTCCAGGCCCAGAACTCTATTCACTTTACCACTTAGCTACCCCCTAATTCTGTATGCCATTTAAAACTAAAATTAAATTATATTAAAAAAAATTTTCAGGCTTGGTCTTCCTATCTCTTCCAAGTTTGGAAGTACATCAGCCACTCACAGGTTTATCACTACATGGATCCTCACAGAAGATTTAACTTACATAAAGGGAATTATGATTTTCATATTAATTGCTGTGTTATATGTATATAATGAATATATTAATAATTTAGATTTCTCAGGAGACTCTAGCTTAGGAGTCAGAGACTTAGGATGCAGCTTGAAATGATCACTCAAACCCTTGACAATTGTGTGGGGTACAAGATCCTTACCAATATAAAATTTATAAAGCAAAGAGGCATTTCAAGGTAAGAACAGAAAGTATTTATTAAATTCTCATGAGAAAGGGGCTTCACCTCCACTAGGACAGACTAGGGGAAGGAGGCGAATTACAAAAGGCAAGGCACCAATATATATCCTAATGTGAGAAAATTCCCGCCCACCCCTACCCCTCCTCTCATTGGTTGGGAGGCACGAAAAGCTAGACAAAGAACCAGGAAATCAAGCACAACCAATCCAAACGTATCTCCTTATTTAGCAACTAGCTGTTGATGTGGCAGTAATATGGCCAAGGTAAAAAGGAGGAATGAGGTGGGGGATGGGGGTGGGGTAGGGGGGTGGGGCGGAGGGGGCGGGGGAGTGTCTTCCTGGAGCAGGAGACAAATAACTTGTATGTAGTCCATTATATCATTATTTGGTAAAACTTTGAGCTAGCACTAAGGGAGAGAAGGGAGGGCACTTACTGCCCCAAGCCCTGAATTCCTAGAAGTTGGGTAACCAAATCCCTTCAAGGTTAAATCCCAAGTCCATCTTATTCCTCCAAGACTCCACTTACTTTAAGAAGAAAATAATTCCTATGTTCTCCCTCTGTGAAGTCTTCACAAAGTTATCTCCCACTCACAATGATCTCACAATTACTACATTCTGGTGCCTATATATATTAAGTGAAGTGAATCAAAGACTGTAAAACCGGTTCCCATCACAGAATTCTCTAAATAACAACCCCCAAAGATTTGAAACAATATTGCTCCCACAGGATTCTAGTTCACCTGTATTGTAGACTTGTGGGCTTGTTATGGGAAACCACTCAGGCCCTGGAAATAATTGTTTGTAATCCACCTTTCCCCTCTCCTTCCCCACATGTGATTTATGTATATAAGATCTTTCTTTACTCCAGCATAGGGAGCATTCCTCACTCTGAAACTGATTAATTAACCACTACGTGATTACTGGTACTTCTGTCCCTAGGCTTGCTTTATGTGGCTCTGAGTATTCCCAGGTTAGAGACTGGCTCAGTAAAATTCTGTTAACACCTGCTCTGTTTTTCAACCTGGGTTGGTTTGCCCCTCATTAGGCAGCCTGGTGGTCCTCTCCAGGGGCTGACCATAATGGTGCCAGACTTATGTGGACATCTAATTGCTTTTAACTCTACTGAAACTCAGAACTCCCAAACTCAAGTGATTCACCAGCCTCAGCTCGCCTAGCAGCAAGAACTATACCTGCTGGATACAACATTTAATAAGGATATTGACTGTAAATTCAAGATTAGACAACAGTATGTTGTGTGTGGTTTGTTCTTTGACATGACCGTCAAAACACCTGACGTATATAACCTTAGGTTGTATCAATAAAAACATGATGTTCATATCAGAGAGGCAATAGTTCTGATGGTCATAACACATCTAGTGTGCTTTTCAGGCCCACACTTTAAGAGGGCCATTGATAAATCAGAGGACATGCAGAGGGAAGCAGTCTAGATAATGAATGGTGTAAAAACTGTACCATATGAACAACAATTGAAGGAAGTAATGATGTTGAACTGAAAGAAGGGGAGATTACAAGAGGATACGAGAGCTAACTAAGTATTTGAAGGGCCATTGAGTAGAAGAGTAAACTTCTTTCCATGTAGTTCATAGATAACTGAGAGAGTTTTTAAGACTAAAAGAATCCTTGAAGGTCACCTTGCTGTATCTGTTGGTGATTTCATCAGGATTCAGTTTTATGTAGATTGCTACCAAATCTACATATCCAGCTCTTATCTCTCTCCTGAACTCTATCTAGTCTTGCATTTTTAAAGGATTGTTGGAGATCTTCACCTGGATGTACTGTAAGTATTTCAAACTCAACATACCCCAACTTAAACTCATTTTATTTCCCTTAAACCCACCCCACTTCCTTCTAACTTGTCTATTTTCCTTGAGGGTACCACCAATTTTCCAGTCATCCAGGTTTACAATCTTGAAGTCATTCATAAATCTTTAATCTTACACTTCAATTAGTCTCCCTTCTCTCTTGTCCATTCTCCTCTCTCCACTCACACTCAGTACTCATTAAGTGTGGCCTGGCCTATTGCAATAGCCGCCTAACTAACCTTTGACCTCTAGGTTCTCCCTTCTTTAATCCAGCTTCCTTCTATACAGCTGCCATATTGATATTCAGTAAGTATAGGCCTGAATGAATCACTTCCCTGTTCACAAAGCTTCAGTGACTCTCTATCGTTTCTAAAATAAAATACAAACTTCTCTGTTTGGCATTTAAAGTTCTTTACAATTTGGCTCCAGCCTATTTTTCCAGGTCGGTTATAAATTATTCTCTTTTCAGGACTGTACTGGAGCCAGTTCTCACCAGCAAGAGCCCATTGTTAAATTTTCAGTATTAATTTTTTTGTTGTTATTGTTGCCTTGAAAGCTGGTACACACTACAAATCAGGGCTTGGCTTATTGTTTTATTGACTGTCTAACCTTAAGAAAGTGATGGATAAAATGTTGGTAATGCAGATCAAACTTAAAAAGAGTGTCCTGTCCTTCAGTACATTTTTGGGGGGAGAACCATTTATTACACATTTACCAGCACACTTGGGGTTTAGCATCCTTATTGTAATCACCATACAAAATGACTTACTCGCCATTCCCTATATACAACACTCCTTTTCCTGTTCGTGTGTCTTTTGCCCAGTCTAAGTCTCATACCTTGAATGCTCTGCTTCTTAGAACTCCTTACGCCCATGAAGGTTCAGCTAAGTGCTACCTACTTCTGGAGACCTTTCCTTATTACTCATTTGTTAGTATCTCCTTCCCACAACCCATTATATTTGTACACTCTATATCCTAAATTTACTTTTCTGTGAACTTGTCTTCCCCAGGTAGAATGTAAACTCCTTATAGTGACTAGCTCTACTCTCACTTCTGTATTTGTATCTCTGGCGCTTAGCATAATGCCTGGTGCTTAATAAATGCTTGTTGATTAATTGAATCAAGTCAATCGGCCCCCACCTTTTTAACAGAGGAAACTGAGGTGCAGAGAAGTTAAATGATTGACTAACTTCACAGAGCTAAGAAGTAACAACTGGAGTTTGAACTCTCTGGATGAAATGGAAAACTGAAAACAAAAAGAGCAATTTCTATTTTCAGAACACCTAAATAGTACAAGGATTTTAGTGATTATTGTCATTCCTCGCTCTTCCTCGTGCAGTCTGGTATCTGTTGTTATTACTGCCATCCGGGTCGCAACTTTTCTGGGCCTCGGTTTCTTCATCTGTAAAATCAGAGCGCCAGAGTGGATAATTTCTAAGGTCTCTTATACCTCTAGATCTATATTCCCACGGTCCTCTTTGGAAAAATTTACAAGTATTCCTGTCTGGAGGGAAAAGAGACAGCGTGGCTATAGAAGGTCCCTTTGGTTCTGCAGATTTAATCTGAAGGTCCTTAAGCTTTGTGAGGAGAGCGAAAGAGCAGCTTCTGAGGCTAGTGGCTTTACCTGTTTTTACCCACTAGTAGTTGCAAGTAGTCCTTCCCCTTGAGGACAACATTCAACCCAACCTAGTACATAACACTCCGCCCCGTACTCCTCCAGATACACTCTCCATCCTGGATACCTGATGCAAGAAACACTACAGAAAAGTGCTTGGGAGGGAGGGCGGAAGGGGGAGATCTCGAAGAGGCGAGGAAAGATGGGGGAGGCGGCGGACGCAGAGATTTGCAGCAGTGTTTTTCTCGGCAGCATCCCCCCGGCTAGCGGCTCTGCTGCCCCTTAAAGGTAGACAACTCACTGCCCAGGCTGCTGCGGGGCGAGGAAGCCCAGACAGAGGTGGAGAGGAGAACGGGCGGGGAAGAAGGGGAAGAGAAGGCGCCTTGGGGACCGAAGGAAAGAGGGAGGAGACAGAGGCGGAGAGAAGGAGGTGACTCCTGGCCAGTGACGCCGGGAGAGAGGCACAGAATTGGAAGCCCGGCTGGCTTCACTGTTGACGTTGCAGGCGCTCCTGTGGCCAGTCCAGGGTTTGAGCGCGGCTGCTGTGGTGATCCTTGCACGGGGATCCGTCCCTCCTTCCCTCCTCCTCTTCTTCCACCTCCTCCCCTGAATCTCCCTCAAGAAACAAAACACCTCTGCTGGCTCCTTCCCTCTCCAGAGCCAAGGCAGCAGGCTCGCTATGGCTTCAGGTCCCCCTGGTGCAGCCGCCGCCGCCACCGCTGCTGCTGCTGCTGCTGACTCAACACAATTGGAAGGTGTGGGGGGTGAAGCGTAGACTGGGAGAGGAGGGCGGACCGAAGCAGCCCCCGGATTAATATTGGTTGGGAAGTAGAAGATGCCAGGACACAGGAGGGCGAGCGAGCCTGCTACTGAAGTAGGCGGTGGCGGAGGCAGCCTAGAGAACAGTCGCTAAGGAGAGAAGTGCATCTCTCTTTCTCTCCGTCTCTCTCTTTAGGCCGTGGTGGTGCAGGGAAAGGGCGAATCCTACGCTAAGTGGCGGCGGCAGCGGCAGCGGCAACAGCAACAGCCTGGAGCTGAGTGCTGCAAGCGCCGGATGACTCCAGCTGCTTCCTTTCTCGGTGCAATCAGCATCGTTTACAGCCTCTGCTGGAGGGACGTGTCGGTACGTGGAGAGAAGCATCACTATCTGAGTGAAATTGCTTGGAAAGCTCTCTCCCTTCCTTCCCCATCCTGGAGGCAAGAGCTTGGCGTTTGGCCGCCGCGCTGGTGGTAAGTTGACATGGGTCTGCAGTATGCGTCTGGCTCTGTGAATGATCTTGGTTGTGCACCCTTGGTTGTGTCTGTTTCTATGTAGAGCCGCTCTCGGGTGCTCACCCATGGTCTGCACCTCAGAGGGAGCAGAAAGCAGGTCCCAGAGAAGGATGAGGAGGCGTCTTTGTTTGTCTCCGCTGTTAGTCAGGTCACTGGTTTGACATTTCTGCTCACAGGAGCCCAGAACTAGCGTGAGAGCGGTTGTATACCTATTTCGCTGGGTTTGTTATGCCACTGGCCCAGATCTGCGTTAGGAGCTTTGGGAGCAGGGGTTGTCTCACTTAGCGTTTGGAAGGTGTTAAAATTCTTGGCTAGGGCCTGAAGGGACCTGGAACTGCAGATTTAGAGGAGACATTTCCTGCAATGTGCAGCCGCAGATGTCTAGTGCCTCCATCCCTCGCCGCCTCCATCCCTAGCCTCCTCCAGAGCTGGATGGTGTCCTCTTATTAATACCTCCCAGGAGACTTTGTGACTTTTTTTTCCCACTCCTCTCTTCCCCTCAATCCCTCCCACCCCATCCTAAGAAAAGATTCTTTCAAAAACATTCTCCCCTCCCCATGGCTTTTCACGTTTCATTGCCTTTGTAGTAAATACAGGGAACTTATTGTTGGGGCTTTAAAAAAGGGTTAAATCAATATTAAACTTTTAGGAGATGACAAATAATTACTGGTAGGCAGGCAGTGAGGGGAAGCAACATAGGAGGGCAACTTCTTACTGGTATGTAACCTGGTACATAGTTCCAATTGAAGAATTCTGCTATTTGCTCTCATTGCCTTACACTGATGCAAATATTGTATCCAGAATTCTTATTTACAAGCATCTTACCACTGGGTGAAGCTTATTCTTCCCAAGTAACTTCCTTTGATTTCTGTGCCTTTAAGTGGTCAGATTGTTTTAATTAATGAAAGCTGCACCAGACCTTTGTGAAATTTCACATATTCATTATATTTGCCTTGGAAATATGGCCATTTCTCTCTCTCTCTCTCTCTCTCTCTCTCTCTCTCTCTCTCTCTCTCTCTCTCTCTCTCTCTCTCTCTTTCTCTCTTCCCCCCCCCCAATATTCCTGTCATTCCCTCAAGGATTTATTCCTCCTGTTGCCTGGAGAGATTTTTTTTTCTTCTCCTGATTTCTCTAGTCTCCTTTCAACAGATGGCTTTACCAGCAAAGAGATTACCTTTAAAACAATTTAAAAGATTATTTTAATTTTAAAACATGCATACATTCACACCAGAAGGGTTCTTATGACTTTAGAATTAGTCAAACCAGGGGCCTATTCTAGGTGGGAATATTAGTTCTGTGAAAATTTGGAGCTTGGTTAATCTGTGGGATCATCAGAAGCTGCTTGCAGGGCTTGTTTATAAATGAAATGGAGACAGATGTCTTTTCTTGTCTGCTAGGGATGCTATGTATAAGGAGTCATTGTATTAGAGAGAAATTTCTACTTAACTGTTAAGAAAAAATAAAGCAATTGTTTGGCCTCCCAAAGGAGACATTGTATCATTACCACCTTATAGCCTATCAAGTTAATATCTTACCCCTTCGATCATTTTAAAAACCATTATTAAGCTACTTGCTTTTCTTTTCCTATTGTTTCTGGACTAGTACATACGCCTCCAAAGGCATTGTCTCCTTCCATCTGAAAGAGGTGGAATATTTAAAATGCATACATATGTCATATGTATGTATATGTAACACATGTGGATATATAAATATTTTTCTGAATTTGAATTTTTTTATACCACTTGAGGAGAAAAACCTACCCATATCTTAGATTCTATTTTAAATACCCACAACAACTTGGAAGAATTAGCTCAGAGTTGGAAGGGATCTTAGAGGGCCCCTAGTTCAATGTTTTCCAAACTGTGTTCTGATAAAATGTGGTACTCTGCATTGATGTGAAAAAAGGTGTTGTGAGAAAATTTCATTTGCTATTAGCCTTTCTTCCAATGTTTCAATTTTTTTTTGGTGGTGATGGTGTACAGGTCAGGACCTGTGGTTTCATCAGCGTAGAGAACTCTCTACCCATGCAAAGTCTGTAACTTCTGGACTTAGTGTTTCCAGGGACATCAAGAGGGTTAGTAACTCTCTTTGGTTACATAGCTCTAAAAGGTGTCAGAGAAAGGACCGGGTATTATAAGGCTAGGCATGTATCAAAAATACAAAAATACTAAAATACTTATTGTGTGCAGCAAAATTTTGTTGTGGAAATAGGCACAATTACCTCTTTGCTCCAAGATTTCCCTGATCATTTTTTATCTCCAAGGCCAGTACTTGCGGGTTTTGGCAATATATTTCAAGCCCCAAATGTTGTGTGGCAAATATACTTTAGGGAAAACTGCCCTAGTTTAGTATCTCCCTTGGATGTTCACACAAATATTATTCACTGTTTTCTATAACAGAGTTTTTATCCAGTTGTCCAGAAATACTGTTAGGCTGCTTCACAAGCTTATAAAAACTTGGGCAACTTTATCTTTAGGAATGATTGTGTGTGTGTGTGTGTGTGTGTGTGTGTGTTTGTATGTGTGTAATATGAAGGCATGGGGATCTTTAGTTGTGTCACCTTGGACAAGTAACTATTGGGAGAAAAACACCCAGTAAATTGTGAAAGATTATGTAAATGTAAGAGATCTGTGGTTATTGTTACCAAAAATGCCTTTCTCTATGCCTTAGTTTAAAGATTACTTACTGTGGAGTCAGAGGACTGATTTCAAAGCCAACTTCTTCTATTTACTATCTGTGTGACCTTGGGTAAATCACTTTACCTCTCTGTGCCTCAGTTTCCTCATCTGTAAAATCTGTAGATTGTCTTTTAGATCCTGCATAGCCCTCTAACATCGAGAGGTTCAAAGGAACATGGCAACATACTCCTTCTAATCTCTTTCTTTGCCTAGGTTGCAGGGAGCATTTGTGTGTCATGTAAGGCAAGTAGATTACAAAGTTGATTGTCCCAATTTAGAAAGTGCTTTTGATAATAACTCCTCTTGTGAATTGGTAGGGAAAATATTATTGCAAAGTAACTGCCCAGTGTGCACAGGTCTAAATTTAACTGGGAGCATGAGCAATGCCTGACCTCTCAAAAGGCGGGGGGGAACGTTTAACTCAGGCTGGATGCCATTGGGTTAAAAATCATACCTGTTTATTCTTTTAAATTTTAAAATCCTCCTTTACACCTACCTCAGCAAAAGGCAAAGAGAAACTGATGCTGTTATTTTTATTACAGTCAAACTGTGATAGCTTTTGACTTTTTCTTTTGGCATCTACCCAGGATAAATGCTTCTGCAAAGAGCTTCTGCCTGATTTCAAGGCATGCCAGGACACTTGATTCTGCAAGGTTGACAGCTAAGAAAGAATGAACTTGCTGAATCGATTTTACTTGGTTGGTAGGTTTATGGATGATACCTATTCTCCCCCATCCCCCATCTTCAGAGTGTCCTCAGGAGAGTGTGCCTTCAAGAGGGATGGGACTTTCTCAGTAGGCCAGAATGATCCATTCTGCTGCCAGCTTTCCTGAGAAGAAATCAGACTAGTTTGCCATCATTCATTTGAGAGGGAATGGTAATAATGTTGAATAAAGAACCTTCCAGGACTGGTAAGGTAGTTCTGGCTTATGAAGATAAAGGGACCAAATATGGGGCTTGATTGGAAGCTCAAGAAAGACCTAGGAACTGGAAGTGGCAGAGATAGAAGCCAAAGCATGGTGAAAATTAAGTAGAAGATCCTTTTTGAAGGACGTAGTTTAGAAATTTAAATTATTCCATCTTAATACTTTGATTCCAGCATCAAATCAATCTTTGTGTTAAATCAAAAGACAAGTCAGAAATAAAGTAAAATACAGAAACACTGATCATTGGGGAAAACAAGATTCTTGTGTGAGAGAGTCCTATCCTTGAGGATAGGGTCTGTCATTTCTCTTTCCCTTTTGTGGTACTTTCTTCACGGTACTCGGTGAGTGTTCCTTGAGCTTAATTCTATTCCAGATCTAATCATAGGTATGTGTAACAGGAGACTGGTGACAGTGTCTTCACTATCAGACAAAAACCCCTAGCATTCCCCTTACTTGATCCTTTGGCACATTGCCCTAACTCCATGAGGGACTGGGGCCAGAACATGACTGACAATGTAGCCTCCTTCCATTCCAAAGGGATAGGGAAAGTAGAATCCATCTGAGAAGGGGTGGAGAAGGGAAAATAATAAGAATTCATTAAGTGTCTACTATGTACCATGCTAGAAACACACTTGAAAGCAGATATCTGGGGCTACCTATGCCAGCATGAAGAGTGGGCACACAGCACCCTTGGCAGGAATGTAGAGGGGGCTGCTGCTGCTGTTGCTGCAACAAGAAGCTATGGATGCTGGTTACCCAGAGGGACACCCCCAGGAATCATGAAGGCAGAGTGCTAGGCTATGTAGGACAAGGATTGTGTGATTAGCTGTGCACCAGAAGCATGCAGCAGGCACTGGGTTTGTTGAAACTTGTTCAAACTGTTGAGACCAAGGCTGATGATTTTTCGTGCTCCTCTTCTCCCTTCTACTTTGTTTCTTTTCCCATGAAAGGAGTTAGGCTTGTTTCCCAAAATCTCCATTTCTTAAGAGTTTGCTTTGTGTTTCTCTCTTTTATTTGAAAACTGGTTTTTCTAAGATAGATGTAGTTAAATTGGGTTAACTTTATGTATAATAATAGAGAGGAACATCTTGGGCATCTTGGAGGGGGAGAATTGAGCGGGGTGCAGGAGGAGAGAGAGAGAGAGAGAGAGACAGAGACAGAGACAAGAGAATGAGAAGGAAGGCAGAAGGAAAGGAGGGAGAGAGAGAGAGAAAGAAAGAGAAGGAAGGGCAGAGAGAAAGATTTTACAATAATAATACACAGGGTTAAGCTTTAATAGGTTAAAACTGCACTGAGACATTCAGGACACCCTGTATATTGTCAGTGCAGATTCCCTGGCTGGGGCTCTGACCTATAGAAGAGAAAATTGATTCACTTTTATGATTTCCCAGAGCAAGGAGAGAAATAAGGAGCTGGACCTTCTAGACAAAATGCCTTAGAAATTTGGGTTAAGGGGAGGCTGTGATGAATTGGGCCTAGTATGAGAGGTGATGTCTTGGCTGTTTTCTTTACTTATTGTCTTCTCATGCCGGATTGAAAAGAAGACCATACTTCCAGAGGGACAGAGCTGAGGGAACTAGAAATCAAGTCATACCTCGTGAGGAGCTAATAGGCACTGTAGTACAATAGAAAACCTGCTGCTGGCTGTGGAATCCCTAGTTCAAATCCTGTCTTTACATGTGTGAGCAATCCCATTCCATCCTGTCTTCTCTAGCAGATTTCCCCCTTTATCATCCCCCTCCCCACTTAATCTTTAATCTGTCTCTCTACTGGCTGCTTCTCTACTGCCTGTAAACATGACCATGTCTTCCCCATATACAAAAACACTCTTACTTGCTATCTCTTCTCCCCTTTGTGACTTATCTCTTTTTGAAGGCTAGCTACAATCAATGCCGTCATTTATTTTCTTTTTTTTCTTTTTTCTTTTTTTGGTTTTGGTAAGTACAAAACATTAAATTTTCTTCTCATTTTCTTCTTAACTCTATGGAGTTTGGCTTCTGAACTCATTCAACTGAAATTTCTTTTTTCCAAGTCACCAACAATCTTTTAATTGCTGAATCTAATATCCTTTTCTTAACCCTCATTCTTCTTCAGCTCTACGTAGCATTTAACACTCATGATCACCCTCTTCTTGAAACTCAGCTTTGTTTTTGTTTGACACTACACTTTCCTGGTTCTTCTTCTACCTATGGGGCTACTCCTCAGTCATCTTTTCTAGATCTCCTCTAGGTCATGCCCATAAACCATGGTTTGTCCTTCAGGCCTCTGTCTGGAGACCTCTTTCTTTCTCTCTATGTGGTTTCACTTGGTGATCTCATCAGTTCCCATGGATTCAATTATTAACTATGCAAATGATTCTCAGATTTATTTGTCCAGCCCTAACCTGTCTCCTGACCTCCAGTTTTGCATCTCCATCTGTCTTTTGGACAAATTGATGGTTATGTAAACATCTTAAAGTCAACACATCCAAACTGAACTCATTCTCTCCCCCCACAAAAAGCTCTTCTTCTTAACTTCTCTACTACTGTGGAGGTTGCCATTATCTTCCTAGTTACTCAGGCTTACAATCTAGGTGGCATCCTTGACCCCTCTCTTTCACCCTATGTATCCAATCAGTTCCCAAGTCCTGCCCATTCTAGCTCTGTAACACCTCACATTTATGCCCCCTTCTCTCCTTTGATACTGCCAACACCCCTGTGCAGACCCTCATCAACTCATATCTAGACTGTTGCAATAGTCTCCTGGTCGGTCTCCTTGCCTCAAGTCTCTTTACTCAAATCTGTCCTCTATTCACCTGTAAAATTGATCTTCCTAAAGTACCAGTCTGACCAACACCAGTGGCTTCTTCTCACATTTAGGATCAAGTAAAATCTCCTGTTGGCTTTTAAAACCCTCCATAACTTTGCCCCTTCCTACCTTTCCATTCTTCTTGACTATACCTCAACACATACTGTGAGATCCAACGATGTTAACCTCCTTGCTGTTCCTTGCACATGAATCTCCATCTTACTATGAGCATTTCCTCCCATTCCTGGTGTTCTCTCCTTCCTAATCTCTGGTTCATTGCTTTTTTTCAAGTTTCAGCTAAAGTCCTACCTTCTGCAAGAAGCCTTTCCCAGTCCTCCTGTATCTTTAGTTCCTTCCTTCTCCCTGAGATTGTCTCCATCTTACTACATCTATCTGTCTATCTATCCATCCACATACCCATACATATGTAATACATATATGTGTTATATATCTATATATATCTTGTTCATACATAGCTGTTAGCAAGTTGTCTCCCCCATTACACTGTGAGTGCCTTGAGAATGGAGACTGTTTTTTTGCCTTTCTTCAAATCCCCAATGCTTAACATAGTGCCTAGCACATAGTAGGTAATTAACAAATACTAGTTGAATGATTGACTTGTTTACCACCTATGTGATTTTATTAGACAAGTGAGTGACCTCTCTGAGTCTCAATTTCCTTATCTATGAAATGAAAGAGTTGGACTAGATGGCTTCAAACATCTCTTCCAGTTTTAACTCTATGATCGCATGACCTTAGAAAAGGTACCACTTGTGGTGGGAGAGGGATCTTTTGGGAGGGACTGACTAGTTCTCCTTACTAGCAGCACATCATCCCCATAATATTTCTAGATATGAAACAAATTGAGCCTAGTCCTCCTCAGCTTAATAAAAGAATGTTAAAACTACGAACTCTAACATCATTATACTTTAGGTACTTTTAACCTATCTATAATCAGTACATGCCTAATTTGGGGGCTATCTATAAGGAACAGAGAAGGGGAGCCCCTTTTCTAGTTTTTATGGGAGTCTATCTTTGATTTCCCTGGGTAGACACTTATTAACTGTGTGATCCTGGGCAAGCCTCTTAACCCTGTTTGTCTCAGTTTCCACGTCTGTAAAGGAAATGGCAAACCACTCTGGTATCTTTGTCAAGAAAACCCTAAATATGGTCGCAAAGGGTCAGACATAACTGAAAAACACAACTGAACTGAATCTTTGATTTAATTTGTTGGTGGCTTCTTGTGCATTCGTCTAGTGATATTTGTAGATAATACGAGAATTAGGAATCACTTCTGGTAAATGTGGGTGGTATGAATACACATTCAATAACTGGGTGAAAATTTTGGTGAATTCAACTTAATTAAAAATGAGCTCTCACAGGACCTTCTCTCCACATAGACACATCTTGTGAACCACCTTAACTTGCCTGTCTATGAGATGCATGGGAATTCTTGCGTTTATATTTGGTAGGTCTACTAGTTGTTTTAATGTCTGGCATTTGCTAAGAGAGTCCAGAATCCCCCCAATTTTCAAGCTGTTTGGGCCATTTGTGCAGTGGCAGAGCCCTTGGCCTCTGTATTCACTGCTCCCTCCAGACCTTGGCCCCTACCTCAAAGAGTAGTCTTTGATCTTGGCCTCCATAACTGAGGGCAAAAAGCATGAAAGGGATCTACCTGGTCTACTCTGTTTCCACTGGGTGGATTTCTTCTCAGAGACCTATATCAAACAGGTTACTTCAGGGATGGTATGATATTCTCTAAGAAAATCTGAATATTTGGTGCTCATGGCCTAAACTTGTGCAAAAAAAAAATGCCAAAGCTGCATTGAATGTAGACTATGTGCCAATTTGTAATAATGCCTTTGCAGGCTGCCCAGTCAATGTAATGATTAATTATGAATATAACCTTTTTATATCATTCCACTAACATCCTCAAAAGCTTGGTCAGCATACCCAAATGAGAAGAAATGCGTAAATGTTGTTTGTAAGTGATCTACTGAATTAAGTATTTTTCCCCACAAAGGTGGTATACTGTGGTTTTTTTTTTTTAATGGAACCTTGGGAAATACAGCAGCAGGTATACTCCTGACTAAATTTATTAGCTCTTATGTAAGGGAAAAACCCTTGTACACTATCTTTACCTGTTCTGGATAACTTTGATCTTTACTGTGTCAGAGATCACACTGTTCTCCTTCATTTACTCCATGTGCTCCATTCACTTTTCCCATTCCTTTTCCCAATCTTTTCATCCCCTCCTCCATGCGTGGAATGCATTCCACATTTCCAACTATTGAAATCCTTTTTTTTTCCAGTTTCTGATCAGGTGTCACCTCTTCTGGGAAGCTGATCTCTTCTCTTAAAAGTGATCCATCCTTAGATTTTCCTAGAGTACTTGGGTCTCTCCTTTGTCGCTATCACATACAACTTTGTATCATACTTAGTGGTGTACAAGTCATATCTCCCTAGTAGACTTTAAGTTCCTTGAGGTCATTTTTCATTTTTGTATTATATGCCTTGCCTATAATAAACATTCATTGAAATGAGTTGGTGCAGTGGATAGATAGAGTGCTGGGCCTGGAGTCAGGAAGACTAGAGTTCAAATCCAGCCTCATACGCTTATTAGCTGTCCGACCCTGGACAAGTCACTTAACCTCTGTTTGCCTCAGTTTCTTCATCTGTAAAATAGGGATGATAATAATAGCATCTACCTGCCAGGATTGTTGTGAGGATCGAATAACGTAATAATTGTAAAGCTCTTAGCACAGTGCCTGGCACATAGTAAGCCTGGTACATAGTAAACACCTATATAAATGTTAGCTATTGTCAGTATGGATACTCCTTTCAGTAACTCCTCATATGGTGGTCTCTCTGGGCTGAAGTAGATGACTTTCGCTTCGTGGCCACCATTCTACTGGCAAGCTTCTCACACGAGGGCCTTTCCTCTGGTACCAGACATGCAGTCAGAGCAATGATAGAATCATCAAGCTAGGGGGTAATCATCTAATCCAGGGGTTGCCAAACTATGGCCCATGGGCTAAATCCAGCCTACTCTCTGTTTTTGTATGGTCTGCCCCTGTTTTTGTATGATCTGTGAGTTTTTTGTTTTAAGTAAAAACCATTCCATTAGTTCACAGGCAAGAGCACTTAGGTGTCTCAAGTATATAAAGGGTTGGGCCTGGAGTCAAGAAGACTCATCTTCCTGAGTTCAAATATGACCTTAGATACTTACTAGCTGTGTGACCCTGGGCAGGTCACTTAATCCTATTTGCCTCAGTTTCCTTATCTGTAATATGAGCTAGAGAAGAAAATGGCAAACCACTAGTATTTTTGCTAAGAAAACCTTGAATGGGGTCACAAAGAGTCAGACATGACTGAACAACAATAACCTCACAGGCTGTACAAAACTGGTTGCTGGCTGGATTTGGTCTGTGGGTCAGTTTGTTTACCCCTGATCTACTCTGATCCCTTCATTCCACAGATGAGGAGGAAACTGAAGCCCAAAGAAATGAAATTATTTTCAAAGGTCACACAGAGGAAACAGAGACTAAAAGGTGGGGAAAAAACAATTCTGGACTACGGCTGAGGGCTAGTGAGCCAGTAAGAATAGTGAGTTTGTGTGACTCTCCTTTGACTCCACCGGTATCCATTCTCCCTACCTACCACAGGGCTTGGCAATGCCAGGCATTGGTGTCAAAGCTGGCTTTTAGGATAATTATCTAAGGTAGCAGTTCTCAAAGTGTGGTCCGTGGATCCATGTAGTGAAAACTGTTTTCATTTCTAATGACAAATATTGCTAGGTAAAACCCACATAAACAAAAACTCTTTGGCATTCTCATAATTTTTTAAGAGTATAAGGGAGTCCTGAGATCAGTAAGTTTGAGAACCACTGATCTAAGGTATCTTGGTTGGAGTCAGCCGGTAAAATTCATTCCCTATGGGAGAGTCACTGGCCATACCTAGGAAGCTCAATTCCCAAAACCCAGCAGCTCCCATTGGTGAGCTTCCTTCTAGGGGGGAGAGGGAGGGAGGGAGTGGAGATCAGTATCTTGCCATATACCGGAATTGCTGCTATACTGATGAATGGCTGCAGGGTTTCCTTCTGTCCAGCATTGGTGTTGCCTCTCATTAGACTGATCTGAATGACATCTGGAGTCTTACTTATCTTTGAACTCTCTCTCTGTACTTCTGCTAGCACAGAGCTGCGTGCATATTATCAGCATTAACTGTTTCTGGAGCATGTTGGTAGCAATGTTTACAGTATCTATTCCTAGGTTTCTCTAGGAGCACTACAGGAATCTCGACCTTGCCCTTCTCTGTGACGCTATTAGATAGTAGGGTTCAGTCCACTCAATTATATGGACTAGTCAGCTTCCTCATTAAAAAATTCACTTCAACGACCAAACTGTACGCATGTCACCTACCGTGTGCATGGATGGAAGACACATATCTGTGCAGAGCTTTGGGCTGAGCTGGGAAAGATGCAAAGTTCAGATAAGACAGGGTCCTGGTCCTTTTGGAGTTTGCAGAATAGTTGGAGTTAGGGTAGGGGATATTTTATTTATACAGATAATAATATTACAAAATAATAGAATAATACATGATAAGCAGACATACAATTAAAGTTCTATATGTATGACTGGGGAAGGGCAAGGTCATTACTGACTGGAAAGAATTGAAGGAGGCTTTCTGGATAAGGTGGCATTTGAGTTTGGCTCCTTTTCCCCCTTTCCCCCCACTCTGTGGTTTGAAGTTGTTAAGATAAACATTTACAGGTGGGGCGGTGTTGGAAGTGTGGCTATGTGGTACTGAAATGGGTCACTTTCAATTAATCAATAAACATTAATTAAGCACATTCTGTGTACTGCTAGGGATACAATAAGGGACAAAAGACAGTCCCTACCCTTCAAAGTTCGCTTAAGGGTAGAACCAAAGGACTGGATTTTGAGGATAGAAGGTTTGCTGTTTGTTTTTTTTTTTTTAAGTTGTATTGTTTGTTCTACCCAACTATCCAGTTTGGGAAACATGTACAGACACTTGGCTCAATATTGTGAACCGAAGAGTCAAACATGTGGCCCCATGGTCCCCATGAGGTCCATAACACTTCTAAGTGTGGTCCAAACCAGTTTGAAATGTAAATAGAAAAACATAAATATAATATAAAACATATATAATATTACATTATAAAACTAAGTCAGTATGTGACCTGCAAGTATCTTTACATACGTATTTGTGGCCCCTTTCTCTATGTGATACCACTGACATATTAGACACTGAGCACAGAGGATTCTATTAAAGTTCAGTGTCAAGTCTTTGATAGTGCTTGGGCATTTACTAATCAGGAGGATAATAATCCTCTTTTAAAGAGACATTCTAGAAAATTTAGGCACTCTGAAAGATCAGTAAATGGGTGGTGGTGGTAGGGATAGTATTGGTTAGGTATGCTAGTCATCCCCTCTCAAATCTTATCACATGAATGTCTGACTCCTCTGCTTCTGTGTAAAGCTGGTCTAGTTCATCAAAATTCATAACATTTCAACCTAGAAGCTTGAAAGAGGTCAATTTGGGATAATTTAAGGGACTAAGGGGTGCGGAAATGGGGGTCAACAAATTTAGAGTCCATTTCCTCATTTCTTAGTTTGGCTGTGAACAGGTAAAGAGATATAGGATGATAGCTTGATGGGATAGCATGATCATGCCCTCAAGTAAAAGGTTTTCCTTCCTTCCTCCCTCTTTTCTTTTTTCTTTCTTTCCCTCCTTTCCTTCCTTCTTCCCTCCCCCCTTCCCTCTCTTCCTTCCTTTTTCTTCCTTTCAGAATGGAGAAAGTCACAGTGGTATAGTGACAGAAATCTCATACCATATGGTTTTATAGACTGAAAGTATAAATGATTTTAGAAAAGCTAATGTAGAGATTCCTGAAAATGATTATTATAATATAGGGTCTCCCTAAAAGTCTAGGCACAGATTCCTTGAAGGTGACTGGGTAGCCAAGCCATAACTGACTAAAAAGTTTATTAGGTTGTTTCAAGGTACAATTCTGACCTTTTGAGGTTGCTATTAACTAGCACAATCACATTCCTTGGTGCCACTGTTAGGGAACAGGATCCTGGGTGGTAAGGACCATTGGACTGATTGCTGGACTCTTTTTCATTAAACAAGCATTTATTAAAGGCAAAATATATGCATAGGTCAGAACCAGATGTGTACCTCATTGTGTGAAGTGCTAGAGACACACAAAGACAAATAAGCCCACAATATTGTCCTCTAGGAGCATATGGTATGGTTGCAGTGATGTGATGTACATAAGCAACTGTAATATATTAGTGTATAAGTACATGAGGGAAGTAAAAAATGGAAAATGCTATGAGTTCTGATGAAAAAAATTATAGGTTCATAAGATTTATCGGTGATAGAGACTTTAGAGATTATCTGCTTCACCCTTTTCATCTTGAAAATAGGGAAATGAAGGCCCGGAGAGGTGAACAGATTTGCCCAAGTTTATTATTGGAAGGGCATGGAGGGAGGTGGCATTTTAGCTGGGACTTGAAGGATGGGTAGGATTCCTACAGGCTAGGATTTGGGAGAGAGGGTGTTCTAGGCCCTGTGAAAGTGATAGCTGGGGATATAGCAGCAATTTAGATTTGAAGATCTTTCCCATCCATTAGTAGGCCATGTGAACCTGCTTACTTCACAGGAAGCCTAAGTCACATGTGGTAGGAGGAGTTTCCTGACAGGAAAAAGAAGTTAAGTCACAGGAAAATGCTGAGAGAGAGAGAGAGAGCGAGCGCGAGCACAAGCAGTTATGGCTGCTAATGGCAGTCATAGTTAGAGCCGAACAGACTGACTTAGCTGTACTGTGAGTTTGTTTTTGGGAAGACCCCCTGTAGGGGGTCAGAGAGGTTTTGGGATGGTGAGGCTCCATGTTGTGTTATTATGTATGGAATGTTTTACTGCTCTGATACATTGGATAAATGGCTTGTGGGATCCGGTTCTCTGGTGTCTGAATGAATGGTGCCTTCTACGTGGAGAGTCTCGTGTATTTTGTGATACAGAACCACATAGGCATTTTGACAATTATCATCAGCATTGATATTATGGCCTTACTGATACATATGTAGAATGCGTTCAGGGAATAGCTCACTTTGGTCTATAAAGTATGCAAGAGAGAATAGTGACATAGGAAGTCTGGCAAGGTAGTTTGGAAGCAGCTAAGGAGGGTTTTGTGGTTGCAGCCACTCTGTCTTAACAACCTGTGGAGTCAACCACACAAGAGATACTTTTTGTAGGTATAGACTGATATCCTGCTCAGTGGGGAGAAGCAGGTTTAGTATAATATATAGCATTAGGCATTTCTTAGAAATGAATAGCATCGTAGAAGCAGGAGAACAATTTTTACATTAACAAGATTATAAACAACTTTGAAAGCATTAGGAACTCTGGTCAGCACAATGACAAGCCACGAACAAAGAATACTCATGATGGAACTTGCTACCCATTTCCTAATAGAAAAGTGATGGACTCAGAGTATAGAGGCACTGTGAAGTTAATTGGGAATAAGATCTGGGCTCGGGCTCCTCACTCATGAGAAAGATGTTGTGATTCTCTAGTCAAGACTCTGAGTGGCTGTCTGTTCAGAGCTTCCCAATTGCTCAGAGATAAAGGCTCTCTTGATCCAGTGGTGAATGTAAATTGTATATATATTATACACATATACATATACATACAGCTTTGCTTTGATTCAAGCAGTAGAGCCCTGTCTGTTGGTCTTTATTTCTCTTCTCTGTATTTTTTCTGTTTAATTAAAGAAGATGGTTGACACCTAAAATAGCTGTCTTTCCTTAGTAAAGTAGATAAAAGAACCTGCACTAGCAGCTGTCCTGGATATGCCAGTGTGGTTGCCATTACAGGCACACACACACACACACACATATACATATGTATATGTACATATTTGTATATATGCCTATGTATATATACATATCTATTTTGTATGTGGTTAGTGAGGGAATTTGTTTTATTTGGCAGGTCCATAATAGATTCTGTTTTTCTTGCACTTTCTATGTAGAAGGGAAATGGGAGGAAGAGAATGCAGACCTGAAAATAAAATTAAACTAAATTAAACTTTAAAAAGGAAATAACTAGTATGATAAAAAACAAAAACAGGAGTTCCACAAAAGGACACCATTTTGTCCTCCGTGCCCTCCATCAACAATATTTGGAGATCATTTAGGGTAAATTATGTTTGAAAATCCTAATCTACCAACAGATAATTGAAGAAAAGAGCTAACCAATTACCATCTCTTATCACATAGGGAAAATAGGCTGATAAGAGGGAATGGGACATAGGTCTATGTGAATTTTAATGGGAGAGAAGGAAAAGTGACATAATTTGATAATATCTGAGTGCTGTCCAAGCCTGTGTGTCCCATTGCCATGTGTGCATGGGTTTAGGGATACAAAACTAAAGTAAGCCTCAGTGGTCATGTTTGCCTGGGACCCATTCTAGATGATGATGGTTCATCTTATTTTCTGACAGTGTAGCATATCATGGAAAGAATACTGGACTGGAGATGAAGATCCCTGGGTTCTGATTCTGGACCTTTTGCCTATTTGTTGTGTAGCCTTTGGCAGCTCGCTTAAGTACTCTGATTCTGTTTCCTCATCTGGGGCTTATAGTAGGTGATTGTAAGGGAGTTTCATAATTTGTTTTGCCCTATCCTGGAAGGTAGAGGATGGACTTGAGTCACACCACAGGTCTAGAAAGAACTGCTAGTGGTTGAATTTCACAGGCCATTCCTATGGAATCATGGGATTAGAACCCTAAAGCTAGAAGAGACCTTAAGAACTCATTTAAACAGCCCTATGTTTTCAGGCAGAGATCACATTTATACCATTTTGATTAAGTAGAAGAGAAAGGAGATGCTAGCCCACCCTAAGGTAAACCTTCTAAATTTTGAATCATTTTCTAATTCAGTCAGTTATATACTCATTCAAACTTAAGCTTTAATGATTTAGTATAAACCTGTTTCCAATTTTTCTTTTGTTTGCAGGAATAAGATCAATGAGCTAGAAGGGACTTTTGAAATCATCCAATTCAAATACTTCACTTTACAGATGAGGAAACTGAGGCCCAGAAAGGTCAAGTTTCTTGCCAAAGATCATACAGGTATTAAGTGGTAGAGTAATTCAGAACTCTTTCCACTGTACCAATGCTTTCTAGAGTGCTTTGATCCTGTTCTTGGTATGATAACTTGTCTTTATCTAATTCAGTTCAATAAAGCTTTATTCATCCAGTTTCAACAAACACTAAGTAGCTGTTGTGTGTCCATCACTGCCCAAAATGTCCCTTAATCTCACGGACATTATGGTAGCTGGATTGATGAGCATTACCAAATCCTGGGTGATGCAATAAGAAGCAAGTTAATTGCTTGGACTTAGCTGGAAACGAGAGGTGTCTAGGTCCTTGGAGAAATAGATTGTAAATAAAATTGGTCCTGGTAAGTTAGAATTGAGAAGCAGTGTGGTAGAAGGGAGGAAAATGGTATTTGGAGTCAAAGGACTTAGATTCAAATTCTGACTATGCTTCTCTGTGCTCCTGTGCCTCTGGCTAGGTAAGTCATTTTCTCTCAAGAACTTGGTTGCTAGATAATTTTTAATGGCCCTTGTGGCTCTGAATTGCATGCTCCTGAGTTTAATTCCTGTTTCATAACAACTTGTGTATGGTGATGGGCTTGAATCTTTCACACTCGAAATAGACAGAAGTCTGATTAAGGTGAAACATGGTAGAAAAACTTAAGATGTTATGGTGGATTACCAATTGCATATAAGTCAGTAATGTTATTAATGCTGATTTTGAACAGAGTAGTGAGGATGTAGAAAAAAAATTATAGCGTGAGGTAATTTCTGTCATGCTCAGCACTGGCCAGGTGCTTACTAGAGCACCAAGTAAAATTTCTGTTTCTACAACTTCAAGGATATAGGAAAATTGGACAGGGTTCAGCAGAATGCACCAAAATGATGGAATAAACCTTACAAAAACATTCTCAACGATTATTTACCTAAGAATACAGAAAGCTGAAAACAACTGAACACTAATGTTGTGGTTTAAGGTTACTTTTCATTCTACCCGTAGATTTAGGGGGCTCCTGGTTAAAATAGAGTCATAAAATCTTGGGAGTTGGAAGAGGTCATGAGGTCCGACCTCACCACAAGAGTTCTTTCCATAAAATCTCTGACAGATGCCCATTCAGCTACTAGAAAACAATTCATTATTTTCCTTGATCCAGAGCTCTGTTGGTGAGTAGGACATATCTGTCCAATGTATGTAGTATTGAAGCCTTTCTGATTTGCCATAAGCACTCTGTTTGAGCCATACTCAGTCACAGGATCATTTACTAAATTCTGCAGACAAAGCTGTAAGTTGCAGAATAGTTCCTGATCTTCACTGATAGAGCAGGTTTCCTCACAAGCAGGTCCCCAAGCTAATGAAATCACAGGTCTACCCCTCCAACTCACCATGTGCGAAGTCCACCGTTAAGTAGTTGGTAAGAAATGAAGATAATTACAACAGTTCCTATGTCCAGGACCTCACCATCCATCTAACGAGTGGGTAGGAAGAGGAAAATGTGACACCAGTTTGACTAACCCCCCAGTGCCTCATCCCATCCCACTATCGTGGTATAAGGGGAAGAGAACTAGATTTTTAGTTAGAAGATCTGAATTTGAATCTTGGCTCTGCCACTCACACGCTTTGTAACCTTGTGCGGTAACTTAAGCTTCTGAGCTTCAGTTTCCTTGTATTTGAAATGGGATGAATAATATCTGTCCTGTCTATTTCAAAGAGTTGTTGTGAGGATCAGGTAAGGAAGCTTTTATAAAGCAAGAAATAACACCCAAAGGTCTGACCATCAGTGATACAGTGATATTGCCACTGACAGGAAAGAGGAAAGTTAGAATGAGTCAGTTTTGAGGGCACAATAAATTCAATTTTGAACATGTTAAGTTTAAGATGCTGTCAGGACAGCCAAGAGAAGATGTCTAAGAGGTAGACGGAAATGTGTTTCAATCTTGGGACAGAGGAGAGGACTGGAAATATAAATTTGAGAACCTAGCTAATAGAGGTGTAAGGTAAAACTCACAAAATTGACTGACCACTTTATAAGTTTTAATTTAATTTTGTGAGTTTTAATCTCTCCAACTTTAAAGCCAGTTTTCTGAGTAATCTGAGATATTACAATGCCCTGTAGCCTTCATCATTTCTCTTTTCTTAAATATGTCCTTTAGGTTTTCTAGTCAGTTCTTTAAACAATCTGTGTTTGTCACATTTTATCTGAAAACTATGACTTCCTACTGAATTTTTTTCATAAATGTTTTTTGCCCTTTTCTAAAGCTAAACTGTTCACATATGGAAGAGACAATACCTTGCATCTGTAACAAGTTGATTTAATTCTTTTGTTCTTATATAATTGTTCATTTTCTGCCCCTTTTAACATAAGAAAAGTGCAATTCCTTACATTGATATTAGTTGAAACTATGGATGTAGATGAGATTGCCAAGGAATAAAGTACAGGAAGGGGAAAATGTCAAGGACAAAATCTTGGTCAACTCCCACTTAAAAATGACCCAGAGATGAGTGGTCAGGGAATTATGAAAACCAAGGAAATATGGTATCATGGAACCTTAACCAATTGTATAGTTCCACTTCTTTCCCTGGGATAGGAGGGAAGGAATAGAGAATGAGTGAAGCAAAAAGTTGAGCAGGGTCATAAGGAAAACCTCGTTCTACCCAATAAAGAAAGTCACTGCATTACATGCATGAGGGTGGGTGGGTTGGGGAGGTTTAAGGGCTTGAGGAGAAAGGAGAAGGTTTGAAGCAGTTGCTGTAGGCAAAGAGATTGGTGATCCTTTATTCTTATCATATTGATTTCCTAATTGCAATGAAGCCCCAGCTGTGATCATGCAGGCAGCATACATTTTAATGAATGAATCAGTTCCATTTTGAGACTTTTTCCAGCAATGCTTAGCAGCTTGGTAGCAGGATTAGATAAATCAGATGGAGGTTACCCAGATTTTTTTTAATTAATTTTTTATATTGAATTTAAACACCAAAGAGATTATTTCTATACATGCAGCCAAATGCATAAAAAAAGAGGATTCTGTATGAAACCGTCAGTCTCCATTTCATGCTGCTTGCATTATGAGTTTACCCACTTTTGAATATAAGCAGGGAAGGAAAGGGAAAAGGCCAAGGAGGCAGAGAATTCAAGGGTAGAGATAGATCATCGAAGTGGCTTCAAAACTAGATAAAGAGGCAAGTGAAGTAAGGGAAGGAGGAGAGAGAATGGAAGACTAGGAGGTAGAGGGACTCGAGGTCATGGAGGGAGTGAAGAGTAGGTTTGCTGTTAGTGAGAGAATAAAAGCACAGAGAAATTTAGGAAGTTGTAGTTAGACAATAGAATTTTGGTATTTCAGAATTGGAGGTGGGAATTTTAAGCCTTTTGGAGAGAGAGGGGATTGGGAAATTTATTAGCCCAAGAACACATTGCATTTATTCCCAACCCCATACCTTTATTCACAGTTCACAGTGAGCAGAGAGAGGAAGACTTGGGTTCACAGATCTAGAGCTAGAAGGGTCCTCAGAGTCCACCTACTCCCTCCTTTTACAATTGGAGAAGTAGAGTCCCAGGGAAGTTAAGTGACTTGTCCAAACCTGAGTCTACTGACTGCAAAACCAGCATTCTTTTTTCCACCCCACTGTGCCTCTCACTCACCTTGAATTCCTTTCCCTTTGCCATTTAAGGTCCAGCTCTAATTTCAGTTCCTTCATGGAACTTTCCCAACTATTATGGTCTTCACTGATTTCCTCCTCCACTTAACTCCTCCTGTAATGCAATTGAGCATCAATCCTATTCTGTTTTACCTTATGGATCAGATGTTTTGTTGGTCACTTTTATCCCTCCAGCTAGTTTGCAAGCTTCTTAGAGATTCAGACCTCCTCTGTGTAGCCTTACATTACCTAGCTCAGTGCAAGCAAACAGTAGCATAATAAATTGATTGATTTTGCCAAGAAAGCCATTTGCATGGCTGTGTTTCAGATGTTAAATGCTAAGCTGTCAAATGGAGATATATCAATAGTCAAGTATCCATGATTTCATCAGCTTTGGAACCCTGACTGTAAATTAGTCTTAGAGAGTTTTCTGAGATTCAGAATGCTTTGCTCCTGGTTACACACTGCCCTCATGTCAAACAGAGATGTCACTATATTATTCTATGTTATATTATATAGCACAATATATATTTTATAGTATTATATGCTTAGGAACTAACAGGTCAGAGAGACTAACTTGGCTTTGAGGCAATCACTTGCCAAGCAAGCTCCATTCTTACACCTTCAACTGCCTATGGGAGTAGAGAGTCCTACATGTTCCACTGGCCCCTTAAACTCAACAGGTACAAAGCAGAGCTTATTTTACCACCTCCAACTTGTTTTGCTGCCTGATTTCAAAATTTTGTGCTCAGCACCACAGTTAAGCCAATCTCCCATGTTTTAAGCCTTTGGACTGTTCCGTTCCCCGTACTTCTCTCATCCAAGCACTTGTCAAGCTTGGTTGATTTTCCCTCTGAAAAGTCTTTTATATCCTTGCTTTCTTCTTCATTCCCAGCACCCTAATACAAGGCATCATTGCTGCATGGACTATTGCAATGGCCCCCCCCCCCCCCAATTGGTCCATTTCCATTTTTTTCTGTCTCCAAACAATCTATCACACCACTGTTGGTCGAATCCTTCTTATGCATAGAACTGGTTATAGAATTCCAAGATTTAGAGCTTGAAGGGAACTTGGAGGAGGAGCTTTATAAATACTTAGTCGGTATTGATTAAGTAGAAAAAATCTAATCTTCTCATTTTATAGATGAAGTCACACGGGTAGAAAATGGCATAGCCAGTATTTGAACTCAAGTCCTCTTTCTCTACATCCCACTGCCTCAGTCATTCTGTTCTGCTCAGAATGCTTCTTATCGCCCACCTTTTGCTGAGCTTTCTACTACTTTAAGGCCCTCTGGAATCTGGTGCCACCCTGTCTTTCCCTTCTTCCTACCAGGTAGTCTAAACTCCAGTCAAACGGGATGAGTTGTTTTCTGTACATGCCCCACACTTTACCATTTCTGCGCCTTCATCAAATGAGATTTTTGTAAAAATGCTTAGGTGGCTTCCAAGTTAGGATTCAAGTCCTGTCTTTGACAACTTGTTGGTGTGACCCTGGTCAAGGCACTTAATCTCTCAATGGCTCCAGATGATTCTCCAAAGTTATAAAATATAGAACACATACTGATCCAAATCAATAGAGTGAATTTCCTTTCTAGAGGATCCTTATGACAATGAAATTACAGGGTTGTTCCCCAAAAGGGACCTTAGAGGTCTCATTTTACAAATGAAGAGGCTCAGGAGACTGAGGCCCAAGAGATGACCTATTATAGTGGTAGTATAGGTTGTAGTAGCTTGGTGCTTTAGTGGATAGCATGCCTAGTTTGGAGTCAGGAAGATCTGAGTTCAAATGTGACCTCTGATACTATGTTACCCTGGACAAGTCACTTACCTTCTGTCTGTCTCAGTTTTCTTAGTGGAAATAATAATAGTACCTACCTCCCAGGGTTGTTGTGTGGATCAAATGGATAACAGTTATAAAACACTTAGCACAGTGCTAGGCACATAGTAAGCACTGCACAAATACTGCTTTTTATTGTTGTGGTTATTCAGCAGATGTGGCATTCAAACTCAGGCCCTCTGACTCCAAATCTGGAGCTAGTTCCTCTATACAACACTGCTCCATCACAAATGGATGATGCATCCAGGGAAGAACTGGTTGTAAAATAGTAAATTGCTTTTTTTTTGCCCCTGCCTCTAAAACAGTCTTTAAGCACCTAAATATAGGACTTTTGTTAAATTGAAATTTACCCTTGTAAAATTATATTTCTTTATTTTTTTAAGCAACAAAAAATGGTTTTTAACATTTTGCCATTTGAAAGTGCAAATCATAAGTGTTTATGAAAGGTTCACTGCAGTATATGAATATAGCATAAATTTCAATATCTCAAATATCCCCCTATCCAATGCCTTTTTTCATGTTATTCTTCTTGATCCCTAAAGCATTTGCCATGATAACTGTTTTCCCCTTTCTGAAACCTTCTTCTCCCTTGGCTTCTGTGATGGTGTTTTTCTCATGGTTCTCCTCCAGCCTCCTTGGTTGGTTCCCTATCCTCTTCCTTCCTGTCCAACATGGGTTCTGTCCTTAACCCTTTTCTCTATCAATGCTCATTCTCAGTAAACTTATCCACTCCCAAAACTTCAATATGCAAAGGGCTCCTAAATCCTTTTTCTATTTTCAATTTCTTCTGTAACATTAGTCTTATTATTTCTAACTACTGGATTCTCCCAACTGAACATCCCAATGGCACTTAACAATGATTTACTGATTTTATCTCCAAAATATCTCTCTTCCACTAACTTCCTGGTGTTTCTTTTGAAGATACCACCATCCTCCCAGTGACTAAAGCTTATAAACTCAAGGTTACCTTTGACTCTTCCTCTCTCTCCTCCCCTCCCCACCAATCAGTGATGAAATTCTATCCTTTTTATCTGTGTAATGCATCTTATATCGAAGCCCTCTTAACATTACATTTTAAATATTGTGAAAGACACAGAAGAAAGGTCAATATGCCTTCCCTAGGTTTCCTGATTTTTTTTTGCATCCTCTTTTAAAGGATACCCATTATCTGATTAAAAATTATATTTTGAGGTATGACATTGATTTTAATTTTCCTTCCTGAGTTTTAACATTTCCAGCTACTATCCCTACTGCTTTATATTCTACTTTTCTAAGGAAGTATATTCTACTTGCTAAGGTAGATATACCTCATGTGTAAAAATTTTCACTCATCTATCTCTTAATTCTTTGTTATACATCTCTTTTTTTCTTGGTATCCAAGCACCCTCCAGACATTACCTCATTTATTTCCCATCCTGAAGGATTCTTTCTTCAATTTTTAAATGAGATCAGAGGTCAAGTCATGTCCAGGGTCAGAAAATGAGATAATATTGAAGTGTTAAATAGAATTGAAAACACTAAATAATCAGTTTGTACTCTTAACCATCTAATTTTTTTTATACGCCGGAACAAGGAGGAGGAATACTGGAATACATGTGAATGAACAAAAATCATGAACTATTTTTTAAAAAAACACCTTTTGTAAGAAAATGTGAATTTTACATATTGGGCAAGAGACAAATATATAGAAAAAGAGTAAGTTGATGTTCAAAGAAATAAGGCTCAAGGTCAGTTATTTGGAAATCCATTTTCTGCACTGCCAAAGTGATTTTTCCATAGATGTGAACATCTGACCATATCATTCCTTTACTCAACAAACTCTAGTGGCTCCCTATTGTGTCTAGGATCAAATATCAGCTTCTACTCAAATTTACTTACAAGGTCCTTCACATCCTGACCCCAGGCTATCTTTCCAGCCTTCTTACATATGATTCTCCTTCACACAGATTGTGGCCAGCCAACTTGTCTTCTTACTATTCGTCATTCACAGTATTAAATTTCCCACCCCTGTCCCTTTGTACTTTCTGTCCTTCCAGCCTAGAAATGTACTCTCTCCTCACCTCTGCTGATCGAATCCTTCACTTCCTTCAAGACTCAATTCTAACACTACCCTGCCTTCTAAATAAAGTGTTTCTTGATTTCCCCAACTACTGGTGCACTCTATCCCTAGCTACCTTATATTTAGTCATATTTATTCTTTATCCAGTCTTATATTCTTAAATATCTTTATATACTTATGCATGTACATGTTATCTTGTCCGGTAGAATATAAGCTCATGAAAGTGGAGATTGTTTCTTTCTTTTTTTTTTTTTTGGTATCTATATTCCCACTGTCCAAGACGTGAGTGCAGGACCAAGACATTTGTGGATATAGTATAGTTAACTTAAGTTCCTTTTCAATGAAATGTTTATGATGATATAAGAAATTGACTCAACAATTATTAAAATTATAGCTAGCAAGAACCCTAGGGAATAGGTAGATCTATTGCTTAATTTTACAAATGTTTAAACTGAGGCCCAGAGAGGTGTACTGACTGGCTTAAAGTAATGACGGAATGCTGTTCACTAATTTTCATCTATTAACACATGTCAGAGTGCTAACTAAACACTCGAAAAAAATAGCAAAACATGAATAGTTCCAGTGTCTGTCCATGAAGTAAGAAATAGAGCTATATGAAGCATTATTATTGGCTTTGGGCCTAAAAGAAGGATGCGTGGAATCAAGAATGGAACAGCCATGGCATGTGTGTATTTTTCCTTGTCCATGCTTGTTCATCTTCCCCAGAGTCTCACTTCTGCTAGCCCCTTGATTTTGGAGGACTTGGGTAGAAATATTACATATTCGGTCCTAACCTTCTCAATGCTAAAGTAAGGATAATAATAGTACCTTCCTCCTAGGGTTGTTTCGAGGAATAAATGAGGTAGTATCTGTAAAGTGCTCAGTACAGTGCCTAGCACGTACAAGGCATTATATAAGTGATAGCTGCTATTATCATTATCATCCATTTTTAAAGAGTACTGGGTTAAGAGCCAGGGCTCTGTGACTAGTCTTAAGCAAAGAAGCATAATCTCTCTGAGCCCCAGTTTCCGTATTGACGCACAACTTTTTGGAAGAAAACTTCAGATTGCTAACCACTGCCTTTGATGAATTTGGGAGTTCCATCCTTGCTTTCTAGGGTAATCAAGAGCGGGGCATAGATTCCCTTCAGGGTAGAATTAAGATATGTTAAAAAAGTTTCATCTTCTTCCTGTCCAAAGTCTAATAGATTGATGTGTGTTCCTCAGGAGGCACTTTCCAGACAAGGTACTCTATTATTCTAGGATGCTTGGATAATACACAGGAACTAAGTAGGCATTAAGGACTGAGGGGAAGGAGCCTTAGTTGTGGAAAGGTGACTCTGCCTAATATATTGTAATATAGACATAGTTAAATGCTGGAAGCTTGGGGGCATTCTTGGCTATTCTGGGACTGTCTCCCTATGGCAAGCCTGTTACAAGGAAGATATACTCTAATGCAGGCACTCTGAGGTAATGGATGCTGGTCTGTTTATTGCAATACCAATGCTGTTTATTTGTGGGAAACAGGGGATCTGTTTTATCCTTGTTTAACCATCACCGGGAAGCAACGTTTCTTTTTTGGGGGGTGCCTCTTTCTTTATCTTGGGATGAGGTTACAGGGCTTCACAGAGCTAAGCTTTGCTAGAGATTGAAACACCTGTTATTTATTTGAGCAGACAGACATTTCTCCTGTTTACACCGTCAGACTCCTTGTGTTTGGAGTGACCAGCTAGGGAAGGTAAAACCAGTACCCTACTTTGGCTCTCTTCTTGGTCATCTCTGGAACTTGGAGAATGGGCAGGCACCCTGATCAGCTGGCTCTCTTTATCCTCTGCCACTACCCTTCTTCCCCCCGTGTTACAGCAGACATAATCCTAGCTCCCACTCCCCTTTGCCCTGTCATTCAGCATCAACATCTGCAGAAGTAAAAATCCTTTCCTTCCTGCAGCTCTCTGTATTTTCATCCCTATTTACCTCAGAATGATTTGGGGGGAGGAAAGAAAAGAAGATTTGGAAGAGCCACTTTGGAGATCATGATAGTCTGTTAGGGAAGAATAAAATGATTGCCATGCAGCAATGAAGGCACCCTTCTTCAGTCTTGCTTCTCTTCTGCTCTCACCATGTGCCTTCTGGGAACCTCCTCCTCCAGTTTTGTTATTTTTGTTTACACACTTCCTTGAGTCCCAGATCTCTCCATGTTCTTTCTGGATCCTTGTGATAATGCAAACTTGGCTCTCTCTAGAAGACATTGCATCCATGGCTCACCTTTCCTGTATTGGATACTTTTTCTTTTCTCATGCCTTCCATGGACCAGGAGAAAGGATAGGCACAGCCCTTCTTCCTGAGCTACTCAATAGCTACCACTACTCAGAAACGTCGTCTTCTTGGAGTTTAAATCCATTCTTTTATGTAATTTGGCCTAGATCCTTTGCTCTTTATCCTTTCTCAAGACATTCAGTGCTCGGTTCTCAGTCTTCCTTTCAACCTTTCCTCTCCCCCTACTCCCTTGTACTTAGGGACTTTAATATACATGTCAGTATTGCACTGAATACCCTGACCTTCCAGTGTGTTCATCAGTTTCTTCAGCTCTCATCTCTTAAAACTTCAGTCCACCTAAGACACCCACAGGGACGTTCATACTCAGTGATGTAGAGGCCCCTACAAATTTATGTTATCTGATCTCAATCTGCCACATGCAATCCTTTTATTTCTCCCTGTTTGTCTCTCTTTCACACTCTCTTTAATCGAGATTTCAAACCATCTCTTCTCTCCTGGACCCTCCATACCATTCTCTTCCCCTTCAGTCTCAAAAATGATAATACCTGCTACTTTACTGAGGAAATCAAAGCCATCTAACATTAGTTTTCTCCTTTGCTACTCCATGCCTTGAAATGCTGCTACATAATCATCCATTCTCTCTTCCTTTATTCTAGTCTCTGAGTGAGAGATGCCAAGGTATACCCCTTTTGATCTGATCCCTTCCCATCTCTTCTGGGAGCCTATGCCCTTGATCATTCCCTAGCTTTTTCTCATCTTCGAGGTTTCTGTATCTGTTGGCTCCTTTCTTGTTGCCTGCAAATATGCTTAGGTCCCATCTCTCCTTCTTCAAGCTATCATTGTATATCTCTTTTCCCTTTCACAGTCAAACTCTTTGAAATGATTGCCTAACCTCGTTGCCTCCATTTTCCTCATATCTCACTAGCTCAGTCTGACTTAGATCTCCATCACTTGACGGAATCTCTCTTCAAAGTTGCCGATCATTTTAAACTATTAAATCCAGTGGTCTTTTCTCAGTTTTCATTCTACCTGATCTCTGTGCATCATCTTAAACTGTTACAGATCCCTTCTTATTGGATATTCTCTTCTTCCCATGCCTCTGTGACTCTTTTCTTTCATAGCATTCCTCTTACTTGTCTACACCTTCCCCTCAGCTCCATTTCCTGGATCATCATCCATCTCTTGACTATTAAATGGGGGTGTCAAAGCTATTTACTAGGCCCTCTTCTCATCTTTTTCAGTAATCTTATCAGTTCTCATAGGTTCAATTCTCTTCCCTACACAGTTGATCCCAAAACGTATAGTATTTCCAGCCCTAATCTCTCTTGTAAACTTCAATCCCATATTATCAGCTACTGGATATCTGGACCTGAGTGCTGAATTGAAAACTCAAACTCAACGTATCCAGTCTCTCTTCCAAATTTCCCTACTTCTATTGATGTCTCACCACCCTTCTGGTCCTTCAAGTTTGAAGGGTCAGAGACATCTTTGACTCTTCCTTGTTCCTTACCTCCCATATCCATTAACTTACCAAGTCTTGTTAGTTCTACCTTCTGACATATTTTGCATTGATGCTCTTCTCATTGACAGCCACTGCAGTTCTTTAGGCCCACACTATGTTTATTCTGTACTGTTGCAGTAGCCTCCTGATGGATGTCTAATCTCTCCCCTTTTCACTTCATCCTTCAATCAGCAGTCAAATTAATATTCCATAATTGATCTAACCATGTAATTGGGGCAGCTAGGTGGCAGTAAATAGAGTACTGGGCTTGGAATCAGGAAGATCCATCTTTCTGAGTTCAAACCCATCCTCAGACACTTGCTAACTATGTGACCCTGGGCAAGTCACTTCACCCTGTTTTCCTCAGTTCCTCATCTGTAAAATGAGCTGGAGGAGGAAATGACATACCACTCCAGTATCTGTGCCAAGAAAACCCCCAAATGGGGTCACAGAGAGTCAGACACAACTACGAAATGACTGGACAACAATAACAACAAAACCATATAACTTGCCTGCTCAAAAACCTTTAGTACCCTCCTTGCATCTAGGATAAAATGAAAACTTCCCATTCTAGACTTTAAAGACTTTCAGAATCTATCACCTCCCTTTCTAAAATTAACTTCTATTACTCCCCTTACCATACTCTATGGTCCATCCAAACTGGCCCGCTTACTGTTCTCCAAACTGGATATGTCATCCACCATACTCCTTGTTTTTGTCTCAGGCTTTCCCCCACATCTGGTGTATATTCCCTTCTGAACACCTTGGAATCTCCTGGTTCCTTCAACTTTCTGATCAGGTGCCCATTCTTTTCCCAAAGCCCCTCCCTGCCATTAATCTGGCTCTCCTGAAATTATTTTTTACTTACCCACCTGTGGACCAGTTGTGACATCCTCATAAGAGCAAGTATCTCAAGGGCAGGGACTTTTTCATTTTTGTCTTTGTATCTTCCGCATCTAGTATAATGCTTTACACAGTGTAGGTGATTAAAAAATACTTGGTGAATTGAATCTGTAAAATGAAAAAGCTAGGGCTGGAAGGCAATTTTGTTTTTTCTTCTTTCATTACTATTTTTATTAGTAACAGCCAACATGTGAATAATATTTAGATTTTTAAGGTGCTTTCCCATCTGTTCTCATCTTTACACATAATCCTGTGAGGTACATAGAAGTCATTTAAGAGGTGAAGAAATTGTGGTTCAGTGGGGTTAAGTAACCTGCTAATTACTGCCAGAACCCATATTAGAAGACTGTCTCTCCTGATTTGTACATCCTTATTTTTTCCATGAAGGTCATAATCCCTCATGAACAAAGTATGGCAGGGAATAAGATATAACAATTAAAAAAAAAGAACAGAGTAGAAAAGTAATGAAAGACCACGAAAGGGAAATATATAAAGGAATAAGAACCAGGATCACTAAACTCAATCTTTCGAGAGACCAACAGATGATGTTTCTAGTAGTTGCTATCAAGACAGAGATGTAATTATTGAATCTCAATTTTAATTTCTTTTGTATGTCATTTGTATTTTGTATTTGCCGTTGTATTTTGGGCTTCTTGTTCTGTTCATTAATTTTAGCTTGCTCTTTTGGTCTCTGCTGAGTGTAGATGAAAATAGATGAGAATAAGTGAGTATTCTAAGTCTTTTTTTAACAGCCTTGTATAAGTCTTTTATGAGAATAATAACTATAAGATGGAAAGAAAATATCTCTGAGTTCTAGCTGTGCATTCCCTCTGATTTTTTTCCCCAACATACAAAATTTGACTTTGAAAGCATTTCTGAACAGATTCTCAGCCAGATTTGGAAATGGAAGGGTAGGGAGAAAGTTCATTCTAACCAACATCTTGATTCAAACATCTAGAAAAATGTTAAAGAAAATATTTATGAATTGATATAATTTCCCAACTTACTAGGTCTCAAAAATTTGTGTAACACCTTTAAGGCATTAAGACCTATGTGGTATAAGACTGATAGAATCATGTGGTATTTTGGAAAGAGCACAGGTCTTAGAGACAGAAGAGATCTGAATTGGAATTCCTCATCCAGCACTTAGCTAGCTATCTGACCACGAACCCTTAGCTTCAGTTTATCATTAGCAAACTGAAGAGAATAATAGCACCTATCTCATAGGGGGTATTGTAAAGAGCAAATAACAGATAATATTTAAGGCACTTTGAAAATCTTAGGTGCTATATAAAAATTGGCTATTATCATATTTCCTGAGTTAAGACATAAAGTACTTTCATACCTTTCTTAATGTGTAAAAACCTCATTATAATGCTTATTATCTGATTTCTCATGGCAGGAGGACTAAAACTTCTGGAGTACAGTTTTAGCAAGGCATGTGTACTGTTTTGGGAGAGGTAGTAGCCAGAGCACTGTACTGGGAGTTAGGAGGCCTGGCTGTGTGATTTTGGGTAAGAGCCTTCACCTTCCTGGGCCTCAGTTTCATCATCTGTAAAGTGATGAGGTTGGCCAAGATATTCTCCAAGGCATAACAATCTTTTAATCTATATGCATTAAAAAAATCTTTTAAACTTAACAAACCAAAAGGAAAACACTCAAAACTTATCATTCTACCAGCAGAAAAACTATTGTTTGGTCAGAGCATATAATAATATTCAAGTCCTCAAGCTTAAATATTAAAATTTATGTAAATCCACACCATGAAGTTTAGGTCATTGACTGGAGTGGTATGTCCTGGAATTTCCATGTGTTCATTAAGACCTCATAAGGGCATAATCTAAGGTTCTTATTTGGTACTGCCAAAACATGAGTTTTTGTCTCATGACATTGCAGGAGATACTTTTCTTTAGTGATAATGTTTTAAATGAGAGCTATGTTCTTAGAGGGCTAAAATTTGAACTCTAAAAGCTTGAAATTGATTTTCTTAGACTTGAAACTGTAATAGATAGTGCACTGGATTGGGCAGGGATACTTGGCTCTGCTAAGAGACTGAGTTGTGGAAATCTAAAATCCTAAGTTTTTGGAGGGATCCCTGAGATTTGTAGTTGGTGGACAGCCATTGGAAAAGGGGAAATTTCATCTGGATGGAGTCGTTTATACAAGACAAGAAATAAACATAAATGTCCACCCTCCAAAATATCATAGGATTATAGATTTAGAGCTGGAAGGGAACTTAGAAAATTGTTAGTCCAGCCTCTCATTTTCAAGGACCAAGAGAGATTATTTGTAGAAACTGAATGGGTGATGGGAAGAAACTCCTAACAATAGGCTTTAATATGCTACTGATTTTAAAAAATAAAACATCTTTACTGTATTGACATACTTTCTTTAAAAAATTGTAAACCCAACTATTTATTAAAGCATAAAACCAAAGACATACTGAATGAGGAATAGAATAAAGTACTTTTGTTATGGCAAGAATGACTTTTGGTCAAAATTAAAATCATTGTTAGCTATTTTATTTACTTATCAATAGGCTGTACCATAAAAGATTTTTAAAAATTGTGGCATTAACTATACAGTTCCTTAAATTGTTTTTTTCCTATATATGTACAAGGCACAATTGAGTTTTTTGATAAGTATCCCATAGGATGATTCATCTGGAAACTTAAAAAAAATTTCTTCTTAATGTGGGTTACTGCTTGGAGAAATTTATTCAGGCAAAATATCGTTAGCACATGGTTTTGGTATGAGGGAGACTTTTAAATCCCCCTATAATGGTTAATGGTCTTCCATGGGACTAATGAGGAATAGGTTATGAAATGTCTTTTTGAATCTTTAAAATATGACTGACATCTACCTGTATGGGTTTTGAGAGGGGATCAAAGTCTACACTTTCTCAAAATGTTTTCTAGTCTGTGATTCTTTGAATATAACTTTATTTGTATTTCACTAAATAGGTATAATATAAAATTTGAATGGTGGGGGATAATGAGCAGAGAGTGAAGCCATCAATAAAAATAGAAGATAGAGAGGAAGGAAGAGATGATGACTTTTAGTTTTATTAGTTTTCTTGGTTACCTGTTTCCCTTCTCAAAATGCCACAATGCCACCTAGAATTTGTATCATTTCCTTTTTTCAGGGCTATGTTGCCTTGGATAAGGAAAACTTAGAATACATTTCAGAGGTCTGGCTGTGCTCATTTTGATTTTACTGGCATTTCAGTTGTTTGCTGCTGTCTTGGTTTCAGAGATAAAACTTGATGATTGTTTTGGGAGTTCTTATATTAATCCTTTTTTAAAAAAATCTATTACTAGTCAACGTAGTTGTAGCTGAATTATATGCCATAATGGAAGGGAACCATGGCAAATATGTATCCAAAATGGAGTAATCAAAAAATTATCCTTGTGTAGCTTTGTAATTAAATGTAGGAAATATTTTGTAATAGGTTTACCTGTCTAATTGTGTTTTGCTTAGCCTAATGATTAAATTAGTGTCCATTCCTTAGGCACACTGAGCATAGGAAACAGCAAGAGGATTAGATTGTGTCGGGCTGAGATTATGTAGTTAGCATATGTAATTTGTAATCTGGGTAATAGTTGAAGAAGAAAAAGGTGAAGAGCATGTAGATCTCTACAGAACAAGTATCCGATTCTTGTTGTACATCATCCCTTACTTATGAACATTCAGGTTTTCCCACTCCCATTGTCAAGGTTCCAGGAGATATATCCCTTCTTCCCCATCCTAGCACTTAGAATTTTACTAGAAATAATGTTAGAATGATGGTCAGGGGTAGAGAAGGGTATTGTGAGAAAGGTGTTTTAGGATTTAAGGAACATTTTAGGTTAGGCATGTTTTGTGGCCTGGCCTGGGAATCTAATCTGTAACATTGTTTCTGCAGGAAAACACATCTTCTGGGCACTGCTATTTTTCTACAAGCTGAAGAGCACTTACTCAGTGGGAAACATTTGGAATATATTCTTTTTCTCCATAAAAAATGATGAGGATAGATTAACCTTTTTCAGAGGAGAATCTACTTGTAATTTCTGACAGATCTTAAGATCACTCGTGGGAGTTAGGAGCTAGCTCTCTCTCTCTCTCTCTCATTTGTCTCTCTGTAGTTCTTTCCTGGTGTCTCTTGTTTTTGTAGGAGAAGGGAGTGGTGGTTACCTAAGTTAGAAGCATGGGGAGGAGATTGTGCCTGCCAAACCTGCAATTAACCAAGCTGGTCTTCAAAAATCTAATGAATGAGGAGTCTAACTTAGTATTTTTGTGCTGCCTTGCAATTTAATTCATCCACAAATCCATTCAATAGACTAGTAACCTCTCTATGAGGAAATGGTTACTTGGTTTATTTATGGTTTTACAGAGAAAGTAAAAAGGAATGGAATAAACTTAACTTATTCTATAACATATTATATTTTTTGTGCTTCTTTTTGGAATCATTTAAATCATCCTACCTTTTTTTCTTTCCTTTAATAAGTACCAAAAGTGCATGAGAGGCAGTATAATGTAGGGAAAAGACAAAGGAACAAGCTTTTGTTAAGCACCTACAATGTCCCAGGCACTTATCTTTTAGTGTAGAGGAAAGAATACTGAATTTGGCGTCAGAGGACCTGATCTTGAATCCCTATTCTTTTGTTTACTACCTATGTGACTTTGGGCAAATTAATTTACTTTCTTAGGCCTCAGTATTCTCATCTTAAAAATGAAGGGCTTAGAATAAATTATGGGTTCTTACCAGAGGTCCTTGGATAAAGTTAGATGGGAAAAAATCATCTTTATTTTCACTAACCTCTTGTTTTAGAGACTCCAATATCCTCGTTTGGCTAGTTTAATTTGCTAGAGCATTCTCTAAGTAATCCCGAGGTCATGGTCTCAGTCTGCTTTGTACCTATTCTATGACCAGAGACTGAAGTTCCAGCCAACCAAAATTGTTGTTCAGTCATATTCAGTTCTCTGTGACTGCATTTTGGGGTTTTCTTGGCAAAGTTACTAGGGTGGTTTGCCATTTCCTTCTCCAGCCCATTTTACAGATGAGTAAATTGACGCAAACAGGGTTAAGTGACTTGCCCAGGGCACCACAGCTAGTAAGTATCTGAGGTCACATTTGAACTCCAGACCTGGTACTCTATCTACAATGCCACCTAGCTGCCTAACCAGTGTAGGCTTTTGGGCATATATGGATCAGGACCGATCTCATTGTTACAACTGCTAGGATGCAAAGCACAACCCCTATGGAAGGAGAAAACAGTGTGGTAGAATGGGAAAGGAGCTTCAAATCCCACTTCAGATGCTTCTTACCTGGATGACCTTGAGTATGTCACTTGACCTCTCTGGGCTTCACTTAATATTTAAATAGGGGTGAATGGGGAGGGGATGTATTAAATGGCTTCTGAGCTCTCTTCTAGTTCTAGATCTGGGATCAGTCAGAAGGACCATCTTTTAACATAGATTCATAGAGGTCATCTGGTCCAATCTCCCATACCATCCTCTTTATGGCGTCCCCCATAGGTGGTCATCTAGCCTCTGCCTGAACACTTCTAGTAATGGAGAACTTGCTATATCAAAAACCATATCACTTCGATTTTTGGACATCTTTATGTGCTGATTTCAAATTTGACTCCCAACAGTTTTCACACATTGGTCCTGTCCTTCTGGAGCCAAATGGAATGTCAAATCCAGCTTTCATATTACATCTTCTCAACTATTTGAAGATGATTACTTTCTTCCTTTCTTCCTTTGAAGAAACATTCTCTGTTCCTTCATCCATTCCTCATATAACTAGGTTAAATGGTTTCTAGAACCTTTATTATCCAGGTCACCCTTTGAATATGTACTAGTTTATCAGTGCTCTGTTTAAAATGTGGAGCCCAGGCTTGAACATAAGACTTTGAAGTTAGTGTAACCAGTAAGACTATTAGATAATATACTTGTGTTAGATAATATACGGTTGCAGCCTAAGATCAAATTAGCTTTGGTAGTCACCTTATAATGTTGTCTCACATTGGGCTTATTGTTGTTGAATCATGTCTGGCTCTTTGTGACTTTATTTAGGTTTTGCCTGGCAAAGATACTGGAATGGTTTACCATTTCCTTCTTCAGCTCATTTTAGAGATCAGGAAACCAAAGCAAATAGAGTTAAGTGACTTGCCCAGAGTCACACAGCTAGTGAGTGTCTGAGACTAGAGTTGAACTCAGGTCTTCCTGATTCTAGGCCTGGTGTTCTATCCACTGTGCCTCCTAGCTGTCCCACATTGAGCTTGGATTCAATTAAAAACACTAGGTTGTTGGGCCTCCCCACTCCCCCCATTTCCCCCATCCCCCACCTAGTCTTCTAAAAATCACTTTCAAGTTAGGTCTCCTCTATTCTGTACTCATGCAGTTGATTTCCTTAACCCCAATATAGCATTTTACATTTTCCTGTTAAGTTTTATTTTGTAAGTTTTGCTCCATTTTTCCATTCTACAGGGTGTTCCTAAAGTCTGAACACATAGGCAGAAAATGCATATTTTTCAAGAAATGAAATGAATGCAATTTTCAACCACATTTTATTTAATTGGAATATTAACAAATAACATCTTCAATATGATTTCCATCATTTGTGATGCAAAAGTTGATGTGCTTTGCAAGATTCATGTGAACTCGATGCAGTAACTCCACATTGCTGTCAATTTTAGCACATTCACTCTTTATGTGTTCAATCAAGTGTGTTGTATCTGTGATTTTCATTGAGTACACCTTTTTCTTTAGCATACCTCAGAAAAAGAAGTCAAGGGGGCTAAGATCTGTTAATATTCCAAATATTTCAAAATATGCATTTTGCCTATGTGTCCAGACTTTAGGGACACCCTGTATTGAGGAATTCTGAATCCTAGTTTTGTTATACATTGTATTAGTTATCCTTCCCAGCTTTGTGTCTTCTGAAATTTGATAACCATATGTTCATCTAAGTAATTTAATAAAAATGTTGAACAGCATAGCTACCCTGTGAGACCTTGGAACAAATGACAATCTCTTTGGTACTAATTTTCCTCATCTGTAATAACAGGATAGTGGACTAGTAATAAATGTTTATTGATTGACTGACTAGATAAACTTTGAGGTCCCCTCCAGCTATTCTCCTAAGATGGGGCCATTAGTTTGCAGGACCCTGTGATATGTCATTAGAAACCTTCCATTAATCAATGTTTTTGGACAAGGTAATTCAACCAAATATAGCTCCTGCCAACCAAGGAATCATCTGGCCCATAATACCACGTTAGGATGTTATGAGAGATGTTGCCTTATTGAAATTTAGAAACACTGTGTACATAAGATTCCTTTTATTTGCTACTCTAGGCACAATATCGAAAAATGCTTGTTGAATTTAAAGTGGGGTTAGTTTGGCATGACTTAATAAAATTTTATATACCATTATTGATCACTACTTCCTTTTAAAGTCCCTTCTCCCTCAGAAAATCTGTGATTTTATGTATAATGTACAATGTGCAAACAATCTGTCTAATAATTTGCCCTAGAAATTTGTCAAGTATAAACTGTTAGGTCTCTAATTTTTAGGAATCTACCTTTTGTCCTTACTCTCTCTCATCCCACATATCCAAATAGTAGGTAAATCTTGTTAAATCTCACTGTACAAAAATCTCTTGTGCCTGTCTTCTCTCTGTATACACTGCCATGATCCCAGTGCAGATCCTCATCTCTTTGCAGTACCTGGACTGCTGCAATAGACTCCTGTTCAAACTCTCTGCCTCAAGATTCTCTTCTTTCTGGTCCATCCTGTACATTGCTGCAAAATTGATTTTCCTAAGGCACAGATGTGAATATGTCACTCCCCTGAACAATAAACTCCAGTGGTTTCCTTCTTACTGCTGAGATAAACTACACACTCCTCTTTTTGACATTTCATAACTTTGAAAAAACTTCTTTTTTCACTCTTTATAACTTGACTCTTACTTGAGATGTAATTTGTCAGGACCCAGAGATTTGAACTTATTAAAAAAAAAAACTAGGTGGTGTTTTTTTTTTTATTACAACATAATATCTTCTCTTTCCTTGGGATTTAATTTCTCCTTAACTGTGTTCTACTTTTTCCACTGTGAGGATCATTCTTGTTCCTAGAGGGAGGACACGCAGTAGAAGTTGAGTAGTTTTGCTTTCTCTGTCTCATCAATTAACATTAGACCATCTGCCCAAGCAGTGGGCCAATCCTCTTCCTTGTCATCCTTGCACCAAACATAGCTACAAAAGCCCTTTTTATTGTCCTTAACATTTAGCACAAGCCTCAGCTTATTCTGGGCTTTAGCCTTCCCAACACTGGTCTTATAGATTCGTGCCTTGCATTTTTATTCATTCTTAGTCCTTTCATCTTCTAAAATTTCTTCTCATTATAGATATTCTTGTACAGCCACATTAGATGCCACCTTCACCAGTTTTTCCCCCTTACTACAATCATTTGTGATCAAATCATCAGATTTTAATTTGTTTATATATATATATATATAAAATGTATATGTATATGTGTGTGCATGTGCATGTGCGTGTGTGTGTGTGTGTGTGTGTTTGTGTGTGTGTATGTATATGTATGTCTGAAGGAAGAGGGTCACCAGTATGGTGAGGGAATTGAAAGCTATCCCATGGAAGATCTCTGGAAGTAACTAGCATAGAGAATAACAAATTTTAGGATAAAGGATATAGACTTCATTTGAAAGGTCATCCCAGAGAAGATGGATTAGATTTGTTTTAGAAATCAGAGCTAAGACTAATGAGTGGAAATTACAGGGAGGTGGATTTTGGGGTAAAATGATGAAAAATTTTCTAGTGATTAAAGGCACCCCAAAATGGAGTGGGCTGCTTTGTGGGCTAAGTTTCTTTTTATTGTAGATCTCTTAAGACTGGATGATCATCAGTTTGGTTTGGCTAAGTGCTTATCATTTCTGAACTTCCTTTCAACTTTGAAATTCTATGATTTTTATTCTACTAAACACTACCTGTGCTTCTAGGTATGGTAAAACTGGAGTAAGGAGGAACACTGTAGCTCGAGCTGTTTCACTGAGACTACTCCTTCCTGGCTCCACTGAATGTTTATGGCAGCATTATCAGTCAATAATCAAGTGTTTATTAAGCACTTACAATATGATAGACACCGTGCTGAGCTCTGGGAAAACAAAAGAAGAGCAAAAACAGTTCTTGCCTTCAAGGAGCTAACATTCTGATATATGACAAAATATAAATAAAGAGGCATATATGACATACATAGAGAGTAGAAACAAGGTAATCTTAGAGGGGGAGACCTGCAGAAGGTGACATTTGAGAAATCTTGAAGGAAGCCTGGGATTCCAAGAGGTAAAAGGGAGGAAGAGCATTCTAGGCATGGGAGACAGCAGATGCAAAACACAGAGATTGGAAATGTAGTTCTGTGTGTGAGTGAGAAACAGCAAGCAGGCTAGTATGGTTAGACCACAAAGTGAATGGGAGTGAGTAAATGTGTAAGAACACTGGAATGGTAGGCAGGGACGAGGCTGTAAAGAGCTCTAAATGCCAAACTAGAGTTTATGTTTGATCCTAGACACTAATAGGGAGCTATTAGGTTTCATTGAGTGGGGGAGGAAGATGGCGTGACGTGGTCAGATCTACACTTTGTTTTGGCAGCTATATGGAGAATGGATTAGACTGAGGGAGAGATTTGAGTCATATCTACCCAATGGCATATTATTGCAATAGTCTGGATGAATCCAAATAGCAGATTTGGAAAAATTCCTATGTAACACAGGCTAACTTGTTTACTATCCTTTCACCTACTTGGGCAGTTTTGGGTGGTTCCCCAAAGGAGCAACTTTGCTACTATAATTCCCTCTCGGAGATGGAGACCCAATTCTGGTGTTGGGGGAGCTATATCTCTGCTACTCACCGCTGTTACTCTTGAGTACTTGCCAATGTTCTCACATAGTTAAAAGAGTTCAAAGCTGTACTAGAAAGCTAAGGGCTATCTGTAGTTTCTCTATAGTATCTTGTTTATTATATATATTTTTAAACATCACTAACACTGTATTTCTGAGATAGAGTTTTAAAAGATTTTCCATATTATCCAGAAGAATAATTTTTAGAACCTGTTTTGATGACAGGACCAGGTAAGATGCCGGCCCAGGGCAGAAGGCAGAGTACTCAAAGTTGTTAGTAACATTTCCCCACTTTATATACCATTCATATTAAAGCAGCTTTCATGAAGTTTGTTTTCTCCTTCAAGCCATTTCATAGTAGTAGCAATTTAAGCATATGACTTTTTTTTTATTTCAGACTATACCTTTATTAATAATAATAGATAATATTTACATAATATTTTAAAGTTTGTTCAGTGTTTTACATATCTCATTTGATCCTCATAGCCATCCTGTGAAGTAAGTCCCATTATGGTTTCCATTTCGCTGATGAAATAACTAAGTCTGAGAGAAATTAAGTGCTCTCCACTGTGCCACCTAGTTGTCACCTTGTTGGTTTGAATCAGGCCTTTCCTGAGTTATTTATCACATCTTGTGATTCCTTCATCAGTTTCTACGAGCTAGATATCATACATTTAGCTTAAATGCCCTCTCTATTGGGTTCATGACATAGTACCAGGGAGGAGGGGGCAGGGAGGAATCTTGTTATATTGACCTCATGAACATGTTGTTGAGGCAAACTTTAGGTTTCAGTGATCCCATATTGCCCTGGAATTGATGTCATTGATGTATGTGGCCCTTTACGTACCTAGTATTCCTAGATACCTGAGTATTTCAGCTTGGTGTGAGGTGACTATGCATTCTTTCCAGAATCCAGGTAAAGAAAAAAGCCTCTCTGAGGTATTTAAGAGACTGGACTAGGGATAGCACCTGTGCTGATATGGCCCAGAACTTTTAACTGGGGACACCAGTTAGTATGCTCTTTGGTTAAAACCAGTGTTAGCTTCACTGTCGCTTACTGCAATATAACTGCAGGGTGGTATGCTTGGTATCCACTTGCTAGTCTCATTATGTCTGCCTTAGCTCAGTTTTTAGGAATTTGAACAGATTCTAGAGCCCTTCTCTGTGCTTATTGTTACTTCCTCAGAATGAATCTTTCGATTTCTGCAGACAGGTAGTTTCTGTAGCTAATGCAGAATTTGGCTCCCAAAGGTGTGATGCTCTGAGGGTTTAGAGAGAGAGGGGAAGAGAAGTGCAGAAAGCTAAAAAGATTCTATATAACACACATATTTTGCCTCTAGAGGCTGTACTAATATTTCAGCCTGTATCAGGAAAGATGCAGTGTATAAGCATAGCAATGATGTAAATTAGTGGTGACAAAATCATTAGTACCATTGATGAGGTACAGATGTTGGGAGCATAAGAAACTTCATGGTGAACAGGGAGGACCATAAGATCTTTTTGGTATCAGAGGTGTTATCTTTCAGGAAAAGCATAATCCTGATGGAAATTATTTGGTTACCCTCAGGAACAAGTATATGATGGCAGATTATGACAATAAAGCCAGCTTCAGATATCCGTTCTTTTTATTTCACCCTTCTACGTGATTGATTCGGTATGATCTTTGCTCTGGTCACCTGCTGGTTTCTGATGTGAAAAATCATCACCTCAGTTTAGGCTAAATGTCAACAAATTGATCGTATGACTCAAAGTTGTTGTTTTTGCTCTCAAAATCTTTTGGGTTTATATAATTATCTGTAAACAATAGTGCATAATTTTAAGCAAAATACTTTCCTCGCTAACGCCTACCTCTAGGCTTGAAGACTCCAGTTTTACTACTTGGTGTGGTACCTCATTGGTTTTGAACTTTATTTTAAAGTGAGTTTTCACTGAAAGATGTTGGGAAACAAAAACAGAGTTTAAGATGGTGATGCCAGGGATCATTTTGTTTTAAAAAATGTTTTAAGTATTCAGCCCCTGTGGAAAAAAATGAACCAGTATAACAATTGTTCTTTTAGTTTGTTGTTGTGTATCCTTTTTTTTTTTTTTTTTTTAAAGAGTGGGACATTTGAGGATGGGAGAAGAAACAATCCTGAAAAAAATCAGGATTATTGACTGAAGAGCTAATGGTTGGTGAGGTGGAAATAATGGCTTATCATTGTAAATATGTACTTCGGGAATTGTGGGTTGTGTGTTACTGATGTGACATAGTGTAATGGTACATTAGTCAATTGTGTGAGAACTGCTTAATTTGAGGATCATTGATCTTCTTACATGTCTCGCTCCACAGGCAGCATGTACTTGCATGTAATGTTGACCACCTGGAAATCTTTCTAGAACTGAAGTCTAAAGTAATTCTCAAAGAGCGCTGCACTGGGAATTGGAAGACCTGAGTTCAAGGCTTGCTACTTACTGATTGTCCGACCTCAGGCAACTCACTTTGTCTCTTTAGCCTTCACTTTCTGCATCTAATGAATCCGGAGGACTGCTCGATAATGGGACTTCGAGGTTCCTTAATAGTTAGCCTTGACGTTTGGTTCCTAAGGTTTTCGTTTCAGAACCTTAAGACTTGGAAGCCTTTTCTCAGAGAAGAACTATTACTATGAAGGGACTATATAGAGCAGGGGGAATGGAATAATATTGAATAATGACTAATATTAAGAATAAATTATATATTTTAAGGTTCTTCTTTAATCCTGGCACTAAGTACCAGCAAAAGAACTTTAACAATATTCTTCTTATATTCTCCTCTGCCCTCTATTCCACCTTATCTTGGTCTTGATGTTAGCTCTGGCCTAATTACTTTATTTTGAATTGGTTGGCCAGGATGCTCTGTTGTTCATAGTTGTCATGGTGATGGTGCACAAGGTGTTAGGGAAAAAAAGTAGAAGACAAATATTTAGATGTTTATACCTGTGGCAGATTGACAGCACAGTGTTGTCATTCTCATGAAAGTTTAGGATGGTTGGAGGAGGGGAGGTCAGGGTTAGAATGCAGAAGGAAAGGGGGATGGCAGGAGGCACAATGAATGTTGCTTTATAGTATGCCCGATAGCTGATCAGCAACTTTTACTCAGTCCTAGAACGTCTTCCAGCTGGAGCAGGGATTCAGTCTATAATCTATACTACTGGGCAGTCTTCCAGGAAATGTAGTATCTGGTTTATGACCAGAAGAACTTAATTAATGATGGTAGCATAATAAATTGCTTAAGTTTGTCCAATTCCCTCTTTCTGGAAAAGAACCAAAGTCTCTGTGTACTTATTAATAATTTGCCAAAATTATTGCTAACACTAAGTCTAAATCTGATGGTGGAAAAAGCAGTTGTGGTGCCCCTGGGCATTGCCAAGAAGATATGGATATGGGGACTCTATACAATTATTAGTAAATCATTTTGTTACAAGACTTTGGACGTAAAAAAGGCTGAATACATTGTGAAATGTATTCCATAATAGTGATTTAAAGACTTTTTCACTGGATGACATTTCTCCCAGCCCCTTCTCACCCAGAAACATCTCTTTGCCCTGCCCAGCTCTCTTCTCTCATTGGTGAATTCCAATTTCAGTTCCTTGAGGGAGGGCTCTATTTTGGGGACAGACTCAGGCTGGTCATACTTCATTCCCTGCCCAGCTGTATTTCTGACTCTTTCAGATTTAACCACCATGGCTCCAAGGGAGAACCGTCCTCTCCCTCTTAGCTCTTTAGCTTCTTTTTATGTGTTTTCCTCCATTAGTATGTAACTCCCTGAGGTTGAAGACTGTATTTCTTTTTGCTTGTATTTGTATCTCCAGTTCTTCGCACAGTGTGTGAACCATAGTAAGTGCTTAATAGTTGCTTTTACCTTTCCCTTGAAATTTATGAACTTTACTTGCTCTGAGAGTTTCTTATTTTCAGCCTCTCTTGTCTTCCTCATGTCTCACCTTTGTTCCCACTCTGACTTCTTCTGTAACAACCTCCGTGTCTTATATGATCCCCCATTCAAAAGAGAAACTTTTCAGGTTATCTTTAACCAGTAATGCTAATCATTGATTTTATATACTGTTTTAAAGTTTTCTATGTGTTGTATGTATATTATTTTAGTATTTATAATAAACACAGAAACTGAGCAGAAGTACATCCTTGTACTGTGTCTGAAGAAAAGATTTTAAAGTAATGTTATGAACAATATAGAAGGATTCAAAAATATGAAAATATTCATTGCATGTGAACAATTGTTACATTATTTATAAATTATTCTTATTTATTCATTATAACAGTTCCCTTAAGGATCTCTATTAGGCAGCACTTAGACTAGCTTGAGTATATTATTTCTACTAAGTCCAAACCTTCCTCTCATTCTTTAAGTAGTAAGCTTATATTCTCTGCTCCATGGTAATCATGTAATAAGTTACTATTTTTAAAGCACTTAGCACAGTGCCTGGCACATAATAGGCACTTAATAAATGTATGCTTATTTTCTTCCTTCTTCTCCCAAGCTCTGTATATTGGGGAGAGTGCAGGGAGATATGAAGGTATAAAAGAAGTTTATCCTGAAGAGATAATAAGAACAGATATAAACTAGTTTATCATACTCTACTCAGTGTTATATAAATTCCAAGAATGAATGGTATAGACAGTAGTTGATATAAGAGCTTGGAGGAAGAAGAGGTCACTGTGGGCTTTAGAAGTTTGGAATCCTTTTAAGGGGAAGCGAGACTTGAAATGAGCCCTGTAGGATTTTGATGGAGGAGGAAGGCTGGTATTTAGTCAAAGGGGACAACATGTGTAAAACCATAGAGAAACTTGCCTTGGCTAGACCAAAAGACTTAAGTTAGGGAGATAATTGTAGTAGGTAAGATCAGGTCAGCCAAGTAGAATCATGTTGTAGTGGAAAGAATTAGATTTGGAATTAGAAGACTAGGTTCAAAACCCAAGCTTTGTGACTCACTACTTGTATTGGTAATTAAGGTGGGATTTTTTTATTTTTTTACCGTTTTCTCTTTTAGCACTTATTTAATCAAGGGCCCTTGAAGAGTCTGGCCTTTGTTTCTTTGATTAAATCAGGAGTGTTTGATGACCTCCTTGCCGCAAGGGAAAGCCTAGGCCACATGGCCTTGAGTTGAATGTTTTGTCCAAAACATGTGGGTCATGTGGGTGAGTTGCATGTTTTGATGCCCTTTGACCCTGAACAAAATATATAAACTCAAGAGGTTGGTGTCTTCCGTTGGGGCTCTTACTCACTGGAAGAGACTCTAGGCAGCCTCTGTTAAGACCACTCCCCCCCCCCCCCCCCTTGTAAATCCAAGTGTTGTTGCTTTCCCAGTAACTCTGAATTGTGATTTGGTCTGTTTATATTGTCTCTGTTTGTAATTTGTATTTGTTTTGAAGTTCAGGGTGCTAGTGTTTCCTCCCAAACTGAGTTATTTTTGTATGCGTGATTAAAGTAGGATTGTTAACCCCTTAAAGTTACTTTCCGTAGTAAAGCAGATCAAAAGAGCCTGTGCTGGCAGCTCTCATTACTAGTCTTGTTGGGTCTTACACCCCTACAGCAGCTGCTAGCCAAACTGCTGTCATACTACTTGGTGTGGCCACTTAATTTCTCTTGGCCTCAGTTGCCTCATCTGTAAAATGAGGGGATTAAGCAAAATGATCTCTAAGATCTCTTCCAACTCTAAATCCTATGATCTTATGATAGATTTGAATGTTGAGACTATCCTATGATAGCTTGTATGGCTTCTTAAACAGGACAATGACATGATGAAAATGGCATTTAAGGAAGTGAATTAGTGTGTGGAGTGAAATGGATTTGGGAGAACTATTAGGGAGATGAATTAGGAGGTTAAGTAATCCACGTTTGAAGTGATGATGATGGTGACACTAGGAATGAAAAGAAATGCATGGGCATAAGCCATTTTAAGAAAGTAATTTTAGGACTTAGTTCAGAAAGGAATGAGTCAAAAAATGACTCAAATTTTGAGCCTGGATGACTAAAAGAATGAATGGTGGTGCCAGTGATAGAGAGAGGGAAGTTGGGAGGGGGCACATAATTTTGGGGAATATGTGGGAAATTGTTGGGGTAAGTACCATTTGAGGTTATAGGACAAACACATGGAAAAAGGCTATGAAGTAGTTGTAAGAGCAAGGAGTGGTCCTTAGAGATATGCTGACTAATTATCTCTAAGAAAAGAGGAGTGATTGTAGGGGCTTGGCATGTCTGCATGGAAAAGAGAAGACTAAGGGCAGACATAATTCAAATCTTCAGATGTTTGAAGGACTGTCATTTAGAAGGGGGTGAAATTTGAATTTATTCTGTCTTGCTCCAGAAGTGATAATGAGGTTAGGTTTCAAGGAGGTAAGGTTTTTTTTTTTTTCTTTCCAGAGAAAGTCATTCAACAATGGAATTAGACTTCCTTGTGAAGTAATGAGTTCCCTATGATTGATGGTATCCAAGCAGAGGCCGAATAACCTTCTGTTATTGATGCAATAGATTCCTGTATTGAATTGGAAGCTGAACTGTGGCTCCTAATGTTCCTTCTTGCACTGATTCTATTTGAGTTTGAAGTGAGAGGTCAGCTCTATAGATTTATATTGGGGTGTTCTTTGCTATTTTTATAGATGATAGTTTGATCACATGTTGACTGAAATATGTAGACAATACAAGATGTTATTGTTCTTACTGTCATTAAAAGAAATAATTTGACTTGGTAGAACAAAACTCTCCCTCATAGGCTCTTTTACAGCAAGATGTCTCACGCATATATCAAGATAATTTAGGATTTCTTAGATGATGTAATGACAAATACTTGGTTCAGTGACCTAATAATTAACATTAGATAAGGTATTATATGGGAAGATGTCTGCTCCCCAAAAATATTCGCCATTGTGATTGAGATCAAGCACAGAATCCACATTAAGATAGAACTCCCTTATGAATGTTGAGTCCTCCAAATATTACTGTTTGTTTAGATTTTATCAAGTCTCAAGACATTGCAGAGCCTCCTGGAAGACATGTAAATACTTGAAAGGAGTTTGGCTTATGCATCACATAAGATATACCAAATGGGAAGACTGTTTATTGCCTGGATATGAACATGTATTTGGATGGTCACCTTATGGAGCATGTCCAACAGACTGTATATCTGGTACAATTGATACAGATAGATAAGAAGCTGTACTGACTGAAGTGTACTGAAAAGGAGGAGGGGAGTAGGCTAGATTACTTAGCCAAAATTGCGAAAACACTTTTACTGACTCCACCCCCCCCCCACCTTCTCATAGCTGCAAAGACCCATCTTTTCAGTATTAAGCTTTTACCATTGCCACATGGCAGCGGGATCTGGAACACCACTGCCGCCAAAGAACTAACAGTGGACTTCAGTGGGCAATGGTGGATGTAAGCTGGTTGAAACACATAACCGATGAGGAACTCCTGGGGGGGAACCAGAGTAAAGAATGTTGTCAAAGAATGACATAACGGAATAAGAATATGGGCTGGTCATGTGGCCACTATAAGGGATGACAGGGGCTTGGTCAGTGTGCTCCGCTGGTATCCTTGCAATGTTCGGAAACAGGTAGGAGGACCAGAGTAATTCATGTCGAGTATACCTTTGTGGCAAACTTTTGGGAGGGCAAGGTCAAGAGACACATGGGATGGGAGACGTGAATGGGTTGCAGTTTTCACTGTTGGAGAAAACTTTTGATTCAGTAAGGTCACAAAATCATTTGAGTACCAGATAGCTGAAACCATAAGTATAGTTTTTCAACAGGGAGAAGATGGAGCCAGAACTCAGAAGGTGCTAGACTTAGAGAATACCAACAGTTAGAAGATGGGAAGACTAGAAAACAGCAAAGAAGGCAAAGAAGGAGTAGGAGTGGAAGGAGGAAATGGAATCAGGATGGTGTAGGTTATGAAAATCAAGGGAAAATAGTCATTCCAGAAGGAAAGGGTGATCAGCAGTATTAAATGGTAAAGTAAGGGGAAAAAAAGAATGGGGACTGAGAAAAGACCATTGGATTTGGCAACAAGGAAGTCATTGGTAATGTTAGAATAGCTTCATTAGCATGGGGATAGAAATCAGACCAAATAGGGCTATGGAGAGAGAATGGAGGGTATACTCATTACCTTCTCAGACAGACTGTTTGACTTTTAGATAGCTCTAAATGTAACAATTTTTTTTTCCCTCAAAATCATCAGGATGTCTTTTTGCAAATTCTGCCCATTTGCTCCCAGTTCTGTCCTTTGAGGCCAAGTAGAACAAATTTTACCATATACATTTGAAAGCAATAAAATTGCATTTTTTCAAAAATACCCACATAATTTAGATGTCTAATTTGAACAAATTGTCTCCCAAATTAATGAGTTTTTTTTTTAAACCAGATATCTGTTGTAAAGAAAATATTTTTATTTTATCGTTGATCCTTTGGAAAAAAATCCTTAGGCCCTTTAGGTGACTAAAAGCTACATGATCCTGCAGTGGTAAATCTTCTGCTGTGTGTCTATTTTAACTAATCCAAGAAATTTAAAGGGTTATGTGTTGTGGTTTGGGGTAAAAAACAAACAAACCCAGAAACACACCTTGTTCTAGGTAGAGTTGATAAAGATTGATTTTTGTATCATACAGGATTTGTAGTGGTTCAGAGTAACTGCCTTTTCTGCCATTCATCAATTCCAGTCAAAACAGTGTGAAAACATTATATTCAACCTCAAAAAAGATAGCCCTAGCTAGAAGAGTGATATTTAATTACCTATTTTTTTCTGGGCTATTTTCTTTCCCGTGGAGTACTTTGGTTCTGAACATCATTGTGTTTATTTCTAGTAGTTGGTGGGTGTGTCTCTCTTAAGTAGCTTTCATAGTATGACATTTTTCTTGTCCCTAGGGCATTACATTTCTTTGGCTCAGTCTAAGAAGTGTTCAGCCTATAGTACTGTTTATGTATTCTGTTGTGATGGAGATGGAGGAAGCGGGACTAATTTCTAGTTCAACTAATTTCCAGGTTGACCTTGAAGGCAAAAGGACAAACAATTGGATTTCACCCAGACTGGGCTCTGAAGGTGCAGGTTTGATTTTTGTTTTTCATGCATATTAGCTGAAAAGGCATGTGGAGCAAAGACTTACTTTAGTAGGTTTCCCTCAACTGGTTTCTTAGCCTTGTAACTTTTCAGATGGTTTTGCAGAGCTTCATTTATTTTCTGATCTTTCTTTCCTCATAGATCAAGAACTGGAGGGTTGGAGGACAGAGTACCAAACTCTTCCCAATGCTTTCCTTTATGATGGCAGAAACTGAACTCTCAGGTCACCTCAGTTTGTATCTGCTGCTGTGCCTGGTTTCAGCTCCACAGAACAATATGTCCCTGGACCAGCTACCCCGTGGGGTCCCTTGGCCCCCCCCTTTCCCTCCCTCATTTCGCATGTTGTCTCTTTTTAGATTCTAAGTCCCTTGAGGGTAGGGACTTTCTTTTTAAAAAATTAATTGTATTTCTAGTGCTTAGCACAGTGCCTAGTACATAGTAGGTGCTTAGGAAATGTTTATTGAATTGGATTTGCCACCTAGCTACTTAAGCTTTTTTGTTTTTTTAAACCTCCCTTTCAAACACTACCTCAGACAAGACCCCAAGCAAACAAACAAAAAAGATTCAAGTCAGATTTCTAAATACTGTTACATTTTTATCCCTAATCAAAGGAGTTCTCATTTGTCCTCAGTATATTTACCTACTTATACTTAATTTATTAAAATTGTTTGTTTTCCCCCACATCCATGTGGTCAAATTCTTGCAACCTGTCCAAGCCCTACTTTTACTCTCATAAGCCAGACTTCCGTAAGAATTCTTTTTGTATTCCATCTGCAAAATTTGATTAACATCCATCACCTTTTTAAATAGGGTTTTGGTGAGGAAAATGCTTCTTAAGGCTTAAAGATGTTAATATATAGGGTAACACATATTAATGAAATAAATGTATATTCTTATACATACAAATATGTATTAATTATACATCATTATACCGGAACCATTCCCTGTAGTCTCAGAAGGCTGAGGGAAAAGAATGCTTTTAAGATCAGAGGATCATAGATTTAGAACTGGAAGGGTCCCCTTAGGGGTCATTTTATCCAACTCTTTTACTTTATAGATGAGGAAACCAAGACCCAGGGACACCCACCTCCCTATATACAGAGGTATTAAGTTCCAGAGCTTGGATTCACACTAAGGCCCTCTGATGCCAGATCCAGCGCTTTCCCCACGTACCACACTGCTTCCCTCCTAATAGGAGGCAACTTTTGTGCTGAAATTGAATACTTAGACAGTGTATCTCTGAGGAGCCCTTATTGGAAAAGCCCTTGCTACATTAAAACACATGCTAGAAAGGTCAGAAAGGCAGACTCTTACTGGTGAAGTGGACAGCCTTATGATCCCAGCCTCAGACTTGAATAGTAACAGTTTTTCTTGTGGCTGATCTAAACTACCCCAGAACCAATCTAAACTGTAGCATTTTGATGGCTTGAAAAACCAGGATTCCCTTCCTCAGAAGCCCAAGTTAGATGATGATAGGTCAAAAAGAGATTGTGGTTAGAATCAAGGCTCATCTTAACAGCCTGTGTGGTAAGGACATTTCCCTTTAGACAAGAATCACTTATAGACTCATCAAATCTTGGAGCTGGAAATTGATTCAAAGTCCTTGAGTTCAACCTATGGTTTAATGAAGGAATTCCCCATACTATATTCTGATGGGCATTCCTGATGTTCCTGGCATACAATACCTATCTCTTGACATCATACGTTTTCTTTGGCTGTTGTCCATGCCTGGAATGCTTTCCCTTCTCACCTTCGCCTCTTGGCTTCTCTGGCTTCAGCTCGGATCCCACCTTCTGCAGGAGGCTTTCCCCAGACCTCTTGCCCACCCTGCCTCCGCTAATGCCTCTCCTCTGAGATTATCTTCCATGCTCATTCTCTCTCTCTCTCTGTACGTATGTATACATACATATATGTACATATACGCACAACTAGATAATTATTTGTATGTTGTCTCCCCCATTAGATACATGTTCCTTGAGATTAGGGACTATGTTTGCTTTTCTTTGTATCCCTAGCACTTTTCACTGCATCTGCATATACTATATATGGTGTTGTTGACTTATTGCTGACTGACTAGAATACTTTTTTTTTTTTGCAGGAGGCGGGCAGGGCAATTGGGGTTAAGTGACTTGCCCAAGGTCACACAGCTAGTAAGTGTGTCAAGTGTCTGAGGTGGGATTTGAATTCAGGTCCTCTTGACTCCAGGGCTGATGCTCTACTCACTGCACCACCTAGCTGTGCCTAGAATACCTTTAATGAAGAATTATATCTCTTCTTTTCAATCCTGTTCTTTAAGTCCAAGAATTTTCACACATCTCTCAACTGTTCCTCACACAACATGATTTCCAAATCCTTGTCATCCTGGACATCCTCCTCTGGCTGACTTCCACTTTGTCAATGGCCTTCTTAGTGTGAATCCTGTTCTGATACTTGTAAACAGTAAGCACTGGCCCCTAGGTGGGGTCTGGCCAGTGCTCAGCAATATGGACAAAATTGTTGCTACTTTTCTTATTCTCTTTACATGTCATGAGATCTTCAGGCTATATGTGACTTTTTTGTGAACCTTTCATTCCTTGTAGCACAATGAATTTGACTCTGTAGGGACTTTTAGGTGAGCAAGCTGGTCTAATATTTTATCAAACTATGAACCTTGTGAGATCATCAAGTGACAGTTTTCTGTTTGTAGGTTTGTGGCTCCTGGAGTTAAATATCATCCATTAGAAAAGAAAGTGGATTAAGGCTTGACCAGGTTATAAAATACTTAGCTGTATCTTACAGGACAGCTTCAGAGTTGAGTATTTTTTTTAAGCTCAGTCTTTGGCAAATTTCCAAATTGGAGATTTGGAACTGAACCTTCTCAATAATCGAGCAAACTCCATACTAGAAAGAAATGGTCTAAATAAACTTTCAAAGAAAATTCAGAGGCTACAATAATGTTACTTTATTTTCTCTACATACCCTTGGCCTACTTTGCAGAGATGTTTCTAGAAGGAAAGAGAAAATAGCATACTAAGCTATGATCCACTTTGAAGGAAAGACATTATATAAATGCGGGGTGTTGCTGTTACTATATTTTTCTTTGCCTCTTTCTGGGTATTCTAACTCTCATTCCTTCATTTTTGTGTATACATTTGCTATATCTCATAATAATGTGTTTGCTTTCGCTTTATAGTAAACTAGTTCAAAATCTGAGGTGGGGAGTACTTTAAATTTTTCTATGATAACAAAAAATTGAACTAGTCTGACTGACAAAATGGGAGTAAATGGCAGTGCTGAAGAATAAAATCTTTTTTATTCTTTAATCTATTTGAAATTGTGTCTCTAAAATGCTTTTCTATTTTATGATTAGAATTTCACTCAATGTGGATTGAAAAGCTTGCAAGTTTAAAGATAATGACTAGAAAACAGCTACTATTTTTCTTCACCAAAGGTTACCTTTGTTATTCTTTGTCCTTTGAACTTCAAGGAAACATTACTTCCCCTCATAGTTTAAAAAAAGAGAGAGAGCTCTATTAGGAAGCACTTGAGAGGCAACTTTGCTTAAGACTGTAATTTGCTGAGAAGGTGCTAATCTGAACTGGCAGGAGAATTGTCCTCACCAGACTTTCCCCTGTCAGTCCCTATCCCTAGTCAGTGTATCATTTGCCTAACGTTGATTTTAGATATACATATCTTTGTCACAAGGATTTGTATTTGAATTATTATGAAAAATTGATTTGAACATAAGCAACAGGTAATGAAATTTTGGAAGGAGATTTTCCAGGCAGGAATCAGGAACTAGTTGGATGGAGGCCAAGGTTAAGAATGAAAATCTGGATACCTAAGCTCCAGGGCTTAATAAATACAAACTGGAATCTCCGAAATAGAAGAAATGTCAGGGATCATTTGGTCCAACCTTTATATGAATAGGAATCTCATTTATGGTATCCCTGACAAGTAGTGATCCAGGCTCTGTTTCGGGACTTCTGGTAACGGAGAACTCATTACCATGGAAGTGGCTCATTTCCCTCTTGGTGTAGAGGATTGGCCTCTTTTCCATTCAGTTAGATGGGGGTTGACTAAGTGCCTGTTATGTACAAAAGCTGCTTATTCTATACAATTTCAAGGCACTCTGCTGTGCAGGCAATGGATGTCTACATAAAGATGAAGTAAGATAGTCTCTATCTTTAAGATATATGTACAAATAATTATGTTTCCCCCCCCCAAAATGCTATGATTTCATAGGTTTAGGTATTTCTACTGACACAGATTACAATCCCTTTGCAGTTTAGGAGATGATCTTCATGAGTTCCATGAACAACCTTCCTCTTAAGGGGCAACACCAGAAACAAATGAAAAAGGACTATGGGCGCATTCAGCTTCACAAGCCAGCACTAACTTACAAGTCCAAAAAATGATATAAATCAGGAAATGGCCGAATGAAAAATTTAATATTCTTGGATGCTTCTCATTTTACCTTTAAAAAAATATTTTTTTCTTAGGAAAATAGGGCAACTCAGAGCAAGTGTGCTTTAAGCAGAAGTTTGCATTCTGATTCATTTATAAACAATTTAAAAAACCAAACCTTTTGTGATATTAGATTAAAAAAATTTTTATGCATTTTACTGATATCTTTTAATGAATCATCCGTTTGTTGAACAAAGCAATATAATTATGAAAAACACATGATTTGATGACTGCCTCTGACCATATATGCTTAAATATATTTTTCTAGAAAAGTTATTCTTCTTTGTGAATGAAAAATTATCTTAAAAAAAAAAGCATTTCCCTTCAGAAGACATATCCTTAGCCTGCTATCAGGAGAATATGAGGTTTCTGAGGAAGGGTAGTGGTATTGGTAAATGAAATCAGGGCAACTTAATATTTGGCTGGTTTGATAGAAGTTTAATTTTTTGAATAATTTTTGACAATCATTTATAAGGATCTGCTACACAGAACACACAGAATTGTATATATTCCTAAATCAGGATGATTTAAAAGGATAAGATGACATAATAGTAACTCCATGTTTCCTTACCACAGTTTTGTGTTTTGTATTTATTTAAAATAAAGGAAGACACAGCCCTTCCCCTGTGACTCCAGTATCTTTAAGATGCATTCAGGAAATAAGCCAGCAGTTAGGCATGTTATCCAGTTTTTGCTCAACATAATCCTTCTTTAAGATCTCTCTTACACCCCTGATTACTTAGTATCTCCTTTTGGAAAAAGGACAAATAAGGCTGCCGCAACAAGCTGGATCATCCTGATGCTAAAAATAAAATAAAAAGACCTCAGAAATAAACTAGTGTCAAGTGGTTTTCAACAAAGATGCTCAGTGGTTACTTGTATTGATGTGCCCTGGTTAAATGGGTCAGTGGAAGGGAGACCCCTCAACAGAGGCAACCACAACTTCAGGGTCTTCATCTGACAAAAGTGTAATGCTATAAATTAGACCATAAAATTAGAAGAAAATCCATGTTGAATAAGATGAAAATGCAATGAGGTAGTCAACTGGAGAAGGTGGCCAGATTTTGTCTTGTCATTTGTATGTTCAAAATGGGATGGATAGAGAATCCCTTGTATTCCCTTCAAGGGAGCTACTTTTAATTGAAAGTATCCCAGTAATGTGTTCATAGTAAGTGCAAATAGTCCTGCTGGCAGAATGGACATGAAAGTATTGCTATATGAGGTGAAAAATTAATGAGAATCAATGGATAAACAGAATCCTGATGGAGACTTAGAGTAGGGGAAAATGTTGATGCTTTATGTGGTGAAATTAATCTGTTTGAATGTAAATATTTACTAAGAAAGTTTAGGTGATTGATTATATTGCTGTTCATTGTTAAGGTTTTAATAGAGAATGGGACAGGTAGCATGAGTAAGCACTTATTAAGCACCTGTTATATACACCCAGCACTGTGCTAAGCACTGGATAGGGATTGGACTTTTGATTTTGTTAGTATAGGGAACTTCCTTCTGAAGAATCTTCCTCCACAAATGTCAGTCAGCACCATCTTGTAGCAACAATTTGGCTAGCAGCTGCTGTTGAAGTGTAAGACCCAACAAGACCAGCAACAAGAGCTGCCAGCACAGGTTATTTTGATCGGCTTTACTAAGGAAAGTAACTATAAGGGGTTAACAGTCTCACTTTAATCCAACATACAAATATCAGTCACTTAGTTCAGGAGGAAAAGCCAGCAACCTGAGCTTCAGAGCAAATACAAACAAATTACAAACATACACAATATAAACAGACCAAATCACAATTTATAGTTACCAAGAAAGCATCAACATCTGGGTTTACAAGCTGGGGGAGCTCTTAAAATGGCTGCCCAGAGTCTCACGCCACTCTTGCAGTGACTGAGAGCCCCAAGGGAGAACGCCAACCTCTGGGTTTATATGTCTTGTTCAGGGTCAAAGGGCGCCACAGTGTGCGACTCAAACCCATGTGACCTAAAAGCATCACAAACCTGGGACTCAAACCCACATGGCCTAAAAGCCTCTGGTGTCACAAACATGTCACTCAAACCCATGCAAACCAGCCTTTCCCTTGAGGCCAGGAGGTCATCAAAGACTCCTAATTTAATCAAAGAAACAAAGGCTGGCCTCATCAAGGGCACTTGATTAAATAAGTGCTAAAAGAGAAAACATTAAAAAGGTCCTGCCTTAATTAATATTACACATCTCTGCAACTAATAGTTTCAGACAGTTGTCTAGAGTATCTAGAGGTTAAGTCATATAGCTAGTATGTATTAGAGGCAGGGCTTGAATCCAGGTCCTTTTGGTTCTGAGGCTCTGTCTGCTATATATTGCAATATCTTTCAAGTTTTTAATAAAACATTTACTTCAAAAAGAAAAAGACTAGACTCATGGTAAACTTGGGTAGATAGAATTATTAGTATGGCTGCATTGATATCGAGTGAGTCATTTCATGATCTTGGAATTAATTGGAAGCAGGTCTACTATATCCCTATCAGTAATATACACCCCTGATATAAATACATTTACGTATTTATATTACTACATATTATTATATTTATATTTACTTATTCATATTAATAAAATATACATATAGTAATCTGCTAATAATTATGTACATTGTAGAACATAAAATAGAAATTAAAAAAGGATTAATGAAGATGAAAAGGTGTATTTATGTTGGGGGATAAGGCAATTGTAGGGAGCTTGGGATGTGACTCATTTTTTTATCCTTTATTGGGTTGAGCACATCCACCAAGAGTGAGACTGAGTCTGGACCCCCACTTTGGAGAATACTGTTCAAAACTCCAGGGAATAAATAAATCTAGTAAAATGCTTCGAGCTAGCATGGGCAAATGTGGTTTGTCCGACTTGGAAAGGGTTTTGCTACTGCTACCAGGAATCACAGGCATGTCCATACTAGGCCAGGCCTAACCTAGTCTTCTGTTTCCAACTCTGATGAGGGCATGTTATGGATGGGCACCTAAAAAAGTCTTCAATTTTGGTGTTTAGGAGCTTTTGATTCACCTGTTTGCACTTTGAGAGGTAACGTTTTCATTTCCTACTCGTGAAGATAATTTAATTTAATTCAACCACAGTTTATTAAATGTTTATTGCATGAGAGGCAACATGGTGCAGTAGATTGAGAGCAGGACTGAGATCCAGGAAGGCTTGGATTCAAGTCCCACTTCTTACACACTCTTGGTATGCTATCTAAACCCTTGGTGCAACAGGCAATTCCCTAAAGATGCCACCAGCTTTGGCTAAGGGAATTTCCTTACCAAGAAGTTCCCTGTACCAGTGAAATCATAGGTCCAGCATGCAAGGCACTGCCCTTCTTTTGACAGTGCACACATGTCACTTTTGAGAGAGCAAGATTACCCTGCCTTTTTTTTTTAATGGTTAGGGGTTAATCTACACCATGCAAGCTGCTATTGTTGTCACCTCAGCATCTTCTGACCACGTTCTGACATACCACTGGAAAGGGCCCACACAACAGACTTCAGCTATTCCTCTTGTGGCTAGCTGAAGGCCATTTTGAATGCTGGGGAGGTGGGATCTCTACTTGTGTATATAGATTTTGGTGATTGTCCAGTCCATTCACCTCATTTTCAAAATTGATGTCTAGAATGGTTAAGGGGCTTGCCCGATGTCACCCAGGGGTTAAGTAACAGAGCTGAGATCCTACATCCTTGGATTCCCAGAGCAGGGTTTTTTCTGCTACCCTGCACTGTCCATCCCCAGGAAGCCAGGCCATGGGGTTGGAAGTCCAGGTGCTCAGGACATTTCAAATCAGCATTTCGGATTCAGGCAGGCTGCAGGGATGGAGGCATGATTACAAACCTGGGCCAACAGATTAAGTCAAGGTCAAGGGTTATTATAAAAAATTATGATCTCCTGGGAACCTTTTCTTTAGAGCATGATACTGAGGAGGTTAACACCTTTATCAAGCTAACAGCTATGCAAATAAAACAGCTCCTTGTTGTGCTAATATATCCTCTACCCTTCAACCCAGACCTACCACTATATAATTTAGTGCTATTTTTAGGATGTTAGAGAAACTGGGTAAAAGTATATAGCAGCCTCTGGGCAAATCCAGCACTCCCGTGGGTCAGTACCAATATCTTGGTATGAGACACAAACAAATTATTTAAATGCACATAAGGAGAGTAACAGTTGAAAGTACAGTTGCTGTAATTCTCAGAATTATGTCTATTTAATTCTTAGGGAAATTGACAAAAATGTCCCTTAAATAGACTTTCTAATACCTTCTCAAAAAGTTTTAAAGTATGGAGTCTGTTGTAAAACTTCATTCGGAAGCTAGTTGCCAGGATTTGGAATGAGTTTTCAATAAGAAACAATGTAAATTCTCAGGTTAGCTCATAAAAGTCTATTTAGATGAATAAAAATAGTATCTCATGATAACTCATGTGTATGTAGCACCTTCAGGTTTACAAATCACTTTCCTCACAACAGCCTTGTGAGGTGTAAGTATTACATGAATCATTATGCTTGTCTTATAGATCAGGAAAGTGAGGCTTAGAGAAAGTGACTTGCCCAGGGTCCCAGAGTATTATAAATTTAATTATGTATAATAATATGTATTATGTATGTTACATAGGGGACTAGAACCCAACTTTTTACTTCAAGGCTAATGTTTGATGTTTTTAAGAGGAAAATGTGTGCAAGGTTCCAATTACCAACCTCTCCTAGCAGTGGAAAGAAACAAACTTTTATTAAGCACCTACTATGTGCCAGACACTGTGTTAAGTGGTTTACAAGTATCTCATTTGAGTCTCACCATAACCCTGGGAAATAGGTGCTATTATTTATCCCTGTTTTCATAAATGGTGAAACTGAGGCAGAGGTTAAATGATTTGTCCTGGCTCACACAACTAGTAATATTGGGACTGGATCTGAATTTGGATTTTCCTGACTGGAAGCCCAGCACTCTAACTACTACCTATGTGCTTTCACTTCTTAACTGCCTATAGTGATACAGATGACTTGCAATTCTCATTGCCTTCTAGGTTTTGCAATAGGAACCCACAACTGGTGGTGGAGTTATAGTCAGAAGTAGGAATTCCAGAATGGGGGGAGGAGTCATAGAGTTAAAGCTGGGAGGGGTATCTATTCCAATGCCCTCATTTTATAGATGAGGAAAATAAGGCCCAGGGAGGTGATGAATTGTCTACAGACTCATGAATAGTATGCATCAGAAGTAGGATTTGAACCCAGGTCCTAACAGAGGGCAGTGATCTTTCCATGGTACCGTGCTGCCTCTTGTACTCCTAACCTGAATAGCCAAAGGAGGATGAGTTGCGATAAGGAAGCTGGAGTCCATTGCTGCTGACAGCCTCCTTCCCTCTTCCTGTTACCTCCAAAGAATATAGGTACATATTTACCTACTTACCTGTCTTAGGTAGCACTGACGCAGATTAAAAGAGAAAAGGGAGTAAAGGGCAATCTCAAGTGAAGGTGGCAAGGAGAGACTGCTTGTTGTCTCTGGGCCCTTGGCTAAGGTGACTGTTCTAGAATGGCCATTTCTGGGTAGGGACATAAGCATAGACAAGACTACCTATATCAGGAATTTCCTTTTCCATCTGCAGCATCAGCCACATACCCAGTCTATTTTTCTCTGGCTTCCCATAATCATAGGGTCATAGATTGAAAGCTGGAAGGGACCATAGGGGCCACTTGGTTCGGTTCTCTAATCAAGGATGTGGGAATTGTGGGAATTCGGGGAACTGCACAGATTCCATCTTGTGACTCAATTCTGGATCTATCTCAGTTCCCTTTCTATTAAGTCATGGATCAAGTCCAGTTTCCATCTTGTGAGAAAACTTTATTCAATTATGCGAATACTTTATTGCATTCTTTGAACCTAGCCCTGCATGACTGGGAAGCTGAATCACCTTTACGTACTGCTTAGAGACCCTTAGCTAAAGACCTACATTATGCTCACCAGAAGCCTAGTCAGATCCAAAGATTGATGCAAAGAATTTTCTCACGATTATACATCTCAAGGAACCCATGTGTCTTGTCTGAAAACTGGCCCTGTACCAGTTAATTGGTTGATGTTTCCATGTTTCTTTTATTGAATACAGACACTTGGGGATAGTGGGATGCCTCTTTTTCTTATTTCAGGGAATTGTACTTGCTTGCTCTTGTCTCTCCCAACTCTCAAAACTCAGTCATCCCCCTTCCAACTTGGAAAGTCCCTAATCTTTCCTCTAATTAGAAATCAAATTACCTAATTTTGTATACTGGTTTGTATCCTGTTAATTGCTTGCTTTTAATGCATAAAATTGTCTCCCCTTATATTGAGGGTCCAGTGCCAATGCTGAGGATGTCTGGTCCTCATTTGTGATGCAATTGTCATGCCCTGCTTAATAAATAGATCTGCTCAGAAGCTCGAACCTTTGGTTCCTCGGTTATTTCATCTTTCACCGGCCACAAGAAAACTTGGGTGCAGATATGTCTAAGGACTTGTGTAGTGTCTACAACTAGTATCTGAGGCAGGATTTGAAGGCAGGTTTTTCTTACCCTACCTACTACCATGCTGCCTCTCAACTGATGCAAGAGTTTCTCTTTCGATACAAGGGATGGATGATTAAAGATTAGCAGGAACATTAGCTAAAACTCTTTCATCCAAAGTATGCTCTAAGAATGAGCACTACAATTATTTTCATTTCAGTGTTTTTTAAATATGCTATAGATATATGCTATAAAGTGACCAGCAATGGGAAAATGTAGATATTGTAAACAGTGGATATTAACAGAAAAAAATAAGAAAGGCTTTGGAAGACTCTTGACACATACTTGTGTGACATATGTAGAGTTGCTACAGTGAGGCCCCTATGGAACTACCTTTACACCATGCTGTACCAGCTTTAGTTGGAGATGCCCATTATGTTTTTAGTCACCATTGCTTTAGATTTATTAAATAATAATAATGATGATGCTTACATTTATATGATACTTTAAGGTTTATAAAGCTCTTTCTTCTCAATGACTGTGAGGATTGGTAATGCAATCACATGTACACCCTTTTGCAGTTGGATAAACTGAGAATCAGGGAAGGGAAGTTACTTGTCTCAAATTACATGGAGCCAGGATTACAAACCAAGCCTGGCAATCTTTTCCCCATATGATTCTGCCTTAAAAAAAATAATACCCTTTGGTTCTGTCTGGAAAGACCTGTGGGCTTCAGAAAGTACATATCAGATCCTGCTTTCTGCAGGAGACTTCTCCCAATGCTTTCAGCCGTTAATGCCTTTTCCTCTCTGATTACCTCCTGTCTACCTTGTATACATATTAGATGTACTTAGTTACTTGCATGTTGCTTCTCCTACTGGAATGTAGGCCCCTTGAGGGCAGGATTGTTTCGCCGCCTTCTTTGTATCCCCATCACATCCCTTAGAAAAGTGTATGGCACTTAGTAAGTACTTTAAAAAACATTGTTAACTGCACACTTGCCTGACTGAACCTTTCTCATTAATTCCTGAAGAAACTAATTATTTCTAGTTCACACTATATAGGGATGATCATCGAGAAGCTCTGCTTGTATTTTCTGGGTGTAGAAAAAGTCTCTCGTGTTTTTTGAGATGGAGAAATGGTGGGGTGAAGGGTGTCCAACATGTGGCATTTGGATTTGGCCTGTGGATGTTTTTTTTTTTTGTTATTTCCCACTTAAACAAATTTAGACCAACAAACATTAATTTGAAAAACTAAATTTAGATACTAACCCTTCTGTATCTATAGATTCAGGATTCTGTAGTTTTCACTCACATATCAAATATTTATTAACTATATGATATATACATATAACTGTGCCAAGTACTGTATTTGTGGTACTAATACTATTATATATTAGATTTGAATGGAACCTTAGAGCTTATCTAGCCTAGTATTTCCTAACCATTAGTCATCAGCAAGTTTTTACCAGTCTTAAATAATTTCACTGCCAAAGGGATTATTTACAACCTAGATATTTAAAAAAAAAATAAAAGATTCTCTTCCAATGCAGGATAGTGGAAAGAGCATTGAATTTGGAGCCAGAAGACTATCAGGTTCGAATTCTACTTTATATGTACTTTTGTTGTTGTTCAGTCATGTCTGACTCTTCATCATTTGGAGTTTTCAAAGATACTGGAGTGGTTTACAATTTCGTTCTCCAGCTCGTTTTACAAACGAGGAAACCGAGACAAACAGGGCTGTGACTTGCCCAGGGTCACACAGCTAGTAATCATCTGAGATCAGATTTCAACCCAGGAAGATGAGTCTTCCTGACATTAGGTTCACCACTCTACCCATGGGGCCACCTTACTCTTGAGCAAGTGTTTACCTCTCTGGGCCCCGGTTCTCTCACTTGTAAAGTGATGTTAAGACTTTCCTAAGTTGGGATTGGTAGCAGGAAGTGGAAGATTATATTCCATAGCCTAGACTCTTTACCTTGTGAAGAAAGGCAACCATCAGATTCAGTGACTCATTGATGGAGTTGGAACCACAATAAAAAGAGGTGTTGTTAATTGTGGAAGAACAAAGCTTTGATAGTAGGGAAAAGAGTTAAGAGCTTCATTCCTTCTTTTCCTTCTGAGAAAGAATTTCTCATGCTTTCCCTCAAAATAGCTACTTGATTTTTCTGTAAAGGCATAATGAGGAGGTAGAACAAAGGAGAATCAACACATGATAAGGGGCTAATATTCTAATATGAGACCACATGAAATAACTAAGTAGGTAGAGGTATATACAAGGTAGATAGAAGGCAGAGAGTAGGAGTTAAAAACAACTAGATTTCTTTAAGTAAGAGATTTGAGTATCTGTGCCTTCTTGAAATCCAACTAGCTCTTCAGGGATCATGTTTTTAAAAGGAAAAAATTTCCCCCTTAAATCCACAATTGGTCTCATAGGCACTGTCTAGTCCAATACGGTATGTATTAATCGTATTATCTCTTGCCAGGAATTCACTCTCTAGGGGGTCCTTCCGCCTGGTTTTAGAGCTAGACTCTCATATCCTCCTTCATGTAAATAGGATGTGATACACCTCTAGTCAGTAGCATTCTTTGTGTGATCATTCCATTGAATAATCGTAGTGGTGAAAAAATAATGCACTTCCTTTTGGGGTTTTTATTCTTGGCTTTAAAATAACGCATTCTAAGTATGGAGGGTGTTTGAAATCTGGGTTCCATTACGCATCATTCTTTCGTTGATACTTGTTTAAAAACATTTGTTTCCCCCAGAATTAACTATATGAAGATTAATGACTGGCATTTTCTTGTCTTTCCTTTCAACTTCTGTAGAGGCTGAAGAAAGACTGTTAAGCATTGCCTCTTAGCTAACTTTTAACTTTTTATGTCTTTTAGGCATTATACTTATGGATTCATACATTATTGATCAACCTGACAGTAATTACGTGTGAGGTCTCATCTTCTGCATTTAATAAATGCTTGCTGACTTAATGTCTGATTGACTTTGGGGTCTCGGTGTTGTTTATACCTTTTTACTATTAAAAAAAATTTCCTTTGCATGTCTAAGAACAGCTGAATGATTCTTCCTAGATGGTGTGGTGGATAGAGTGCTGAGCCTTGAAGTCAGTCAGGAAGATCTGAGTTCAAATCCAGACTGAGACTCTTACTAGCTGTGTGACCCTGAGCAAGTCATTCTACCTCTCTCTGCCTCAGTTTCCTTAGCTATAAAATGGGGATAAAAATAGTGAATACCTCCCACAGTTGTTGTGAGATTCTAATGAGATAATACTTGTAAAGTGCTTAGCATAGTGCCTAGCACAAAGTAGGTGCTTAATAAATGCTTGTTCTTTCCCTTTCCCTTCTCTTTTGGGGCTATCCAAATATCAGGCTAAACTCTATACTGCCTGGAGAGATACTAAATAAAGTTCTTCCTCCCACCCTCTGCAACACCCTTATCCTTCCCAGTGGTATTTTAGCTTCAAGAATCACATAATCTAGGTTAGAAGGAACCTCATTAGCCATTTAGTCCGGTCTAACTCTCCTACAACATACCTAAGAAGTCATTATCATTTTGCCTTGTTTGAAGACTTCCAATGATACCTCCATAGATAGTCCATGTCATTTTTCTATTGGGGGAGACAATATGCAAATGATGCACCATTAAGATATATACAGGATATACATATATATATATATATATATATGTAAAATGTAAATATGCATATACTTATATATACATATATGTATGTATGCATATATATGTGTATATATATACATATTGAGAATAATATTTACTTTACCCACTTTATAGTTGGTTGTTAAAGCATTTGGTAAAATGGAAAGAGCTCTGGATTTGAAATCAGAGGATTTGGGTTTAAATATTGGCTTGGTTTGCCCAACATCAAACAGGTAGTCAATATGTTCCTAAGCTTCAGTTTCCACACTTGCAAAATGGAAAAATTATCCTTGTTATATGCAAAACTAAACTCATTATTCTACCCTGCCCCCATCCCCCACCAAAAAACCCCCCCACTCTCCCCAATGTCCCTAGAATTGTTGAGAGTAACATCATCAAGTAACACTTTCCATTACTTAGGTCAGGGGTAGGGAACCTGCGGCCTTGAGGCCACCAAATTGTTTGGATTCAATCAAAGGGCCACACTTGAGGACTTAGAAGGCCACATGTGGCCTTGAGGCCTAAAACCTGGGTGTCATGCTTGACTTCTTATTCTCTCTCCCCTCCTCCCCCCAATATCCAATTTGTTGCCAAATCCAGTTGTAACATCTCTTGCATATGTCCCTTTCTCTCTAACACTGCCCTTGCCCTGATTCAGGCCCTCATTAGCCCATGCCTGGACTATTGCAATAGCCAGCTGGTTGGTCTGCCTGCTGTAAGTCTTTTCCCACCATGGACCATCCTCTAGATCCGGCTAAAGCCTATCTTTTACAGGAAGTTCTTCCCAATCCCCCCCAGTTTTATTGCCTTCCTTCTGTTGATTATTTCCAATTTATTGTTTATATAGCGTGTTCCTACTAAGTTATTTGCATTTTGTCTCCTGCATTAAACTGTGAGCTCCTGAGAGGAGGGATTGTCTTTCCTCTTTCTCTGTATCTTCAGTGCTCAGCCCAGTGCCTGACACATAGTAGGTGCCATGCAAGTGAATGTTGACTATCACAGCTTTTTTGGGGGGGCAGGTGGGGAGGAGCACATTGAGATAATACACAGAAAGCACTCAGCTGATATGCATCTAACACCTCAAGGCATGCAATTATACTCATTATCATTGCCATTGTTCTTATTATTCCTTTTTCTGGACTTCATCTTCCTCCCCTGAGAAGCGAGTGGAGATGATCCTATGACTTTTAAGTGCTTAAAAACTTGGAACCATGGTTAAGATAGCGGGCAATGTGGGACAAATATAAAGGAGAGATAGAAGCAGTATGTGAGGAAGGATTTGAGGAAGGAATTGTCTCCCTTTGCCACCAGCGATAGGTTCTGCCTCTTGCCTTCAATGAGAATCGAATATTCCCTTTATTGGACATAAGAAATTAGAGCTCTGTTGATAAAGTGGGGATAATATGGCACAATTCACGGGGCTTTTGTAAAGACAAAAGCAGGTAGTGTTTGTGAAAGTGCTTTTTGATTGTAAAGCATTAAATAAATGTAAAGCACCATGATTACTCTTACTCAGACTCAGATTTCCAGGAGTGGCCTTGTATTAAAATAAAGTCAGTTGAGCAGGAATATTTTTATAAACTTGAAAACAAAAATTGCTCCCACCAAATGTCAGAACACTGTCACTTCTTTTGGGGGAATTTCATTGTTGGTCCTTGATCTTTTTATTGGGAGGCAGCTAAGTGGAGGCATAGTGGACGGAGTAATGGATTTGAAGACCTGAGTTCAAATCCTGCCTCAGACACTTAGTAGTGGGACCCTAAGCAGAGGTTATTCACTTAACCTTTCTCAGCATCAGTTTCCTCATCTGAAGATGGGGAATTATAATAGCACTTATCTCACATCGTTGTTTTGAGGATCAAATGAGATAGTATATTGTACTCCAGTCACCAATTTTTCTTAAATACTCCAGTCTGGATCTGGAAGTAGTTTTTGGCTGGTGTAATTCAGAAAGAAAATTAAACTACTTATCTTGATGGGCAGCTAGGTGGCTCGGGAGATGGAGCACCGGGCTTAGAATCTGGAAGACTCATCTTCCTGAGTTCAAATCTGGCCTCAGACACTTCCTAGCTGTGTCACCCTGGGTGAGTCACTGAGCCCTGTTTGCCTCAGTTCCTGTTGTATCTATAAAATGAGCTGGAGAAGGAAATAGCAAACAACTCCAGTGTTTCTGCCAAGAAAACCCCAAGTGGGGTCAGGAAGATTTGGACGTGACTGAAATGACTTAAGAACAACAGCAACACCTATCTCAATAGACCCTGGCTTGTACTCTGACCCTCCTCTTCCTCTGGAATTTGGGCTCCTGGCCCTGGAACCCTGAGCTCTCCTAGATGAACTTTTACCTTATCTTGCCTGGATCCAGGCTACTATATCACTTTTTAGCCATCTCCAGACAATGCCGCCTGTTTGCTGATCTTTCCACTCCTTTCCAAACCTATCTCCCCTGTATCTATTATCTTCCCTTATTAGAATATAAACTCCTTAAGAGCAGGTAATGTTTTACTTACTTGTATTTTTATTCTCAGTACTTTGTATCTGTAAATACTTTTTTATTTATTCATAAGAAATGGTTTCTGTCTTAAATAAGGCATCACAAATCACATAGATTGAGTCTACTGATGCCTCTCTTGATGTGAGATTAGCCTAGCACCAGAGTCACAATCTTAACCACAAATGGCAAGTTTCTTTTTCCCTTTCTTTTTGTCAATTTGCATTGTTTTCTCTTGGTCATTGTGAGGTAAATGGGATGATTTTCAAGTTTCTAGTCTGAATTGTGTTATATCAATAGGCTCCCATCTTTGCCGGAGGCTTCCCCATGTCCCTGCTGGCTTTGGTGATATAGACCCTTCCATATCTTCCGAGGACAGCAATACCTCCTCTCAGGCCAGTCTGTTTGGCCAAACTACTTCACTACAATTAGTGAGAGAGGGTACAACCTACACGCAGATAGATCACTGTGGATAATAGTGCATGCAGTAGACACAGAATTTCCTTTAGGAGAAAACCCTGTCTATTCAGCTACATCAATCTGGGCTCTTCTGATCCTGGATCCTTCTGCCTCTAACTTCAATTCAATGAATATTTATTAAGTGTCTGTTTTGTGCCAGGCACTGTGCTCAGCATTGGGCATAGAAAGAAGAAGACACTTCTTGCTTTCCAGAAGCTTGTAATCAAATGGGAAGAAACAACACACAAAAGGAAGCTGAAAAAGGTGCAGGGAAAGGGATGAAGAGGTAGTACCCAACATGGGGGCATGATCTACTGTGGAGGGGAAACCACATATATTTGCTGATAAGAAATGGAGAGCTACCTGGAACTGAGTCTTCTGTAAAGAAAGGCATTGGGATGAGTTTATTGTTCCACCCTGTAGCCCTCCAAGGAGAGGGGAAAGGCAACTGAGGGAGCTGAGAAGGTGAGTCTCAAAACTGAGTCAATATGCATGATGAGATTCCAGGTGATCAACTTATCCTGAGGGAAACATGATGTTCCATGGAGTGGAAACCAAGCAGATCCACTGATATAAAATGGAAAATTTTCCCCTGAGAAATGTGTATTCTCATTTTCTTCACATTTCCTGTCTTATACCTTTTCTTGGGTACCTTCCCTCTTTTGAAAACAGCAGATTGTACTGAACTAAAAGCCTTTCCTCATTATCTGAATGTCTATTGCCTTGAGACCAGATGACTGAATTTCCCTTGGATTTATTGTCTTGCACCCAGCAACTTTAAGTGTCTCTTGGAGAAGACAGAGGGGCCTTACTTTTTCTCCCCATTAACAATTCTGTGTGAAACACACACACACACACATACACATCTGTATAGCTCCTACTTTCCTTTTCCCTGACAAATAAAGCTAATAGGAACATCTCTTATCTGTTTTTTTAGTAAGTACCTGTATATATATTTTTCTTTAAAGGACCTCTCATATATTTAGACTGATAAAGTGCAACCCCTTTATACACATAGGCAGCCCTCCATTTATCCCTGGATTGTACTCTAAATCTTCATTTGTCAGTTGATTACTTGGAACTAGGGACACATTTTCCCACAGAAACAATGCTATAAATAGTTGTTAGGTTCCTAGACAACCCACAAAATTCCATTTAACCTCAAATATAACTGAACCATAATAGTCATAGTACTAGCCTGAATTACGGGTGTCAGGGAGAGGGGGCCATATGATTCAAGACAAAGAAACAATTTCCTCTCCTTTTTCTGTGGCAAGGTTGGCCTTGGCAATATTTTGAAATAGGTAAAGTTTAAGTTTGTCATTCTCCCTTTCTGCACCTGTCTACCAACTCTTCATATGCTTCTCTCCGGGCTCCCAAGTGACCTCATAGTAATATAGGAATGCCTCTACTTTAGAGGACAACACAGAGAAGGCTTGGGAGAGAAACAGCCTTCACCCTTTTGCAGGACTGAAGGAGGCAGAACATCTGTCTCTGCTCCATGTGTTGCTGTGCTTTTGTGTCCCTAGAGAAGTGTGAAGGTTTCTTTTTCTACCAAGGGATGGCCCATTAACCTACTAACCATCTGCTATCTTTCTAGCCAAGGTACTGTGATTGGGACTCTTTCTCTTTTCCCTTGTAGGGGATAAGGGCCAGTGGGGTGAATGGGAGGGAGAAAACAATCAAAGATCTTAAATAAGTGACTTTGGCCAGGTTCCTAGACAACTTTGGAACTGATAAATTAGAGCAGGGGTTGGGTGCTGTATAAACCATGTCTGCCAAACCTATCTCTGGTTAGACTCTATTTACTTTAGGATAAACACTGTTAACTTACTGTAAACTTAGTTTGTTTTTGAAATTTCTTTTTTTGCAGTAGTACAGTACTATGACCTCCCTGTAACCATACTTTATCGGGGCATGGTTGGCCGATCACTCATTTATAACATTTTTCCTATAGAACTCATTGCTCCCTGTAACATTGTTTTGTCTCATATCAATCAGTGGAATTAGTAGGCACAGGTTTGGCCCTAGTTCATTCTGAAAGCACTGATGTGTTGGAATGCTGCTGTTACCTGTGCTTTCTTTGGTTCAGGCAGTTCTGGTGAAGCTAGTTAATCTTCTTGATATGACTTGTGGCGTGTAATCCACGTCTCTCAAAGTGGTAACAGGAATCATGTCACATCTACTTGGGTTCTGACCTTGATTTTATATCTATTCCATGGAGGTTTTTTGCAACCGTATGAGAGCAAAGTGGGTTCTTGCCAGAGAAGGAACTATTTTCTCTTTGCAGAGGGAGTTGAAAAAGATGATGATTAAAAAAAAAACAACCTAATTATCACAATTGACATATGTTTTAGGTTTAAGCTTTAATGTTTGCAGAGCTTTCATTTAAACAACAACAAAACAAGCAACCTTGTGAGTTGGGTACTGTAGATGTTATTATCCCTGTTCTATAGATGAGGAAATTGAGGGTCAGAGTGGCCAAGTCACTTGTTCCTGTCAAAGATGGAATTGAACCTAAGTCTTCCTTGACTCCCAAATCTAGTACCCTTCACATTATGCTAAATGGCTTAACAGGAGGAGTAGAATTTCATTGTTAACAATGTAAATCTAGTCTCTTACAATCATCCAGCAATTTGTTTAATAGGATTATGCTGAATAAAGAGGTCAGGTCATCCATTAGAAATGAAACATCACCCTTCTTGTTAATTTAGTGTTCAGCATTTCCAAAATCATATTTTATTTAAACATTAAAGGTCAGATAAGATTGGGTTTGTCTCATACTAGAAGAAAGATGGCTGCTTCTAATGCTAAGAGGAAGAAAGAAAAGGCCTCAAGTCGCTCAGTTGGCTTCAGGTAACATTTCCTGCCCTGCATAGCGGCTGAGATAGGGTAAATGAACAGCATCTTTTCTTTTTTCTTTTCTCTCCTTCTTTTTAATAATAAGGATTTATAATACAAATGTCATTTAAAGCTGGAACAGTCATGTTAAGCAGGTTCACCGTTTACAGTACCAATCATTGTCTAATCCCAGCTGGAGCTACTTTTAGCTCTTTCAAAAATTCATATTCCAAAGTCTCAGCCCCGCTCCTGCGTCACAGCAACTGGCCTACATACACAGAACATTCGGCAGCTCTTCTGAGATTTGGGTTGGCTGAAGAAAAATGCAATAGAAGAACATCTTTCTTGGGGTGTATTTCTATTTCTACTAATTCCCATGGATAAAATTTATGCCTCCATCGTCCCTACACATGTATTATTTAAAGAGAAAAAAGGTAGAATGAGGTATGGCACATGTTTCACCCTTCCTGCACTGAGGTCTCAGAGCATATTGTTACTAATAATTCATTTCCTATTCACTAATGCTGTCTTATGAATGGTACAGTGCCTGTGCCTGAAGCAATGAAGAAGCTACATAATTTAAGAACCAAGCAGAGTAAGGATTTCTCACTGCATAGGACTGGAGGCCACAGCACATACTGAAGATTCATTTATAGTTAAAACGAACTGTTCTGGTGGTCAGGAAATACATTTGCAAAGTCTGAATATAAATAGCTTAGTGTAAAGGATGTCAAAGGTTATACAGACCATCCTGAATGTGTCTGATCTCATTTAGCTCAGGAAGCAAGGTTGGGACTGCTTAGCACTTGGGTAGGAAGTCCCTCCAGAAAACTTGAAGCAGGGAATTGAAGATTCCTTGTGGGTAGAGTTCTGTAATTTTTTCTTTCATCATCTGATATCAAATGCAAAAAGTAAAACTGACTGCTAGGAAGAGCAATCAGCAGGAAAACAGAGTGTATTATTTTAAAATTTAGAATCTAAAAACAGCTAATTTCTTACTGACAGTGTCAAGTGCAGTCTTAGACTAAAGTTTCATGGCTCTGAGACCTAAATTGATGGGCTACCCTTTTTCACAAAGTTGATATTTTATTTAAGACACAACATTTGATTTCTTGTTCCTAATGCAAAGCAAAAACTGAATCAATTAGACTGGTTTGTTCTTATACTCATAATTAAATTCTAGGAACTCATGTTCCCATCATAGCTACTTTACTGCTAAAATGAATTGTGCCAGGAAGACTTCAAGCCTGGTTTGGCATGATGATAGCATAATTCCCTGTCTCTTCTCAAACATAGTGCTAATGGAAAACTGGAGTTACATAAAGCCTACATGTTATTTTTCTGTTGTTGGGTTGGGAGGGAGTCTTCACCAGTATCTATTGAGATGAAGGGATAGGAGAGAATCTTCATTACAAATCATGGCTATTAAAAAGGAAAAGAAGAGGCAGGGTGGAAGTAAGAAGCAGGGAACAATAGACAAGAAAAGGAAAGCAGTTAGCAGAACCTTTGAATAATCCTCAAAATCATTTTTGGTTAAGTTCACCTGTAACTGGTAACTACTTAGGACTAGGATCCCTAGCTCTTCCTTCAATGGCATGAATGGTATGTACCATCAGCTCTTATTTGGAAAGGACATCTAATAAATTACCCCATGCAGTGTCCCTCACAGATGGTCGTGCAGCCTCTGCTTGAATACCAGAAGTATTTATTTGTACTGACTCAGATCTCTAAGCCAATTAAAGTTCAACCAGCTCATTTCCCTACTGCCAACAAAAAAATGAAACATGGCAGTTATTTTTTTAATAACAGTTGTGGTTAAGAGGAAATTAAAATCCATGACCTGGAAAAGGTACTGTAAGAGAACACCTAGCTGATTTAAGTGAATTCAAGGCTCAAGACCCCAGATGAAATACATTTCAACGTTCTGAAAGGATTTCCAGATGTTATCATTGAACCAATGTTTGCAGGTGATCTTTGATAAATCATAAAAAATGAGAGAGAGAGTGAGAGAGAGAGAGAGACAGACAGAGAGACAGACCAGAAGACTTGAAAAAGTTAAAGTACTAGCTTTCAGAAATAGTAACAAATGTAGATTCTAGAATCTATAGATGGGTCAACTTGATTGCTGGAGAAGCTTAGAAATGATTATTAAATAGATGACTTATGAGAATGGTAGTTCAAGACAATGTATCTTGGAAAGATGATGGAAAAAGAGCCATTTAATGTGATGCAAAATTCTACCTTGGTTGCCCTTTAGGAAAGAATTCCTGATATGAGGAAGCTCCTCATATCTTTAGATCCTGCCATACTCTCAGTTGCCCCTTGGGAGATACCTGTGACTTTCTGCTCTTAGAGATTTTGTAATGGATAGAGAGCTGTTCTCAGAGGTAGAAAGTCAAGACTTGTCTCTGACACATACCAGTTGTGTGGTCCTAGGCAAATCACTCTCAGTGTTCTAGGCAAGTCTGTGAGCTGCAGAGAAAGGGCCAGCCTACTTTGGTAGGGTGGGTTTTCTCTTCTGAGTGTTTCTTCCCAGAAATCATAGGTTTTGTCCTCATCCTTATCCCTTACTGGTACCTAAAACTGGCCATTGAGGAAACCCTGAGATGTTAATAGTAGGTCTCTAATCTTTAAGTGATGACAAGGAGACCATCTCTTCCCCTTTTCTCTGCCCACCTCTCTCCCCACTTCATCCTCTTATGGCCACTTTGAGAGGTTCTGTTACGGAACAATGATAACAAAAAAACCTGACAATCTAACGAGGTACTTGGCTGATGAGCTGTTGTCATCCTGACTTTTAGAGGAACAAGCAGCATTCAGACAACTGAGACAGCAAGAATGTGTCCGTGAAGGAATTCTAGGCTTGATAGAACAATTCTTTTTTTCCCCTTGTAAAATTTCATCTTTATTTGCTTCAGATAATGAAGCCTTAGATGATGATTTTTAACTATAAAACTGGACAATGAATGCTCTAAATACACCAAGTGATGAAAAACAGATTGAGCAAAATCTTTGCTTGATATGTTGACTGAGGTTAAGTGAATCGAGGAAACAGATATGAAAACCGGTAAGCATTTCTAGTGCTAATGTGTATGATGTTCATAAATGGTGTTGATTTGGGGGGAAAACTTAAAATGTACTAATTTACCTTACCTACTGTGTTTTTGTCTTATCAACCAGGAATTTGTGTAATAAATGTATGCACCTGTCTACTAAGGCAGCCAAAAAGTAATTTTTAGTGTTAGTAAATTTCTTTAGAAGTCATGCCATCCAGAATTTCTGACAGTTCTTATGACTATTACTTAGAGGACCCGGGTTCAAATCCTGTCTCTGATGCTTATTACCTTTGTGATCTTGGTCAAGTCCCATAACACCCCTGGGTCTCAGTTCCTCATCTATAAAATTAGGGGGTTCAACTAGATGGCTTCTGTGGTCCCTTCTAGCTCTAAATCCATGATCCATCAATGAAATATCCTGTGGTCTGGGAAATCTCAACTGAGTCATTCCAGTCCACCTTTTGTGGGAGAGCTATTCAGAGCTTTTACTTCAGGAGTGTTTGTAGGTTTAGGTGTTACCAGTATGACACAAGGTGCCCCAAATTGGTTCACATTTTGTTGGGGCGGGGGAAGGGTGGGTATACAGGCTCCCCAGGAACTTAGGAGAGAGGAATGAATCCACCCCAGTTAGGATAAAGAGAGTTAGAGATCTTTCCTCATTAAAAAATGATTGGAATTCCTCATTAAAAATGATTGGAATTCCTATCTCTATTGTTTCTCCCTGCCCTGACTTTGTTTTTCCAAGCCAGGGGTGTCCGCTGATGCATATCTCAGTCCCTCTTAGAAGACAAGTTTGCCTGGCTTGTGGTTAAAAAAGATAAGCTTGATTAATGCCCAGTCTATTGGCGATAGGACTGTTTTCTCTTTGATAGGCCAGTCCTTCACAGAATCCTAGAATTTAAGAGTTGGAGGGGACCTCAGAGGACATCTAGGCTAACCTATAACTAAAATTATATACCCAAGAAGTAGTCATCTAGCCTCCTCAAGCAGGAACTCACAAACCTTATTTTGCATTATATTTTACATTTATTCTTTCCGAATAAATGGGTACATCCCCTGAATGGAGTAGAGGAGAGTACAAAGACTCAGACAAATGCCAGCCCTTTTATTGACTTCCAATTTGAATCTCCCACCTGGCTCTTCATTGGCCAGATGCAAACCCCTGAACTGCCCATCTCCTGCCCCGCTGTAGTAGCAACTTAGATTTGAAGATCTTTCCCACCCCTTAATAGGCTATGTGACCTGCTTACATCACAGAAAGCCTAAGTCACAAGTGTTGGAAGGAGCATGCTGAGAGGAAAAGGAAGTTTTGTCACAGGAAATGCAGAGAGAGAGAGCATTTGTGGCTGCTAATGGCCATTGTGATAGCTAGAGCTGAACATACTGTGACACCTCTACTGTGTGTTTTTGGGAAGACCCCAGCAGGGGGTCAGAGAGGTTTTGGGATGGAGAGGCTCCAGGCTGTGATACTGTGTATTGAATGTTTTACTGCTCTGATAGATTGGGTAAATGGCTTGTGGGATATGGTTCTCTGGTGTCTGAAAAAATGGTTTACCTCTTTTACCTTCTTTGTGGAGAGTCTCATGTACTTTGTGATACAGAACCACATAGGCATTTTGACAATTGTCATCTATATTGTTATCATTGCCTTGCTGATATATCCCCTCAAACAGCTTGTTAAGCATGTGCACAAGCCTCTAACCCTTCACCCGATCAGAAGCCTGGTTTCTGCTAGATCACAGCTTTGATTAGAACCAGTCACCTGACTTACATTCTGCTAAAGGGGGAGAGGGAGTGCTTTTAATTCTGTGGAAACAAAATTCCTTCCGTAGTTTCTCACAATTTCCACATCTTTTCTTTTATTCAGATTTTTGTTTCTAGATTTTTAAGACTCCCTTACTCTCTTTTTCATATGAATTCTTGTATTGGTAATTAGGGTGGGACTTTTTTACTGTTTTCTCTTTTGGAGCACTAGGGTAATCAAGTGCCTTTGATGAGTCTGGCCTTTGTTTCTTTGATTGAATCAAGAGACCTCCACCTCCTCCTCCTTCTCCTTCTTCTTCTTCTTCTTCATCATCATCATCATCTTCTTCTTCTTTTCCTCTTCCTCCTTCTGCTCCTCCTCTTCCTCCTCTTTCTATTGCTTCTTCCTCTCACCTTTTATTTCTCTCAGGAAGGCAGCTAAAGTCTTTTCTCTGGATGTTTTCTACACAAAATAGTTAAACTCAGCTCTCTCAACATGTTTCTGCATTGTAGTTAACTCTCTCTGCCTCATCAGAAGAGAATTTCTCTTCGTCCTTTCTCTTATTCTTCACAAAGCCTTTCTCCAGCCATGATAGTTAATTCTCTTTAGAATGACAAACTCTAAGTCCTTAAGATCCTAGTCTCCCTCCCTTTTAAAGGATACAATAACTATCCAAAGTGTCTGTGAGAGAGGCTACTTCAGCTAGTCATAGAGGTATACAACAATCCAGTTTTTGGTGTGAAAGGCATTGAAGAGATTTGTTTTGTCTGCTTGATATGCTGTGTGATCACCCTCTCTTAGGTAGACAGGACTACTAGAACTCCTGGACTCCATTCTCCCAAGGTAACAAAGAGATCACTCAATCAAAAAGCATTTTTTCAGTTGTATAGTGTTTTACTCTTGCTATGAAAGCAGTAGCTAATATATAGCGAAACAGCTATGAAAGGAACAGTAATGGGCTCAATAGAGAGCCAGCTTTGAAGTCAAGAACTAGGTTTGAGTCTTGTTTTGTCACATACTTTCAGTGTGACTCTTGACAGTTACATAATTCTATTAATAACTAACATATATATATATGTATATATAAAAACACTTATGTGCTAGGCACTGTGCCAAGTGCTTTACAATTATTATCTCATTTGATCCCCACAATAACTCTGGGAGGTAGGTGTTATTATCACCCCCATTTTACAGATGAGGAAACTGAGGCAAAACAAGGTTAAGCAACTTGCCCAAGGTCACCACATTTGAACCAGGTCCTCCTGATTCCAGTTCCAGGTATTTACCTACTGTGCCACTTCGCTGCCAAATTGAGCCACTCAATGTTATTATAGATAGCTCTCTAAGACTGGAACCTATGGAGGTAATAGAGAGTTACTTGAGTTTATTTCATGGAGTGACATGAGCTATGCTTAGAGAAATTTACTTTGGCAGCTGAGTAGAGGATGAATTGTAGTGGGGAGAGATTTGGGATAGGGAGACCAAATTAGAAAGTTATTGCAACAATCCAGGAAAACTGTGATGAGGACTTTATCTTGGGTGGTAGTTTTGATGAGTAGAAAGGGACTTAAACAAGAGATGATTGTAGTAGGTGAATCACTGGAAATCCACAACACACACACACACACACACACACACACATATACACAAGGTTGGAATCTAGGGGGTATGTGCTGTTGTGGCTGCATTGTCATGACATACCTAATGTCTTCACTCTTTCTTGTTTGCAGATTAGCTTGACTTTGCCTCTGAAAAGTGGTAGCAGTCTAGTTTAAATCATCAGCAGCTTCCTTTTGCTGGATTTCACCTTAAATTTTCTATGACTCATCATAGAGACCCTTTTGAGAACAAATCTTGGCAGGTGTTTTTAGCTAGTTGAAGATTCATAACTAGATTAAGAAAAATTTGAAGGCAAAAAGCAGTGAGTGAGTATGCTGATGCAATGTTGATGGTTACTTCATTTTGGTGGCAATGGGGGAAGGGGTTTGTGCCTATTGCACAGAAAACAGTTCAAGGATAAGTGTAGTTATGGGAATGGTAGGTACATCCCCCCAAGAGTGTGCTTCTCACCCCTTTGGGGGTTGGGAGAAAATAGACCTAAGAGATGGATATCCCATGAACAGGACCATAGTGAGAAGTTGTTGGGGATGGTTGTGCCTTTGTGGTGGTGGAGGCTGGTGGAGGGGTATGAAGTAAGATATAGGAAAGACTTTCTCCGTAGAGTGGAATCATGCCCCCTGCATGTAGGCAGTATGGTTTAAAGCCCTGTTTGCTTTATGGCAGCTTTGACCAGGTAAAAGCACCTGCATATTGCTTCCTCCCTTTCTCATGCATCACTGGTTTGTGATTGCCGTGCATATCTGCCTGCTCTTTATTAATTGGCATCACGGTGGGACCAAACATGGGTCAAAATAACCTTTAACACTTTATTCTTTTATGTTGAAAAAAGTATTTCTTTGCAAATGAAATTTATTGTCTTCAAGAAGCTTTCCCTAACATGTGTGGCTTTTATTTGTGGTTATGATCCTCATGGCCATTTTCTCAACCTCCCCCCTACCCCCGCCCTTTCCCTTTATATTCCTAAATAAATGTGTTGTTTAGAGGCAAGCGATGATCTAATTCCTAAAAATCATACCTCTGCTACCTCTCTGAAGCTATAACTTCCAGTATTCTTGAGCATTTCCCGAGCCTGGAGAAAGTCACATTCTCTAATCCATTTGCCTTTTAAAATTTATTTCTACTAAAACCTAACCTGTTTTAACTTTTGTGGTTTTATTTACTGATGATCGTGAATGTGAGTTTGGGGGAGGGCAAAAGTTTGTTTGTTTGTTTTAATAGTATAGAAATATGAGATTCTTCTTCTTTTTTTTTTGTCTGTAACAGAGCTGGGTTTTTCCAGTTCTGTTTGCCTGGAATAGGCTTTACAGCACAATTGTGACTGTTTTGATTAAGAATGGGGAAAACAATGAGACAGTGATGTATTGACTGTGACTTGGATGGACACAATAGGAGGGCGGTGTTTCTCCCTCTTTATTTTTTATTTTATGTTCTAAATGACAGAGCATAGGATTGTGACTCAGAATATTTAGATTCCATTTTTGGTTACTCCATGTACTCTTTGTATGAGTTTGCTAAAAATGTCATTTTTTGGGTTATCTCTGGTTTGCCATCTCTAAAATGAAGCAGTGGGAGGGTTGATGAGTGCTTTTTACCTGAAACTATGGTAAGTAGAAGGGTGTTGGTGGTAGTATGATTGATAAAGGCAGTCAATATACCTAAAATAACAATTTTTTCTTCTAATGAATTTGGAAGTTTTCACTTTATTTGGATACTGGCAGTAACTTGAAGAAGAACCCCAAATTAGCATTTTGTCCTTTTAAAAGCTATTATCATTCATGTATTTGTGTTCCATTACAAAACTGAGATTTTTTGAAAAATTTACCGAGAGAGATTTGAAAATCTACCTCATTTCATTTTGGGAGAATTCAGTTGAAATGTGGCATTTATTTTTAAAATTTTACGTTCTTCTGGGAAACCTCTTATATTCTGGGAAACTCCTGTATTTCTTTATTTTTAATTTTTTTCCTTTGGCTTATATAGAATTAATGTATTATTATGACATTGTTGCCATTTTCTTCTTTTTCTGTGACTTTTTTCTCCACTTTGATATTTATTTTGTCCTGTTTCTCATTCTCTTTCTCATGGCTTCTACTTCTTTGGAGAGATTCTCCATTATTTCAGCTCTTTTTCCTAATCTGCTATTTGTGTTTTCTTATTTCTACATTGAGAGCTCTAATTTCTGACCTAAATTCATAACTAATTTATCTTATCTAGAAATTCTTGATATCGTTCCATGATCCCTGGGGAGGGTAGAAAATATCTTTCATAGGCAATAAATATTGGTTCATTTTCCTTCATATAATATTTGTTCAAAGTGCTTTGGTTTCTTTTCAAAGTTTTGCTCAATCTCCCTTCTATTTTTAGAAGCTTCTCTGTTTAGTTATTTAACTGTGTTATGAGGTTTTTATCCAAGTTTTCTCTTTTGATCTTCTGGTCTTCTGACTATCCTCTTGCTTTGCTCTTTGGTCCATCCCTTTCCATTGGAACTACTGGGATGTCACAAGCTGTAGGTCCCTCCCCTGAATAACCTTCAGAGGGAGAGGACTGTCCTCAGTTCCTTTTCTAGTCCCCTTTCCATCAGCCTTATGTACTGCTTCCTCTCCAGTCTGTGGCTCCTAGTGCCCACCATTCATCATGGCATATTTTTAGCTCAATTGGATTCCTCTTTTCCTTTTGCTCTTATTTTCATGAGGCTGCACAGAATTGGCACCTGCTGCTTCTTGTGGGTTGGTAGTAACTCATGGTGTTTGGGCAGAGTCACTACAGCAGAGAGTGATCTCTACGATTAGCCCCCAAGTCACAAGCCTGCAAATTTGCTTGTGCTCTCTCTGTGTCTGGGTGCTGAATGAGCTCTAAGTATTAACTTTTTCCAGTGTTCATTCTTGGGGTTTTTAGCGTTCTTGTGTGTGTATGTGTGTGTGTGTGTATTTGTGTGTTTGTGTTTCTATTTTCTTATCTTGTGGATCAGCTATAATTAATTTATACTGATACATAAAAGCTTTTTTTTTAATTTAAACAGAAAAGGTTGAAGAGGTTTTCAGAAAGTGATTATTCTTCCATCTTCCTTCAAATTTGAGTCGATAGAAATGGACAGTTAAATTTTTGCCTTCACAAAGTCTGGTGATATGGTTGAATGTTAATATCTTATATTAAAAAATTGGTTTTTTATTTTTTTAAAAAAGATTTCATTCTTTGAATTCTCTATAAACAAAACAAAAAATTCCCTTATTCAACTTTCATTTTTAACATTGTGCATGCTAGATGGGAACTTGAGCATTGCCATATGCTTTAGCTTGCATTTGCATGACTGTTTATAAGAGTTGGATATAAAATCACAGGGTTTAAAATTACTTTGTTGGGTTTGCATTGGCAGGCAATGCACTGAAAGTGTTAAAATGACACTTAGAACTTTCTATTTACATTCATGGTTAAGTTCCTAAAATTCTTTGAGGGGGAAGAACACTTTCTATAATTAGTTGCTGTTGAAAGTTTATTTGCAGAAGTGAATCAGTAAGTCTGTGGTAGGATTTTTGCTTTGTTTCCCTCATATGTGTGCCACTTTCAAAAAAAGCATATTTTTTGTGGGTACTTTTGTTTTTTACATCATTTACTTTTGTTTTCCCAGTGTTTTCCCTCCTCCCTCTTCCTTAGAAGAGGCATACCTTTTAACAAAGAAGACAATTTTTAAAGAAAGCAGTTCAGCAAAACTAGCCAGCACATCAAAAAATAGTCTGCAATGTTCCATGTTCACAGCTGTCCACTTGGGCAAAAAACAAAAAATAAGGAATTATATTGTCATACCTCTTCTCTGGGATCACTTTCCTTTAAAACTACTGGTAATGGCGAGACACAGTAACTTTAGTCTGGAGTGGTGTTCATAAAAGGAGAATTCACTCTTTGTACTGCTCATTCCTGGCTCCTGGAGTTATTGTCAAGAAGCATTTATTATTTACGGGGCTGGAGAACTGGGGACTTGATGAGTAATTACAGCACAGTGAAAGAAACCTTAGTATACTCACTACATCTTTTCCTTCTCCCTTCACTTGGAAAATGTCAAATCCCCATAAAACAAAAGCGTTCTAGGATATTGTGACAAGAAGTGTGGTGGTGGTCGTTGCTCAGTTGTTTCTCAGTCATGTCTTTGTGACCCCATCTGGGGTTTTCTTGCAAAGATACTAGAGTGGTTTGTCACGTCCTCCAACCATTTTAAAGATAAGAAAACTGAGGCAAACAACATTAGGTGACTTGCCCAGGGTCACACAGCTAGTAAGTGTCTGAGGCCAGATTTGAAAAGCAGGTCTTCAGGCTCTATACATTACACTATCTAGCTGCCACTAATATGGCATAAAGGGACAAAGCCAAGACTCAAAATCAGAAGATTTGAATTTCAGACTTGGTTCAGCACTTATCAGCAGTGTGACCACAAATTCATTTAACCTTATTAAGCCTCATTTTCCTCACCTGCAAATTGAAGATAACAATGCACATGTATTACTTACTTGACAGGGTCATTGTGAAGAATGTACCTTAGAGCCCTGTAAAGCTCCATATACATCTGAGCTATTGTTGTGATGTTATAGTTTAAATTATAGAAGTGCAACACCTGGAAGTTGGAAGGGACTGGCCATATAGTCTAAGCATTGTTTATTTTAGCATACCTCACAAATGGTCATCCAGATTTTGCCTAAAGATCTCCAGGGAAGAAGAATGAAGCCATCACATCCTGAGGCAGCTCACTCCCCTTTTGGTAACTCCATTTGTTAGGTTTCTTTACTCTCAAGTCTCAATTGCCTCAGTGAAACTTCCATCAATTGCACCTGCTTCTGTCCTTTGGGGACAAATTGGCAAGTATTTAATATTAATGTTCCATTAGTAACACTAATCAGTCTATTTTAACACAATGCTCCTATTCATTATATTAAACATAATTGATTTTGCATTTTCTGTATAGTTCTGGCTAATTATGCTTAGTATAGCAATATTAAATTTCTAACTTAATATTGATTTTAGAAAACTCTACATAAAAGCACAGTAGATAATATAGTGATACCTTATTTTTCTGGCATTGCTTTGGAACAAGGAGTTCTCACGGAAGTAAGACATAACTAATGCTAATCTTTTTGGGTGTCGAATTTTTAGCTTATTTCAACTATTTTTGACGGAAGCATTTTAGGAATGGAATGATAGAATATTTTAAAATCTTCATGGAGGACATGGAACATAATTTAAAGCTTTTGATATCTCAAGGTCATCATTACTTGTTGCTTTGTGCAGCGATACAGTGATGCCCTCAGGGCCTATTGAAATGCATAGGGCTGCATGCTGCTACATTAAATGAACCCTTTGGTTGCATTATGTAGTCATTCAGTCATGTCTGACTCTGTTTGTGACCTCTTTGGGGGGTTTTCTTGGCAGAGATACTGGAATAGTCTGCCCTTTCCATCTTCAGCTCATTTTACAATGAGAAAACTGAGGCAAACAGAGTTAAGGGATTTGCCCAGGGTCAGACAGCTAGTAAGTGACTGAGGCCAAATTTGAAGTACTCTCTCCACTGTGCCATCTAGCTTCCTTTGTTTGCATTAGGCCATACTAACAGCCAGTTTACATCTTTTCCCCTTAAAATCAGGCAAACAATTCTCAGTGTACATACTTCTTACTGTGCATTCCTTTTAATTGTTTTTAACGTGCTGTGGCCTGAGAAGTCAAATCATGGAATCATAACTTCAAATCTGTAAGGGATCTTAGAGCTTCATTTCACAGATAGAGAAACTTAGAAAGGTTAAGTGACTCCTCTCTGGTCACATACATTTTAAGTATAAGTACGGGATTTGAACTCGGATCTTGCTTCAAGTCCAGTACCTCATTCTCTACCCATGCAACCTATTCCCCTAAGTTTTCCAGAATATAAACTTCTTGAGGGCTGAAGCTGCTTTATTTTTGTTTGTATCCCCAGGGCTTTGTACATAATACCACAAGTGTTTAATGTATGTTTATTTGAATTGTTCAAGTCACTTATGAAATAATAGTCAAGAAGCCCTGAGATAGAGTCTGAATGCCTTTGTTATGAAGAGTAAAGAATCTGAGCTTTTGATTCCAGGTTCTGTGACAGCTATTTCAGCCAGCTCAGAGAGCTTTCTTTTGTAACAAGCCACTGGTCAATTAGGGTCCAGTCCTTAGAGCATTGGTGAACCTGCTTCTGGAAAAGCATGATTGCATGACTTTCCCCTCTACATGTGCAGATATCCTCTGTTTCTTGTTGGCATATATGATGATGAAAAGCCTGATTGGTTGCTGAGTCATAACTGGGTATGCATACTGAAGGCTGGAATAAACAAAACACTATTTTCTTCCTGATGGCTTTTGAATGGGGAAGAAAAAGAAATGCTGTAAGCCTTCAGGTAGCAAAAGAAGAAGAAAGAGGAGGAGGAGGAGTAGCAGCAGCAGCAGCAACTTCCTGCTTTCTCCACTTGGCCATCATGTGGGGGTCATAAGACCCTTGGTGCCTCTGTCTCTCTTCTTTCCTAATTCTTAGGTGAGAGTATTAGAGATAAGATCTCACTAGGTTATAACCTTGTGAGCATTAAATGATTGAAAGGGACCAGCAATTAGAGTCCATAGTAGAGATTGCCGTTTGCCCCCAGAGCCAAATCTGGTAAGGAGCCAGACCTGAGGAGTGACCTGGATATTCATTCTAGCAGTAGATTGACCTGGCCATCATGAACAACATAATAAACAAGCAGAGGAGGAACTCATCCTCCCTTTTAAGTTCTTCGCTATTCACTACCCTGCATTTACTCAGTGGTTTTTTTGGAAGGTTATCACAACCCTTTTGTCAGTCCCTGAATAATCTTGCATTTGAGCAGTCACAAAGAAGGAATGGTTTATAGTATCTTCTTAAACATCTTCAGAAGAGATTCCATTTCCCTCTTCTCTAGCGTAGAGAAAAATCCTCCCATCACTTGAAATTTCTTCCTAAATTCTTTTGAAAATATTTTTCATATTTTAAAATATTTCTAAGGATAGATATTTGCAAATTTAAAAGGATACCTATGTATGGAGAGGGGTTGAACATGAGGATCATTTTCCTGTTTGGAGAAGTGAGTCAATCCACCTCTGAAGTGACAAAATGGTCACTTGTGTACCTGGGAAGTTTGCCTAGCTCAGGGTAATAACTAAAGAAGGGTGTACATGTAAGCCTAGATTTGTCTGTCAGACTTTTAGACATTGACATCATCTTTCTTTTTTAAGTAAGTTAAAAGAGTTTTTACCCAGGAAGAATAGCACAGAATCAGAGACTTTTTAGACCAGAAGGATACCAGAAAGTACTCTCATCTTGTAGAAAATCTGAGAATCAAGAGCCTGATCTCTTGTACATACTTACTGTATTACTTTTGGCAAATCACTTTATTCCTCTGGGTCTCCATTTCCTCATCTGTATAATTAAAGAGGCAGCTAAGTGGCACATTAGACTAACTGAAAGACTTGGAGTTAGAAAGATTTGAGCTCTAATTCTGCCTCAGACAACCTTGGGAAAGTCACTTAAATCCTCTGCCCCTCAGTTTCCTCATTTGTAAAGCGAGGGGTCTAGACTCGATGGCCTCTAACATCCCTTCCTGCTCTAGATCTATGATATTATGATTGGCCAAGTCTTCTCATAGCTCTGAAATTCTACTATCTTGTCTAACCTTGTCATTTTGTGGATGATGAGGCAGGGTCCTATAGAGTTAGGACCAGAACCTAATAGATATATGAAGATGATGATGGCAATCATAGTTAAAATGTGACTGCAAATCATTGTAGTTTTTCCAGTTCAATTTCTAGCTTTTCTTTGGCTATGTTAACATCAAACATTTTGCTGAATATATCTTTTTTCACACGGTTCCCAGATTTTTTTTTGCTTGTTTAACCACCCTTTTTCTTTAATTATGATTTCTCTCTTAACCATTAACAGCAAAGCAAACATATCAGAAATATTTTCTGTCTATAAATGTATACAGTGCCCTTCTTCCCCTCATGGCTTAAACTGTAGTCTAGCCTCAATCTCCTCCAGAGTTGAAAGGTCAGGGTACTAAATATTTTTTTGAATCAATCACCAGTTCTTCAATTTGAGTGTAATTTATTTTGAAATTTTAAGCTTTTGAAGGTGGGGAAAGTTTTTGCTAACTTTTTTTCACGCTACCAGAAGCTGTCCAAGATTACTTGTGGTCAGATTTGGACTTGTAAACTAATTGAGATACTATTGTCACAGCTAAGGAAATAACATGATATTTTTTGGTTTTTTGGGTTTTTTGCTTTTTTTTTTGCAGGGGGTAAGGTAGGGCAATTGGGGTTAAGTGACTTGCCCGAGGTCACACAGCTAGTACATGGTCAAGTGTCTGAGGTCGCATTTGAACTCAGGTCCTCCCGACTCCAGGGCTGGTGCTCTACTCACTGCGCCACCTACCTGACCCATAACCTGATATTTTATCTTGAGTACTGTGATTTCTTTAGTTAGAATATGGTTAGAAAGCTTATTGGTGTGTGGCTATGTTGTTGCCCTGGGAGAAATTGTTCATAGATATTCTGAGGGTCTCCCTATATAGACAGACCTCATTTTGCCTAAGAGTGCTCCTAAAGATTTGAGCTTAAACCTAATTTTTGGATATTGGATTATAGTCAAATAAGTTTCATTGGAACTCTTGCTCAAAGGATCCCTGTAATGGATTATCTATGTAATAAAACAATAAATATAGAATATAGTTATACCTACCAGAAACATGGAGAATACCCAAACTTATAGATAGTTAAGAAAATATTTCTTTTGTTTTTGGAGGGGGAGGGCAGGGCAATTGGGATTAAGTAACTTGCCCACGGTCACACAGCTAGTAAATATTTCTCTTTCTAACAGGGATCCATGCATTCTTTTTGACTTGTAGTGTGTATCCCAGGGTCTCTAGACAGTAGACCTCCCTACTGCCAAGCTGTCCAGATTTGTGTGGAATGTAGGGCTCACAGAACTAGTACAGGAGGTTTGTGGATTTGTGCCCGTACCTCAACGTACGTTCTGTAGTGTGCTGCTTCTCTGTTCCATTCTCGGCCGGTTGTTTGATGTTGTCTCTCTCTGTATGATTTGGCTTTCAGTCATATTACCCTCATTGAGGCTCTATATTCCTTGTCTCTTTCTATTGATATTTAATTTCCTTGGATTTTCTTTCCCTACAATCCTTCCCATCCCCATTGAACACCACACACACACACGCGCACGCGCGCGCGCACACACGCACGGAAAGGAAAGGAAAGGAAAGGAAAGAAACAAAAAGGAGCTCCCACCCTCCCCCAACAATATCAATAGTCAAGTAAAGCAAATTCTAGCATCGGTCATATATGTAGTATTTTTAAATGCATTTAGAAAACTAGTTGTAGCAGTATTTCCACATTAATCACCAGCAAACCCACTAAACACTGAAAAATTTTACTTTGGAATCCTTATTGAGAATTAGCTCTTTGGTTATAAAGGTCATGCTTTTTCATTGACTTGTGTGATATTAATGCATTTGGCAACAGAATCTTGAAAAACAATTTGACCTCTTTGTGATAGACTCACACAATATAACTACCATGTCTGTATCCCAAAGAGATAAAAAAAATTAGGAAAATGAACAATGTGCACAAAAATATTCATAGTAGCTCCTTTTGTGGAGGCAAGAATTGGAAATTGAGGAGATGCTCATCCATTGGGGAATGGCTGAACAATGTGGTATATGGTTGAAGTGGAATATTATGATGAGGATGATGGTTTTAGAAAAATGTGGGAAGACCTTTATGAATTGATGCAGAAGGAAGCAGTCAGAACCAGAAGATCATTGCACACAGTAAAAGCAATATTATAAAGAAAATCAGCTGTGGAAGACAATCCTCCAAGACAGGGTAACAACAATGCTACTTACCCCTACTGTGGCTGTGTAAGGCCAATCACATCAGCACACAGGAGGGCTGCTAGCACAGGTTCTTTGATCTGCTTTTCTGAGGAAAGCAATTTTAAGGGGTTTACAATCTCACTTTAATTAAACATACATATATCATTCACTTAGTTCAGGGGGAAAAGTCAGCACCCTGAACTTCAGAGAAAACACAAACAGAAATTATAAGCAGAAATTATATCAACAGAGCAAAATAACAGAAATCAGCAGACAGGCTTCTATCTGTCTGTCCAAGACATTACGTACATAGTTACCAGAGAGAGGAGCACCAATGGGAGTTGGGGTGGGGGTTCCTTGATGGGTACCCAGAGTCTCCACACCAACACTCTTACAATGAGTGTGCCCCCCCCCCCCAAAAAAAAGCAAAATGCTGACTTCTGAGTATATATATGCTTCTTTGGTGTCAGAGGGCATCACAACCATGGGACTCAAACCCATGTGAACTAGGCTTTCCTATTTCTTAAGCAGGTCATCAAAGACTCTTGATTCAATCAATGACTCGTGATTGAAACAAAGGTAAGACTCATCAAAGGCACTTGATTACCCCAGTGCTGAGAAGCACTCAAACAAAAAACAGCTAAAAATCCCTCTTTTCTTGCCATTACATTTGAAAGGCAAGACTCAAAGGTACTTGATTACCTCAGTGCTTCAAAACAAAAGACAAAAGGTCCCACTTTACCTGCCCATTCAAACAAAGGCAACACTCATTAAAAGCACTTGATTGCCTTAGCATTCCAAAAGAGAACACAGTAAAAAAAAAAGTCCCACCCTGATTACCATTATAGGTAGTCCCAAAGGACTCATAATGAAAAATGCTATTCACCTCCAGAAAACTGATGAACTGAGTGAAAATTAAATTATAATTTTTTTCATTTTCTTTATTTTCTCGCTTTTTTGGCAACATGGCTAATATGGAAATGTGTTTTGCATAATTTCATATGTATAATTGATATCTCATTACTTGCTTTCTTATTGGGTGGGGGAGGGAGTGGAGGGAAGGAAAAAACTTGGAAATCAAAAATTTTTTAAAAATATGCTAAAAATAAATTTTATGTACATATATAATATTAAAAAAAGAAAGAAAAGAAAAACAATTTGAAAGGATCATTGTACCATTTAAAGAACTTTAGTTTTTTCTCCACTATAGATTCCTCAATATAGATTACAGTTTTTAAAAAAGTGAAATGCTCTCATTTTTAGAAATTCTACATAAGGGATAGATACAATGCTCTACCATAGATAATTTTTTTTAATTACAAGAAAATTCTGTGTATTGTAATTTTTGTTGTCAAAGTACCACAGGTATTATGGATTAAGGTACTTGGCTGTATTCCCATCATTCAATCCTTTTTGCCATATGTGTTTTTAATATTCCAAAGGAAAACTTTTTTTTCTTTTTTTTTTTACTATTCAGCAAATACTGTTCTCAACCAGAGTAAGGATAACAAACAAATAAAAATGCATAAGCCCATCTTGATTGGATCTTTGTTTTTGGAATGTTCAGTACCAGATAGAAGAGGTTAGAAGATTAGAAGGAAAACGAAAGAGTAGGTTCAAGAAATATAGGCAAAATGGGAGATGTTTGGGAGGGATAGTATTGTTCAAATACAATTTAGATACCAGTTATGAGCTGCACTGGGAGTTCCTTGTTTCCTATCTGTGGAAACTGGCCTATGAAAAGCTTTGTTACTTTTGAAGCCTGCCTGTATTCCTTGGCTCTAAGGATGGTACACAGAGCTTTTGCCTCCCTTTACCTTGAGCCCTATCAGATTGAATGCTGGTCTTTTTTTTTTTAACAGATATGGAAGGTCATAAATTTTAGAACTTAATGGCAAGAAGATTTTGTGGAAAAATTAGTGATTATTCAGGGAACATCTTTCATTCAGAAATCACGAGTATTTTCTAAGAGTAGATATTCATCTTTAAAAAATAGGGAAGGTAAATCTCTGTTTCAAGGGAAATCCAAACTGACATATCAAATCGGTTGTAGAGCTGGAAATATAACACCAAAGTCGACCGCCATGTTATTCAATGGGTTGTAATTATAGAACAAAATAACAACTTAGTACATGAAAGGAGCTTTCTGACAAGGAAGCTAAGTTTATTATAATGGTCATGCAACCAAATCACAAATTTAGAATGTCAGAAACCCTGGAAGAACAATGAAATTAAAATAGGTACATGCAACAAAACCACCAACTTCAGGAAATTCTCAGGATTCATAAAGTTGGGGGAAAGCCAGTTTGGGGAGGGTTAGAAGAATATTAATGTACAGTGTGAAAAACATACAGCCTTTATTCAGGTTCATCTTCCCCTTTATTGAAACACCAATATAGCTAAAGAATCAGAATGCAAAGGCAAGAGTGTTTTCCTGTAAGGCTTCTCTAAACCTTGGGACTTAACTTTGCTAACAAGGTAATTTAGGAAATTTACTGGTCTGCATTTGCTGCTGGGAGGGTTGGGGATGAGATTATAAAACAAATGAACCTCTGTGTCTGGGGGTTTCACGGTAGGGGATTTAAATCCAGAATTAGAATGCAGAGTGAATTAACTCAAGATCTTATTGCCAAGGTAAACCTCTTAAACTGCCTAAATGACCCTTTGCTTCCTTGTCTATTCTTACTCTGGCTTTAGGTCCTCTTGCTGTGAAATCTATTGACACAAAGGGTCGTTATTTACTTGTGTTTGTTATTTGACCCAACTCAGCTGCCAGCTGTGAGAGTGCAGCTGCTAAGTTTGCCATCATCCTGAAGATAAAGGGAAGGCACTTCCTTCCTCTTGAGAAGGCTTGGTGTGGTAGATGGGAAGACCTAGCTTCAGATCTAGCATATGATGTAGGACTTAGCTGTTCAACCATGGGCTAGTGAGCACAGTGCCTGGCAAATAAATATTTATTAACCAACTGACAACTGCTTTGTGTGTCTGTTTTGTTCTGTAGAACAAAGATGATAACGGTTGTACTTACCTTGGAATTATCATCAAATTCAAATGAGATGACACACGTGAAAGCATTTTATAAGTTTTTAAGTTTGCTTCGACCACCATCATATATTTCGATCCACCCACTTCTTGAATGGTTGCTTGATTTGTTACATAGCAGGGACCTTTCTTGTCATCCATGAGGACTAATTTAATTTACTGATGAGCTGGAACTCTGTGGATATGGAAGCAATCTCAGCCTTCTGACTTATTGAGCTCCATGAGTCATCCTCACTCCTCTAAGCCGACAGGAAGGAAAGGTCTGAGGCTGGGGATTCTCCTTTAGCGTATTCAAGAGGTCCCAGTTCAGCAGCCAATTAAATGAGTCCTCATGGCCAACTGGAAGAGCCCATCCATCATGCATCCCTAAGAGAGTGCTACATTCATATATTTATTTGATTGTGAACTGCATGTCAGAGCCTATATTCTTTTTGTGTGTGAAGCTCTTGAGGGCTCTATTTATTATAGAAATAAATGTGGTGTGTTGCATCACCCCTTGGAAGAGCTGAGCTGATTCTTGCCTCTACTTTGGCTCCATTGTACTTTTAGGAAATGTAAAGAAAACACCCCCACCCCCCAAGTTCCCATCCCACCAAGGAGTTTCTCTAACCTTCCTAAAATCTATATTTACCTCCCTACGCCTTCCCAAGTGTATGTTTGAAGCCATAGAAAGGGGTTATGCTGAATAGTGAGAAAGTTTCCAATGGGAAGGAAGGATGCATTCAATCTAAGAGAAGGACTAAATAATGCCCAAAAAAGAAATTAGCAATACAAGTAGTTCCTCTCTCCCCCTTCCTCAATTAGCTTGTGTTTACTTTGCATATATTTTGTTTTTACTTATGTACATTCTTGTCCTTTCCCCCTATAGAATAAGCTCCTTGAGGTCAGGGATGCTTGATTTTTTTTTTTTTATTGGCAGTACTAGCATAGTGCCTGGCACAGAGTGGACACTTAAATTCTTGCTCGTTTAAAAAGAAGAAAAATATATAAGACATGTTGCAATTGAGGAGGGGATAGATGGATTTGTAGTGCTCCTAAAGGTGTTAGATGCTTGTTCCTTTGTTTCTCCGATAGCAGAGCTAGGGTGTTTGGGTAAAATGGCTTAGGGGACTCGTAAATCCTTGATCTGGACTGTAGGGTAGAGTCTTGTAGTTTGTGTGCTTTTTTGGGGTACCATCCCTGACAAAGTTGAGTTGAACGCTATGGTTGTATTGAAAACATAGAATATAGGAGATAAGAGAATTGTGAAGGGAGGTAGAGCAGTCAGCATTTGCACAAGCTGCAAACTGTACAGTGAGAGCCTCGCTTCTACTTTCTTGGGCTACGATCTTAGGAAGAATATTTGCCCTGGTTTTCCTAGGCAGTGGGGAACAGTAGTATTCGCTCCCTGACCTCTCGAGAGGATTTTTTTTTAAATCAAGACTAATTGTGAAGCAGTAAGACTCTGGAAGAAAAGTGCTGCTTAATTCTGAATAGTTAATTTGGCTATTTTAAGCTGTAGTGGGAGTTCTCTGCCAGATAAAAAGGAAAAATGGGTGCAGCTTGGAATCAGGCTATAATAAGAATATGACCTGTTTGTATGATAATTGCCCAAAAAAATTCTTGCTGTTGCTTACTGTTAGAACATAAATATTGGGGAACTGCTATCGTTATCCTATATGTAACTGTCTAGGGCAATGAATAATTCAAACAGTGTTTCAGATTGGTTTCAATGCTAGTGTGTAATACAGTGGTAAAGTCACAGTCATAGTGATAGCCTGTCCTCAGGGGGCTTGCAGTCTTGTTTGGGAGTCAGGACATAATAAAAAAATGAGAAAGAAAGAAAATCAGAGTACTATGAACTAAAAGAAATGCCAGCTAATTTTTCAGAAGCTTAAGAGAAATATTTTAAGCGTTTCCCTGAAAATTGTGCTATTGTGGGAAAGAACCACTGAACCTGAAAAGTCCTGTAACTAAGAATTTTTGAAACTGGGGCAAGCATTGAACCACACCCAGGCCAATGAGCACAAAAGGCACCTTCCAGAGTTTGGAGGAGGGAGGTAGGAGGTGGGAATGGAGATAGGGGCCTGAGGATAACATGATATAGCTGATGGGGAGGCTATTTAAGTTTACTCCATATACCTTCACTGCTCTGAATTATTCTTGATTGGTAGGTGTTCAGGTTAGTTGGGTTTTTTTTATATTTGCAATTCAAAAAAAACCTCAGTTGCCTCCAGGAATAGGGATAGAGTGGTAACCTTTTATTTATTTTATTTTAGTAAATGGATGCTTTCAGAGATAGGAATAAATGAGGACATGAAGGTGACTTACTCCCCAAATCCTCAACCCCTCAAGTTAGAGCTGAAAGGGACCTTAGGCATCATCTAGTCAAACTCCTAAATTTTACAGAAGAGGAAACTGAGACTTCAGAGGGGGTAAAGTGACTTGTCCAAGGTCACTTAGTATGCTTAGTTAGTATCGGAAAGAATTCTAGAGAGCCCAGTTCTCTTGACTGTCAGTCAGATGCCCTTTCATCCACATTATTGAAATGTGGCCTTCCATGGAGACACTGGTCAACCAAACCTTCCCAGAATAGCTGTCCTTTGTCTTTTGATGCAGGATAATTATCAATGCTGGGAGGACGTTCCCTCTATACTTCTAGGTTCACCTTGGCTCCTAAACTCACTCCATATACCTTCACTTCTCTAAAGCAGCTTGGGAATACAAAGCTTTGAGGGAGAGAAAAATATCACGGATGGGGAGGTGGGGCCAGAGGCATTCTCAGGGAAGCATGGCCATCCATCAGAGGGTCAGGGGCACCTGTCTTCTCTGGCTTCACCTGAGGTGAAGGCTGACCATATTAAGGTAGAGGAGAATACCTAAACCTGGGAAAGCACTTTCCTCTCCCTAATGAAGCCTAGACCCTGAAGAAACTTGATGTTCTTAAAGTGCTTCCCCCATCTCCCTGCCTTCACCTTGAAGGATGCTGCTGCCTTTCCTAGGCTGCAAGGTTCAAAACAGTTTGAGAAGCAAAGACGAGCAAGTGTTTGGGGAGTTGAGTTCACTAGGATGGGGGTAGGCAGAGGGGTCTCCAGGGTCCTCTAACATGAGTAAAAGTATCATCTTCCATTCCGCTCTCCTTTGTCCTTGGCTCTGAGGGTCCTCCACTATGCAGGTCATTTGTGGGTGGGGCTTTGCTGCTTGTCCTCCAACAGCAAGATGTGCTTGGAAACAACCCTTGGGTCACTTCTGTTGAAACCCAGGGTACAAGTTCCTAAGGGCTAAGATTCTACCTACTTTTCAGTGCTTAGGCCCAGCCAGAGCTTGTCTAAGGAGCCCCTTGAGACAATCAAACTGCTCACCGCCTGCCGTTCCCTGCCCTAATGCTACCAGATCCCAACAAGACATCAACTCTGCTCCATCACCAAACCCTGATCTATCACCAAGTCAGTCCCTGCTTCTTCTATAGAGGAATATATTTGCTTGTCAGTGGTCCCCAAACTCTTCCACTCTAGGAGAAATGTCTTAACCTTGGTCAACTGTCTGCCCTAGGGCAAAGTCCTCATTATTCCCCCTTAGTTACAGCTCTGTCTTAGATCTGGAGTCAAACTGAGGTTTGAATGCTATTTTTATCACATACTACCTGCATGACTTTGGACTATTAATTTCACATTTAAGCTTCAGTTTCCTTATCTAGAAAATGATATTGTTAGAATGAGTGGTCTTTCTTGAAGGTCCCTTACATCTGAGAAACCTAATATTCTACAAATGCTGAAAACTGAAATGCGATGTCCATTAGGACGGAATTAGGTTTTATCCAATTCATTTTGTAGTAAGTAGTTTGTTATAATTATCTGGTTCATAGGAATAGAGCTCTAGACCTGAAACATGACCCCAAGACTGTCTAATCTGTCATCTCATTTCAAAGATGAGCCCAGAAGCCAAGAAGATTTGTTGAGGAGGGACACACAGATGGGTCTAAAATGCCGATTGATACATAGGACGCTCCTTTATGTAAGCTGCGGTAAATGTTGGTCCAAAGGGAGTTAGTTCTATTCAAAGAAGATCTGTTGTGGGTTTTGAGTGTTGTTTAATATTGAGTTCTAGATTGCCAGTATTTTATTATAGTCTTGAGTCGACCAAAATGACCCACTAATGTTAACTACTTCCACAGCAACAGTGTGAGAGTAGAGCTGTTTTATTTAGAGCCTAAGTGATATTGAATGTTCATGTATTTGTGGAAATAGTGAATTTATACATGGTTCCATGGTTGGAATGTTGCAAAACAAAACATGCCCTAAACTGATGTCAGTAAGCAGGCAGTATATCAGCAGGATTACTCTGTCCTTCAAGATGTTGGAAAGCACTAATGTTGAATTTTATCTAAAGTGGATTGTGACTTTTTTCCCCTCCCCACTGTTTAATAATTTGCCTTTGAGTAAGTGTTCCAGCACCAGTGGGCATATCCGCTCTCCAGATAGAACCTTGCACAATTGGCTGACTGATTAGGTGTTTGCTTCACACGTGGAACGATTGCTTTCCTTTTTAAGGAATATGAGAAGTGACAAGTTCATTGACATCTCAATTCATTGGAACCTCAGAAAGATAAGATTGAGAGTTTGTCTTCTAAGAATCACCTGTTCAATTTGCACTTCCACACATGCCTTGTGAAGGGGCAATTGAAATAAATGGATTTCTGGGGATTATCCCTTATCTAATTATGATCTTACTAGAAGCATTCTCAAGACTGTTTCTCTGAATCTCTAACATGTCTGATCCAAGTCATCTCTCTGGTTTTTTTTTCCTTCATAGTCAGTGCCCTATTTTTTGAAAGGTTTTATAAGAATAATGTATCTATTTTCAAATAACACTAGCATTATAAATATGCAAAGTTTGGTTACTTGTAGCAGTAATGACAGTTCACCAAGTAGTGATTCTGAAGTACTTGTAAAAGACAAGCTAAGGTCTCTCTGCTTCAGAGATATGAGAGTCAAGGTTAAGACTGAAATATACTGTAACACATGTTCCATACAGCTTATCTAATCCTTTCCAGAGTATAATATTTTTGTCCAAAAAATCCTCTAAACTTCTGGAATAAGAATATGTTTGATGAGAAGAAGTGACATCTTGAATAAAAACTGGCTACAAGAATGGTAATTTGGATACCTCTTTTCCTTTTGGTGTGGCTGTTGGTGGATAGATTGCCCAGACTTTGAAAAGACTAAATTTTGATGGGGTCATTACTTAGTCCTTGGCAGCGTTATTTCTGCATGGCCCATAACAATTCTTTCTATTTAACCTTATGTCATTTGCTTATATAAGCCTGATATCAAAGCAGCCTTCCTGGAATGAGGATCTGGGTAAAATTTTCTGGGTGCCTTTCACAAAATCTCCTTGGCTCATGTCCCTTGCCAAAGAAACCCTTGGAACTTCATGTTCTGTTTTGTTTTTCTCTTAAAACATAAAAATAAATGTTTATATTTCAAATTCCTCCAAAATATACTGATGGCTCAATCTTGAGACCATATTTTTATTTTTAATATCTTTGAGGTGATTTTTTTATATCTGAATTTGTCAGAAATTATAATTTCATGTCCCAAATCGGCATTCACCTTTCTGACGTAGAGACTTAACCTTGTTATTAAGTTCCTTATTGTTATGGAATAAATCACTTAGTCATATTAAAATCAGGTTTGCTTTAATTTTAAGGAAAGAAATTATATTAAAGAAATTATATTTTTGATGGGTATAGCACATTCATTCTAAATGTTTTACTCTCCTCAGAAACTGGGGCCTCAAGATAATTTATTAATGTTCAGTTATTATACTTATACCACAAATGCACTATCATTACTCTAATAAGATAGTTGTCTGTTGTAACAGTTTTTGAAAGTGTATTATGCCCAGGGAATTGTGACTATGCGATGTGATACATTTTATTACAGACAACTCATATCAAATAGTCTTGGTAACTCTTCTCATGGCCTCTAAGGGCTTTTGGGTCTTCAAAAATTCCTCCTGTCTCACCCACCTTAATTATGATTCTTTCAAAGGTGACTGGAGAAAATGGATGCTGCCCTGCTTCCTGTCACTTATGGCAAAAACTTAAACTTATTCTAGATGCTTCTGGCATAGTCATAACTGGGATGGAGCAATTGAGCCTTTAAGTGTTACCTACGTAGTGAATACTTAGCCCTGCTCTCTCAGAATGAGGCTGCTTATATCACCTTCTCATGGTTAGAACAATTTTCCAGAGAGCCCAAGGTGTATCCCTTTTCTAATGTCATTGGATCGAAGACACATTCTGGTGTGCTCTTCTGACCTGCACCCTAGCCACCAATGATTAACTCCCTAGATCCTTTTAACCAATTGGCATTGATTAACTTTTACAAAAGGATATATACATCAAAGATGTAAAAAGAACTGAAATACAAACATCCCCCCTCCAACCACTGGGAGACACATTCTTCCCTATACTGTCTCAGGCTCTAGAAAGAGTGGGCTCCAACTTCTAACAATTTCCATATAGCATTGGTCCCACCAAGTTCACATCCAAATTTGGCATCACTGCTGGGTAAGTTCTTAGCTTAGTGACTACTGGACTTGGACCAAAAGCTGCTACTTACTTCTCTGGATGTTGATGCTGGACTTGTTGCAAAATCTGGCATGGCTTCTACTGCTGGACTTCCTGGTGGTTTGCTTTCCTGACCTTTGTCACAAAGTCAGAACTTCTAATCTTCACTTAAATAAAAGCACAAATGTTGAAGCAAAAAACAGAGGCTCATGTTCGTCTAGGACATGTTGGCCTCAGAAGGGGAGGGCCCAAGGCTTCTCCCCTTTCATCATTGTCCCTTACCAGAATGCCACCAGGCTAGGAGTCAGCCAAAGAGGCCAAGGTACTATTGGCTATTACCTTTTGAATTCTATTGCTATATGGTTAATCAAAAAGCCTACCCTTTATCACACAGTAGCAGCTAGTTGGTGCAGAGGATAGGGCACCAGGCCCAGAGTCAGGAAGACCTGAGTTCAGATCTGGCCTCTGACACTACCTGTATGACCCTGGACAAGTCTTTTAACTTTGCCTCAGTTTCCTCATCTGTAAAATGAACTGGAGAAGGAAATGGCAAATCACTCCAGTATCTTTGCTGGGAAAACCCCAAATGGAGTCACGAAGAGTTGGACACAAAGTGAAATGACTGAGCAACAACAAGCGGTTTGGAACCGGCTATAGGATATCTACAAGGGCTCCAAAGCTCTTCAAGACACTTCCGTTACATTTCATCATGACTCTATGGAAGCTGGCTTCCTAGGTTTTACATGTGAGAGACTGCATAAACTGAGCGTGCTAAAGACTGCTCATCTCCCTCCCCCCATTCCACTTTCCCCATGTTTTAAACAAACTTGCTATCTTTAGCAAATCAGCAAAGGGTCATTTTGAACATATGATTCAGGGCCCTGATCCAGAAAAGTCTTCTGAGGTTCCAGAAAGATCAAATGTGCCCTTTCAAACGAAGCTGGAAGCCTTTTTCACTACCCAGATTTCAGAAGTGTTAGACCTAGGAAGGGAAAGAACTAATGAAATTATATTGGGAGCCTTGAATTGTTACATAAATGAGGGCTGCTATTACTGTTTGCGAATTATAGGCTCATAGAATGTTAAAGCTGGAAGGATCCCAACTCTCATTTTACAGATGGAGAAGCTGAGTCTCAAGGTTAGTAGTAAGTAAAAGAGCCAAAACTTGAACCCTTGTCTTGACTCCTACATGTGTGATGTTCTTGTCACTAAACTAAAATGTCTCAAGTTTGTATCAAAATATCCATTCTTTGTCCTTCCCACATTTTTTTCACTCTACCTTGTTTTCCAAAAGTAGTAAAGCATATTTTCCTCCATAGCTTTAAAATATCTGGACATGTTTTATGTCTGTACCATTTTTAGCATCTCTATAGCTTGGGCACAATCATCCTCAAATGTCATGATGTTACTGAAACCTGGAGCTCAGGGCTGACTTTGAATATAGGTTATAAAGCCACTTGGGCTAGGAGACTTCTAGCAAATTCAATACTCAATTTCAGTTGAACCCTTCTGGAACTATCCTGATTCTATAGGCAGTGGAGGTAGATAGGTAGTATAGGAGCTAGAGTGTCGGTCTTGGAGTGAGAAGATGAGTTTAAATCTTGTCTTAGACACTTGCTAGTTTTTTGACCCTGCGCAAGTCACTTAACCTTTCTGGGCCTGAGTTTCTTCATCTTTAAATTGAGGGGGATAGACTTAAGGGCCTCTAAGGGCCCTACCTACTGTAAATCTATGATTGTATGATCATGGAAGCTACCATCAACAGAAATTTGTAGCATTTCTATAAAATTTTAAAGTTAACAAAATACTATCAAAACTCATAAGGTAGGCAGTACAAGTATTTTTATCACTGTGCTTTTACAGAAAAGGAAACTGAGGCCCAAAGATGATTTTAATCAGACAGAAATTAAGCATCACTGGATATAAGATGTGATAGAGTTTTTAAAATCTTTTGTTTTTTTACATTACTTCATTACCAGATATATTCCTTCTCTCTCCCCTGCCCAAAGAGCCATCTCTTATTACAAAAAAAGAAAGAAAAAAACAGTTCAGCAAAATTAACACAAGAACGGAATCTGCCGATAATAGTTTGTTTCCACGCTCACTATTCCCCACTTCTGAAAAGAAGGAATGGAGTTGCCTTTTTTTCCTTCTCTTCTTCAGGGTCAGGCTTACTTTATTATAACTATACAGTGTTTATTTTGTTCTTTCTATGTACATTGTGGTTGTTGAGTTGTTTCAATCATGTCCAACTCTTCATGCCTCTATTTGGGGTTTTCTTGGCAAGATACTGGAGTGGTTTGTCATCTCCTTCTCCAACTCATTTTACAGGTGAGGAAACTCAGGCAAACAGGATTAAATGACTTGTCCATGGTCACACAGCCAGCAAGTGCCTGAGACTGGATTTGAATTCAGATCTTCCTGACTCTAGGCCTGGTGTTCTATCCACTGCACAATCTAACTGCCCCGTTCATTCAGCGTTGTAGACGTTGTTTATATTGTTTTCCTGTTTCTGCTTAGTTCACTTGGCATTACTTCATATGTCTTCCAATGCTTCTCTATGTTCATCATTGTTTCTTAAGAGTGCAGCAATATCTCATTATGTATGAATCCCACAATTTGCTTAGTCATTTCCCAGTGGGCTTCTACTTTGTTTCTAGATTCAAGATATGTCTTGAGAGCCTAGGAAATGTGACTTTTGCTATCTGAGACAAGACAGGCAACAAGTAGGGTTTTGAGGGGGGTGGTTTTGTTTTTATAAGAAGTTCCTGGAAGAGAAGATCAAAATTGATTAGTTTGAGAGTGATATGATTTATGCCAGCACAAATGTATTGTTCAGCATGGTAATAACCTAGAGGCTATTCTGACTGAAGGCTTTGCACTCAGAGCCAGGAAGATGATACTGGGAGATATACATGCATTTTCCTAATCAAATAGAGCAGGTGTGTGGTTGTAACAAATATGGGAGAAAATGACCTAGAATTAGAGAAAAGACCCATTATCTAATTGCTAATTTAAAGTTTCATGGCTGAGCACATTTTTGTTCTCACTGAGGTTTGTTTATATGCTTTCCTTAGCAAGCTGATTCAAAAATAGAAAGCATCACGAAAGGATTTTAGAATTCCTGTCTAAGCAGTCACATTCTGCTTGTCGGGCGATGCCTCACCCATAAGTATAATGTCTAGTAAATGCATTGGTCTGATAGATTGCCTGTCTTGTGTGCAAATTCTGTTTCATAACACTCTTAAAATGCTTGAGCCCTGCATTTGTGGGCAATTACTGCACTTCTTAGATGATTAAAATCACTTGACCTTTAGCCTCTTGTGCTAGAGCACCATCTGTATCAAAGTCAAATCATCTGACAATACATTGCCTTGAGGGACTCAGCCAATTATTTGGAGGTCCCTTCTGCAGGCTTTGGGGATGAATAAGCCATTTTGGTTCCTTGGGGTATCCTAGGTTTATTTCTAGGTTAGGATTTGCTGATTACTACATTAGCCAGAAGGGCTTGGCTAGTGTTAAATTTTTCAAGGAATGAATAAGAAGAATTTGATCTTTAACTGGGCAGAGTTACTGTAAACCTGATATTTGGCATGTTGGGAACTATAGGTTTTTAATGACAGCTTTTTTGTGACAGCATTGCAAATTTGTCTTCAAGGCTTCAGTATTATTCTGTGGTGATAACCAGGCTTCCTTTTGCATATCTGCTCCTCCTTACTCTCCAAATCAGACTGCAGTGATAGGCTGTTACACACTATACTTATGTCCTTCCTTCTGATACTAAGCTTTTGTTTTCCCATCATCCTTATATGCAGTTAAAGTTTCATGGCTGAATGTGCACATCCACAATCCGCACACAATACCCATACATCTGCATGTATAATAAGACATAACAACCAGTTCTGAATATTTCTCAAATCCCCTGCTTTTCCACGAGCCCGCGGTGGTTTTTGCTGTTGCATGTCAATATCTGGGATTTGCTGCTCCTCAGTGTACTCTGACCCAGACAGGAGATATATTTGAACCACTAAAGCCAACTAGTGGAAGGAGAAAATATAAACTGCTCAGCATAGAGGCTCCTAGGAACTACTAAATGCTCACTCATTTGCACATGCAGCGTGGGAGGTCCTGCCATCCAATTGTGAATTTTCTCTCATTGCTCTTTGTTGCTCTGTGTATGCCTCCTTACATGCAAAGTAACCCAATTCAGTTCTGTTTTGGGGAGTAGGTTGGGCTTTGTGCTCCTTCACCCACATCATCTTTCAGTGACCTCATGGTGGAATGGAGGTCACTTGGTTCTCAAGGGCACTTCCAGTAGAGCTGAAGTTTTGATAGATCCTACTCAACTGGGAAAGACTTCGAGTCTAGGCCCACAAATGGACTTTGTGTTTATCATCCAAGCATTAGTTTATCTAAACTCAGAGAGCTCAAGAGGGAAGGATATGAAGTAATGTGTCTATTTAAAGATTTGTTATCTTGGATGTCTTTTTTTTTTACTGGTATCTAGATTTCTTACCCCTTTCCCCCTTCATGTTTAAAAAAAAAGTCATGTATGGTGACCATTTTCTATTTCTGCAAGTATGACTCAGATAAAGAAAGTAGTTTTATGGTTTGCATAGATTCTTCTCAGTGCAGTTGAAGAAAATAGTTCTTCACCACATGGTCTCCCCTACTCCCTCATGAAAACTGATCCACTTTGTCTGAAATTATTCAACAACCTGCTCCGTCTGCCTCTATGGTCTTCTGGCATATAACAGAGACCCCAATTTCATTCCTCCTTTGTCTATTCCAGGGTTGGGGAACTTGTGGCCTTATAGGCCCTCAAATGTGGCCCTTTGACTGAATCCAAACTTCACAGAACAAAAAGTAATTCATTCTGTGAAGTTTGGATTCAGTCAAAAGGCCACACTTGAAGACCTAGAGAACCACATATGGCCTTGAGTCTGCAGGTTTCCCACCCCTAGGCTAGCCCAAAGTGAGCATTGTTTTGATGCCAGGAGACCAACTGTTCTCTCTAAGGTCATGCATACCCTTGTCTTATGAGGCATAAAGTGACTCATAGATGTCACTAGTCAAATGGCTCAAGCTGATTGTGACCTCTGAGGTCTGCTTAGTATTAAGTAAGATCTTATTCCCTGCTACCGATCTGTTGATTTTTAATTTGCCCTTTAGTTCAGTGCTACCCTGAACTTATTTTAGCCTTTTTAGGGCTTTCTTGATTTGTTTCTGGTTTTTATTTTTGTCAGTCATTGAGCATAGCATTTTGCTTTACATACCAGGATGTGGTGACTGCTATTCTCTTTATGGGGGTTGGAGGAAACCAGGAAAATGTAAGTCATTCAACTTTGCTATTTCTTAGTAGAGCAGTGAGGTTGTCCAGTAGAAGGAGCTCTGGCTGGGAGTTGGGAAGACTCTTCTTAAGTTCAAATCTGGCCTCAGACACTCATTAGCTGTGTGACCCTGGACAAGTCACTTAACCCTGTTTGCCTCAGTTTCCTCATCTGTGAAATGGACTGGAGAAAGACATGGCAAACCACTCCAGTATCTTTGCCAAGAAAAAACCAAATGGGGTCATGAGGAGTCAGACACGACTGAAATGACTGAACAAAATATTTTATATATTATTATTATATATTATTTTATATATTATTATATTGATGCATTAATTATACATTAATACATTATATTAATATATGTATAAAATATAACAATCCATATGTGTTACATATATTATCTATGTACTATATAAGCTTGTATTATTTATGGTTTACTGAATAAAGTGGTCTATATGACCAAAAGTAAAAGAATTTTTAAAAAACGAGATGAGGATGGGTTAGATAATTGTGCCAGGGTTACTATGATGTTTTTGTCCAGAATACATATACAAGCGTCAGCTGAACCAGCTAACAAAAATGGTTACACAGTTCAGAGATTGTGCTTTTTCCAGACTCTGAAGGGTAATAGTTGTAAAGTAACAAAGTGGTGTTTATTTATTTATTTTTTTGGTTAAATTTGTAAAGGAGGATTTGACAAGAAGAGTTTGTGAGAAGTTGAGAGGAATTGCCTCTGGTTATTTCAGTCTTGTGAAGCATTATTTCCACATCATTTGATACAATGGTATGCTGGTAAAGGCTTAACAACCAGCTTTCAAAAAAAAAATTTTTGCTGGACATTTAAAAGTTAAATCTATTAATATTTTTTCTATCATAGTCTTAAGTATAGATAATTTGAAAAAACCCCAATAAATCAAGCCATGATTTGTAGTGTTTGCTGCTTTCTGAAGTGTACATAATGCTCACATTGAAAATTTAACAGTTGACTCTCGTGAGCTGGTTTAAGCTGGCTCCAGCACATCCCTGATCTAATACTTTTTTTTTTTTTTATAAATTTCTTTATTTATTTTTAGTTTACCACACACGGTTCTACATAGTTTTGAGTTCCAGTTTTTCTCCCCTCCCTCCCCCCTCCCTCCCCAAGACGGCATAAAGTCTCATATAACTGTCATGTATAACTTCGCATTGAATTAATTTATGCACTAGTCAAGTCGTGGAGAAGAATTTTGACCAATGGAATGAATCATGAGAAAGAAGAAACAGAACCAAAAAAAAAAAAACCCACAAACAAAAACAAAAGAGAAGCAGAAAAGGCGAGCATGTAGTGTGCCTCAGTCTGTATTCAAACTTCGCAGTTCTTTGTCTCCATGAAGATAGCATTCTCCATCGTGAGTCCCCTGGAGTTGTCTTTGCCCCTTAGGTTGCTGAGAAAAGCGCAGTTTGTCAGGGTTGGTCCTCACGGAATCCATATATCTGTGGCTGTGCACAATGTTCTCCTGGCTCTGCTCCGCTCACTCAGCATTATGTCTTGTAGGTTTTTCCAGGTTGTTATGAAGTCTGCATCATCCCCATTTCTTATGGCACAATAGTATTCCATTACCTTCATGTACCACAGTTTGTTCAGCCATTCCCCAATTGATGGGCATCCCTTTGATTTCCAATTCTTGGCTACCACAAAGAGAGCCGCTATAAATATGGGTTCTTTTCCCGCTTGCGTGATTTCTTTGGGATACAACCCTAGAAGTGGTATTGCTGGGTCAAAGGGTATGAACATTTCTATAGCCCTTTGGGCATAGTTCCAAACCGCCCTCCAAAATGGCTGGATCAGCTCACAACTCCACCAGCAATGCAACAATGTTCCAATTTCCCCACATCCTTTCCAGCATTTATCATTCTCCTGATTTGTTATTTTAGCCAATCTGACAGGAGAGATGTGGTATCTAAGAGTTGTTTTGATTTGCATTTCTCTAATCAGCAGCGATCCAGAGCATTTTTCCATATGCCTGTAGATAGCTTTAATTTCTTCCTCTGAAAACTGCCTGTTCATATCCTTTGACCATTTCTCAATTGGGGAATGGCTTGTATTCCTATATATTTGGCTCAGCTCCCTGTATATTTTAGAGATGAGGCCCTTATCAGAGATACTAGTTGCAAAGATTTTCTCCCAATTTTCTGCTTCCCTCCTAATTCTTGTTGCATTGGCTTTTTTTGTACAAAAACATTTCAATTTGACATAATCAAAATTATCCATTTTGCATTTTGTAATGCTCTCTATCTCTTGTTGGGTCATGAATTCTTTACTTTTCCACAAATCTGATAAGTAAACTATTCCTTGCTTTCCCAAATTACTTAGAGTATCAACTTTTACTCCTAAATCATGAACCCATTTTGACTTTATTTTGGTATATGGTGTAAGATATTGGTCTATGCCCAGTTTTTGCCCTACCATTTTCCAATTTTCCCAACAGTTTTTGTGAAATAGTGAATTATTAGCCCAGAAACTGGCTTCTTTGGGTTTATCAAAGAGTAGATTGCTAAACTTGTTGATTTCACCTATTTGTGTACCTATCCTATTCCACTGATCCACACCCCTGTTTCTTAACCAGTACCAGGCAGTTTTTAACTTTTAACTTTTTTAACTTTTTCTTTCTTTTTTTGGAGGGGGGAAGGCAGGGCAACTGGGGTTAAGTGTGACTTGCCCAAGGTCATATAGCTAGTAAGTGTGTCAAGTGTCTGAAGCTGTACTTGAACTCAGGTCCTCCTGACTCCAGGGCTGGTGCTCTACTCACTGCACCACTTAGCTTTCTTTTGATAATGTCAGTTGATATGTCCTTCCCTCCCTCTTTTCCTTCCTTCTTCCTAAGTTCATGACTTCCTTCCTGACATTTATCTATCCATCTAACCATTTCTTAAGCACCTACTATGTTTAAAACATGTACTGAAAATTTTATACCTTCTTTTGACTTGGTAAGAATTAACAGGGACTTGTAAAGTCCCTTCCATCTCTAAGATGCTATCCATGAAGACTCTTAGTGATTTAGATCAGATTCTCCCTTTTCTTTTGTATGCTGTGATCTGTTTCCTCTAACACTAATTAATGGTGACTTAATACATAATTTTATCTGGAGCTTCTCTTCTAACATAAGATTTTTGTCATGCTGGACCCCAACACTTCTCCCATTTTACAGCTGAGTCACTGATAAGTGATGGTGTCTTACATACCAGTGGTTCAAATGTTGCTTTCAGGGGAATTTTTATTTTATCCTGTCAGAATAAAAACAAAAACAAACCAACAAGAACCCAAACTGAACAACAACAACAGAACAAAAAAGCTCTCCAGTTTGGTAGTGAAGACCCTCCACAATGTGGCTGTCTCCCTTTCTAGACTTGTTCCAGACCTCTTCTCTTCATACACTTTATGTTCCAGCTAAATTAGATTCAGGTATGTGGTTGCTGTCTGAAGGTAGATCACATATAATGATATTAAACTGTACTCTTTAGAAAATGAACTCAGTTATGGAGTCCAACAGAAACAATACTCATTTTCACTTTAGGAGAAATTTTATCGTTTGAAGCTAAAATTTGTTTGGCTGTTTCCATCATCGTCTTTTTAAGAACTTATTGATTTCAGAATAGTAATTAGTATCATTGCCCTATTTTATTCCCAAGCAGATTACTGTGAAAGGATTTGTAACTGTAGAGCTTTTGAAAATGAATGATTGATTCAAATGCTGTTCCATGGTGCTGAGCATCTGGAGAAAATGCTGAAATGACATTAAGCTTTTGAGTAGTTGTGTCTAAGCAGGAGAATGGAGAAATGTAGCCCTGATTTAGTGGCTGGAGTAGGAATTATATGTGGTTTATACCCTGATTATACAAATAATGTAAGATTTATGAAGCAAATTCTTTAGGTCAGGGTTTTTTAACCTTTTTTTCTTTTCTCTCATGAAGCCCTCTGGCAGACTGTGGAAAATCATGGACTCTTCATAACAATATTTTAAAATAATTAAGGGAAATGCTAAATTAGAAGCTAGTAAAAAAGACAATTTTTTTTCCCATTCAAGTTCACAGACTCCAGGTGTGATAAGAACACTACCAGAATTCTACCTTCTCTTCTTTCCATGAATTAGGCTAGTTTTTCCCAAAAAGAGAGGAAAAGCTGCTATGACATTCCATGCTTTCTCAGTCTGCCTTCATTCAGGCGGAAGAATTAAAATAAATGTTAGGCCAGTTCTATGCAAATAAAGCAAACATTTTACTCAAACTAAATTTTGATGGGCAGTGGTCTTCACTTGCAAAGGAGTACCTAGGAAAGAAATAAGCATTTATTAAGTACCTACTACATGCCAGGCACTGTGCTAAATGCTTTATGAATATTAGCTTATTTGATCCTCACAACAACCCTGGGATGGTAGGTGCTATTATTAGTCCCACTTTACAGATTAGGAAACTGAGGAAGTGACTTGCCCAGGGTCACATAGCTAGTAAGTGTCTGAGGCTGGATTCAAACTGAAGTCTTCCTGACTCCAGATCCAGCCACTTTGTTCATTGAGCCATTTAGTTGCCTCTAGGCCTGTGAATTAACTATCAGTAAGTGTAACTTTAGAGGGTGATGACCCATTTCTAATGAGTAGGGAAATATGCATTTATATCTAAATTCTTCCCTTATTTTATACATCTCTTGCAACTTATTGCCAAGTTGATGGTACTATCACAACACAAGACTACACACCTTACATTTTTATGATTGCTTTTATTTATGGTTGGAGACTGAAAAAGGAAACTGTTAAATTAATCTAGACATGGCTATGTATTAGTGCAATACTTTGAAGGATGAAGGAAAAGCTATGAGAAAAACGATCAAATGCAACCATACTGTTAATTAATGAGAATAGAGTTCCCATGCAGAATTTTTTTTTTTTTGCTTTATTACTAACTTTATATGTGCTGCAGGAATGCTGGGCAGATTTTTATTTTGCTTTTTAAATAGAACCTTAGGCTATAATGATGCAATCACCTTGAATATTTGAGAAAGAAAGAATAAGTAGTGCAAGCTGGGAACTAATTAGAAAGCTGTCAGATAAACAGATGGTCTCTAACTGGTGGCCCTTACATAAGCCGTAAATTATTGACCTCTTGCTTCTAAGACCCTGGGTTCAAGTTCAAACTTCATTGCAGAGATTAGTTTCTACCAGTATTTGAGTTTTTCCTTGTCAGTAGTTTGTATATTTGCATGTTGCCTAAGATTTTGCAAGATGAGTAGCGTCAGTTGAATTATAAAAACTGCTGGAAACCTCATCTTTGATCATTTAAAATATATTGGTAGGATTGTGTCACATTGTCAAGTGAGGTGCCAAGAAAGCTTGTGAGAGGCACAGGATGCATGAAGCACAGTGGAAATATAGAGGCTTTGGTTCCTGCTTTGTAGCTGGGAAACTGGATTGTTCTTTAACATCCATGCAAGTATAAAATGAGGCTGAGGAAAGGACTGTGTTCAGGGGTGGGGAACCTGCAGCCTTGAGGCCACTTGTGGCCCTCTAGGTCCACAAATGCTGCCCTTTTATTGAATCCAAATTTCACAGAACAAATCCGCTTAATAAAAGGATTTGTTCTGTAAAACTTGGACTCAGTCAAAGGGCCACATTTGAGGACCCAGAGGGCCACATGTGGCCTTGAGGGCTGCAGGTTCCCTATCCCTGCTTAGCTATTTGTGTAATAGGCTCTACACAAGAGGGACTTTGTGGGCCTAATAGAATATGTTGCATTGTTTTCTGTACAGATACTTTAAGAAATCAGGACACCCAGACTGATGTGCACCTATACACACATACATACATATATGCATGTGTATGTATATATGTGTGTATATGTAGGTGTATATATACATATGTGTATATGTATATGTATATATATATAATATTATATATATACTTTTGAGCATGGCCAATGTGGGACTATGCATAACTGTTACCAGGGGTTTTTCCCCTTGCTTTTTTTCCCCTTTAGATTGAGAGTTGGTAAGATTTGGAAGGGTACTGGCAGTGAGTGAGGTTTCAAAAAAGGACAAAGAAAAAGAGAGAGGAAAATGTAGTGTTGATGCTGAGACATGCGATGGACCTCCTGACAGAAATGATGGATTCATGATGTAGAATGAAATATATATTTTTGGACATGGCCAATGTGGGAATTTGTTTTGCTTGACTATGCATATTTGTCACAAGTGTTTAGTTTTTCTTTCTTTCTTTTTTAAATGAGGTTTGAGGAACAGAAAATAAGTGCTATCTAATTGAAGAAATAAATTTTAATAAAAGGTCATTGAATCATTTAAGTATATATAGAAGTGAAGAGAAGGTAGTTCAGAAGGAAATACAGACAAATATGACAGCTTTGAAAGTTGTATCAGTGAATTTATTAAACTAAAAAGCAAGCTATAAGTAATAGAGATTTTCAGTTTCATGTATTTTTCTGTTCTACTTTATATATAGAAATTCTCATTTTATTTTGTTGTTGCTAAATTCAGAATAAAAAGTAAATCACTTCCTACCTCCTTTACCCCCAAAGAGGGGGTGCCTCTGAAAAGTAGTATCTTTTACTAGATTCATTAATATTTGGGGGTCATGAAGGACAATGCTGCTAAATAACAGCCAATTTCCTTTAAACAGTTTGGGAGAACCCTTTTGTATTATAGAAGGCACTCAGTACAGCTGTGTTCTTTTTCTTATTATTTTTTTTAAGATGAAGATAAAATGCATTAAACTTGGGCTAAGGAATTTATCCAAGGTCACATTACAGCCGTGACTACACTAGGATTTATGAGGCCTGTTGTTAGGACATATTGCCTATGCTAGATTTTGTTTTTTAAAAAAATTAGTTCAAAGGTCTTAGAAAAAACATCTTGAGTACAAACTTACTTTTAAAAAAATCAACATAATGTGAAGAGAGTTTTCAGCCTTTCAGGGCTATGTGCTACTCTCTGCTCCTATCTGCCAAGGTGTTGTGGTGATAATATGATTAAAGATCTTTCCCCCACCTATTCAATAGGCCTCAGGTGGAGCTAGTTAAGGGAAACTTGATTAGGAGAGGCTTGACTGTAGGCAGGCCTACACCCTTTACTTACTAGATGTGAGGCCCCAGGCCCACACCCTTTTGCTAATTAGGGCCCTAAAAAGTATATATAACCAGAAGGTAGCCATAGATCTCAGAATCTGCAGAAGTCAGCATTCAGCCCAAGGAGAAGGAGCAGGAACTCCGAGTCAATAGAGAACTGAGAGAGAATATATTGTGGAGGGTGGAAACAAGGAAGCTTTGGAGACTACAGAACTGGGGCGGGAGTGGGGAAGAAGATATCAGGGGCAAGCAGACAGTTGGAGTTTGTGACTGTTTATGGGAAGGCCCTAGCAGAAGGGAAGGTTACAAGATGACTTGGTTCTTTCCTATAATACTGTGTTATAATTTCCTCATTGTTACACTGAGGTGGGCTTACTGGTTTTGGAATACCATATCGAATGGAATGCCATATCGAATTGGAGTTACTGGTCTTGGCATTTGATCCTCTGGTGTCTAAATAAATGTTATACTTCCTCTGCCTTCTACCTAGAGAGCTTTTCATACTTTGTGATTCTGAACCATCCAGGCATGTTCATGGTCATCCTCGAGGTCATGAATCTTGCCTTACTGATACAGGTTTTAATGGCTATGTAGCATCTCCTTGGCAAGGGCAAGTTGATGCTCTTTAATCCCCCACTCCTAGCCTGGGATCTAACAAAAGCCTATGGAAAATCTCCTAGCTAACATTAATCCTATTTTCGGGGGGGGGGGGGGTAGCGGTGCTATCTTAGTCTGATTTGAGATCCTTGACCCCAGAGAACTATCCAGCTTTGATTTAGAAAATTTCCTTTCATTCTTGTTAGATCTCTGAACTTGATTTTGTGTCCCCAAAGTCCATTTTTGGAACTCTATACCTTTGCTTCCCATATAGGCTCTGTGGAGGCTAGTAGGACACTGAACTGAGCTTCATTCCCTCTGTACCTGCCTTTATTATCCATAGCATTAATAATATTCCCTTCCCCTACTTTTACATATACTTTGTTCACCACAAAATATTGCTGGTCTTCTTATGTATGAAATGAGGTTCCTTTCATCTCTAAATCTATAAACCTTTGAATAAAGTGGTGGGGGTCTGAAAAGTGACTGGGGAGGTAGGACTTGGTTTTAAGTCAGCCCAAGTTTAGAGAATTCAAGGATTAAACTTAGTTTGGGAGCTATATTGGAGGCTTGATCATAGGATCATTGATTTAGATGTGAAAGAAGGTTATCCTGTCATATCTACCCCCAATTTTAAAGATGACCAAACTGAGGCCCAAAGAAATTAAATAACTTGTTCAATGTTGTAAGGTATCAAATGGCAGGGTTAGAATTTGAATACAGGTCTTTGAGTACAAACCAAATACTCTTTTCACTATGCCAGTTGGATCCCCTTTAGATTTAGAAATGGTACGGCCTTAGTCTAGAGTACTGTTACCCCATAACTGGTTAGAAAATAGGTAAGCTAGTATTCCAGCCTGTATTCTTCTGTAAGGCAGGTAGCCAGGCCTTCTATTCTTGTAGGAAGTTGAATAGTTCGGCTTGATTGGCTTGGGTATACAAACTGGGGTATAATGGGAGATAGGGCTAAAATGCTGTTATCAGCAGATGAAGAGAATTCAAGCCCGTTGTCAGCAGTTAACTTTGCTGAAGGGCAATAGGGAGCTTTCTGGAGGGTTTTGAATGAGGTAATGAAGAAGTTAGTATGATTAACATGAAAATTAATTCTTTCAGCATTATACAGGTCAACTTGGATGGGAAAGAGGCCAGAGGTTTTCTTTTGGGAGAAATGTCACCAGATTCTAAATGAAAATGTGTGGTCCTGTAGGTCTAAGACCCAATGGATATTTTGTTCTAAAATAATCAGGATAAGGTAAGAAAATTAAAAAAAAAAACCACCTCATAACTGTGGTGTGCTTCTCATTTCTAGAGCTGTATTTCTTCAACTTGTAGGTGCCCATTGGAGTTAATAGTAAATACTTTTTTCAGGTTTATCCATTGAAGGTTGTAATCTGGTTGAGGCAACCCCCTACTTGGTTTTTAGCATTCATTCTTTTTTCTGGATAGTCATTAGATTTTATTCCAATACATTGCCTTGTACCCAGTAGACACTCAGATTTTTGTTGAATTGAATTCTATAAGACATAACTGTCAGTAAGCAGAATGACTTTTTATGTCTGTATTTATGCATGCACAATTCAGCTTATCAATCGTTTATTATATATCTACTCCATACCAGGTACTGTGATAGTCACTGGGGATATGAAGAGAAAAGGGACCCAAGAATAACCCAGCCTAAAGGACCATACATTCTTATCAGGTAATTTTGGTAGTTGGAGAGAACACTGACTGGGGAGATCAGGAAAGCTCTCTCGGGGGATGTGTTGAGGCTTGAAAGGAGGTAAGGCTTCAAAGAGTCAGAAAGGTGAGGAAGGAATGCTTTTCCAGGAAGAAAGGTCAGGCTGGGTACAGGCTAGAAAGGAGCAGGAGAAGTAATGTTGAGCAGTGGGAAAAAGTAAATTTTGTGAGAAAGACTTTCACAGTATGAAAGTCTAGAGTTCATTTTGGGGAAACTTGCACTTCCCCTTCCAACCTTCCCACCCACTGGGAAAATCACTACCTACAATACCCACTAAGTTAACAGTGATTCTCTCTGTATCTCTACATATTTCACAAAAGTAAAGAAGGAAACTGTGTTGAAAAACAAAAATCAAGATAGATTTCCAAAGAGAAGCAGCTATGGATAGCAATGCATTTGATTTGAAATCAGAGAAACTGAATTAGAATCTGGCCTCTCTACTTACTATGTAAGTACTTACTGTGGATAACCTTGGAGAAGTAATCTCATTTTCTTGGTCTGGAGTTTTCTCATCTGATGACCTTTTAGCTCAAATTTATATGACCATTTATGAAAAGCCTTAGAAAACACAGCCTCCAATGAGCAAATTTTTCCCCAAGGTCCATGCAGTCAGCTCAATTCTCGATATGTAAGATACATATTGGTATCTTCCTTGGTACTCCCAGCAGGGGTGTGTGTGTGTGTGTGTGTGTGTGTGTGTGTGTGTGTGTGTGTGTGTGTGTGTGTGTTTGGGGGTCACTAGATACTACTCTCAGGAAAATATAAAAATCCTTTGCTGAGGCATTTAATTGGATAGTTTTTATCATCATGGAGGGAATAGCCTTCAGAATTTGCCCTGTATGGGAGGAGACAGTTTTCCTTTCAATATTCTTTGTTTGCTTGTTTATTTAAAGACCGGGTTTCCCTGTCTCATTCATTCTGGAAGAATTCTCTGCTGAGTTCCACTCTGGCAAAGGGACTTTGACATACTCCAAGTCTGACCTGGACCAGTTTTACTTTTCCTTAGACAACCTAATGGCCCACCACTCCTAAGGGCTTACCAAATTGATGTGAAATTTAGCATAGCCCAGTGTAGCTCAGAACTCCTAAGCTCAAGACATCCATCAGCCTCAGCTTCCTGGGAGCTGGTGTTATAGGTATGTGCAACCATATTTGGCTTTTCCTCGCATTGCAAGTATAGTGATACAAAGACAAAATTAGGGGCATTGTCTTGCTGAAGGTATCCTCCTAGGCCAACCTCTCTTCATCACCAAATTCTAAATTCAAATAGGAGAATTACAAATACTGATATTTTTTCTCCTCTTTAATACCTACTATAAGGGGTTTCCCTCACCAAAGGCAGTACTTCTCACTTGTTCAGATGCCACTAAAGTACCTGAGTTTCTCCCTAGTTCTTTTCCACATACTGAAGACTTATGCAACTGGGTAAGCTTTAAAAAAAACATTTATAGGATAAAACAAGAATTTCCATAACATAGTACAATTAAATAAAAGATTGCATATGAAACTGATAATCTATTATGTACAACTTGCTATCCATTTACATATATAATAAATTTATATATATATATATATAATTTACATATAATAAATTTCTTTTTTTCTCCTTTTTTTCCTCCCCCCTCCCACCTTGGAGATGGCTATGATTAGACATAGGTACATATATGTGAAATTTTTCTATACATGCTTATATTTTTCAGTTCTTTCTCCAGATACAGATAACATTTCTTCATATGTCCTTTATAGTTAACTTGTGTGTTTATAGTAGTCAAAATGACTTACTCGCTCAAAGTCATTCTTAAAACAATAGTGTCATTACCGTATACAGTGTTCTCTTGGTTCTTCTCATTTTGCTCTTCATTATTTTGTGTAAGTCTTTCCATATTTTTCTGAGATCATTGAGAACATCATTTCTTATAGCACAGTAGTATTCCATCACAGTCATATACTATGACTTGTTTAGCTATTCCCCTGTTAATGGGCATCCCTGAAATTTCCAGTTGCCACCACAAGGAGAGAACATATAGTTTCTTTTTAGAACATATAGGATCTTTTTCTTTTCCTAATCATCTTTGGAAATAGAACTAGTAGTGGTATTGCTGGGTCGATGGGTAAGCTTATTTGAATTCTCCTAGGGATGGGTTGGGAAAGCTATTGTTTCTCTTAAGTTGTCAAGTAGGCAACTCCTTTGGAAATGTCATTAATTTTGAGAGGGAAAGTAGCAGAGAGGTTCTAAGACCTGCCATTAATATATGTATATACATGTGTGTACACATCTCTCTGTATGTGTATGCACACTGTGATTTAAAGAATTTGTTTATAAATCAATAGACACATTGATTGGAATCTTATACAAATCTATACCCATGGAATGGAAGCTTGTCTGGCTTCCTAGTAGCATCTGTGCTTATGGGGATGGTTTTTATAGAGCCTCCTCATGTATTCCAGAGTGTGGTGAAGGTTTAAGTCAACTGAAAATAAACTTACTGGTGACAGTCCAATATGTGAATGTCATTGGCCAAAGAGAGGTCTATAGAGAGCCTATAAAGAAATGCATTTGAAAGAAAGATTTCATTCTTCTAAGCATAAAATACTTTTTATTCTTCAAAGAAATGTTTCAAATGGTACAATCTTATGAATATGCATACTAATTTATCTGAAGTCATCCACAGAATATATTGAGAAGTGTAACTTTGGGTGTGGCCCATTGTTGTGAAGAGTTTAAATGAAACTTTAGTCTGTGATACTGACACAGTGGCTCTTTCATGTGTAACTTGCTTCTGTGTGCTACTGTGGAAAGAATCCTAGCTTTAGAACTGGGAGAACTGGATTCAAAATTTACCTTTGTCATTTGTTACTTGTGTGTTCTTGGGCAAATCAATGCTCTGAGAGTTGAACTGGATACAAACAACGTCTACAACAATGTACAGGGCAGCTAGGTCTTGTAGTGGATAGAGCATTAGGCCTGGAGTCAGGAAGAACTGAGTTCAAATTTGACTTCAGGCATGTACTAGCTGTATGACCCTGGGCAAGTCACTTAACCTCTGTTTGCCTTAATCCACAGGAGAAGGAAATGCCAAGCCACTCCAGTATCTTTGCCAAGAAAACCCCATGGACAGTGTGGTCTATGGGGTCATGAAGAGTCAGGCACAACAGAATGACTGAACGAGAGAATGTTCTTGGTTGCCAGTATATATGACAAGATACAGGTCTATTTATTGTGTCTTTCTAACACCATGATAGAACCTCTGAAAGCTTGTAGCCTTAATATTCTAGTTCTCTATTGAAGTCAGTATAATTCTTTGAACAATAATTAATTCTGTGATAAATGTCTATCAATTCAATGCAATTTCAAAAAAGACATACCAAAATGCCTAATATGTTTATGACATTATAATAGGCACTGTGAAGACAAGGAAAATGGAATGACCTTACAAGTTCTACGGGAGGGAATGATGGTGATACAACTTAGACCCAGTTACTATGTATAATGCACTGTGGTACTTGGAATCTATTTAGAAAGAGTGTGGCTTCCTTTTGATGTGTTTAAGAAATGTTTTTTGGATTGGAACAAATTTTTCCTCTTAAGATTTCATCATTATGAAATGATAGTTTTTAAAAGTTATAGTGGAAAAGAAACTTAAATCTAATAAGCTTACTAAAATATATATTCTTACCATTTGGCATAGAAGGTCTAGGTCTAATCCTTAGGGAGTCTCTGAATTTATTTTTTTTATTTTTCATAGAGTAGTGAATGGCTTTTTGTTTTTGTTTTTTAAAACAATGAAAGGTCATTATAGGGCAGAAAAGATACAACAAAATCATCAGGGGAACACAGTCACCTATTGTTTTTCAGCCTATATCAGGGGTCAGCTAACTAGGACCTGCAGGCCAAATCTGACCCACCACCTGTTTTTGTGTGGCTAATGAGCGAAGAGATCCCATTCTTAGCTTTTGCCTTATACAAAAACAGGTGATGGACTAGATTTGGCCTGCAGGCTGTTTGCCTATCCCTGACCTAGATCCTGAATTTTCCAAGTAAGTTTGTTTTTGTGTGTGCACGTGTATGTATAATATCTGTTTTTTGGCTAATTGTGTGTACATACAAGGCAAAAATACTGACATTAAAGGATATTCTTGTAACTAAGAGTAGGAGTGTAAAATTGGGCTTAGTTTGAATTGCATCTAATATTGTGACTTGGCATCTAGGGAGGATAAAAATAATACCCAACTGAAGGGGTCATGGAAGCCAAGTCAAAAATGGTGGTGTTCTACCTAATTTTAGAGTTGGAAAAAGGATTAAAGTATTCAAAGGATCTTTACTTAAAATATATAATGCCAAACAACAGTTATGCCATATGCTTCTCGTACTTTAAATAGGCCAGAGCACGGGGACACATTTTCACAGACGGCTTTAATTAAGAATGTAAAATCTCCTTGAATCTTACTAATATAAATCCTAGAATGGATAAGGAATACAAATGATTTGGCTAAGCGATCAATCAACAAGCATTATTAGCCATTTACTATGTGCCAGGCTTTATGCTTAATGCTGGGGTTACAAAGAAAATGCAATATGCTCTCTGCCCTCAAGGAGGTTACATTCTAATCGCTGAGACATGTATGTAAATACATATGCATACACACATGTACGCATGTTTGCGTACTATAGTACATATAAGGACAAACAAAATATCTGTATACTCATATGTGTATATATACATGTATGTGTATGTATAGAAATATACAAACACATATACAGTAATTTTATTTACATAAAGCAGCATAATCAAGTACAATGTGAAATTCAGTCATATAGATTCTGATTACTTTGAAAATTCATAGAAAGGAAGTATCCATGTAGGCTATAATAGAGGACGGATGACAGAGGAGGAACTGACTTCATATAACATGAGTTTTTTCTTTTTTTTTTTGCCACTGACTACCTTTATCTCTTGAGGGTCACTATTTGTAAAAGACATTATAGGAATTGCATCAAGTTCTGGAATATCGCAGAGCCTTCTAAATGAAATTCACAACTAGTGATGGGTTAGCAAAATGTATAGAAAAGCTAAATGGATGAAAAATGCCTTTTGTCTAGATTTTTGTTGTTGGTCAATTTTTCAGTCATGTTTATCTCTTCGTGACCGAATGGACCATAGCACACCAAGCCCTTCTATCTTCCACTATCTCTCAGTCTGTTCAAGTTCATGTTGGTTGTTTGCATGATATTATCTATTCATTTCATCCTTTGCCTTCAGTTTTACCCAACATCAGGGTATTTTCCAATAAGTCACATCTTCTCATTATGTGGCCAAAGTTTTTAAGCTTCAGCTTCAGTATTTGACTTTCCAGTAAATAGCCTGAATTATTTTTTAAAATATTGACTGATTTGACTTCCTTGCTGTCCAAAGGATTCTCAAAAATCTTCTCTAGCTCTACCATTCAAAAGTGTAGATTCTGCAGTGCTCAGCTTTCATTAGTTCAACTCTCACAGCCATATATTGCTACTGGGAAAAACCATAGCTTTGACTATATGGACCTTTGTTGACAAGATGATGTCTCTGCTTTTTAGTATGCTGTCCAGCTTTGCCATAGCTTTCCTTCGAAGGAGCAAGCGTTTTTTAATTTCATGGTTTTAGTTGCCATCTGCCATGATCTTTGAGCCTGAGAATATAAAATCTGACATTGCTTCTATTTCTTCTCTCTCTGTTTGCCAGTAAGTGAAGGGACCAGTTGCCAGGATCTTAGGTTTTTTTTTTTATGTTAAGCTTCAAGCCGGTTTTTATACTCTCCTCTTTCATCCTGACCAAAAAGCTTCTTAATTCCTTTTTACTTTCTGCCATCAGAGTGGTATCATCTGCATATCTGAGGTTGTTGATATTTCTCCCAGCAACCTTAATTCCAGCTCTTGATTTGTCCAGCTTGGCATTTTGCATGATGTATTCTGCGTGGAGGTTAAATAAATAAGGTGACAATATACAGCCTTGTCATACTCCTTTTCAAATCTTAAACCAATCAGTTGTTTTATGTTCTATTTTAACTGTTGCTGCTTGGCCCACATACAGTTTCCTAAGGGTACAAGATGATCTGGCACTCCCATCTCTTTGAGGACTTGCCACGTTTTGTTGTGATTTATACAGTCAAAGACTTTAGTATGGTCTGTGAAGCAGAAGTCCATGTTTTTCTGAAACTCTCTTGCTTTCTCCATAATCCAGTGAATGTTGGCAATTTGGTCTCTAGTTCTTCTGCCTCTTTGAAAACCAGCCTGGTCTTCTGGTAATCCTCTGGTTCACATATTGCTGAAGCCCAGCTTACAGAATCTTAAGTATAAACTTGCTGGCATGTGAAATGAGCACAATTGTTTGGGAATTTGATCATTGCTTGGCATTACTCTTTTTTAAGATTGAGATGTAAACTGATCTTTTCCACTCCAGCAACCACCGACCACCATTGTTTTTCCTAATTTGCTTGCATATCCAGTGCAACACTTTAACAGTTTTTAGGGATTTAAATAGCTGAGCTGGAATTCCATCACTTTCACTAGTGGTATTGTTAGCAATGCTTCCAAAGGCCCATTTGACTTCATTTTCCAGAATGTCTGGCTGTAGATCCGTAATCATACCATGATGGTTACCAGTGATGTTAAGGTCTTTCTTGTGCAGTTCTTTTTTTGTATTCTTGCCGACTCTTCGTAATCTCTTCAGCTTCTATTAAATCCTTACCATTTTTGTCTTTTATCATGCCCATTTTTGCATGAAACTTTCCCTTGCTACCTCTAATTTTCTTGAAGAGACCTTTTGTCTTTCCTATTCTATTGTTTTATTTTATTTCTTTGCATTGCTCCTTTGAGAAAACCTTATCTCTCCTTGTTATTCTCTGGAATTCTGCATTCAATTTGGTATATTTTTTCCCTTTTTCCTTTCTCTTCCCTTTTTAACTCGGCTATTTTTAAAGCCTCATTAGACAGCCATTTTTTTTCTTGTTCTTTTTCTTTGGAAACGTTTTTTGTTGCTGCCTCTTGTATAATATTGTGAACGTCTATTCATGGTTCTTCAAGCACTTTATCTAGCAGATCTAATCCCTTAAATCTGTTCATCACCTCATATTTATATAGGTTATACTTATATAACCTCATGGTTTCCCCTTCTTTAATTTAGAATTTTGCAATAAGAAGCTCATAATCTGACCCACAGTCAGCTCCAGGACTTGTTTTAACTGACTGTATAGAGCTTTTCCACCTTTAACTGCAAAGTATATAATCAGTCTGATTTTGATATTGATTATATGGTGATGCCCATGTATAAAGCCACCTTTTGGGTTGTGAAACAGTAAGGCAATATACACAACATCAACAATAATTGTGAATATGCCTATATAGTTCTGTATCGCAAAGTATGAGAGACTGTCCATAAAAAAGGTAAAAGAAGTACAAAATTTATTCAGACACCAGAAAAACATATCCCATAACCAAATGCTCAGCTCCCACAGCCAATCAGTCCACTTCATCATAACAGCAAGGAACCCAAAACATTCAATATAGGATATCACAAAATGGAGCCTCAACATCCCGAAACCTCTCTGACCCCCTGCTGGGGTCTTTCCCAAAACCGACTCACAGTACAGCTAAGCCAGCCTGTTCAGTTCTAACAATCACAAGGGTGGCCATTAACAGCCATTAGTGGCCATAACATCTTTCTCCCTCTCTGTCTTAGCATTTTCTGTGACTTAACTTCCTTTTCCTGTCAGGAAGCTGCTCCCACCATGTAACTCAGGCTTCCTGTGACATAAGCAGGTCATATGGCCTATTAATGAGTGGGAAAGATCTTCAAATCCAAATTGCTACTACAGGTTGTTGAACAAGAACATTCGTTATGACCAACCAGTTATCTTGACAAAACTCTAAGTAGTTGCCCTGCTTCATTTTGTACTTCAATGCCAAATGTGCCTGCTATTCCCATCATGTTTTGAATTTCTGCTTTAGCATTCCAGTCTTCTATGATGAATATGAAATCTTTTTTTTTTTGGTGTTATTTCTAGAAGATGTTGTTGGTCTTCGTAGAACTGATTAACTCTTCAGCATCAGTAGTTGAAACATAGACTTGTATTAGTGTCGTGTTGAATGGTTTGCTTTGGATTATGCTAGGCAGTTGATTAAGATAAGGTAGCCTGCCGATTTGCCTTTTATCAAGTTTATCTTGGAAAGTTGAATGATGATTTGGGAAATTGCTCCCTGAAACATTAATGTTCTTCTGAGACTGTATGACTGTGAATCATAAAACACCATAGGTAGAAACTATTCTCAACCCTGAAGTTCATGTGTGGGATAAGAATTATGCCTTTATCACTTATCTGTGTTCTACTTTTAGGGCAAAGATAACCATTTTTGGAGAGTCAGTTTGTGGCAGGAATTATTGTAGCATAGTGATGGTAGGAGCCTCATTGAGTATTCTCTGCTTTGATTTCCAAGTGGGAAATAGTTCTTCCTTTACCCATAAAAATGGTCACCAGCATTTCAACCACTAATTCATTCATTCCAGTAATGGCTCCAAATATCACAGGACCCAGAATATTTTATCTGGCTCTCATAACTCTCTCACCTTTTATCTAAATTGTATATATGGGTAATAGTAATATATGATATAATTCAACATAGCACAATATGACAGTATTATTTCTTACATTGCTCTTAGTCCTCTTCACATCAATAATCCGGCCTTCCTTCCTGTTGCAAATGATGGTCGCTCAATACTTCCTCTACTGTGCCCATAAGAATTAGGCTAGCACTTTCTTTTTCATGAGATCCATTCTTAAGAAAATTTTTATTGAGGATCCTAATCTGACTCCCCAATTTACTACAATTTTGGGAATTGTTTTTGCATCTGCCTTTGCCTGGTACTTGTTCTTAAATAGGATATGAATAATTTTTATCTTTAAATGGTAAAATTAAGGTAAAATTCCCACGAATGGAAGAAGGAATGCAGGTATTTTTCTTTCAGTGCTGTTTAGCCTTCTTTTTGAGAAGCACAGAGCAGTACTGCTTTCTTCTGCTCTTCTCCTGATGTAAGTTATTCTCATTTATGTCCTGGGGCACTCTTAATTGTTCCTATTTCTTGCTCTTGTGGTCCTTTATCAGATTGTCTGAAGGGATTATGCCAAAATCAGCTGTTAAGAGAAGGCCAAGTAAAAATAAATCCATTTTATTTCCTGCATATCTTCTCTATTTGTCTCCACTGAGGTCATTTGTATGCAGGCAGCAGGAGTGGTGTCATTACTCTGATGAAAAGTGAAGTCAAATGGTTGCTACTTCAGAGCTGTGGCAGATTGAATGGCTGACTTCTATTACTGAAAATACCAATTTCCATAACACTTAATGTACCAGAATCCTCCACTAATGCACTCCTCTGAAGTGTCATTGTGGCATAGGAGAGACCCCAGGCTCCCAAAGACTATGCCAATGGGACATAAGCTCTGGCTATTGCCGTCTTAGAAAAGCTTTGAATACGTTGCTGAGTATATTGCTTTTGTCTCAGGGCCAGCCAGTCTAAGTCTGGAGAAGCTTGTTACCAGAAAGTTTGGCACCTCATGATTAACTTTTTTGGCCACAGCTATGCATTCCGTAAGATGTGGAGGGGTTATAATCTGCACAGGTGGAGGGCCTACCCACAGAAACGGCATCATCAATCTTTGAAGAATTGAAATATGCCGGCACAAATCTTTGCATATATGTTCTCTGGTCACGGTCCTCCTCCAGCTCCCTAAATGTTAACGTCACTCCAAGCTTTCTCCTTAGCTCTCCTCTCTCTCTCTAGTTTCTTCTTCAGTAAGTTCATCTGCTCTCATGGGTACAACTATCTTCTCCGTGAAAATGACTGATTTCTCCCTTGAATACCACTCTCCCGGCTCTGATCACCTGCCAGACATCTCTCTTTACCTGAATAATATTCTTATCATTGGTTCCTTAAGCCTACCATGTTCAAAACCAAACTCATCCTCCCCATATCCTCCCCTTTAAATGAGGTGGTTGTCGTTGAGTCCTTTCCCTTTCTGTCCCTCCTTCCAACATCCTTCTTTCTGTTAGGCCACTGCCACTCTTTCCATTCTTTCTGTATGGGCTGTGTGACCCTCAGGGCATTACTTGACCTGTGAGTGACGTTTCTAATACTGTACACTTCAGAGAAGGCACCAAACTTTATTGGCAATAATATAAATAGCATATATATATACACACACACACACACACACACACACACACACACACACACAATATGTATCTATCTACCTTTATAGTTTATGAAGTGTTTTACCTATATTTTCTCTTTTAATCCTCACAAAAACTGTGAGGTGGCCGCTATTATTATGGTTCCCATTTCAACAGTGAGGAAAATGAAACTGAGGGAGTTTAATTGCCTTACATAGCTAGTGTCTATGGCAGGACATGAACTCAGCTCTTTCTGATTCCACATCCAGCCCTCTATCCGATGTACAACTGATTGCTTGATTGCTGCCTTTCATCAGCCCAGTAATACCTGCGACTCTGGCCTGGCTGCCCCTCTCAGCTGCCTGGTGATGATCATGGCGCATGGCCTGTGTGTCACTGTTTTGAGGAGGGGACAGTGTCATTTGGTGATGCTGATTGGTGTCCCTGGATCTGTTTTCTAAGAAAGCCCTGTTTATATGCATGAGTGGTGGCATCTTTTCAAACAAGCTCCCTTACTTTAGAGTTAACATTTATATAGTGCTTTAATACTTGCAAAATAAATTATTTAACATATATTGCCTCAATTGATGCTCACAACCCCTGTGAGGTAGGTGCTATTATTATCCCATTATCCCCATTTTACAGATGAGGAAACTGAGGAGGACAGAGGGTAAGTGATTTGCTAATAATCAGGGTCAGTTAGCTAGTAAATATCTAAGTTAGGATTTGAAACTTAGATCTTCCAAACATTGGGTTTGGTGCTTTATCCACCGTGCCACTTAACTCTTCCTCACTGAGAGTTCTTTACACTCTCACAGATGATGTTAAAAATACTTCCACCATCCTGTTTCAAAACCTTGAAGTCATTGTTGGTTCTTCCTTTTTTTCCTTTTATTGGACATCTAATCATTGGTAAAGTCCTGTTCATTCTACCTCTATTACATCTCTTAAATCCATTCCTTCCTCACTCCTTATACTGCTACCACTCTACTTCAGCCCCTCATCACCCCGATTATTGTCATGTCCCTCAAAATTTTTTCTCCTTGACTCCAGGCTTTCCCCTGTTGACTTCAGTAGGTCTAGGATACCATCAAGGTGAATATTCCCTCCATCTCTGTAGATTTGAATCCACCAATCTTTGATCCTGGTGATTTTTCCACTCCATATTCTTCTTTAGATCTCCCTGAGAGGATCTAACCACATTACTGGAGGGTTTTCCTGTAGGTCTTTCACAAAATCGGCACTTGGGCTGACCAGCTGTTAGTTCCTCACTCTTGCTACCTGACTGGCCTGCCTCTTCTGATCATAAATTTCCTCAGGAGTGTCCATTGTCACTTCTTAAGCCTAAGTCATTTTTAGAAATATTTTATAGCCTTATTATATGTAACATATGTCTCTCAGTTGTCCTTTGGAAAATTTGCAACTTTGATTTTTTTCAGGGATTGTGGTGTTCTAGTATTTGCTGCATAGAGTTTCTCCACACCATTTGGATTAATGCAATCATCATTAATTGCTTTCTTACTCCAATTCCAAGCCCAACTCATTGTTCATCTCCAGTGGCTCTATGTACTTATGGATTAATTCAATGGACTCTTCATCCAACTGTTTTCCATTTGGACAATAAGAGTTTTTCATCCATTTATTTTTTCCTATACAAATTATCTTGATGTCTGACTGCTCTTGAGTAATTGCAGATCTCATCTAGAAGGCCACATCAAGTCTGGGACTTGGTACAATTGGCAAAATATTATTCATAAGCAAGAGCATCTGAAGGACTTCAGTATATATAGGCAGTCTTTTTCATCTCGGCTGGGTGTAGAACACACCCCATGACAGTAGCAAATACCTTTTTATCCCATTTTATAACTTGTATGCTCTATCTTATCCCTTACTGGATGTTCATGATCACAGTTGTCTCTGTGATTACATTTAGCAATGAATTTTAGGTGTATGGTAGGACTATGCAAGATTGTTTCAGATCCCTTGTTGAAGACTGACTCAAGTGGCTTTTGCTCTCATCAAATACACAGCAGAATTTTGTATTTTTTGCAACTTTCAGTCAATTTTGTGTGCTGTCAAAATCAATTTTAAAAACCAACCTTTTCTCTTTTTATATTTTAATTAAGTTGATCTGTAGAGGTAATAAAGCACCATGAAAATGATGCTGAATATGAAGTCAAAGTATTCAGGTTCAAATCCTGACTCTGCTATTTACTGTGACATTGGGCAACTCATTTAAACTTTCCGGAGCTCTGTTTTCTCACGAGTTAGTAAACAAGCATTTATTAAGTTATTGCTATGAGCCAGTGTGAGAGATTAGTAAAAGTTAGGAAGGTTTAGGTTTCCACAGAATGATTGTCAGCTTGAACAAAGAAGGAGTAAAAATTAACCAGGATAAAGGTCTGCAAAAAACACAAACTCAGGATGTTAGGAAAACTGGTCTAAACTGGCCAGATAACATCAGGGTTGTCCCCGTTTATGATGTAAGCTTCTCGTGAGCAGAGACTGTTTTTGCCTTTCTTTGTATCCTCAGCTATTAACACAGTGCCTGCCACGGAGCACTTATAATTATGCTTGTTGACTGACTGATATGCATGAGGGCGAGGGGGGCACATCAGTCAATCAGTCAACATTTATTAAGCACCTACTATGTGCCAGACACTGTGCTAAGTACTGGAGATTATGTGTGGGAACTCTTGCCCTGGACTCCTGCTGTCCTGAATGATGAATGCCTTACTCTGCCCCTGATTTTGTGGTTTATCCATACTTCACCTTACCCTTCCTACTTACTGGGCATCTTCTGGTACTACCCACCCACCCCCACTCCTTACTACTCTCTAGTTCTAGAATGATCTTCTAATCAAATCTGCTATTACACCTACAAGGGTGTGTCATTCTGTTCCCCAGGGCCCCACTCAACATACCTGTAATTTTCTAGACAAAAGTACCACCATTTTTCTCTATGTGATGTCTTCCACTTTTAGAATGTAAGTTTCATCGGAGCAGGGATTGTCTTTTTTCATTTCAGCATTTAGCACAGTGCTTAGAATATAGTAAGCACTTAATAAATGCCTTTTCATCCATCTGTACATCTATACCTTTAGCCAAGTTTCCTGTGTCAGTGAAATCACAGGTCCCATCCTATATTGAGCCATTACGTGAGCAAACTCTCTCTAACATTGCAGGTTGGTATCTCTTCTGTAGTTAAAAGTCTTGGATTGTTGCCTAGAGCGCTTATACATTAAGTGACCTGCCCAGGGTCCCACAGCCAGTGTGTCACAAGAGGGACTTAAACCAGATCCTCCTAGCATCAAGGCTAGTTCTTTATCCTCTAAGCCACCCTGTACGTGGTCTGTCTCTTCTTGCCTCCCTTTCCTTTTCCCTTCCTCTCTTTGACTCTGTCACCCCAGCCCCCTCTCTCTGACTCTCTGCCTGCCTGACTTTTAGTAATAATGAGGGGTTTTCCTGCAGCTCTCAGATGTGCCCCTGTGTTATTACACTGGTAACATTGTTAAATAGGTCATTGTTAAGTCAATAAATGACAGGAATATGTGTTTTACCTGGTTGTCAAAACTCTGCTTAAGTATATGCTTAAATATTGTACATTTATCTTTCAATAAAGAAAATATTTAATTCCCATTATTGTAAGTAGGATAAACATACTCAGAAGTCTATAGTCTACCTGACCATTAAGATTTTTAGTTTCTTAGAGCAGTTTATTTTCAGTTAGATAATACTTTGTCATTTTTTTGTGGTTCATTTTACTGGGGGAATATAACTTCTAAAATCTTTGCAAAATGAATTTTTTCTTAAAACCCCAAACTTAGCTCTACGGTATCTCTCCTTGCATTTTATTAAGCTAAATACCCACAATTCCATATATTCTGAAGATGTGCCTGTCTCTAAATATGCTCCCCATTCTACTTTCAAAATAAATATCAATAATTGGAATCAATCGGAGAATGTTATTTTAGTGCTTGTCAAGTCAACAAACATTTATTAAGTGCTTATTATGTGCCAGGAGCTATACTAAGGATTGGAGATATGAATAAAGGCAAAAACAGTATAAATTCATGGAGTTGGAAGGTGGGGTGCATTGTGTGAAGACAGCACATAGGACAGTGTAGTTTAATTGTATAGTTCCTGGAAGGGAGTAAAATAAAGAAGACTGGGAAGACAGCAATGGACCCAGGTTGTAAAAGGCTTTAAAGGAAGGAAGGAAAGTAATAAGCATTTATTAGGCTCCTATTATGTGTCAGGCACTATGCTAAGTGATTTTACAAATAGCATTTCATCTGATCCTTGTAATAAGGTGGTATTATCCCCATTTTGCAGTTGAAGAAACTAAGACAGACAAAGATTAAGTGTCTGAGGCTATATTTGAACTCAGGTCTTCTTTACTCCATTCCCAGTGCTCTATCCACTATGCAGCCTAGCTGCCTCTACAGCTAAAACAAAAAAGGAAATAAAAGAAAACAAAAAATATTTTTAAAATAGGTCTTTTAAGTAATAGAGAGCCATTGGAGTTCATTGAGTTGGATGTGGGGGGTGACTTGGTCAGACCTGTGCTTTAAGGAGTTCATTTTGGCAACTGAGTCAAGAATAGACTGGAATGGGAAGAGATCTGAGGCAAGGAAACCAAACAAAAGGCTATTGAAATAGTCCTGGTGTGAGGTGATGAGGGCCTGTGCCAGGGCGGTGGCATTGTCAGAGGACAGAAGGGGTATAAACAAGTGATGTTGTGAAGGTAGAATTGACAGGATTTCAAAACATTGGATGGGGGCGGGGTGGAGGTGAGAGAGAGAGTGAGGAGTTGAGAATAACACCTAGATTTTGAGATTGAGAGAATGGTGGAGTGCTTGATAATAATAGGAACACTGGGGAAAAGGGAGGGTTTTGAGGGAAAGATAATGAGCTTCATTTTGTACATTTGGACTCTGAAATATCTATGGGATGTTCCATTTGAGATGTCCAAAAGATAATTGGTAATATAGTACTAGAACTCAGGAAAGAGGTTAGGGCTGGTGATGCACACACACATGTGGACATTCACACGTGTGTATACATATATGTGAATGTATGAGTCATCTGCATAAAAATAATTTACATGTATTTATGCAGTCTGTGTAAAAGATGATAGCTGAGCCCATAGGAGCTAATGAGATCACCAAGTGAGATAGAATATAGAGAAAAGAGAAGAGTGTCCAGGACAAATCCTTGGGGGGCAATGACAGGTATGATGTAGATGAGGATCCATTAAAGGAGTCTGAGGAGTGGTCAGATCATTCGCAAGTGAGCTAGGACAGCAGCATTATATAAACCTAGTGAGAAGGAGGCAGAGGGATTAAGGATGTTAGTAGCTACACAGGAAAGAAGGGAACAAGCATTTATTAAACACTTACTATGTACCAAGCACTATGCTAAACTCTGGGCATACAAATACAAGCAAAAATAAAGACAGTTCATAACCTCAAATAGATTACATTCTAGTGGGAAAAGACAACATGCAAAAAGAGCTGAAAAGCAGGGAACAAGAGGTGGGGAGGAGGAAGGTACTCAGCCTGGTGGTCAGTGGTTTTGAAATCCAGAAAGTCAGGAACTGGGATGGGAGGAGAATGAAGACAGGCCATCTTGGGCTGGAAGTTGGAGTTGGAAGGTGTGAAGAGGCCACAGGTGTAAGAAGGCTGTTCCAGGACAAACAGGTCTCTGGTCCTTGGGGAGATGTTCCAGGGTGAGCCAACAGTACAGAAAGCATCCAGAAAGTCAGGGACAGGACTGGGAGGAGAATACATAAAAGTCAGGAAGAATGAGAATTGGGAAAAAGCCATTAGACTTGTCAAATAAGAGATTATGAGCAACTATGGAGAGAGCAGTTTCAGATGAACTATGAACAAGGGACTCTACTTGTAGAAGGTTTAGATGCAAATGAGAGAAGTGCAAGCTCCTACTGTGGACAGTTTTCCCAGAGGAGAGATATATGGAAATGATTCTGTGGCACTCAGTTCTTTTTTGCATGTTTCCAACGTTAATTTTCAAAATTAATTTTAAATGCAACGTTGAAAGCTAATACTTTCATAACTCTTATTTTATTTTATTTGGCCATCTGCCTCCAAACCTGATGCAAGGTTTGACCTCTAGAAAGGTATTTCAGTTTTTTCTTGGGCTGTATTTTTGTTGGTCTGGAGTAAATGATATACTGAACAACTCATTTCACTAATAAATACCAGCATCAGCTCATCTCTGAAACATGTTTTTAGGCTTTCTGGTCTTTGGATGAGGATGAAAATGCTGGGTTTTCCATGAAGTCAGTTGTGATGGTCTAGGAAGCAAAAGATTAATTCAAGGAGCTCATAAAATGAAGTCTTCCTCTAACCAGATGCAGTAATTAAGTGTTGGAGTTTTATTTGTTTATACTGTGGTTTTTAGTGGAATATGTAAGCGAAATAAATTGAGCATGGCTTCTGGACAAAATACATTGCCTCATATCTTATAAGGGTCACTTTGTATCTTGGCTCAATGGGGACAAAATTGTTGCTGGTGGGGAATTAAAAGGAAAATGAAAGGAGGCATTGAAGGGACTTGAAAATGTCAGCTAAATTCAGATCGCTTTTTTGGGTTTACATTTACTAGGGGTGAAGAGATTGTCAGTACAGAAAGGCAAACGTCAAACGTTATTTCTTTGGAAGAGTGGTTGATTCTTATTCAGACTGAGTTGAAAATTGGATTTTTTTTTATTAAAACCCATTCTTTACTGCTGACAGAAATGTTGTATTATATCTAGCCACTACAGTTGAGAGTAGGTTTTGATCAGAATAAAAATTAAGCATTCTCAGTCAGTCAGCAGGCATTTATTAAGCTCTTACTAAGTGCCAGGCACTGTACTAAACACTGGGAATACAAATGCAAGCAAAAAAAAGAAAAAGAAATACAATTCCTGCCTTCAAGGAGCTTACATTCCGATGGGGAAGACCGCAGATAAAAGGAAACTGAAAAGGGAGTGGGAGAGAAGATATCCAGTGTAGCATGAGAGAGCAGCCCAGGGGAGTGCAACCTTATGAGAAATGAAGATATGGCTGGCTTGCATGATCTCCTTAAATAGAGCTTCTGGGAGGAACCAGTCAGAGAGAGGGGGACCCTAGGGGCAGAGGCTACTTCCAAGGTGTGAGTTCCACAGCTGAAATGATCTTCTGGGATGTAGAGATAGATTTCTGAGCCATGAAAGAAAAGTTCAGAGGATGCAGCCTTATGAGAACTAGCCAAATCACTTATTGTCCTTGCTATTACCTGGACCCCCATCGCACATTCGGGTCCTTATGAGAAGCTGTTCTAGGTTAAAGACATATTTTGGGTTAGCTTCTACTAAAAAAAAAAACAAGCAAACCCAAAACACCCGTACCTCATCAACTACTAACAATATTTCTTTTAGCAGGCCAACCAAAACACAAGATGTAAGTTTAAAGTAAAAGTAATTGAATTAAATAACATAGCAAAATTAGTGTCAGAGAAGATTTTTCAGTATACACAGGGGTATATGGCCCTGTAGCTTGAATTACCACTGTCTTACTCACTGTTCTTCACATAGTTCAGACATCACCTTTTGTATGAAGCCTTTCCTTCCTGCCCCCCCCCCCCCAACTAGTGCCACCTTCTGCCAATTAACTTGTATTTATGTATTTATTTAGTAGATACCTAAATGATGTGGTTGCATTCCATGACCCCTAGGGTTATGTCCATCTCTAAATCTATGATCCTATGAAGTTAAAGTCCAGAATATTTTTTAGTTCTGTAATTCAAGGCTCCACATAATCTCTAGCCCCAGCCTACCTTTCCACCATTGTTGTACTGTTTTCCAAATGAAACCCCTGCTCTATTGAAAGTGGTCTTACTTGATGCTCCATTGAAATTACTCTGTAGTCTGTTGCCTTTGTGTTTCAGCTGATATCCGGTCTGTAATGGCCCTCAGACCTGAAATACTGGCCCTCTCTTCTATGCTTATGGAAATGATCCCCATCTTTCAAAGCCTAGCCCAAAAGCCACTTTCTCTTTACAGCCTTCTCTGAGCATCATGGTTCAAAATCATGATATAGAATTCAATCTGATAACAAATTAAATTAAAATTTTAAGTTATTTATTAAGCAATACCATTTGCAAGGTACTGGGGATAGAAAGACAAAAATGAAACAGTCCTTGCTCTCTAGTTTAAATTTAGAGTGCATGTGGGAAAGATACACATAGAATATAATAATAGTACTTATATAACATTTTAACGTTTACACAGTTCTTTACACATTATCTCATTTAATCCTTACAACAGCCTTGGGAGGTAGGCATTATTATTGTATCCTTTTTACAGGTGAGGAAATTGAGACAGAGGATAAATGACTTGCTTAGGGTCATACAGCTAGCTAGTAAGTATCTGAGACAGAAAGAAGTTCTGCCTAATGCCAAGTCCAGTGCTTTATCCTCTCTTCTCACCTAGCTATACCCACATAAGCAAATACATGACAATTTGAGGGGTAAGAGAATACTAACAATTAGGGGGATCAGGAAAGATTTGTAGGACAAACCAGGGACAAAATCATAGACATAATAAACTTTTTTTATTTTTTCCCTTGTGATGTGATGGGCCTGGTTTGGGATATTTAATGATTTGAATTTATACTCTCAGTGGCTACAAAGCTAAATGTTTTATAAATTAATCAAGATTAGACAGTTAAGCAGGCTTTATTGCCTCTAATAAAAGAGCTTGATAAATATTGATTTGGTTTATGTGTGATAGAATTAAAAATAGAAGCTAGCACAGTCAATTTCAATTCTAGTTTGATGAAGGAAGTATGGTGTAGGGGAAAGAGCCTTGAGTTGGGCCTATGATGTCTCTGATACATTCACCTTGGGCAAGTCACATAATCTCTGAGCCTCACTTTCCAAATGTCTAAAATGACAATAAAAATACTTGTACCTCCTGCCATGATATGCATCTTGGAGGATCGGATGAATTATATATATGAATGAAATGCACATGCATGTGTGTGTGTGTGTGTGTGTATGCTGAATTTGGATTGCCTTGATTAGCCTAGAACCTTATTTATAGGTTTGATTTCCCCCCCACCTCCACCCTGAAACTACCAAAAGCAGGAGAGGCACACACCATTACACCAATTCCTTAGAGTTTCTCAAAATGTTCAAACACTTCTGCTTAAGATATTGCCACCAATTATGACAAAAAGACATCCAGTGGGATACTTGACGTGTCTGTGTGTATAAATCACAACATAAATTAGAGGAGTACTTAAGAAATGACCTTTTAGATCTATTGATAGGGAAAGAATTCACTACAAAACAAGTGACAGGGAGGGTCCCTCAAGATTAAATGGACAGTTTTGCTTATATTAAGATTTAAAAGTTTTTGTATAAATAAATCTAACACAGTAAAAATTAGAAGGGAAGCAGGTAACTGGAAATAAACCTTTGCAACAAGTTTCTGTGATACATCTCATTTCCAAGATACACAAGGAACCAAATCAAACTTGTAAGACTAAAAGCCATTCTCCAATAGGTAAATGGTCAAAGGATATGAACAGGTACTTTTCAAAGGAAGAATTCTAAGCTATCAACAATTACATGGAGAATGCTCTGAATCAATATTGTAGAAATACAAAGTAAAGCAACTTTGAGCTCACACTTATCAGACTGGCGAAGATGATGAAAGGAAAATGACAAATGTTGGCAGGAGAAGCTGTAGAAAAACACAGGTATGTTAGTATATCGTTGGTGGAGCTGTGGGTCGGTTTGTCTGTTTTGGAAAGCAATTTGGAACTATGGCCAGAAAGTTACTAAACTGCATACCCTTTGACCCGGTACCATTAGTAGGCCTATATTCCCAAGAAACCAAAGAAAGATGGAAAGGCTCTATGTATATAAAAGTATTTATAGCAGCTCTTTTTGTGGTAGTCAAATGGGAACAAGAGCTGCTCTTCTATTGGAGAATAGCTGAACGAATTATGTTGTATGGATGTAATGGAATATTATTGTGCCATAAGAAATGATGAAATAGTCAATTTCAGAGGAAACTGGAAAGAACTGCTGCAGAGAGAAGGGAGCAGAACAATTTATATAATGGTAACATTATAGGGAAAAACAAGTTGGAAAGACTTCAGAACTGCGATCAGTGTAATGTCAAACCATGAGTGCGTAAGGACGAAGAGGAAACATGCCACTCACCTCCTGAATGAGAGGCGATTATCTTAAAATTCAGAAAGACACATACATTTTTGGACACTGCTAATGTGGGAATTTGTTTTGCCCATACATGTTTTACAGGTGTTGAGAGATTTTTTTTTAAATGGTCAATGAGAGGGAGGGGAGTAGTGGGAGAAACAGATTAGTAAAAAAACCAAAACAAACCAAAACCTTGTTACTTGAAAAAATAAACAACAGTTAAAAAAGAAATTACTGCCCTAAATACTTGCTGATCCAAATGAAACAAGCTGATTCTGGAACTCTACAATTGCATATAAGTGCCTTGAATTATTAATATTGTAGTATCAGATATCAAGAGTGATGTCTTGATTTCCAGGTATAATGATGTGAACTAGCCAGGGAAACTTTTAGGAATCCAGGCTATCAAATTGCATGAAAAACCTGGTGAGTGACTAGAATTTATCTTGTTAGGAGACGTGTTCATATCTATATTATCCTGTTTCCTAAAGGTGTCCTCCTTCAGTTTTTGGTCTTTCTGAACCCAGTCTAGCTTAAGTCATGGGCCCCAGGATCATAGGAACAGAGAATGAGAGCTGGACAATGACAGGATGAGGCTTGGCTTTTTGTTTTTCCAGAGCTTGGAGCCATACTTTGAGGTTTTGCCTTGTTAGAAGCTTTCACCCATTCCAGATTTTTTGGTGGTTTTGGTAATGGAAGCTGGTGTTTAATGTTTGAGCTGAGTCACTCAACTCCTGTCATTTGAGATCTTGAAAGGAAACAGGCTTGGCTTTAGCTTTGATGGAGCCATCACGGTTTATAAACCAAAACAGAACAAAAACTGCTGATGATACTTGGGTTACAGTTGTAAGCATGAAAATGCTTATTTATTGTGCCTTGGTAGATTTGCCAAAGTAAAGGAAGTGTGTGTGTGTGTGTGTGTGTGTGTGTGTGTGCGCTCTTCCATGAAATATGTCACAGTGTAGCAAATGCTATAATTTGCTTAATGACTTAAAACAGTATTTGAAGCAAGGAAGCAGCAGATAACATGAATGTTTCCTCCTGAGAAAGAAGGATTGTGCACTCTCCTAGGGGCAGTATTTCTTTCCTATTTTGTAAGCTTCATGTGGAGAGGTGAGAAGAATAGAAATTAGACTGGGAACAGAGGATACAGTGGACCAAAACCAAAGCGATGAGATCAATATAACTATTTTTGCTAGATAGCAAAGTTCTTAATTTGTGTGAGTCACTTTAAAATCAAGCAAACAAATTCATCAGTTCCTTAATACAGAAGGAAAACTTTGAGCATCATTAAGTTTTTATGAGGTCACCTGCAGAACTTGATTTTATTCTCTGGACCAAATAACCCAGCTAATTTTATCTGCCTAGCATTAATGTATTACACAAAGCAGATGCTTAATGCAGGTTTGTTGAATGTTGAATGCTGCCAGACTGGCCTGTCATCTTCTATCAGCCACAGAGAGGGAAATCATTGAGTTGTTTTCATGATGGATTTGAACATAGATTTTTCTTTAAGTGGCTCTGGCAGATTCAATTAAACAAAAATTAATTCACAGTGCATACATGGAAGGCATTGTGTTGGGGGACTGCTTTTTGTTTTCATTTGGACCTGTGATTTCATTGGGTGGGGTAGCAAATGCCTGGTGGGCACCTGCTCTGAACCTTATAGTCTTAGAGAGTTGCCTAGAGCTCTGAGAAGTATAGGGACAGCCAGTATATACATATATTTATATATATATATATATGTATATGTATATATATCTGAAGCAAAACCTGAACCCAGATCTTCCTGGCTCAGAGGCAGTTCTTATCCAGTATGCCAGCCTGCCTCTGATGCTACAAGTTGTAAAATTAAAAAACAGATACAATCCTTGCCCTCAAGGGCGTTACAATTTCTTAAAATTAAATTTTTTTCTCAATTTACAAGAATTATTTTTGCATCAAGCAAAACAAATTGTTTCATTTTCCATGTTCTGAAAATGTCTCAGTCTATACCCTGAGTTCCTCACCTCTCTGTTAGGAATTGGGTAGAATGATTCATGATTGGAAGGACCTTACTTTCTACTGATTTCACAACTGTGTTACTAGAGTATAGAATGCCTCTATGCAAGGAGGGTCAAGGTTGGGCTGTGAGTTACAAGAAATAAGGAAGTTCTCTTCTCTTCTAGAGATCTGTCCCCCTCTATGATGACCCAAGGACTTAGAGAGCCTTTGGAAGCAGCTGCCTTCAAGGCTTGCTTTTTGTGAGACTCTGAAAATGGGCTAAAGGAAAACAAACAAAAATATTTTGCTTTTGTTTTGCAGGGTGAAAGACTCTAGAAATCTGAGCTTAAGGGATAGCTCAGTAGAGATCCCCAGGTCCTTGCAATAAAGAGCCAAATTGTCTGAGGAAATCCAGCCAAAGGATCCTCAGACTTAAATGCTTTCTTGCAGTATGGAATTGCAATCGGTATGCATTCCATCTGTAAGCAGGATCACAGTATTAGCATAACTTTACCTTGACAAATCATTATTGAATGCCAGTTGTAGGAAAGGCAGGCAGGATTACAAAGATGAAGTATAGCTACTCATTCAAGGAATTTTGTCTAATAGTGGGCAGAGCATTATATAAACACCTAACATTTTCAAGCTATGATACAGGGGATAACAGTGCCCATCATTATCCTGGACATGTGCAGATAGTACTGGTGTTTTGTACTTAACATTTTAAAATTTTTTACCTAGTAGTCACTGGATTTGTTTTGTGACTGGCCTGATTTGCATGGCTGTATTACAAATCCATGTCTGCCTCTAGCTGGGACTGAACCAAAAGATTCCAGATGCATGAGCAGCTGTGCTGTTTTTGAGAGATTCATTCATTAATTCAATAAATATCTGAAGCCTACTATAAGCATGGACTGTTCTACAATCTAGTAGGGAAGACAAGACTTGTATATAAATAATTACAACACAGGCTAGAATGCATAAGAGTGCTTTTTAGTTCAAAGGAGGAAGAGAGTACTTCTAACTGGAGCATTGTAGAAGGATACAACTTTTGAGCTAGTCCTTGAGAAATGAGTAAGAATTATATAACCTGAGATGGAGGGATGGTGGTAGAAGACACACCAGATGGAGTCAACTACATAAATCAAATCCAAGGAAAGAAAGCCCAGGGCTCAGCTGGACAAGCCAATCCATCTGATGTGGAACATTCAGCCTACAACGGACAGTAGTGGGGGATGAGGCTAGAAAGATAAAGCGAGGCCACATTCTAGAGAGAGCTCATTGATCTCTCAATAACCAATCTGCCCCTTAGAATTTTCAAATGGAACAAACCCATTGGACTAAAATTTAAGCCACTATTCTTTTATTCTGCTATTATAATATATACATATATATTTGTTTACCATATGTACACATATTAAACATATGTATTGGTGAGAGTATACATATGTATGTCTATGTAGATGTGTATATATGTATACATACATGTATGTGTGCGTACGTATGTATGTCTATGTAGATGTGTATATATGATATATGCATACATATATGTATGTGTGTACATATGTATGTCTATGTAGATGTGTGTATATATGTATACATATATGTGTATACACACACACGTATATATATGAGAGAGAGAGGCCCCATGGCATAACAGTTAAAGATCTGATCTCAAAACCAGGAAGACCTGGGTTCAAATGTTGCTTCTGACAAATCCTGGCATTGTGACCCTAGACAAGTCACAATCTGTGAATGTTCTAGGCAGTTCTCTAAAACTCTTTTAAGTTGCAGAGAAAGTGCTGACCTGCATTGATAGAGTTTACTCTCCTGGGAATTCCCTATACCAATGAAATCACATTCCAGTTCCAGTCCCTCTCCCTATCCTTATCTCTGTCTCTATTGGTTGTAGAGTTAGTGCTGAGTCCCACTTTCTGGATTTAACCACTCAGGCATAATTAGGTATTGTTAGTGATCAGGGAGAAAAGTTGGGTCTTTTCATATTACTTTGTGGGCTCTTGAGCTCTCTTAATGCCTACCCTGGCCTAGAGCTTTGACATGGGTGTAGATAAGGGATTTTATAGTGTTACTTCCAAGGATTTATGATCTCAGCAATACGGGTGCTCCCTCTCACAATTCAGATCACAATGCCCCCGCACCTTCTCATCCTGGGCTACTTTTGTCCGTGTTTTCCCATATATCTTCCCAAGTAAGGTCCATGTAAAATGCTGGGAGCCATCCTCTAGGTCTCTTTATATTATAAGGCCAAAGATGCAGCATGTAGACTTTCTATCTGTTATCCTTCACTATTGTCTGTGATTCACCTTTCTTCTTTTCCGCCATGCATCTTTTCTACTCAACTTTTCATTTATAGTTTGCCATTGGTTGCTTGGTATAGTTTATTAATGTTCACCAAGACGCTTTCCATTTTCTTTTGGGTGATATATGGTTTTTATTCTTAGTAGACTGTGGTATTCCGTGATTGACAGCAACATAGTAACACTGGGAGAATATTATTGTTAGTGAACTGTGGTTTTGTTTCGTGGAGAAGCTTGGGGTCATTGAAAGCACCACATGAATTCTCAAATGCAATTTAGGCCACTCCTTGCTTCAGTTCTGGGTCAAGTTCTATATACTTTTAGATGAGTTCAGTGGACTCCTTGCCAACTGCCTACTTTTTCATGTCTTCAAAATCTTTATGAGAATATCTATTGGTTGGAGGAATCATTGATGAAAGTATGAGAATGGAAGAGGCAGGCTTTTGCAAAATGATACCCTATAGCAGAAGACATTTGAAGTCACATAATTGAAAGGTACAAAAGACTGTAAGATCCTGTCGTGTTTATTGCTTATCTATATAAAGGTGTTTGATTCAGTAAAACAAAATGCCGCCTTAAATGCCCTGCTATAACAAGGCATTTCCCGTTTGAAGGTTAAAATTGTGTAAGATTTCTTGAATGATGCAGTAATTACAAATAGTAATAATAATAACTAGCATTTATATCCTGCTTTAATGTTTGCAAGCTGCTTTACTCCTCACAACAGCCCCTTGAGATAGGTGTTTTATTATCTCTATTTAACAGATAAAGAAAATGTGAAGCAGGCAGAAATAAAGTGCTTTGCCAGGGTAACAAAACTAATGAGTGTCTGAGGCTGGATTTGACCTCAGGTCTTCCTGTCTTCAAGTCCAGTTCTCTGCGTACTGTGCCATCTAGCTGTACCAATGGAGAAGATTTATTTAATGATCCTTTGAAAATTAATATTAAGTGAGGCATAAAACAAGAAGTAAGTTCACCAAAGATGTTTGGTTGCCATTGTAATGGAGACCCTTTAGAGTACAAATTAAAGAGATTCTCCATAAATAGTGGGTTCCTCCAGATACTCCTGAATACAGTTGGCATTGTATTGATTGTATGGAATTCTGGAACACCACAGAGCCTCTTGAACAAGATCCATAATATTTCAAAAGAATTTAGCCTAACAATCCACATAAATTAGGGTTTCCAACCTTTTTTAGCCCCCACACCTACATTGGCTTTCAATAAATCTTCCCACACCTTTATTCAATATGAAAGGAACTTTATTCCAGATTTTACTACTCATATATAAATATGAAATAGAATAGATTAATTTTTTACAAAGAAAACTTTAATATATAACATTTTTAATTTAATAAAGTTTTCAAAATGTTTACAAGAACATAACCAAGTAAATGAGGGTGGATCCTTCATTCTGTTTCTTGTCAACTAATCATTTTATCCTTGGGTTTGGTTTTTGGAAGAGGTACCAACATATGGTCAGCCTCATGAATTTTGTTGAGAATTCTGATTCACAGAGATAAGTTGTTATAAACAAAATTAAAGCCTTGTGAGAACATTTAGAAAGAATGACATTTACTCTTCCAAGGATGTATAAACATTTGGTAACTTCATTGATTAGAAATCTTTTAGGAGCTTTTGGTAGTTATTGCAGAAATTAGCTCTTTTTCATGAGTTCTTGTCAATAATTTTTTGTATCTCAGTATGAAAAAGATTTCATATCCAAACCTCGTTCACTTGGTTTTAACCAGAAATTGGTCCTTCAACTACTTCTCAACATTTTCAAATTTACTATAATGATAATGCTCCCACTCTATGCCACTTAGCCTCTTCCCCCTCCTCCTCTTCTTCCTCCTTATCCTTCACTATTCTCTCTTCATTGCACTTTTGTTTTTCAGTGCCACATTTACTTTGAGTATATTCTAATAAGATAACATTATTATTTACCAGATATTCTCTGTGCCCTCTTGACAAGTTTCTCATATTCTGCAGGGGGTATGCATATCCTAGATTGGGGACCTCTGGAGTAGATGAAGAATGCAATGGTACAAGTGGCAGAAATTAGTAGCATTTGCTGGGACACAATGTTGGGCTCTGTATGGGGTACTATCCAAAATATAAGACAAAAAGGAAATTACAAAGTATAATTTGTTCCTTTTTCAGATTTAGACTTACTTTCCCCAGTTTTAGTAAATCCAATTCCCGAGCCTTCCCCATACGCATCAGTAGTTTGAGGATCCATGGCTTCATTGCTATTTAGTCCCTCTTTCCACCAGTGACGCTCACAAACCCTGTAGTCCTTAGGAGAGAGTATTCATGAGTTGGTGTTGGTGAAAATACTTAAATCTACTGGCCAGTTACCTGGAGAGGAACCTCTCCAAACTTAGCTAAGTTGGTTTTAGGTTGAATGATACATAGACTGTCTCCAGGCTCCTCCTTAAAGCTTGCTTAGCTTGTTAGAACCTGCTGAGACTTGAACGAAGCCAGAGAAACTAGGAGGTGGAGATAAGGAGGGAGAGCATTCCAGGTATGGGAGATAGCCAGTGAAAATGCCCTAATCTGGAAATGGAGTGTCTTGTGTAAAGAACAGAAAAGGTTTTTATCTCTGAAGTAGTGGAGTTCGAAGAATACTCAGCCTTCTTGACTTGACAGATCGAATAATGGACAAGAATAATCAGACATGAAGTTGGTGCCTTTGGTATTGTTCTGTATCATTTTCACTTACCTCAGAGATTTCAAAACTCACCACTTCCTTGACTATTCAACTTCATCTAGCGTAGGAATTTCTCTGTAAGAGGAATCCTTATTAATATTTGTTGTTGTCGTGCTGATTTAGTTGTGTCTGACTCTTCAAGACCCCTTTGGGTTTTTCTGGAGTGGTTTTGCCATTACCTTCTGAACCAGCTCATTTTACACATGAGGAACTGAGGCAAACAGGTTAAGTTACCCCTCTGTGTCTCTGTTTCCTCATCTTTAAAATGAGGAAGTTGGCCTCTAAGATCTCTTTCAGCTCCAACTCTATGACCTTAATAAAAGTGAAATCTGTCTGTGCCATTATATTTCTGGGAAGTACTGAGTGCATTGGGTTCTTTAATCAGTATGCTTTGTAGCCAGACCTGATGGAAGCCTGTACCAGTAATTGCCAGTCTCAAAAATATTAATGTTTCCAGAATTGTCCTGGCAGTTCAAGTGATTCAATAAGAACATTTGTCTTGGGGAGCAGGAAGGTGTAATTCTACAATTTTTGCCAAATAGTTGTGGAGTTTCCCCCAATCACAGTATACCACAATCACAACTTTTTCAGGCTTTGTGGCAGCGGTTGGGTTTTAATGGAAAAGTCAGTTCTACTGATGATAGCACCCTACCAAATGCGATAGGGAGTGGTACAAACACTGAGTTTGTAATCGGGTTTTGATTACAGCTTTGCCCCTAATTAGCTGCATCATTATGAGCAAGGCACAATCCCTCTGGACTTTAGGCTCTTTAGCTGTATCTTAGGACTAGAATTTTAGATCCTTAAGGGACTTAAGAGGTCATCTAGTATTACCCTCTTAGTTTACAATTTACAGGCCTAGAAAGGTTAATGGCTGCTCCAGGGTCACACAGGTAACAAGTGGTAGACCTGAGATTTGAATTCAAATCCTAAGACTTCAAATTCATTGCTCTTTCCACTGTACCAAGATGATGGCAAGGGATTAGATGGTCTCTCTTTCCTTCTAATAGAAAGTTGTATGGCATCTGTGTGGATAAAGAAAGAATGATGTTAATTTGGTGAATTGCCATCCACGGTGTTTTTGGTTTTGTCTCTCCCTTCCCCTCTTCCCTTGGAAAGACTTTTATTTTTAGTGGCCTACAGCTATGTCATCATATCACAAGATTTAGAATTTTATATTTTTAACTCTTTTGCTCACCTACTCATTAGCTATTTGATTCTCTTTAAAATAGATTTATTGGCCTAAGAAATAGAAATTGATTAATTTGGGCATGTGTTGATTGAGAATTTGCTAGGGAAAGAAAAACTAAAAATATCTCCAAGTGAACCATGAAAGTCAATAGGTAGAACATTGGCTCTTCTAAAAGAGCTGCTTCACAGGAATGGTCACAGTTCTAGAGGAACCAGAACATAGTTCTAGAAGAACCAGAACATAGTTCTAGAGGAACCAGAGCATAGTTCTAGAGGAGGACTCTCAAAGACCATTTACTATTACTTCATCATTTTGCAGATGAGAAAACTGAGTCTAGGGAGGGTAAGTGACTTGTCCAAGATCATTTGGGTAATAAGTGGCAGAAGCAGGATATTAATCATACATTTGTTTAATTTTAAGCTTCTTGAGGGTAAGGACTGATCGTCTCTGTTCTTCTTTTATAGATCCCTCAGGATTAGTGCAGTAAACTATGCATAGTAATTTCTCAATCAATATTTGTTAAATGAATACAAAAATGTTAAAGGAAAAATGAGAGCCTTTAAAATGTTGACAGCTTCTTGGAGGAATGGCAATTTCAGTGTCAGGTAATTGGAATGATATGTTTGGCCCTGTTCACTTTCCTGAGCTTGACTTTTATTGTGTTTTCAAGCATGAAGTGAGCTCAGAGTTTCTGTAGCTATTTCTCCCAAGTCTAATAAGAAAATTTCTCAGGAGAATGGGAAACAGTCCACCATCTGGTCATAATTGAGTGCAGTTTTTGCCTCCTTTCCCATTGCTACATTCAGGGATAATCTGATTATTCTGATCTGAATGGCTTTAGAATAACCTGTATTTTAGCAGCCAGGACATAGACCACATTCTGTAGAGCTTTAGGAACTTTATCTGTGCTATCTTACTTTAGACAAGATGGCAAAAGGCGTAAAGTGTTAGGCTTAGAGTCGAGAAGGCCTGGGTTCAGATTCCACCTCGCATTCTTTCTAACTGTGAAATCTTGGGCAAGGGACTTAACCTCTGTGTTCATCATACAGTTTCCTAGGATGCATCTACTAAGTCATTATCTAACGCCGTGTGGGTTGCCATCTGTATTGGTGGAGGCCATTCTCACACCAAGGGTTCTTTCCGGAAATTACAGCTTTTTTGAATACTCACGTGCCACAGTGAATGGTCAACCTTATGTTTGGGTTGATCTTTTAACAGTGTATTTAGAAAAATGTAGAAATGTGTGATCCTCAGTAGCATGTAAGCTTTAATTCTACTTTTTCCCCCCTTCAGCTCATTTCTGCCTTAGAATAAGAATCTACTCCCACCTGTCATGTGAAAAATGGGGGGGGGGTTGAACCCCTCAATATTTGGCTTAGTCTGGTGTGTTGGTGCACTGGCCTCTTTTTAAGTAAAACAATAGGAATCATTAAATGTTATGTGACCTCCATATTCATCCCTTTTGGGATGAGTAATTAGGGCTTAGTTTGTGTCCTGGATGCTTTTGGTATCTAGAAATAACCCTACATACTTCCCCAATGGAGTTGGTGAGAAATTCAATCTTCTCTCTTTCCAGATCATTTGTGAAGTTTTAGAAGACAATGTAACCAGTCAGAAATACTGGACAGGTTTCACTTTTGAATTAAAGTCGTTTAATACTTAAGCTATGACCTGAAAAATTAATTAAAACGCTGCTGTTTCTACCATGCCTTCCCTTTGTGTATGTCATATACCATACTAGATTATATACTGCATACAAATAGTCTTACTGTTTCTTGAATTTTTTTTTCCACTTGGTGGCTTTAGTAATAGAATAATTGGTAGTGTATCTTTTCAAATGCTTTGTGTCCCACAGTTGTTCAAAATATGATTTTTTTCTACCACAAAATGTGGTCTGTGGTCTTTAGGGTATTTATGTAGTAGCATTGGGTTAATCTAAATTGTTTCAATTAAACTAAATTGGAGACATATTTTGCCAAAAGAGAGAAAATGACTATGTGTTGAAAAATACACATACAGAGAAGATATTCAAATGGAAATGTCCAAGAAAAATAAACTTTAAAATATTTCTGAGCCCATGATGCCAAAAAGAAAAATTCTGATGACCAAGGTTGAAGTAATTTTTAGAATATTTACTTTTTATCCACCTATATTTTGCTTAGCTGAGGTAGCTAACTAGGTTGGTTGGTTGAATAAACAAAGGAAGAAAAAAAGCATTCATTAAGTGCTTACTATGTGCCAAGCACTGTGCTAAGCAATGGAGATACAAATAAAAATAAAGCTTTCATTTAAGGTTGTTACAAAACTCCAAATAATCTTATATTTTGATAGTACTTTTGCCTTTTTGGCAGTAAAGATGTGGGGAGACAACGGGAGGGGTAGTATAGAGGGTGGTGTTCACTTCTCAAAAAGCTGCACTAGTAATTTAAGTCTGTTGCCACCAGGGGGGGCATCATGCCATGGTTATGTGGTCCAATGTATTCTGCCTGACTCAAGCTTACTGTTAAATTTAACACTGTCTTTTCCCCTACCTTCTTTATCTAAAAATGGACATCTTTAAGAAAACAGTTAAACAAATATTAGCTATCAAAGCAGTAAATACTTTTAGTATAGCTTTTAAAGTCAAGAAAATCCAAGATAACCTTGTCTCTTAAAAAACAATTTTTCATTCCACCCTGTAATTTAACCTTCATCATATCCTGGGACTATGATTAGAATGCTAGCCATTTTAAGTCAAGGCTCTAGTTTAGAAGATGATGAGTATGTATATAACTACCAAAGAAGGCAGTGTGAAGGTGATAGGAATAATATAAACAGAACGTTATAGGAATTCAGAAGAGGAAGAGCTCCCTTTTGAGATTATCCTCCATCTACTCTGTATATATCTTGTAGGTACCTAGTTATTTTTGTATTGTCTCTTCCATTAAAATGTGAGCTACTTGAATGCAAGGTCTATTTTTGCCTTTCTTGGTGCCCCCAGTACTTGTCACTAAATACTCGTAGACCCATTGACTAGGGTGATAAGGAAAGTCTTTGCAGACTTGATTAAGCCCTAAAAAACAGATAACATTTCTACAAGTGGAGATGGTTGGCAAAACATTTCAGGCAGATTAAGGTGGAGGCAGGAATGTATTAATAAATGTTTGACAATGGGCTCTCCCAAAAATGAGTGCTGCACTATTAAATTTAATGTTTTATTAACATTTTCTTCATCTCTTAAGTCTAGACATTCAACAAAACAAATCAACCCCTAATTTGTAGCTTTTGCCAATTTCGAGGTGTAAATGTTCACACTGAAAATTTAATATACCAACTGTCGTGAGCTGGCTTCAGTACAACTCTAGTCAGGGTGAATGGCATGTGGAAAGGTAAGGAGGTATAATCTATGAGGAACCACTGAGTAGGTCCATTCCTCCTGAGTGTAGGTTATATAAAAGAGAACACCAGGAGAAACCTAGGAATATAGATTGGAGTTTAATTATGAGCATTCTGGAATGTCAGGCTAAGAATGGAATATGTTGAGGGTTATTGAAGAAGTAGATGACATTCAAAATAGTACTCTAGAAAGATTAATCTGGTAGTGGCATCAGGATGGATTTTTAGGGGCGGAGTAAGACCAGTTAAGGACTATGGTGGTAGTACAGGGATGAGATAATATTATCTTGCACTTCAGTGTGAATTGAAAGGAGGTAGCAAATTCTTCGGGAAGCACTTTAAGTACATTTTCCTAAATGCTGTTATTATACTTTACCTACTCCAAGCTGAAATCTGGCTTATAGGGTGTGAGTTGTTTTTCCAGAAAATCATACATCCTTAATGATTTTATGAAAATATATATTCATGAACTAGTGAGCTATCGATGTTTATAATACTCCTTCCTGAATATGATTACTGCTATCTTACATCTCAAAGAGTCCACAGCAGTATGCGAATTCCTTTCAATGGTGTCCTTGTTATGGTTCAGAGGTACTTCCAAAATCAGCTAGCCTTTGGGAGAGTCCATATTTCACATAACTGGGCATTCCTAGCACTTTAATCTACCCCCTCAACTTCCAAACAATGATACAACATGTCTCTATGCTTACTTCTACCTTGAAAATTGTAAGAGTTTGTTGAAAATCAGCTGCTCGTAATGATCACCATGAAATAATGCAAAATTTTAAAGGCTCTTCCTCTTTCCAGTTCTGCACTGTGGCTGGATGAAAGGGTGTTGCATTGGAGAAGTTCTGAATATTAGCAAGGGGAAAACCTTTGTGGTGTGTGTGTGTGTGTGTGTGTGTGTGTGTGTGTGTGTGTGTGTGCATGCGTGCAAGCAAGAGCTTCATATTTGTTACTCAAAAAAAAGATGAGTCAGGAGATAAAAGATATAGGAAAAAGACTTCTATGTAAATATGGATATATATGCACATATATGTACATTTATGTATATGTACATATGTGTATTTGTGTATATGATTATGTATGTGTGTGTATGTATTTAAATTTTTTGTAGTGGCAAAGAACTGGAAACTGATGGGGTTCCCATAAATTGGGGAATGGTTGAATAAATTATGATATGTGAATGTAATGGAATAGTGTGGCGCTATAAGAAAAAAGAAAGAGACAGTTTCAGAGATACGTGCAGAGTCTTATGTGAACTGATGCAGACAGGGTGAGATGAGCAGAATCAGAAAAACAATTTATATTAGTAACACTAGTATTTTTAAAATGGACAGTTCCAACAAAAGATTTAAGAGCTCTGATCAATGAAATAATCAACCTTGATTCCAGAGTACTGTTGAAGAATGACACTGTCCACCTCATGACAGAGAGATGGACTAATATGCAGAATGAGAAAAACATTTTGGGACATGGATAATGAGATGCATTTTTTTTTCCTCTTTCTATTCCTTGTCTATCTTTTCCTTCCTTCCCTCCCTTTCTTTTTTCCTTCCTTCCTTCCTCCCTCCCTCCTTCTCTTCTTTTCTTCCATCCCTCCTTTTTCCCCTTCCTTCCTTGTTCTTGTCCTCTATTTCTCCCTTCCTCCCTCCATCCTTTTCTCTCTCTCACTCTTCTCTCTTCATCTCCCTCTCCCTCCTTGTCTCCCTCTCTCCTCTCCTCCTCTTGCCCTCCACTCACCCCACTCCCACCACAGCCCAGCTTCCCTCTCCATCCCTCCTTTCCTTCCTGGGATGGAAGGTAGGATGGAGAAAAAATGAATGCTTGGTAATTTAAATTTTTGAAATAGATCTTTCAAAATTAATCACTATTTTCAATCCCACCTTATACATACTGGCTATGTGATTGGCCTAGTAAGTCACTTAAATTCTTTTTTTTTTAGTCATTTAAATTGTTAATGTTCTAGGTCAGTGATATTAAATTCAAATAGTGGGTCACTAAACCATACATAAAGATCTCTGTAGGCTGTATATTGACTTAGTTTTAAAATGCAATATTATCTATGTTTTAAAATTTATTTTAAAAATATTTCCCAATTACATTTTAATCTCGATCAGGCTGCGCCTGAATTACTGTGGGCTGCACACACTTACCTGGTGATTTGCTCAGATTAAAGTTGCAGAACAAGTTGTTGACCTGCATCAGTAGCTGAGATTTCCTCACCTGAAAGTTCCCTGTATCAGTGAAAGTACAGATTCAATGCTCAGCCTTTTTCTCTATCTTGCCTTTAATAGAGACAGCAGGAAGGAGCTTAGTTCAAGTCCCTCCTGTGACTGTGTAGCCTTAGGCAGTTCCTCACTTCTCAATGACCCAGGCAAAACCCAGACTACAAATTGCTGGAGTTTCAGGATTTGCATTGGGGGAGGGACCTTCCCTACAGAGGGTTCTCCAGCTTCTGTGTGAAGCTTCTTACACTAATGATGTCACAGGTTTGGCGTCCCCCCACCCCCACTCTAATCCCTCCAAGAAGTTAAAAAGTAAAAGCATGTTTTCTGCTCTTAGATGGAACAGTACTTTTCTTGTAAAAGTGTGTCTTTCTTTCTCGTTTCTTTTTTTTTTTTCAAGGGGGGTAGGCAGGGCAATTGGGGTTAAGTGACATGCCCAAGGTCACACAACTAGTAAGTGTGTCAAGTGCCTGAGGCCCGATTTGAAGTCAGGTCCTGACTTCAGGGCCCATGCTCTACTCACTACAACTCCTATTCAAAAACTTATTGAATATGTGTCAACTGCCTAGCTTGCTTTTTTCCTAAGCTTGCATGACATTTAAAAATAGTACTTGTAGTTAAGTACTGTACTTTTAATTTAATAAAGTTTTAATGGTATAGATCAATGTTTAAAAGAAAAGTAGATGCTTGTGTCAATGAATGTCCTTCTGGTGATGGAGCTGGCTTAATTTGTACAAAACAATAGAGATGAAGAATAAGATAAAGAGGAAGGGTGAAAAAATTTGAAGAGTCAATCTACTTTTATTATATACTACTGGAAGCTGAAGCCAGCACAGCTAAATGGTTTCAAAAAGTTTGGGAGCTTTGGGGCTGGAGACCCACCTGAATATATTACTCTTCTAAGAGGCTGGAATCAAAGGAAGCCTTTCTAGTTGTATCCTAAGAGTTTGAAATCCAAAGAATTGAGTTGGAATGCCATTTTTTCCTTTGTGACCTTGAACAAATTTCTGGACCTCTCTGGAACTCAGTTTTTTTGTTTGTTTGTTTGTCAAATGAGTATTGTTGGAATGTCTAAGATTTTTTTCTAGCAGAGTCTTGTGATCCTATTCTCTTCTTGTATTCTATCTATACAGAGACTCCTGACACTTTGTGTCTGGTAGGGACCATATGCAGAAATTGGCTCATTTGTAAATAGCCAAATGGAACTTATTTGCCTAAGTAAAGAAAATAATGTTAGAGAAATTAAAAACCAGTTAAATTAACTTAAAAAAAATATTAGTTTGGATAAAGAGAAGGGAGGGCATAAGAGCAAAAAATATTCTCAACAAGTTAAAAAAAATTATCAATTATTGTTCATAAGCCAATTTTAAATTTGGTAAATTTAAAAATTAATCTTGACCTCATTGTATTTGAAATAAATTTTTTCAAAAAAAAGTTTTATGGATGCTTTTTTTTTTTTTTTTTACACCATAGGTATTTCCCAATGTTCTTTCCTTGACCGGAGAAGTTTCTCTTGTAACAAAGAAACATTTAAGTAAAACACTAACCCAGTCACTCACTAGGAATGTGTATAACATTCAGCAACCACAGCCTATTCTTCCTTTCCTCTTTACCTGACAATCTACTTTTATTTTTAATCATCTCTCTTCTGGAATAAATGATGATAATTTCATTTAATCTAATGAACCCAGTTTTCAAGATAATTAGCAACAATTAAAAATTATTAACAATCTTGCATTTGGACTTTCCTCCCATTTTTGCCGGTCTGAATTGCCTTTTGGTTTTTATGTATTTATTTTTAATATGGTTTGGCCCTGTCACGTAATTTGATACTTGGCACAAGGACGGTACTTCCCCAAAGGATAATCAGGCATTTTCTTGATGGCCTGCATTTCCTAAATTTTTTGATTATGGAATAGGGTAGGGAAGGGTCTTTATTGCCTGTCCTCTTTGGAAATTCAACCTAGCAAACTAAAGACAATTTTTCTGGCTTATTTCATAAAAATAATTTTTCTGAATTTATATTTAGCTTGAGCATAAATATAGCATTATCTGGGAATAGAAAGATAAAAACAGGATTAGAATTATTTATACTAAAATGAATGTTTCTGTAAACTCATTCTTTTAGCAGTAAATACGTATTTGTGGGCCTTTTCTAGCAAGTGCTACTCCGTGTTAGATTTTGTCCATTGGGAATCAATGGGAGTACATCAAACAGAAGATGATGGAAGTACTTTATAAGTTATGGTAAAGATGACAATTTTGGTTTGGCAAATATGAATTTGACTATGTAGTTTCTCTTACCATTAACATGTTTTAATAATTTTTTCTGAAGAACAAAATTACTTCTATGAAAATTTTATTTTGCAGTGGCAAACATGCTAATGGTCTCCACAGGAAACCTCATAAGCAGAACCTATCATAAAAGGATTTGATCTAGTTCAGAATATGATTTAGTTTTGCCTATCTTGGATATTATCTGATGTATCAGTGCTGCTTCTGTGCTCCATGATTGTCAGTTCCTTGCCTTTTTATTTATTATTTTAAGTTTCCAATTTGGGTCAGCTTCTAATTTCTAGTAAAATGTTCTTCTAATAAAGTGTATTTTGTTCTTTCCTCTCTGTACATTATTTGGTCAATCTACTTTTATTATATACCACTGGAAGCTGAAAGCCAGCACAGCTAAATGGTTACAAGAACTTTGGGACTTTTGGGGCTGGAGACCCACCTGAATATATTACTCTTCTAAGAGGCTGGAATCACAAGAAGTATTTCTAATAATTGTCTCCTAATTGTATCCTAATTCCTGTCATTTAGTAATGTTTTTAGGGACCACTCTACTATAAAAACAAAATGTTTCCTTTATTTGCCATTCAGGTAAAATGGTATGAAATACAATGAGATGACATCCATTTCATGATTCATAAAAATTACTTTAGAGAAAAGCACTAAAATAAGGTATTTGTTATCTAATAGTTTTCTCTCTTTTTCAGGTAAAATTTGTTAGTCTTGGCTTTGAACTTGTAGACTATGGTGCTTTGTAGTTGGTTAAAATCTTTGGAAGTAAAGTAGTGAATTTTGTTGTTGTTGCCAAAGAAGGCATCTGATAGGTGAAAAAGCTATCTATTGCAGACCTAATTCTAATTTTCTTTTTTATCGATGGCTACTTCTGGTAGAATTTTGCCCATTGGGAACAGGGCACATCAGCACCAGAGTATCACTATGAAAAGGATTTTTTGAGTTATTTTTAAAGGGGAGAATTTTTTGTTTAATAAATGTAAGGTGAACTATATGGATTGTTCCTGCCATCGATGTGCTCTAGCAAAGATTTTCTAAAAGATACAGCTGCTTTTATAAAAGCAAAACCAAAATAGATTTGTGTCTCATTGCAGAATGTAATGATAGGAAATGTAACTGGTATTGGTCAGTAGCATGATGAGGAAAAAAAGTGGTTAGAGTGTTGGATTGGAGTCAGTTCAGGTCTCGTCTCAGACATTTATTAGCTACGTAACCTCAGGAAAATCACTTGACTTTTGTTTGCCTCAGTCTCCTCATGTATAAAGTGGAGATAATAATAGCACCTGCCTCACAAGATTATTGTGAAGACCAACTGAGATGACGAATATAAAGTGCTTTGCAAAAACATTTTTAAAGAACTATATAGATATTAGCTGTTATTGTAAGTTGTGGACTGCAGGTATTCTGTAGGGGATATTAGCACCATCTGTTACCACAAAATAAATATTTATGTTTCTGTAAAAATAAAAGAAAAAGTAGGCAATGTATATAGTGGAAAGAGGGCTGCTGGTCCCAGAGCCAAGAGGACTTGGATTCAGAGAAAAGCTGCTACATAATCCCTCTGTGACTTTAAACAAGTGCTTCATGTCTCCACACCTCAGTTTCTTCTTCTGTAAAATGAAGGAAATTGGTCTAGATGATCTTGGAGTTCTCTTTGTTCTTGATTGAGTGATCCCATGATCTTCTGTGTAAGGGTATCACAGTGTCGAACAACATGCTCTTGTCATCTGTGCTTCATTGTATAGCTCCCAGATTTCCTTCCAGCCTCTTTCAAGTTATGTGTGAAACCACCTGATTGGCTAGAATCCTGAACTAGGAGTCAACAGACCAGCCACTAACTGGCTGTGGATAGTGGATGTGTCCCTGGGCATTACTGCCCTCTCTAGTCTCCAGTGCCCCATCGGCAAAATGAAAGGGTCAGACTAGAAGATCTCTAAGTATCTTACCAACTTGAATGAATGAATGAATGAAAAAAGAAACCATTTATTAAGTGCATACTTTGTGCAAAAGACTGAGCTAAGTTCTGGGGATACTAATAGAAAACTGAGTGCCCTTTCTCTCGGGGAGCTCCCATTCTAATGAGGGAGATAACACATACTGAAGGTTTCGGCTGTAAATCAGATGGTTCTATTTGGGCTTCAGTGGCAAAGCAGATGGGATATCACTTCCATTGATAAAATACCATCCGCTTTTGATGATGAACCGTTTGACAATGCTAAGGATTTTGCTGGCAAAAGCTTTCTTTTCTGGGTCTTTAGTAGCTGTCATTGGAGCCACTACAGAAGCATTTGCCATAGGGGTTAATTCCCAGGGGAAAAAAAAATGTGTGAATAATATGCTAGTAGACTGTCAGATGGAGCTATGCTAGGCACAGTATTAAACCTCACAGAATAGTTACATTTCTACGTTTTGGGCTGTTTTACATTAGCTCTAAATTACAGGCTTTAGAACGGTTTGAATGTTTATAATTTTAGACAAATGTACAATTGGTTTCATTTTGTTATCTTAGGGTTCTTTTCTTTGAAGTATATCTTAGATTGCTAAGAACTACTCAGCCTTTTTATTACAATAGCAAAATGAATTTTTACAGGAACAAATATGCTAATAGCTTCTCCAGAGACTTTTTTAAGCTTTGGTTTCAGATTTTACATTCACTTCTGTGAACAGGTTACCTTAAGCCATTTTTATGGAAGTTTTAAAGGAGTCTGTGTTAACCTAGTGTCTAGTGCAATTTTAATTAATATTCAGCATTAACTTCAACAATTTTTAATTGAGTTTTTGTATGTGCCTTCCTACCTGTGACAAAATACTTTCTTTCCCAAAAGTAATTGTATAATGGAACCACAGTGGGAGGGAGGAGAGAAGCTACAAAGATTTAATTTAGAACAATTCAATTCATTCTTTAGCTATCTGAAGATCTTATCTCTTCAGATGACTTAGAACTAGGTGGTAGTAAGAGGGTAGATGAGTGAGAGGGACCACACTAAGAATCAGTACCCATGGAATCCAAAAGGAAATTGATAATAGGGAGCGCCCAGGAGGAACATTGAATTTTTGCTGAGAGAATACGGTAACATGAGGCTTTATATGTGTGATATACCTCAATTCCTTCATTTCTCTCATGTTATAGAATAAAGGCAATGTGGCCTAATGGATAAAGTGTTGGACTTGGAGTTAGGAAAACCCTTACTTGAATCTGATCTCCCATCAGAGTCATAATGAGTATTTCTTGCACTTGGGTCAAAAATGATTGTGAGAGAGGAGCAGGGCTGAGTCTGACCCTTCTCCCACCGGGGTTGGTTTGTGTGGGAAGAGGCAGTCTTGGGAAAGGGGCACCATGGTACCTGCCTTCAGGGAGTGCCATAGCCTGGCAGAATATGAAATTGGCAGTAGCCATAGGGAAGAAGAGCCCTACTTTCCTTGTGGAGCCCAGGGAACAAAACCCCAGTTGCCCCATGCTAGTTACAGTAGTCTCAGACATTTACTGGTTCATGTGACCACTTAACAGTTTCCTCTTCTGTAAAATGGGAATAGTGATTCCCGTAATATTTAGCTCACAGCATTTTTGTGAGACTCAAATGAGATCATCAGTATGTATAGCACTTTGCAAATCTTAAAGTATATCAGTGTCAGTTTTTATTCTTGTTATCATTTAGTTGCCTGCTTGCTGGAGGGTAGGGGAGGAGGAGAGATAGCAGGAGATAAGCACACTGGTCTTGGGAGGAGAAATTTGCCTGCCTCTAATCTTTTGAAGTTAGCAGCAAAATCACAATCTGACATTTGTCCTGTCAGCAGTGGGGGCAGGGGCAGGAAGAAGAGAGAAGGGAGTGAAGGGCAGCCCTAACATAGGAAAAAAACCAAGTCTAATACTCACTTGCTGTGTGACTTTGGGAAAATCACTCTACTCGTCTTGTTTTTATCATTTGTAAAGTGAAAGAGTTTGGAAGAGGTGGCATCTTAGGTCCTTTCCAACTCTTAAGATCGAATGACTCCATCATCTCCTACAAGTATGCTTCATTGAACTTATATAGTAGCAACTGCAAGCTAGAGATGCTATTTTCAGACCACAGCAGTTCATAACACTGCATTGGGCTTTATTTTGTCAGCAGATTACTCCAGGGTCACAGTTGTAAGAAACATTCCTGCAAAGCTTTATCTTTGGGAGGCTTAAATCTGATTGCTTGCATTATAGCATTAATGCCTTCTGTTTGTCTATGTCTTACAGATCCTTAGGAAGCTGACTTCAGAGAGGTAGACAGTATGGCTAGCTCAGCCCGGGAGCACCTGCTTTTTGTGAGGAGGCGCAACCCCCAGATGCGCTACACGCTGAGTCCAGAGAACCTCCAGAGTCTTGCCTCTCAGGGGTCCATGCCTGAGAACATGAACCTGCAGAGGGCTAATAGTGACACTGACCTGGTGACTTCAGAAAGCCGCTCTAGCCTGACTGCAAGCATGTATGAATATACCCTGGGCCAAGCCCAGAACCTCATTATCTTCTGGGACATTAAAGAGGAAGTGGACCCTACTGACTGGATTGGACTTTATCATATAGGTGAGTCAAGTAGAATGGAACTGTGAGGTATGTGTATGTTGTGGATGGGTAGATGGGTGGAGTGTCATCTGTATTTTTTCTTTTACTTTGGCATTTTATTGATCCATTTTTTTTAGCAGTCAGCTTACAAAAAACATGAAATATGCATATTCTTTCTATATTTTTAAGCAAATTGCAAGGTATGATTAAGAAAAGTTTTGAAGATTTCACATGAGTCTTCTTGTTCTATCTCCTTGAGATTATATCCCCTTTAGACTATGTGGGGAATTGATTTAGATGATGATACATATTTAATCTGTACAAAATAATATCTTGTTTCAGATCAGTTCTGAAGGAGTAAATGAATGAATGAAGATATAGATATTAAATATGGTATTTCAAGCACTGTGGTTAATGTTGGGGATCCAAATAAAAATGTTCTATGGTATGAATATGTAGTATTTTCTAAAAGGCTTACTCTTCCAAAAACAAACGACAGCCACCACAAAAAGATCAAGGTTTGTTATTCTCATCCAGAGTCTGTTGATTACATTCTAGAAGAAGAAAACCATTTTCATGGCAAATGAATTAGAAGTCATTAGGGAAATTAGTGTTCATAAAAATGTACTAGTAGGTCAGTTCATCTTCATCTGATTATTTATAGGTGGAGAATAGGGAATGTGACTGCCCTGAGATTTGCTTAAAAACTGACTCAGTCACTTTCTTGGAAGCCAAAAAATCTTAAAGCAAAAAAACAATATCCATGAAATCTGCGGGGTATCTGTACTGAATGAAGGGAACAAACTTTAAAATTTAGTATTGGAGGCTATGACAGGATAGATTTTCTATTTAGGTTTCTCAGTCTAAACCTTAAACTTTACTCCCTTTTCTAAATGAAAGTACAATTCTACTGAAAATAGGGAAAAACACACACACACACACACACACACACACACACACACACACACACACACACAAATAGGTACAGGAACCGCTGTCAGTTTATGAAACTTTGTTAACTTGATTCTTATAACTGACATGAGTTTGATTTTAATTGGAATAAAATTAGTTCTTTTTTTCTGATCACTGCTGATAATACCGTAAAACTCCAAAGTGCCAAAGAATGGCTTAACATTTATCTTTGTTTTCTGAGTGGTTAAAAACATCTGTAAAGTTTAGAGTTCTATCCATGTCTCCACTCCCACCCTACCCAATTTAGATTAGGTGGGTTATGTATGTACTTGGAGGGGGTAATACCTCCTTTACAGATTATATTATATTTTTTGAGTTTTATTTTGTCACTCAGCCATTATAAAATTTTATCCTTTGGTTTTGAAATAACTTGCTTCTTTTCATTGCCCTCCTCTTTTTAAAAAGGTTTTTTCCCCACTATTTCATGCATTATGGCAGGTGATAGCTTCCTTGTTTTAGGTTCTGCCTATGACAGATAATTCTAGAGAAAGAAATCAATTTTGTTTTCTTGCACAGGGTAGTTTTTTGTGATTAATTTGATTCTATATCTACTGTGCTCACCTGAAAAAAAAAACCCATGATGACTTTTTAAGCCTTATGCAAAATACTAGTTCCTTCCTTTCCCCTCCCCCCATTATTTTGCCCAGTCTAAATTTAATCAGGAAGGAACTAGAGCCTTAAGTACAGTACATCTTATCTCTGATTGAACAGAACCATAAAAATCCTGGCACTGTTATTTTACTCCATAGAGGAAGAGTCCCAATTCAGAGAACCAATTTCTTAAATTCTAGAATGCCTCCTAGAATATATCTATAAAAGTAGGAATTGAAGAATATAGTCTTTGCAAAATACTAACTTGTGTTCTGAATTGTTTTCAAATATTAAACAGAATATGTGGTTTCTGTTTCTGGTGCTTTTTGGTTCATTGAAACAGTTTTCCTTTGCTATCCTTGATACTCTGCTCTTTGTGATTTTTCCCAAAGCAAGAAATCTCATACTGTAAATGGTTCTTAGTGGCTTACATGTTTAATCATGCTTACTGTGGTATTATGCACCCAAGCATTTAATACTTATTGAATGAACAAATACTGAACATTTAGATACACTTCAGGAAACCAGCTTAAGGTCACACAAGATGGGAGATTTTTATTAAATTCCTTTTACCCAGATCTTTTTAAAAATGTGAAAGCGTTTGACTTTCTCCGAAGGAAAGGGGAAAGTAACAGGTGATACATATAATCTGTTGAGAGCTAAAAAAAAGTAATATGGTGGAATATATCAGTCTTTAAAGGACTATAAAATGAAGCAGAGGAGGGAAAATTATCATAAGAATATCTAAATATTATTTTTTTCCCCAAAATCCCTATAAAATTTAGGGTAGATCGATAGATACCCCACCTGTCTGGCACTCAGCTCTCTGGAAATATCACATAGTAAAATTCATGACTGTACCTTACTCGTAGGAAAATAACTCTATTTACTCTTGCCATACAATTTTTTTTGGCCACATAATTTTTTTAAAACAAGTTTAGTTATTGAATTCCAAGCTCACCATAATATAGAAACAATTAATTATAAGAGAAAAAGGGTTAATACGGGAAAGCAATATTGGTAACAAGAAGTGACAAGTAACAATCTAATTTACAAGACAGAAACAGAAAAACTATAAAAAACAGAATCAAGAACTTAAAAAACTTCTACCCATTAGGCCCATTAGCAGCATAAAGAGGGAGGGATAAAAATTTTTGAAGTGCAAGGTAATTGTTACCTTTTCCTGACCAATGCAAACACTAATCACTCTCCTAGAGTTGAATTCTTAACCTTTTTTTGTGTCATAGACTCCTTTGGTGGTCTGGTGAAGCCTCTGAACTCCCTCTCAGAATGATAGTCTAATGCATAAAATAAAATATGTAGCATTACAAAGGAAACCAATTACACTGAAATACAGTTATCAAAATACTTAAAAAATAACTTCATGGACCACAGGTTATGAAGCCCCTGTCTTAGCATTTTAGCTAGCTGAGGTTTTTAAAATTATTTTATTGCAAGAGTTCTATAGAAAATATTAAGTATTTCCTGATTTAAAAAATTAAATTGTACAATACTATTATTTACAAAATCATTTTGATAATTTCTAAAAATTTAATTTTGAAACATCTAACATTTTTTGATTTAAATTTTAAATTTAAAAAATGAAAAAATTATTGCTTTGTAAATGTTTCAGGTTTTTCTGATTTTCTTAGAGTTTGGTTTTTTCTTATAGTTTGTACTTTTCTTATAGTTTTGTTCCCTCCTTAAGTAAATTCTAAGCTCTATAATTGCAATTTGTACACAGTAGGCGCTTACTAATGTTTGTTTAAATTCAAAGGATTGGTTGACACTGGACTGTATTGAAGTTAGTCAAGGCTGTTAGACTAGTGTGCAAGTTAGTCAAGGCCATTCTCAGAGAGTTTGTAGCAGAGGGTACTTGGTAAAACTGACACTTGACAAAATTGATACAGACGGAAGCAGGGTTAGGGAACAGTTTCATTTTCTTTCTCTTTTTTGGTACAACTTTGTTACCATAACCTGCTGCTCAATTGTGATTTTTCACACTTGGCAGGATTTTTAAAGTGCCTCGAGGTCGTTAGAGTAATCATTATCAAACTAAAGTAAATCCTACATATTTCCTTTACCTTAAAATTTTACCAACCGCTCAGTGTCTTGTAGTAAGGAAAAAAGTGCTGGACTTAGAATGAAAATAGCTGGTCTCTAGTCCTGTCTCTGTCAGTACTAGACACAGGTGTGTGACCTAGGCCAAGTCACTCAGCCCCTCTATGCCTGCTTCACAGGTCTGTTTTGAGCATCAGATGAGATAATGTATGTAAAATAAAGTTTGCCATTTTAAAGCATTTGATAAATGCAAGGCATGCTTATTGTTCTAATTTTAGATAATAATAAAACAACAGATTTATAAAAGCAGTGAGTCCTTAAAATACAGAAATTTTGTAGAGTTCAGTAGGACAGATAATGTGCTTGGAATAATTTTTCAGACTAATAATAAAGGTCTTGAAAACACTCAAGGCAGTATTATTGGACACAATTAAATGGAAGATAGATATGGTAATAAATATATTAGGGAAGGAAATTAAAGGGGAGAAAGTAATAACATAACAAAGAAAAAAAAATCACATGCCCTGAAAGACTCAATTCCCCAAAGGCTAGGCCATTAATTGAAAGATGCTATGACTCAACAGGAATTTGAGTAACAGACAGAATTCTCCAATGAGTTTTGTGATAAACATGGGCTGAGAATTCATGTTCCATAACAATATAGTATTTCTGTCCAAAACACACTCCAGGTTTCTTTCTTCCTTGGTAGGAAGCTATTAAATGACCCCCAAATTGTTCCCCTGCCCAAATTCAGCGATGATCTGAGAAGCCAAACTGTTTCCTAGCAACTTTAATTTTATTTGTGGAACAGAGAAAAGGTTCTTAAAGAAATCATTCCCAGAGGGGAAGGGCTTGGGTAGAACACAGGCCTGATGAGGTGTGGTTTGTTGGCATGGCCTGTATTTTGATTGTGTTTCTATCTTGGTATGCTTTTCCCTTCACAGTATATGTTTTGTTTTTGTTTTGTTAATTAATAGTGTTTTGCATTGTATCACTCACTCCAAAATGACTTTCCTGGAACATGCTGGCACACTAATCTGGAAAAGGGGTAGAAAAAAATACAACTCATTCTTGCTAGAGAAAAGTAAATCTTGCCATAGGTAATTGAAATTTTTGGCCTAAATAAAAGTTCCTGCTATCAAATGCAAATGTAGCCCATGGAATAGCTTTTGGAAGGTGACCACATGTCTCCAAAATAGACTATCTTATTCTCATTCATGTCTGACATTTCTTTTTCTTCCCCACAGTGGTGATTTTTATCCATTTTTGAAGTCCTATATATTTACTGTGATCTCTAGAGAGATGATAACAGTTTATCTGTAAGCCTGATGGATGAGACAATTAACCTTTGTGTGGTTATCTTTGGTTCATGAATCCCACCACCACTTTGTGTGTGTGTGTGTGTGTGTGTGTGTGTATGTGTGTGTGATTGTATGTGTACTGATATTTGGAATGGATCTTTGATTTCATTAGTATAAGAAACTCCCAAGGAGGAACTTTTATCAATACAAATAAATATCCGTTTTGCAACTTCTAGTCAGTATGTGTCATAGATGGGACTTGAACTTGGGTCTTCTTGACTCTGGGGCCAGTACTGAATCCACTCTGCTAAATTGCCTTTCACACTGCTGATCATTTGTTAGCATTCACTGGTTCTACATTTTGGTTTTCCATGTTAGAATTGACTCTAATCATACTTAACAATTCCAACTGTGATACTCCTTATATTACTAACCATAAAGAACATAAAGCCCATCTTTAGCAAATACATTTTAAAAACCTCCTCAGATTGATTCTTTTGGGGGGGGAATAAAAATATAATTGAAAAGAAAGCCAAAGTATATCAAATTTGTTTTAAGCTCAATATTTGATTTCCTCTTATTTTTTATGCTTTTTTTTTTTTGAAGTTGAATTTAAATTTTATGTGAGTCTTATCTTATCTTTTTTCTATTGACAAACAGGGTTAGAATCCTGAATAGTCCTGGAGAAGTACAAATGTCTAAAAAAATCTCCTTTCAATTCTCAAAATATTACACCTGAATAATATTGTATTGTTCAACTCTTAAAACAGATGCTTCAAGATGTATCGCAAAATATCACCCACAATACTCTTTCTTTTTACTTTTCCTCAAAAAAGGAACTTTCATGAACTTTCTCATAGCTTTCCTCAAATTTCATTGAGCTTATGCTGTAAAATAGAATTAGGTTGTAACAATGGGTAGAGTTCTGATTCTCTTGGTTTTTACAATCTAATTCATGTCCTACTGATGTCAGAAAACACAAAACTGCAACAGAAGCATCAACATGTTGAACAGAAGACCTAAGTACAGGATTTTGTCAGATGCTTTTCTAAGTCTCAGCACCGGTTCTATCCCATAATATGCTGTGATACCTCTGCTCAAAAAAAAAAAAAGAAACAGAAGCCATTCTTGTGAGACAAAACTATAGCAATTACATAAAGTACTTGAAGTATGAATACTAAGTAATGAGGCATTTTAATTTGAGTTTTATGTAGGGTCTAAAGTAATATGCTGTCTAGGGTCATAGGAAAAGCTGCTATTTAATCTGCCAGTCAAATGGAACATAGAATTCTTGCTGTTAGTGGCTTTCCATGAATATCCGTTGAATATGGCATTACTCTTGCACAAACCTCCAGATGTTCTAAAGCTTTTGTATTGGTTTTATATGAGGATTGTTAGGTATAAAGGTTTTAGGCAGGGCATAACTAAATATTTTGAAAACCCATAGAAGAGAGGAGGTTGGGCAGTAAGCCCCCCATCCCCCCTCTTGGAAAAACTCTTAAATATCCTTTTGTTGTTATTGACTTGGCATTTCTGTCTGGTTTGTTAACAGAACTGAATATTATTTCACTATCACTGAGGATGTATTTGGATGAAAGTAGAGACTCAGAAAGCACCAATTCCTTGCTCTGAGGAATAGTCCTGAGATGAAAAGATGAAAAAAATGCTTTCTACAAATATTATCTCATTCAATCCTCATAATAACCCTGTGAGATGGATGTTGTTTTTATCTCCATTTTAGAGTTGAGGACACTGTGCTGAACAAAGGTTTTTATAGTGAGAACGTCCTTGGTGTCAATAACAAGAACTGCGGTGCCACTGGTTCCCAACCCTTTTTAGTATGGAAAAAAAAATTACTGGATTCCCTCTACCACCCCCATAAGAGTGTATTTTTGTGACTATACAAATCTGTCTTGAAATAGACATAAAAAGAGCTGCTCTTGCAAGGTGACTATCTCTACCAGATACTTTCATAGCACCATAGCAGTTGATATCGACCACAGAGGACTCCATAAGGGTTTCTAAATACTGTATAAAAAAGGTTGAAAATTAATCGTAGTGATAGTAACAACATCAGCAGCTAGCATTTATATAGCCCGTAAGGCTTGCAAAGTGCTTTATAAATATTGTCTCTTTGGAGACTCACAACAACCTTGGGAGTTGGTGATATTATCCCTGTTTTACAGATGAGGAAACTGAAATAAACAGAGGTTGAGTGCCTTGCCCAAAGCCCCGTCACTGGTAGGTGTCTGAGGCTGGATTTAAACTTGGGTCTTTCTAACTCCAGGTCCAGTGCTCTATGCACAGGGCCACCTAGCTGCCTCTCTGTGTTTGAGAGACTCAGAGAATTATAAAAAGCTCAAAAACCTTAGAAACCATCTAACTATAGTCTCTCATTATATAGAAGAAGACACTGAGAGCCATACAGATCAAATAAATTGTGCTGAATCACATAGCTGGCTAGTCAATAGCAGCCCTAAGACTTTACCCAAGGCCTTCTCCCTCTAATTCTAGCCACATGTTGGCCAACCTTCTCTGCACTTGGCTAGGCTGATTTTCAGACCATAAGCCAGGTCTACCAACTAAGGAAGGGAAGAGAATAAGCATTCATGTAGTACCTACTGGGAAGCTAGGTGGCATAGTGAATAGAGTGGTGGGCTCAAAGTCAGGAAGACTCAATTTTGTGAGCTCAAATCTGGCCTCAGACATGTACTAGCTGTGTGACTCTGTATAACAACAATGTTGCTAGCAGCTGCTGTGGAGGTGTAAGACCAACAACGCCAGCACACACAAGGGCTGCTAGCACAAGTTCTTTGATCTGTTTTTCTAAGGAAAGCAACTTTAAGGGGTTAACAGTCTTACTTTAATTAAACATACATATATCATTCACTTAGTTCAGGGGGAAAAGCCAGAATCCTGAACTTCAGAGGGAATGCAAACAGAAATTACAAGCATACATTATACAAACAGAGCATATAAACACAAATCAGTCTATACATAGCAATACATAGTTCCCAGAGAGAAGCACCAACATCTGAATTTTCAAAGGAGGGGTGAGGGAGGGTGCCCTGCTTTAACAGCTTCCCAGAGTCTCATCACCAACACTCTTTCAATAAATGTGCCCCCAAAGGCAAAGTGCTAACCTCTCCATTCATATACGCTTCTCCAGGGTCAAAGGGCATTATGACCATGTGACTCAAATTCTGGTGACTTAGGCCTCCTTGTGATGTAAGCAGCTGATCAAAGATTCCTTAGTGCTGAGAAGCACTCCAAAACAAAGACAACAAAAAGGCCACTTTGCTTGCCATTGAAAGGCAAAATTCCTCAAAGGTACTTGATTACCTCAGCATTCCAAAAGAGAAAACAGTGAAAAAAGTCCACCCTGATCACCGTTACACCCTGGGCAAATCTCTTAACCCTGTTTCCTCATCTGTAAAATGAGCTGTAGAAGGAAATGTCAGACCTCTCCAGTATTTCTGCCAAGAAAACCCCAAATGAGGTCACAGAGAGTGGTACAAGACTAAAAAAATGAAACCACAACAACACAGGGCTTACTATGGGACAGACATTGTATTGTATTTTTTTTTTACAAATGTTATCTCATTTGATCCTCATAACAACCCCGTGAGGTAGGTGCTAATTTATCCCCATTTTACAGGTATGGAAATGGGACCAGAGGTTTTTGTAGAGAGAACTACATCACTGTCAATAACAAGAACCACTATACTACTATCTCCCAATCTCTGGGAATATAAATATCCATTTTTAATAGGAAAAAAATTATTGTTTTCCCCTTATTATCCATACAAAATAGTAGTTGCGCTATTTGTAACCATTGAGAATCTGCACAACGGCAAAAAACTACTATGATTGTGGTAATGTTTTTTAAAATAAATCTGTGCTTTATTATTACAGCAGAGCTGCCCACATTTTAAAAAATGGTAAAATCATATGTATAAGCTATTCTCACTCTATGGAAGGTACATTTGTTGTTACTGAATCCTTTAATGAGTGGTTGGTGCTGGGCTGCAGTTTTCAGAAATGGAAGTTTCTCCTTTCAGTCTGGTTCTACATCAAATGCGACTTGATATTTAGATTTCAAGCCGATATAGTACATGTGGGTTTTTTCTCCTTTTGCATAGATTCCTGTCCCCAGATCTGTAAGGGATTTCAGAAACCATTTAGTCCAATCCTTTTGGAGGCCCTTGGAAGTGAAGTTATTCCATGGCCCATAATAGCTTGGGAACCAATATCTTATTTACATGTCCTGTTGCTTTCCTAGGTGATTAAGATTAGATTATATTTAAGATCTTGTCTAGCTCTAAAGCCTATAATACTGCATGTAAATTGGAGATAGGCCTTTTCTGTCTAGATGTCAAAAATGGTAGTCAAGGGGTGTAAATGTGGAGCTTTATTCAAAAAAGAATTGCTGTACTGTCTATACGTGGAATGTACCAATGTGCACCTAGACCTTGGTTAGTGTTTGGTATTGATCATAACTATAATTTCAAGTTCTCGGACAATGTAGCCACAACAATACTTGTCCTGCTGGATCTTATTGCAACCTTGTGCAGCTCAGTCCCTCTCCCAAACCTGAGAAGCTTGAAATTCAAAGATTCTGAGTGTCCAGGTGCCAGCATCACCTCAGGGTTTAACCAGAAGCCAGTCGATGTGGGCTTCACACTCCCACTCTCTTTTTTCTTAAGACAGGAACCCAGAGGGAAGGAATTTTCCAATTTGGTTACACTTGGCAGGTTGGACTAATCACAAGTCAAACAATGAAACTGAGTGGGCGTGGGAATGGAATGGAAGAAACAGTAGTCTGTAATGATGTGGGCCTTAATTTCAGTTTTTTTTTTTTTTGTAAAGTACTTACTTTTCCTGTTTCTCTCTTTCCATGCCCTACGTTCACAAGCTTGCCCTTACCCTGAGGTGGAGACTTAGAGCTACCTGCTTTTGTAGTTAGGATTTTTAGCTGTAACAAGCTCTCTAGTGGAGAAAGTACATTTTGAATATTTGGAATGGAGAGGTTTTTTGTTTTTTTTTTCCCAGTAAATCTCTTTAACTGCTGGAAAATTCTTCCTTGTATTGAGCCAAAATCTTCCTCGTTGTGATTTCCATCCGTGGATTCTACTACCACTCTCTAAAGTGACGGAGTGAGTCTAATCTCTCATCCACATGACAAGGCTTCAGATATTTAGAGAGCCATTATTTTCCTGCGTTTTTTTCTCCTGATTCTTCACCCCCAGTTCCCTCAGCTAGTCTTCATATGCCAATGTTTAATCTCCCTTTAATCTCCCATTCTGGCTGCTTGGATAGGGATATACTTTAACTTGTCGGTGTTTCTCCTGACATAGTCCTTGGAACTGAACGGAATATATTAGATATATAGATATATAGATCATGGCACCTGTTGTGAGAAGGGGCCATAGAGGTATCTTAGTCTAGCACCATTGTTTCATAGATGAGTAGAATGTGGCCTAGAACAGTGAAAAGGCTTGCACAGATAGTAAGGAACAGGACTGAATCCTAGTCTTCCGACTTCAAATCCAGATTCTGGTCACTGACCCACAGATGCAATCTAGTAATGGCTAGCATTTATATAGTGCTTTAAGGTTTGCCAAGTGTTTTACTTACATCATTTTATCCTTACAAAAATTTCTGTGAGGTAGGTCAGTAAGTCAGTCAATTAACAAACATTTATTAAAGTGCCTAGTATGTGCCAAGCCCTGTGCTAAGTGGTGGGGATACAAAGAAAGTCTAAAGACAGTAGTCCCTACTCTCAAAGAGTTGTCAGTCGGCTGGGGGAAGATTACACGCAGAATGATTCGTCCTGGATCACAGCTAGCAAGCGTCTAAAGCAGAATTTGAACGCAGGTTTTCTCGCCTCCAAGTCCAGCTTTCCCATTTGTGTGCCCCCTTATAACCTAGTTTACATCTTCCTTTATTAAACTGATAAAAGTTAGTGAGAAAGGTTTGGATTATCTTCAGATACTTGGAATGCATTTACCGCCCTGCCACACATCAAAGAAGAAATTATGTTTTGTTTGCAAGGTGGATTATATTTTAAATTATGTGACAAGGAAATGTATCTTAGCCAGTGAAGTTTACTCCCTCCTCAACATTTCAGCTATATTGTTGTTCATGCTTTATAGAGTTCAATCATCCAGATTATTTGAGTGTTTTTTTAACTAATTATGAAACTGAAGTTCATAAACATGTTTTATTGTGAATATGCAGTACAGTTTTATTAACTATAAAGATCATCATATTTATTTTCATCCATTTTTTTCTTTTTGATCTGCATGATATTGTTAAATGATACAGAATGGTTTGCATTTCAAATGGACTGGCTGCTGTAGAATTGAAAGGCCATTTAGGTTATCAATTTGCTTTTCCTTCTGGGAATACTAAGTGTTGGATATCAGTTTAGGATCAGTCAAAATTAAAATAAAGAAAAGCACTTACATGATTTCATTAATACACTTAATGGGCAATTTGGTTCAGACAGAGAGATGAAAGGAATCTTCATCTAAGTCCTAATTCAGGCCTGTCTTTGTGGTTGTTTGAGAATTGATCAAGATTAAATCGATGGAAAAATTTGATGTTTTTTTTTCCTCCCTGTTTCAAAACTTCTGGAATAGTAACCAAAAATTTAATGGATGGTAAGATGGATTATATAAAGGTACTAACAGCTAGGTAGCATTTATATAGCTCTATAAGATATGTAAAGTACTTTATATATGCTATTTCATTTGAACCTCGCAACAATCCTGTGTGGTACGTGTATTCTTATTTCACAGATGAGGAAATTGAGAATGAGAGAGGTTAAGTGACTCATCCCAAGGAGACACAGTTACCAAGTGTCTGAGGCAGGATTCAAACTCAGGACTTCCTGATTCCATGTCCAGCACTTTATCTACTCTCCCACCTAGGTGACATACTCCATGATGATGTTGAAGATTGTGATTCTTCCACTGCTTGTCCTGTTGTCCTTGCTTCTTGTAAATCTTCCACAGGGGATTTATAGTGCCTCCCACTATAACTTTGAAATTTCATGGGTAATAACGGAGCATAAGGTTCCCCATTTGTTATCTCTTGCTCTTACCTTGTGACCAGCCCATTTTTTTTTTGGCGGTCTTGCAACTCTTTATGTAGCTTTTTATATACCTTTTTCTGCATATGCCTTTTAGCAACATTGCATAGTCTGCTCTTATGGACCATATGCAGCACCATTCACTTATAACTTTAATTCTTAACTCACAGAAGTATAGCATCATTGGAAGAACACGGGTTTTTAAGAAGATGGGCATTTATTTCAGGGGGGAATGGTGTCATTAGAAGCTCTGTGTGATTTCCTAAAGGCAATCCATTCTTTACTTGTTGTATCATCTTCCAAGGAGTCTTGTGATTTTGACAAATACATGAGAGATATCTTGGTGGTGGAGAACCTTTAAAGTGGTGTTTTGCAGCATTGAATCAAATGCATTATCATAATAAGAATCATAATTGTTAGGCATTAAGGTTTTGTTGTGGAGAAAGGTTATAATAAAATTTCTATTTTCACTTTATTTGATTTTTCTCCTTTCCTTCCAAGTCATTGACTGTGCTTAGCATTCAATATGAGCAAAGTAAAGAAAGGAGGAATAGGTATTAACTGAATTATATTTGATTAAATAATACTTCTTCTTAAGGGATCATTCATTCCTGGTTATGTGGTCCTTCTAAGTTGGAATTGAACCCTTTATTGCCACATACTAAAAAAAAAATCCCTATACTGTCTTCAAACACACATCTATCCGTATTGTGTACAAGAATAACAAGAGAGAATTAGCTAAATGCTCTGCTGGAGTCCGTGTAAACTTTAGCTAAAGCATTGATCTAATGATATGAGTGAGATGTAATGGAGTCAACAATACAAACATGGCTTGGCTATACATATGATGTATATTATGCTCATTATCAGAGAAACAAAAAGAAAAATCACATGTATTTAACTTCATTATCCAAAGCTCTTTCAAACCTGGCAGCCCCAAACCAGTCTATAGGCATACCCCAAACTCAGGAATTCCCAAGATATACAATTTAGATTCTTGGATTTAAACCTCTCTGTCAGTTGCTTCTACTGGGAATGGACATTCTCCATGTGCTTTCTCACTCGTGGCCTAAGTGTCCCCCATTAGCTGTTTTACTCACAGATTCCCAAAGGATCAATGTCCAGTGATCTTCTGTTCAAATCTGCATCTAGTTCCTATACCACTATTTTTCTTGACACTGTTCAGACACTGTCAGAAACCTCTGATCACTCTTTCTTGACATCATTGAGTGGGGAGAACCACCAGTAGGAGTACCCTTTTCCCCTTTCCTTGCCTTTACCCGCCCCCTGAACCCAGGATGCTTTGATGTAGCTTCTCACACCACTTGGATGCGGTGGAGTCCCTAACTACAATCCTGATGAGATGGAAGCTTGTTAGGCCTTACCATATTTCCTGACATTGCATCCTAAAATCCTCTGGGCCATATCATTTGCTCTGCTGTTGTATCTTCTATATTACCAGGCACTTGCTGATGTGCCCCTAAGATCCATGGAGCCTTGCCATCTACCCCACAGAGGCACCCTCAAGAATTCTAGGCCTTTCTATCTGCTCTGCAGATGAAATCGTGTGTGTGTGTGTGTGTGTGTGTGTGTGTGTGTGTGTGTGTGTGTGTGTTGTCTCCCCTTGAGAGCTGGTACTATTCCATTTCTTCTATTTGTATTCCTAGTGCACACAGCTCAGTAGTTGGCCCATAGTAACCTCTTAATTAATGGTTTTTCATTCATTCGTTGACAGAACTGTATAGGACTAGGATCCTTGTCGCATATTTCTCCTTTGTAGAATAATGAATTAGAGTCAAGGGCATGCCTAGGCACAGAATTTTCAGCTACCATCTTTTTTTCTTTTCTTGAACTGCTATTCCTCAAATGGCTGCATCTTAGATAATTTCCACCTTCTCTGGTACCTTGTCTCTTGTATATAGGGTCCAACCTGAGACACGGTGCCAAATGTCCTTAGCTTTGGAATAAATGTAAACTCCACTATATCCTGCCTTTCTGCCTTTGAACAAGTGGCTCACCCACATCTGGAACTTATTTTCTCAGCTCTGACATAAAACATCTCTTGCTTACTCCAATATATAGCTTAGGTGCTGCTTCCTACATGAAGTCTTTCCTGATGCCTCCAGTTATTACGTACTCTGTAGCTACTTACTTATGTGTATGGTATCTACCTAACAGAATGCAATCTCCCTGAGGGCAGGAGTTGTTTTGATTTTGACTGCGTATTGCAGCCTGTAGAATAGTGCCTTGTACCTTTTAGGCACCTAAATGTTTGCTGAATTGAATTGAAGTCAGTAAGTTATTAGTTTATCTGCTTTTGCCAAAGTGTGCCAGAGGATACCTGGATCATTTGAAGGTGGATTGCAGGAATTAGTTGGGGTTGGGGCTTATTAGCAGGACAGTATCAAAAGAAGTTTAAAGGGATGAGGGCCAGTTTTTGAAATGGTAGATGACAGAGTCAAGGGAAGAAAACAGGTCTGTATGGAGCTGATAGACTAGTAGGAAATCGAGAAGTGGAAAGGCCAGAAATCAAGATGATAGAATTGAGCAGGTTTATGAGGAGTGATGCCGTGGGAAGAAGTGTTAAGTACAAGAGATTGCAATCATAGAGTTTATAATCTTGTAAGTAGAATAATTTCAAATGATATGGAGCCTGAGGAGCCATCCACAAAGATAGATTATGGCTGGTGCTGGTTCTAGAAGGTGAACAAGAGTATTACAAGTCCTTAAGAACTGTGACAGGGGAAATGATGGAGAACAGTATTATAAAACAAGGATTTGAAAATTGTGATTTTATCAGAAGGTAGGAGCTTCAAAGAGAAAAAATTGTTTATTGATAGTGGCTAAGAGATGGAAAGAGTCCTAGATCTGGAGTCACAGGTTCTGGGCATGAAACCTGGATCTGGCATTGACTACCTCTGTAAACATGGGCAATTCACCTAACCTCTCTGGGCCTTAGTTTTCTCATCTATAAGAAGAGAGAGTTCCATTAGCTGACCTCTGTGGTTCCTTCTAGCTTTAACTCTGTGCTACTACATGGTAACAACACATGAGATATATGCCAATTCCTCCTCCCACTCCTGTGCTGGCATTGAAATGAAAATCATCTGAAAATAGCATTTGTTTTTTTGCCACCTTCTGTCTTAATGCAATTCAGAACCCTTCTAATTTTAATTTTACACTTGACTCTGAAATTCTCAATTCCCTCTTCTGGCTGTGGGAAGAAATCTATGGGAAACACATCAATAATCAGAGAATGGCTTGAAGGAAGAAGAAAATGTCCTAGTTTGCCACCATCTGATTAGAAGTTTCCAAAGTATTTGACTGGGAGACCTATTCCCAACTTTCAGCCTCTATTCTCCCCAATTCTATTGCTTGTTTTTAGATGCCCAGCCTCAGTGGGCATGTTTTCAGAAGAATGAGAGAGGTCACAGTGTGAGAAGCTGGACAGCACTGACTTCCTTGGCTGTTCTCTTTTTTTTTTTTCACTTTATTTTCTTTATTATTATTTATTTATTTAATATTTTTAGTTTTCAGCATTGATTTTCACAGGAGTTTGAATTATAAATTTTCTCCCCATTTCTACCCTCCCCCCCACTCCAAGATGGCGTATATTCTGGTTGCCCCATTCCCCAGTCTCCTCTGCTATTTTGTGGGTTCTGCAGTTCTAGAATTTGTTCAGAGCCATTTTTATAGGTGTTTGGAAGGACCTGGGTGGGAGCTTATGCAAGTCCCTGCTTTCCAGCTGCCATCTTGGCTCTGTCCCCCTTGGCTGTTCTCTTAATGTTGTAATGCTTTATATAATGCCACATACTCAAATATTTGTTTCTCATGCTTAGAAGAAAAAAAATCGCCATTCTTTAAGACCTTGTTTATGTTGAATTGGGGTTAATGAGATGATTGTTTATTGACTACATGCTCATATAATTTAGAGTCTAAAAGTTGATTAAATGGTTTTATGAGATGATGGTTTAGGGGTAGCAGGGTCAGTATAGTGAATATATATGTTTGCTTTAGGCAGCTTGAAATCATTATACCAAGAATCTTTTACTTGGGTTAGGGAGGAGAGGTGACTTTAGTCAGAAAGTTTGAAAGGGAAACAAGTTTGTTAGGTACATAATGACTGTGTGTGTGTGTGTGTGTGTATAAAATCACTTTAAGATTTGCTATATACTTTATAATAACATTGAGAGGTATATGCTATTATTATCCCCATTTTTTTTTTTTACAAATGAGGAAACCAGGGCACACAGAGGTTAAGTGACTTGTCCAGGGTAGTGTCTGAAGATGGATTTGAAATTAGATCTTCTTGAGTCTAGGTCCAGGGCTCTATCTGCTGTGCCACCTAGCTGCCTCTTATTAAATGCCAGTTGTTAACCTTCTACTAAATACTTTTTATGTATTTTGCGTTTGCTAATACATGCTGTTTCCTACATCCTCTCTACTCCTTCCTCCCCTCCTCCCACAATTTGAGACCTTTGAGGGCAAGGCTTTTCCATTAATTGCTCACACAATGCCTGGCACCATATAGTAGTTACTTAATACATACTTACTGAATTGAAGATCTGTTTGTATACTTTTCTCTTAATATTTTTTACTGCACAGACTCTTTTTAGTATTTGCTAGAATCTGAGAGATGGAACTGATGGCTCTTGGATCACTCACCCTGCCTTTATCAACCGAATATTCAACAAACATTTATTAAGCTTAATAAATAAAAGGGAGTGTGTGGAGACTTCTGAGAATCAGACTAAAATCAGTCTCTGTCTTTAAGGAGTTTACTTTCCCTACCTTCAAAATATACGCCCATTTTTTTTAGCTATAGCCTTATTGTTTCTGTACCTCAGCACTCTTATTGAGGGAATAGTGTGTGTGTGTGTGTGTGTGTGTGTGTGTGTAAAAATAATTAAATCATCAGAATTCAATTCACTCATTGTTTTGGGCTCTTCTATTTTTTCAAATGCCCATTCTTATTCTGTGGTTTCCAGCAACCTGCTGCTATAGCACTCATAGATCTGTATTCCTCTTGTTTAGCTTAGAGAATATGTTTGGCATTTTGATCATTCCAAAGTAGGTTTAACACATCCTCAATACCAATATCACTGTTAGTTGCATATAATTGTCATCTCCTATCATGGAATTAATTCTGGAGTCATGAATCACTGTCTCATTAGAAATCAATATCTGCTTCTAGTGATTTACTTATTATAGCTGGCACAAAATATTAAGTGTAAAGGATCCTAATTAAAGCCTGGGCAAGAAAACAACTTTCTCCAATTTTAAATGTATATTGAGTAACTTAAGGGATTCTGAATGGTTTTTAATGCCTTTAAAAATTATCAAAAGAACATTTTAAAAGCCAGAACTTGCAGCTTTTTTTGGATGAAATATACTTTGACACATTCAAGTTGGAGCATAATGTTCATTGCAAATTGCTGTACATTAATAACCATAATGATAGTAACTTTAAATGGTATTTTTAAAGTTTTTAAACCATTTTACATAATCTCATTTGAGTCTTATAACAACCCTAAGGTAGGTACTATTGGTATTATCTCCATTTTACAGATGAGGAAAGTAAGTTCCAAAAAGTTAAGTCTTTTGACCATGGACGTATCACTAGAAAGTGGCTGTGGTGAGATTCGAACCTAGAAAACAGATATATGATTAAGGTAAATCTGTAGAAGTGATAAAGCATAGAGGTATAATTTTTAGTCTTGGACTCCTTGCCAACCATCTTTATGTATTTACTTTTACTGTCAAATCTTGTCACTCTTGAGGAATGCAAAGAATGTCTACAAGGAGATAGAAAAGGTAAGCTTTGCTGAACACGTGGTTCTGAGGTGCTGATGATTTAGACAAAGTCACCAGTCACCATATCTGGTCCATCACATGGGATGTTAATCTGCTTTAAATTCCTTGAGTCTAATCAAATTGGTCTATAGTGCTGACTGTTATAACAGTCCTTATCACAACAACATTAATAGGATAAGTTTTTGGTGTATAATGCTTCTTTCAGATGTCTGGCAATGCTATACATGACAATACATGACTGGCAATACATGACATGAATTTAATTTCAGAGAGTTATCTTATCCTGCTGAAAGAACTGGACTTTTCTCTCTGAAAAGGGGTGGGGTTTGGAGGAATGTATATCTGAAATGTTTTGTGATTTTCTTTGAGGCCTTTAAATTCCTTTAGAAGAGTGTGTGATTTTTTAATCTTATTTTTAATATAAATTTGCATTTTTATTATGTTCCAAAATGATTTCAATATAAAGCTTAGAGTGAGAGAAAACTCATTTAGTTTTCAATCTGTCAAACGCATATCCTTCAAAATTCGATGTAAAATTGTAAGATGTTGAAAAAATCTCTTCTGGCATTGCTAGTCAGTTTTTCAATGACTAGTGCATTAAAATTATTACACATTTTACAATAATTCACGCCTTCACAGAATCCCAGAATTTTAAAGCTGGTGCTCAGTGGTGATAGTCCAACCCATATCTGCAAAGGAATCCCCAGTATAGCAGACCTGACGATTGCTTGCCCATCCCAGCTTAATAAATGCTTTTGACTTGACTTGTTGATTTAACAGAGAGACTTTCAGAAATTCTATTTTAGCTTTTACCACAAAGAAGGAAGTGTGGAGCAGTGAAAAGAGTGCTGGATTTTGACTTAAAGAGCCTAGGTTGGAAATCTGGCTTTGCCTTTCAACTCCCATTGTGACTGTGGCAAATTATTTAATTTCTCTAGGCCTATTTCCTCACCCAGAAAATTATAGATGTGTTGAGTTGGACTAAATAGTCTCTAAGCTCATTTTCAGTCCTGAAACTATGATCCTATGATGATATTTTTCTAATAACACAATTGATTGAAAGGCATAAGGAATGTAGGAACCCATTATACTTATTGTTTGGTGATTATTTAAAAGTATGTGATTCAGTAGAGCAAAATGCTGCCTTAAAGAATTTCTTCTGGTGTCTGGAAAGCAGGGACTGGCCTAAAGCTGTCCCCCAGGACCCTCCAAACACCTATAAAAATGACCCTGAACAAATTCCAGAACTGCAGAACCCACGAAATAGCAGAGGGAAGAAGGGCTCTAGCCCAGGATAGCATGGTCGCTGGGTAAGGTCTATCCCATGGACCTGGGAGCGGAGAGGAGAAGAGCCCAGCATGGGGCACATGGATCAACCAGACCCGGGAGCCAGGCAGAACAGGCCCTAGCGCCGTGAATCAGTGAGCTGTGGCAGTTACCAGACTTCTCAACCCACAAACACCAAAGACAACAGAGAAGGTTAGTGGGAAAAGCTGCGGGGACAGAGTGAAAAGAGTTCGCAATTCAGTCACTGCCCCAGGGGCTGCAGAGGTGGTACAGCTACAGAGCTACAGCTGCAGTTGCTTCTGGCCCCAGGCCCACCTGGTGGGAGGAATTAAGTGGTGGATCTGAGTAGGAGTGTAGAGCCAGCTTAGATCTGAGTCCAGTCCGGGTTGGTGGTTCTTGCGGGAGGAGTAGCGCTGGTGTGGCAGAGCTTGCTGTGTAGCTCTGAAAACAACAACACAGCCCCTCAAGCTTGGGACGAAGTATTCTATACTCTTCAAGCAGTCATACCCCCAGTCATACCCCCACAAAAAACTCAAGGTTCAAGTAAGTTGGCTGGGAACATGGCCAGGCAGCGAAAACGGACTCAGATTCAGTCTCAGACTTTGGAATCTTTCTTTGGTGACAAAGAAGACCAAAACGCACAGCCAGAAGAACTCAGCAAAGTCAAAGAGCCTACATCAAAAGCCTCCAAGAAAAACATGAACTGGTCTCAGGCCATGGAAAAGCTCAAAAAGGATTTGGAAAAGCAAGTTAGAGAAGTAGAGGAAAAATTGGGAAGAGAAATGAGAAGGATGCGAGAAAACCATGAAGAACAAGTCAATGACTGGCTAAAGGAGACCCAAAAAAAATACTGAAGGAAATAGCACCTTCAAAAATAGACTAACTCAAATGGCAATAGAGCTCCAAAAAGCCAATGAGGAGAAGAATGCCTTGAAAGGCAGAATTAGCCAAATGAAAAAGGAAGTCCAAAAGACCACTGAAGAAAATACTACCTTAAAAATTAGATTGGAGCAAGTGGAAGCTAGTGACTTGATGAGAAATCAAGATATTATAAAACAGAACTAAAGGAATGAAAAAATGGAAGACTGTGAAATATCTCATTGGAAAAACCACTGAGCTGGAAAATAGATCCAGGAGAGATAATTTAAAAATTATTGGACTACCTGAAAGCCATGATCAAAAAAAAAGAGCCTAGATACTATCTTTCAAGAAATTATCAAGGAGAACTGCCCTGATATTCTAGAGACAGAAGATCAAATAGAAATTGAAAGAATCCACAGATCGCCTCCTCAAAAAGATCCCAAAAAGAAAACTCCTAGGAATATTGTTGCCAAATTCCAGAGCTCCCAGATCAAGGAGAAAATATTGCAAGCAGCCAGAAAGAAACAATTTGAGTATTGTGGAAACACAATCAGGATAATACAAGATCTAGCAGCTTCTACATTAAGGGATCGAACGGCTTGGAATATGATATTCTGGAGGTCAATGGAGCTAGGATTAAAACCAAGAATCACCTACCCAGCAAAACTGAGTATCATGTTCCAAGGCAAAATATGGATTTTCAATAAAATAGAGAACTTTCAAGCTTTCTCAGTGAAAAGACCAGAGCTAAACAGAAAATTTGACTTTCAAACACAAGAATCAAGAGAAGCATGAAAAGGTAAACAAGAAAGAGAAATCATAAGGGACTAACTAAAGTTGGACTGTTTTGTTTACATTCCTACATGGAAAGATGATGTATATAATACATGAGACCTCAGTATTGGGGTAGCTGAAGGGAATATACATATATATATGTATATGTATAGACAGAGGGCACAGGGTGAGTTGAGTATGAACGGATGGTATCTAAAGAAAAATAAAATCAAATTAAGGGAGGAGAGAGGAATATGTTGAGAGAGGTTGGGAAATGGAGAGATAGAATGGGGTAAATTATCTCACATGAAAGTGGGAAGAAAAAGCAGTTCTATTGGAAGGGAAGAGGGGGCAGGCGAGGGGGAATGAGTAAATCTTGCTCTCATCGGATTTGACCTGAGGAGAGAATACCATACACACTCAATTGGGTATCTTACCCTACAGGAAAGAAGGAGGAAGGAGATAAAAAAGGGAGGATGATAGAAGGGAGGGCAGATAGGCGGAGGAGGTAATCAAAAACAAATACTTTTGAGAAGGAACAGGGTTAAGGGAGAATATTGAATAAAGGGGAATAGGATAGGAAGGAGCAATATATAGTTAGTCTTTCACAACATGAGTATTGTGGAAGGGTTTTACCTAATGATACACATGTGGCCTATGTTGAATTGCTTGCCTTCTTAGGGAGGGTGGGTGGGGAGGGAAGAGGGGAGAGAATTTGGAACTCAAAGTTTTAAAAGCCGATGTTAAAAAAAAAGTTTTTACATGCAACTAGGAAATAAGATATACAGGCAGTGGGGCATAGAAATCTATCTTGCCCTACAAGAAGGTAAGGGAAAAGGGGATTTGAGGGGAGTGGGGTGACAGAAGGGAGGGCTAACTGGGGAATGGGGCAACCAGAATATATGCCATCTTAGAGTGTGGGGAAGGTAGAAATGGGGAGAAAATTTGTAATTCAAACTCTTGTGAAAATCAATGCTGAAAACTTAAAATATTATATAAATAAATAATTCTTCCAGTGAAGTATTACACATGCATGTTAAAATCACACGTGATTCCTTGAGTGATAAAATGGCAGAGTTGTGTTTGATGATATTCTGATATTAACATTCAAGGGATATAGAAGACAAGATGTATGCTCACCAGAAATGTTTGCCATTGTCATGGAGAAAGTCTAATATAGAGTCTAGTGGGATTCCTCAAAGGTTATGAGGTCATCTAGATTGTCTTGTTGGTGGATGACATGGGGACAAATACATCAGTCCCTGGGACATTGCAGAGACTTCTAGATGAGATCCATAATCACTCAGGAGTTCAAGCCTAACTGTCTACTTAGTTTAAAAAAAAAAGCCCAAAATAAAACAAACAAAAACAACAGCTGAAGAATGACAATTGTTCAGACTATGATATTCAGTTGTATGGACAGTGATTTTGAATAGATACTATAGCATAGTTCTTAACCTTTTCTGGGTAATGGAACCCTTTGGCAGTCTTAGGAAATCTTTTCAGAGAAGTAAAAGAAATGCATGAACAGAAAGGAAGTGGGTTGTCATGTAACAAGAGAGAAGTTAAGTATCTGCTGGACAGCACATGTGCTCCATTGGTATCCAGGCATTACCGAGAGTTCTGGAGGAAGGCCCCCAGCATGTTGTTTGGACCTCTGTCAAGGGAGGGTTTACAGGAAGAGAGATGTGAATGGCAGAGAAAGAGAAGGTCTGAATGGGTGGTGATCTGTGTTACTGGAGGACATGATGAGACCATACCGGTTTATCTAAACAATGCTCATTATAGGTTATCATTTTAAATCAAGAATTAAGAAAGTGAACTTAGAATGTGAATCAGGAGCTTCTTTACTTTCCAGCCACTTCAACCATCTCACATCCTCTCAGAATTAAAATGCAAACGCACACCAAACATTTTTTCTTTGTTTAGATTCTGTTTAGAAGCATCTCCTCCGGATCCCATAATTTTTGTAGCATCTCCTCTGGCCCCAGAAACTCTTCTTCTTCATCTGTAGGGTGTCAAGGCTTGCTGAGAAGTGAGCTTTTTTAATTAACTAAACTGCTGTATTTAATTTTCCCTCTGTAGATGTTGACTCTTCACACTGAATCAATTGTGAAACCTTTCCATGTTTGCTCCCCACCTGATTCAAATGGAAAAGGAACCTGTCTGAGCATGGGAGTTTTGGCACTCCCCTGTTCCCCAGATTTTATCCAACCCGTGCTAAGAGGAGATGACATGTACATACTGCCTTTCACAAGCCGAACTCCCCTTCCCTTTTACTTTCTGTCTTTCATGTGCCTTGTTGGCATCTCATCCCTGCTCTACAGTTTAGATCTTTATACACAGAGCCAAAGCATTTGATGCCCTAAGCAAGTTTTGTTCTTTATCTCAACCTACCCCTGTTCTCTTTCTGACAGATCTTTTTTTAGAGGAACCAAATCCCTTTTGAACAATTTTAAACTTAACTTTAGTGTAATACACTACATTTAGCACAGTTGAACCAACTATAAATCTATAATCCCATGAACCTTAGTAAAGAGATTTTTTATACCCTATTCTGCTTTCTAGTCATAATTTTTAACTTTCTAGAAGTTTACCAACACTTTAGTCCTTTACTGACATGTTTGTATAAATGTTTTGTATCCTCCACCTCCCAGTAAGTAGCACGGAAACTCCTTGCCGACAGAAATGATGTCATTTTTGCCATGATTTCCTCAGGACCTAGAACAGTGCCTTGCAGTTAGTGCTTAATATGTACTTTTTGGAAATGAATCACCTAGGATGCCTTGACATTTTAACTGAAAGGGCTAAGAAAACAAGCAAAATAATATTTAGCCTTTTCAGAGAATTTATTATCCATATGAAAATATTTGCTGGCTTTTTACATTTTTTTTTTACTTTAAATAACCCTGATCAAATTTGACATCAGATCATTCTATTACTAACCGTTCTTTATAGTATTGTATTAGGAAAACTTAACACAAGAACTTTAATTAAACAGATTTTTTTTCTGAACTCACTTTTTTAGGTAAAACAATCTCAAAGGACAAGAAGAGCTGATTTGAGGACTTTATTTTTTTTAAAGTAGCAGAGGGTCAGTATAGGATTTAGCTTATTATTATATTATATGATGATTTGATACCTAGAATTATGGTTTCATGCAGAATATATAAATCATCAAAATTAAATTATATTAATTGAAGAGTGCTTACTGTAGCAGGGTAGTTTACTACCAAACATTAGGAAGATTCTCACTAGCCAGAGTTGAAACAAGGAGATTTTTAAAATTAACATTTAGTTAACCAGAAAAGCACCCCATTCCCTGAGCATTTTCATTTCATAATTTCCTTTTATCAGGGAATTTAGGCTATTAACTTTAACTCAAACTTTTTATTTCACTGATGGTGAAGCTGAAGGTTAATGGCTCTCATGGGGTCAAAATGCCTTTCCTAGTGAGGACTTGGCCCCTTTATGAAGAAGTGAGAGTCTGTGGGAACACTGAGTCAGCACAAAGCTGGTGCTTAGACTCTATGAGAGCAGATTTGGAATATTCTAGCTTAGGGAGTGAGACTGTAAAGACTTTCTATAAATCATGGCAGAAGTGGTTTTCACTAGCCCTGATGGAAAGCATATTGATGGTACAAATGCCTCCTCCCACCAATCTAGTAGGTCTCTTCTAAGCTACATCTTTTTAATTCTCTCAGTTTTCTGTTAGGTACTGTTTAGTTTCCTAACACCTCTATCTGGCATTTAAGGTTCCTTATCATCTGGCCTCAGCTTCCCTATCCAATTTAATTTCCTTCATCATACTATTTCCCAAATAAACCTTCAACTCCTACCAGGCTAGTTTCTTAACTGGCCCCTCCCATTCTGGCTGTTGTGCTTCCTGTTGTCCCTCCTGACTGGAATACCTTCCTTTTCTTTTCTGTCAGCCCAGATACTACCCATGCTTCAAAGTCCTGCAAAATCCGGTTCACTCTCTTGATGTCTGTTCCCTTATCTGTACAAGAAAAGATTTGGACCCAATATGATCCTAAAATCTCTTCTAGTTCTAAATCTCTACAAGTTTATCTTATCTCTCCATTTTGTAAGCAGTTACATATATGGTTAGTTCTCCTTTGCTCTCCTCTATCATACCTTTGCTTTGATACTTTATTGTGGTATGGATATACTCCTGGATTCTAGAAATCTATGAATGAATGAAAAATCATTTACTAAATGCTTACTGTGTGGAAAGCACATATTATATTTCGCATTAATAGGACCATATGGGTCTCTGATAGTTAACCATTAGACAGTGCCAATGAATGTATAAGAGCTGGTGCATATCAACACTATGGAAGCCTCTTATGGTCCAGCAATGGATATCAGTGCTTTAATGCGAGACCAATTCAGTGAAGTTTATCCCTAGATTGGAGTGAAAATTCCACAAGATCTCTTGAAAATTAATAAGTTTTAGAGGGGTTATTATCTACATCACTGGAAATAGTGAGGAAATAATAGATCTTTGACATGTTGGTATAGGACATATTATGTAACATTTAACTGTAACCTAAGGAAGAGACGGTATCTTCTAGGTTAGTGCATTTGTAATAGCAATTTAGATTTGAAGATCTTTCCCACCTGTTAATGGGCCATGTGACCTGCTTATGTCACAGGAAGCCCAAGTCACGTGTGGTGGGAGGAGCGTGCTGACAGGAAAAGGAAATGGTGTCACAGGAAATGCTCAGAGAGAGCAGTTACGACAGTCAGAGCTGAGGGAGAGAGCAGACTGTGGTGCCTGTACTGTGAATTTGTTTTGGGAAAGGCCCCAGCAGGGGGGCAGATGGTTTGGGGATGGCGAGGCTCCATGCCATGGTGTTGTGTATTGAGTTCCTTGCTGCTGTGATGGATTGGGTGGATGGCTTGTGGGATCTGGTCCTCTGGTGTCTGAATCAATGGTTTACTTCTTCTACCTTCTATGTGGAGAGTCTCATATATTTTGAGATACAGAACCACACAGGCATTTTGACGATTGTCATCTATATCGTGATTATTGCCCCGGTGATACAGCACTGCATAAACAGCCAACAAGATTCTGGGCACATGTTGCTTAATAAATATTTGTTTAATTTAGAGCTGGAAGGACCTCAGAGGCTCTCTGTTCCAACTCCCCCATTTTACAGGTGATGAGGGTGAGGCCTAGAGCAGAAAGGGGTCGGTCTAAGGCCACACAAGTAGTGAGCAGCAGAGGTGGGATGTGAACCCAGAGTCTGATCCTCTGACTCACGCTTTTTGAGCTTCATCTCCACTCTGTCACATGCTTCCTCCTGTTGTTGCCATCTGCACGATGAGGATGCCATATTGCCAGCTGTTGTGAGGTTGGAGGGAGGACTCAGAACAATCTGAATATCAGTTATTCGGAAACCCTGGCTACCAACGTACCCATCATAGTGTTGGTGAGACTTTTTTCCGTGTGCATTCCTGTCTTTGATGATGGCTGTGGGGGTCAGCGTGAAGCAGAACTATGGGTCTTAGGTGTGGTGTAATTCCTGGACTATTTTCACCTTCCTCATAGGAAGTGGTGGTAGAGGTGAGGGTATTAGTTTGATTCATCTGGCACATGTTACCTCTTATTTCCCCCCTAAGATGCCACTGCTTTTCCTGAGCTGTCAATGGGAGTCAACATTATTACTGGTAGGAGTGATCAACCTCTTCTCTGTAGAAATTATCAGGAGAGTGGCCTCAATCCTTCCACTCCTTTTCATTCGGTGTAATGTCCTTCTGTCTTCCATAAATCCTCTGTGAGGTATCAATATAACTTGCTTGGAAATCCTCTAATTCTTTTATTTTGTGGGCTCATACTTGTGCAGATCTTACGTGCAAGTTTTTACTCTATGACCAGCCTACCTCCTTTCGTAGTCATTCTTATCCTCAATTATGGTTTTATGCAACTTTCCACCCGCTTGTAATTGTTGGCAATGTGTTGAAGCTTATTTACTCTCACCATGTAACTTTCCTTTGCCCTTTTGGTGACTCAATATTTTTCTTCTTTCGAGATTATGGTTTTCTATGATTCACATAGAGCACAATAAGGAGATTATTAGTGTTGAGAAATGGACTTTTGTTTAAATAAACAACTTGATTTCAAGATTGAAAATGTTTTGCAGCTTCCTAAACAGTATCCAATCTTCCCTCCTCTCATTCACGAGTTGGGTACAGCACCTTTTGAAGATTTGTGTTTACTGTTGGGCTCACTAAGTGATTTGTCCATCCTACTTTATGTTGTAATCTGGACAATATTTGTATTTGTTTCACTTTATTTTCCTCCTCTGGCTAGCTAGACTGATCTCTTTAGAATGTCTGTAGGTTTCACTGAGGAGGGGCTTGTTATTGTTAGTTATAATGTCACCTGTGAATGTATTTGGAGAACTTCCTGATTAATGATCCTCTCTGTATTTTGAACTCTATATAGAATGCCTTAAATGACATTGGTGAATACAGTGGATTAGCATATGTCAGCCAGATGGAGATAGACTGTTGGATTTGCAGTCAGGAAGGTCTGAGTGACCCTGGACAAATCACTTACCCTCTCAACCTCAGTTTCCTAAGCTATAAAATGACAAGGTTGGACTACGTGGTCTCCAAAGTCTCTTCTAGCTCTAAATCCATCCTCAGTGATCCTATGATATGCTGTTAACCTGCTTCCTTTCTCCCCCACATCTGCAAAGATATAATCAGTTTCTTCCTTAAAAAAAAATGTTGCTAAGTGTTCAAGAAGTTTACCACCTTTTAACTCCCTTATTGCAGAACTTATTATAGGTGTGAGTCATCTGAAGAGGTTGCAAGCCTCTGACTTACTTTTTATTTCTTGATTTCATAATTTTTTCCAAAGCTGTTTAGACTGTCCTCCTCTGTGCTCACATTTACAACAAAGTCGCCAAGCATCAAGTTATATTGACTTAAAATGTTTTTGGAGGATCTTGTCAGGTTCTTCTTCATCCTATGTAACAGATGTTGTACGACAGCTGAAATCAGGAAGGTATGAGTTCAAATCTAGTCTCATGCACTTATTAGCTATGTGATCCTAGGCAAATCAGATAGCCCCTATCTGCCTCAGTTTCCTCATCTGCAAAATTGGGATAATAATAGCACCTACCCTCAGGATAATTGTGAGGATAAAACGAGTTTATAATTTTAAAAATGTGTTTCATGGCTTAAAATGACATCTAAATACTAGCTATTATTATTAGATTATGTATTATTTGGACTTAGGTTTCAAGATGTCATCTTATACTTTTAAGGGAATGATTAATTCAAACCTGTGATTTCATCAATGTTGGGAACTCTCAGTGAGAAAACTCCCTCTACCAATGAATGTCAATCCCCTTCTCTGCAACTTATAGTTGCCTAGAGCAGTGAAAGGTAAAGTAACTTTCCTATGGTCACAAAACCAGTATGTGTCAGAGGTAGGACTTGAAATGAGGTCTTTCTTGTTCTAAGACTACCCTGCAATCCCTGAATCCATGTTGTCTAAGGAAATGGTGCCAGAAGAGAAACAGAAGTCTTCATTCCATCCTTAGTTCATTGGTCAGTAGGGTGAAAAGAAAGTTCTGATTAGGACTTGGTAAAAGGGGAATGCGAATAGGAAATAATGCAGCTAAAACACTTTAATTGGACTCTGGCTTAGATGTAAGGATAATTGTAAGCTCTACTTTAGGTTTTTAGAGAGGGTTATTTTTGAGAAAAGAGTAGAATACAACATGGTATGACATTATGGAAAAAGAATAGCATCTCAGTCAGAAGTATAAAAACGAACATCAAAGAGGATCATTATCTGAGGGCATTTTTTGATAAGTGGGGTTGGAAATACCCAGAAGCTGGACAAAAATGGAATGGAATGATCATTAACTGCTAATTTTATAGACTGCCTGTGTTTAGGTCTTGTGGCATAATCTCATGATGACTTGTACAAATTTTCTCTCTTTTATTTGCCAAGAACTAATGAGCTGGCCTATGACTTGAAACATGGAGGCCTGGAACTAGAACAGCTGGAGAACTTATATAAACACCTGGCCAGATTCAAAGTACCTTAGAAGTGATTACGGGGGAGGAGTGGCCGCCAGAGTGTGTGCAAACCTTGCTGTGTACCTAGAAGGGCGGAACTTCAGAGAAAATAAGGAGAAATGGTTAGAAATGTTTTTTAAAAAGCAGATTCCAGCAATATCAGAGAATTCTCTGGCCATACAGTTCTTTTCATTTTATTATCTAAGAAATAGAACTTGTCACTGAATGTAGTGCTATCATTCTATTATACGCTCCTTTCCTAAAATCTATAGCATCTGTGTGACCTGAATACTAAGAATTGGTGAACTTTTTTTTCTTTAAAATGATAAATGACATATATATTTATAGCTAAAAACAAAAGCTGTCAGTATATATAACATAAATGTATTAGTATTTTCACAAGAGTTTGAATTACAAATTTTCTCCCCATTTCTACACTCCCCCACACTCCAAGACGGCATATATTCTGGTTGCCCCATTCACCAGTCAGCCCTCCCTTCTGTCACCCCACTCCCCTCAAATCCCCTTTTCCCTTCCTTTCTTGTAGGGCAAGATAAATTTCTACACCCCATTGCCTGTGTATCTTATTTCCTAGTTGCATGCAAAAACTTTTTTTTTGTTTGTTTTTGAACATCTGTTTTTAAGACTTTGAGTTCCAAATTCTCTCCCTTCTTCCCTCCCCACCCACCCTCCCAAAGAAGGCAAGCAATTCAACATAGGCCACATGTGTATCATTTTGTAAAACCCTTCCACAATACTCATGTTGTGAAAGACTAACTATATATTGCTCCTTCCTAACCTATCCCTCTTTATGCAATTTTCTCCCTTGACCCTGTCCCTTTTTGAAAGGGTTTGTTTTTGATTACCTCCTCCCCCTATCTGCCCTCCCTTCTATCATCCCCCCTTTTTTTATCTTCTTCCTCCTTCTTTCCTGTGGGGTAAGATATCCAATTGAGTGTGTATGGTATTCTCTCCTCAGGTCAAATCCGATGAGAGCAAGATTCACTCATTTCCCCCTCACCTGCCCCCTTTTCTCTTCCTATAGAACTGCTTTTTTCTTGCCACTTTTATGTGAGATAATTTATCCCATTCTATCTCCCCCTTTCTCCCTCTCTCAGTACATTCCTCTTTCATCCCTTAATTTGATTTTATTTTTTTAGATATCATCCTTTCATATTCAACTCACCCTGTGCCCTCTGTGTGTGTGTGTATATATATATATATACACACACACATATATACACATACACATAATACACACATATATATACATGCATATATATATATACATACCCATATGTATATACACACACATATATATGTATATACATATACATATATATACACATATATATATGTATATACATATACATATATATATGTATATATATACGCATATTCCCTTCAGCTACTCTAATACTGAGGTCTCATGAATCATACCCATCATCTTTCCAAGTATGAATGTAAACAAAACAGTTCAATTTTAGTAAGTTCCTTGGGATTTCTCTTTCTTGTTTACCTTTTCATGCTTGTCTTGATTCTTGTGTTTGAAAATCAAATTTTCTGTTTAGCTCTGGTCTTTTCACTGAGAAAGCTTGAAAGTCCCCTATTTTGTTGAAAATCCATGTTTTGCCTTGAAGCATGATACTCAGTTTTGCTGGGTAGGTGATTCTTGGTTTTAATCCTAGCTCCATTGACCTCCGGAATATCATAGTCCAAGCCCTTCAATCCCTTAATGTAGAAGCTGCTAGATCTTAGGTTATTCTGATTGTGTTTCCACAATACTCAAATTGTTTCTTTCTGGCTGCTTGAAGTATTTTATCCTTGACCTGGGAGCTCTGGAATTTGGCAACAATATTCCTAGGGGTTTTCTTTTTGGGATCTTTTTGAGGAGGCGATCTGTGGATTCTTTCAATTTCTGTTTGACCCTCTGTCTCTAGAATATCAGGGCAGTTCTCCTTGATAATTTCTTGAAAGATGATATCTAGGCTTTTTTTTTTGATCATGGCTTTCAGGTAGTTCAATAATTTTTAAATTGTCTCTCCTGGGTCTATTTTCCAGGTCAGTGGTTTTTCCAATGAGATATTTCACATTGTCTTCCATTTTTTCATTCCTTTGGTTCTGTTTTATAATATCTTGATTTCTCATCAAGTCACTAGCTTCCACTTGCTCCAATCTAATTTTTAAGGTAGTATTTTCTTCAGTGGTCTTTTGGACCTCCTTTTCCATTTGGATTATTCTGCCTTTCAAGGCATTCTTCTCCTCATTGGCTTTTTGGAGCTCTTCTGTCATTTGAGTTAGTCTATTTTTTAAGTTATTGTTTTCTTCAGTATTTTTTTCAGTATTATTTTGGTTCTCCTTTAGCAAGTCATTGATTTGTTTTTCATAATTTTCTCACATCATTCTCATTTCTCTTCCCAATTTTTCCTCTACTTCTCTAACTTGCTTTTCCAACTCCTTTTTGAGCTCTTTCATGGCCTGAGATCAGTTCATGTTTTTCTTGGAGGCTTTTGATGTAGGCTCTTTGACTTCCCTGACTTCTTCTGTCTGTATGTTTTGGTCTTCTTTTTCACCAAAGAAAGATTCCAAAGTCTGAGACTGAATCTGAGTCAGTTTTCGCTGCCTGGCCATGTTCCCAGCCAACTTACCTGACTCTTGAGTTTTTCGTCAGGGTGTGACTGCTTGAAGAGTAGAGAGTGCTTTGTTCCAGGCTTGAGGGGATGCACTGTTGTTTTCAGAGCTATTTCCATACAGCCAGCTCTGCCACACCATCACTTCTCCTTCCCTAAGAACTGCCAACCTGGACCTGACTCAAATCTTCAGCCGGATCTGCACTCCTGCTCTGATCTGCCACTTAATTCCTCCCACCAGGTGGGCCTGGGGCCAGAAGCAACTGCAGCTGTAGTTCTGTAGCGACACCACCTCCGCTGCTCCTGGGGCAGTGGCTGAACTGCGAACTCCTTCCACTCTGTTCCCACAGCTTTTCCCACTAACCTTCTCTGTCGTCTTTGGTGTTTGTGCGTTGAGAAGTCTGGTAACTGCCACAACTCACTAATTCAGGGCGCTAGGGCTTGTTCCACCTGGCTCCTGGTCTGCTTGGTCCTGCCGCTGCTCCCAGCTCCGTGTACGATAGACCTCACCCAGCGACCATCCAGGTTGTCCTGGGCTGGATCCCTGCCTCCCTCTGCTATTTTGTGGGTTCTGCTGTTCTAAAATTTGTTCAGAGCCATTTTTTATAGGTTTTTGGAGGGACCTGGTAGGGAGCTCAGGCAAGTCCCTGCTTTCCAGCAGCCATCTTGGCTCCGCGCCCCCCCTGCCCCCTTCTCGGATTTGGTGAACTTTCAAAGAGGCGATGTCACTCTCAATATTAGAAAGAACAAAGAAGGCAGTGTTGTGTGGTGGTTAGAGTGGAAAAATATGATTTAGTATACCCAACATTGTAGTTTACTAATTACTCCCTGTTTTGGGGCCTTGGTTTTCCAATCTATAAAATTGGGATTGTACTTTACCTAATTCATAGGCCTTATGTAAGGCATTGAGGTTTTTTTAACTTCCATTCAGATCTACTCCTTTTTTTTCTTCCTTTTTTTTTCATTTTTTCCATGAGATATCTCTTATTTATTTTTAATTCAATTTTGTTTTATTTTCATTTTCAAATTCTCTCACTTCCCTCTCCCTCATTTATTTAGAAAGCAAAAACAAAAAATAAATAAAATCCATTTCAAATATACATAGCTATGCAAAACAAATTTCTTCATTAGCTATGTTCCAAGAAATAAAATTTTAAAAAAAGGCAGAAGTAGAAGAAAATATGTTTCAATCTGCACTCTGCGTCCATCAGTTCTATTTCTGGTGGTGTTTCATCTTGAATCCTGTGGAATTGTGGTTGGTCACTATCTTGATCAGAGTTACTAAGCCTTTCTGAGTTTATTATCTTTAAATTGTTGCAGTTACCATATCAATTGTTCTCCTGGTGCTGCTCACTTCACTCTGAATCAGTTGTTACAAGTCTTCATAAGTTTCTTTGAAACTATCCCCTTCATTCTTTCTTACAGCACAGAAGTATTCTATCCTATTCATAAACCATAACTTGTTCAGCCATTCCCCATTTGAGGGTATCCCCTCAGTTTTCAATTCTTTTCTACTGCAAAAAAGAGCTGCTATAAGTATTTTTGTATACCTGTGCCCTTTTCCTCTTTCTTTGATCTCTTTGGGTCACAGACCTAGTAGTAGTGTTGTTGGGTAAATGGTTGTTGTTTGTCTTTTGTTCTCTAAGAGCACAAATGACATCAAAAGGGTGTTTTCTTAACTTGCAAGTGAGTTGGATTTAAGTGAGGCAAGGCTGGGCACAGCCTCACTCTTCTTCTGAGTCATCCGAGTGGCAAGACAAAGATCAGAATGACTGGAGATGACCCCAGATGCAGTGGGAGACCTTAGCAAGGTCTTTCCCAGGTCTCAGTTTGTCTGAGGCAGCCCATTCAGTGTTTTAGGGCTAGATAAGAAATGAGGCAAAAGATGGCATAGTTTGCCTACTAAAAACAAACAAATAAACAAACTGGGAGGGAAAGACCCTTAGGATTTTTGCCCAGAACAGAAACAATTGCTATTTACACTCACCCTGAGCCATCATGACAGGAACAATGGGCAAGTAAGCCTTGGGCTGGGACCAGAGTGATTTGGTTTTAGGGTGTGGTTAAGTGGCTCCATTGGAATCCCAATGGACTTTATCAAAGCCTGGTTTTCCCGTGCTATATTTCAAGAAATCATACTTTTTGGAGGAAAACTAATAAATGTTGTGGATATTTATTTTGCATATCTAAACATGTATGTACTGGGTTTTGTTTTTCTTGCTTTCTTAGCAGGCATGGGAAGGAGAGGGAGAGGGACAGAATTTGGAACTGAAAATAAAACAAAATTGAATTTAAAAAATAATTATGGCTTTTTTGCCATAGTTCCCAATTGCTTTCCAGAATGGTTGGACAATAGTTCACAGTCCCACCAACAGTGCATTAGGGTACCTATTTTCCCACATTCCCTCCACCTTTTGTCATTTTCCTTATTTGACATCTTAGCCAATATGATAGGTGTGAGGCAGTACCTCTGAGTTAATTTAATTTGCATTTCTTTGATTATTAGTGTTTTAGAGCACTTTTTCATATGATTATTGATAGCTTTTATTTGTTCCCTTGAAAACTATCCTTTGACCATTTATCAGTTGGGGAATAGCTCATATTCTTGTAAATTTGAGTTGGTTCCTATATATTTTGGAAATGAAGTGTTTATCAGAGACACTTGCTGCAAAGATCCTCCCCCCTGACTTTCCTGCTTTTCTTATAATTTTATGCTAAAACCTTTTTAATTTTATGTAATCAGAATTATCCTTTTTAACTTTCTGTGAACCTCTCTATCCCTTTTGTTCCATGCAGAAAACCCAATATTGTCCTTCATGTTATTGCTGGACTAATGAAGCAATTCTTTGCTAACAGTCTTACCTCTGGAATCTTGTCACCTTATTCTATTCTCTATATAGACATTTAGAATCAAAAGGAACCTTAGGAATAATTTTATAGATAATAGAGTTCGCCTGACTCAATTTGATGCTATAAATACGAAGTGGCCACTACACGTGAGGCATGATCCTAGGTTCTAGGGATAAAATGATGATGAATAACAACACAGTCCTTGTTCACATGAGGAATTTTTATTCTGCTGGGGGGAGAGAAACAACATAACATGCATAAAGATAAATATAATACAGGTTTAAGTGTGTTGTAGACTTTGGAAAAATTTGAGGAGAGAACACTTTAAGATGAACAGGAATAAGGAAAAGCTTTATGCAGAGACTAGCTGTTGAGTTGAGAATGGAGATAGAGCACTGGACTTGCAATCAGGAAGACTCATCTTCTTGAGTTTAAATCTGGCCTTAGCCCCTTACTAGCTGTGTGACCCTGGGCAAGTAACTTAACCCTGTTTGCCTCAGTTCCTCATCTGTAAAAAGAGCTGGAGAAGGAAATGGCAAACTACTTCAATATCTTTTCCAAGAAAACCCCACATGGGGTCATGAGGAGTTGGACAAAACTGAAATGACTGAACAACAAACAACAAAAATTTTCAAAGCAGAAGATGAGGAGGAATGACATTCTAGGTATGGAGAATGGAATATGCAAATTTATGGAGGTGGGAAGCAGATTAAGTTCTGGGAGGAGCTAACAGCTTAGCATGGCTAGAAGATAGATCATATGATGGGGACTAATGTGAAGTCAAATTGGCCATGGAAGATGGAGCCAAATTGGAAGGCCTTAAATACTGGGCTGTAGAGTTTGTATTTCATCCTATAGGGATTAGGGAGCTTGAAAAATACTGACCAAATGAATAACATGGTTAGACTTTGGCAGCCGTATGAAGGATGTATTACACAGGGAAGAGTCTGGAGGCAGGTAGACCAATGAGATAATATTGTTTTATTGTATTATAATAGCCCAGGAAAGTGGTAACAATGGAATGTACTAAATTGGTGGTAGTGGAAAGAGTGGATAGGGCCTAGATATGAGGGATATTTGGAAAGTGAAATTGAGAGGACTAGGAAACTAATTGGTCATAAGAGGTAATGAACACAGAAGAGTCAAATATAAATCCCAAAGTTTTGGACATAGGACATGGGAATGGAGATTCTGCATCAAATCTTGATTCTGGGCAAGGCATTAAATGATCCATTTTGAGAGATGGGCTCTTAAAAACCTGCTTCTCTAATTCAACCTTGCTGTTCCATATGGCAGTTTTCTAGATTCTGTTCTAAGTTTAGACCTCTGGCTATTTTTAATTTCTGATCTGTATAACCATGCTTTTTTGGGGGAAGTCTGGCTGTTAGCACATTAACAATTTGGCTCTTCTGGGAAAAATATGCTTATAACTTTCAGGATTAAGTCCAAATATACTGTTGCCATTTACTAAACACCTTCCCCTGAATATGTATTATGCATTTCTTCTGAATTTACATTCTGCTTTGAAATGTAGAGATTGAATTGCAAAAGTATCATGATGATAACATTTGTTCTTCTTTGCCACTACCACTAATAGCACGTTCAAATGCATCAGCATTATTTTTTCCTTGTGCTCGTGACCAGGCTCTTCAGAATGTCATTGCAGTCCTCCATTGTGGGACTAGATTTGGGCTGGGTAATTGGGAAGCTGTTGTTCTGCAGAGCCTTTTGCTCTGCTGGGCAAGCCAGCTCCCTAGGCAAAGGAAACTTGTTGGCCAGGAGGCTTCTTAGAAAGTTGGACACTGGTCCACATTCCAAATCTGGCCATGAGTTTCAAGGTCTCTGGGACAGGTTGCCTTGAGCAATTAGGCCAGAGTTGAGGCTGATCAAATCCATATATGCCTTGGAATGTTCTGTCTAAACTCAAAACCTTGAGTACCCTTGGCTTGCACGAGATATTATTTCTGGGACCCTCCCAGGAAATCTTAGGAGGTAAAAACTGAAGTGTGAACATAGCCAAGAGGCTATCTGTGATTTTTTTTTAACTTTCCCAGTTCCCCAAATCCTGGAAGCTTTAGAACTGCAGTGGGGCTTGAGCTGGAATTAGGTGACCCAAATGCAGCAAACCTGAAGGTATGCCAAATTATGCTGTAGTGAGAAGTACGACGATGAAGGGTCTGTGCCACTCAACTCTGCTTCATGAATGAGTGGTCATTGGTTTTATTGATAGTTGCTAACATCTATATAACACAGTATATTGACAGATCACCTTGGGAATCCTCACAGCAAGCTTGTGAAGAAAGAAATGAAGGTATTATTTCCATTTTCCATTCTAAGGCCAAGAGCAACTGTGACTTCAAGGATATGCCAAGAACTTTAAGTATTATAGACTTGTAACTTTATAGCTAGAAGAGACCTCAAAGATCTAGCTTCACTGGGTCCAACCCTTCCATTAAAGGAGTCAGTACTTGAACATAGGTTTGTTTTCCTCCCCAAGTTCAGTGCTTATTAGACCACCCTCCTTCTATGATTCAGAAAAATAAATGCCTCACCATGGCGTGGTGACCTTGAGTGAGCCAGGAATGCAAGCTCTGGCAGATTCTGTCAGGCCGGAAAATCTTCCAGCACAGACTTGGAGATGGATCATTTGCCTGTCTGGTGGGGGGACCTGCCCAGCTTAGTTTGGAAAGGCTTATCACCAGAGGAGTTGGCCAATGGAGGCTGATTTTTTTTTTTTGGCTTTAGCAGCCTATGAAAGTGTTAAGCAAGGTGTGAACCACCCACGTAGATTAAATCATAGATCTTATAGAATTAAAGAACTACTACTACCAATCTATGCCAGGTTGTGAAGATCACTTGTGAATTATTTTGTAAACCTTAAGAAGCTAAAAATAAGAGTGAAATCATCAGTATTATATTTCTTGTAGTTATTCGTGTATTACCTAGTTGCATATTTCTCAGTAGTTAAGGTGGGAAACTGACAAAGACATAGTATCATAGCAGTAAGAAGACACAGTAAAGGACTTTAGACAGTAAATCCAACTCCATCGTTTTGCTGATGAAGCCTGGAGAGATTAATTGATTCGAACAAATCCAGGCTAGAGCTTGCGGTTTGATGGACAGCCCATTCAATTGGTCCATCAGCACATATGCCCTGGACAGCTACTGTGTATGAATAATGAACTGGGCTCAAAATTGAACAGGAAGTAAGGAGAGTGGGCGGGGTTGCCTTTGGAAAATTGCACAGGGCTTTTGATAATTACAAGCTTCTCCCAGAAACAAAACGCCATCTTTTTAACACCAGTATTCATCTAGGCATTCTGTATGGCTCTGAGTCATAGGATATCACAGTCTGAATTAAAGTTTTGAGTCACCCAGAGGGCAATAAAGAGGTACATAGTGGATAGATGGCAACCAAAAATTTTACAAGAGAAGTGTCATAAAGGATATCATCAAACAGATGTATGACCATAAAAGAAGATGGACTTATCATGTGACAGATCATGTGAGAGAAGTGAGGGATAAGCTGATAGTTTTAAGTAGTTCACTACTATTCATATAGTCAATCATTAAGTATTTATTAGGCATCAATAGGCCAGGTACTATGCTAGATGCTGGGCATTCAAAGAAATAGATGAAGTAATCCTTACCTTCAAAGAACTTCTATATGATTAGTTTACACAATAAATATATACAAAATATATACAAAAGTAATTTTTTGAGAGGGATAAGAACTAGGTGGATCAGTAAAGGACTCATTTAGGAGATGATCTTTGAGCTGAATTTAAAGGAAACTAGGGATTCTTTTAAAAAATTTTTTTCTCTTAATTTTTAATTTTTTAATTTTAATTTTTTGTTTTTTTTATTTTATTTAATATTTTTAGTATTCAGCATTGATTTCTACAAGATTTTGAATTACAAATTTTCTCCCCATTCCTACCCTTCCCCCCGCTCCAAGATGGCATATATTCTGATTGCCCCATTCCCCAGTCAGCCCTCCCTTCTGTCACTCCACTCCCCTCCAATCCCCTTTTCCCTTACTTTCTTGTAGGGCAAGATAGATTTCTATGCCCCATTGCCTGTATATCTTATTTCCTGAAACTGGGGATTCTAATAGGTGGAGATGAGGAGGGAGTATGTTCTAGGCATGGGAGATAGCCTGTAATAGTACAGATTGGGGAGTCTATTTCTTGGGTTTCTTAACAATAATGCTAAGAGAAAGACTCCCAGAAATTTAGGTGAGTCCCCTGTGGAGCATTTGCGGGAAGATTTATGAACAAGAGTCACCCAGGACAAAAGGGCAGAGGTGGGTTCTGATCTGTACCTCAGGAGAGGAAGTAATGATGAGATCACGAATCAATCAAAGGACAGCTAGGTCTGAAATAATGAATTCCTTGAAGGGGTTGCATGTATTTGAATCCACACTATTTGAAGTTATAATTATGTAAAATATGGTAATTGGTTCCAGCCCAACAGAAATATGCACTATGAATTCAAATAATGCAACTATTTGACCAGTCTCATTATTCACTCTAGTCAGCGCCTGACTTAAAATTCAAGTGGACTCTGCAAGTTAATGGTGAAACTCTGGAACTCAACTAGTAGTGTGCTGGTAAATGTTTAACAACTAACATTTGGGCAAAAAATGTATGCATGACAAATTTTTAAGTTTAATCTGCATTATTAATATTTTCTCCATCATTTTCTTAAGTCTAGACATTCAACAAAATAATAAATCAAGTTCTGATTCTTTGTTGTTGTTGTTCAGTTGTTTTCAGTTGTGTCTGACTCTTTGTGACTCCATTTGGGATTTCTTGGCAGAGGTACTGGAGTGGTTTGCCATTTCCTTTTCTAGCTCATTTGCATTTGCCAGTTTCTTAGGGGTAAATGTTCACACTGAAAATTTAACAATTGGCTCTTGCAAGCCAGAACAAGCTGCAGAACAAGCCAGCGCACCCCTGAATTCAACACCAGTGTCTTAACATAAGGTCCACTTCTATTCTCATTCTTTCTTTTCCTATGTGAGGGAATGTGACATATGTTGTTAGCCTGTAATTTTAGATTGAATCTATCTTAGGATTTCCAAACTCTCTTTTGATATTGTCAAGGAGTCTAAAAATAACTGAAGAAGCTGGAGGAAAGCCCTGCGTTCTTTCAATACTTCCAATCAATTCTTTAAAGTGTCACTGGAGAAAACTTAGTGGATATGATATGAATATAAACCCACATAAGATTCCCATACCCCATAAAAACCCCTCGTTAAAGTAAGTCAATCAATCAACAAGTATTTATTAAGTACCTACCATGTGCCAGGTGCTGGGGATTCAAGTGCAAAGAACAAAACAATCTCTGCAAGAAATGACCTTGCCTTCTAATGGGGAGACAAACTTGTGTGTGTGTACAAATATAAATAAATATACATATATATATACACAAAATATACATATATATATATATATATATACACAACAAACACAAAGGTATATGAATCATATACAAATATATGCAAATATACTTAATATATGCATATATATGTTTGTATATGTCTATGGTTTGGTTCAATTCACAGTAAAGTGTTCGATGCAGACTTAGTTTATCTCTCTAGTCTTTCTTTTATGAGACTAGCTCTTTCTTCTCCTCTAGTTCTTCTAGGAGCTATCTTTCTAGGAGAGTTGATACTAAAAGGTTTACTTAGAGACTAAGCAGTCCAAAGTGGTTCAGTGCAAGTAGTCAAGTAGAAGGTGGTGGAGGACTCTTTCCTAATCAGGACTCCAGAAATCTCGGTTCAGATGAGGTTCCGCTCTTTACTATGTGTACCCTTGGACAAGTCACCTAGCATCTCTAGTCCTCAGTTTCCTCATCTATAAAATGAGGGAGTTGGACAAGATAAGCTATAAAATCCCTTTTAGTTATAAATACTATCACCTATCCAGGGGTGGGGAACCTGCTGCCTCATGACCACACGGGGCCTCTAGGTTCCTGGGTGTGGCCTTTTGACTGGGTCTGAGTTTTATGGAACAAATCCTTTTATTAAGGGGATTTGTTCTGTGAAGGTTCCCCACCCATGATCCTAGATTCTAATCCCAATGCCATCATTCACTATGTGACCTTGAACAATTTGCTTATCCTCTTTTTTCTAATTCATGTGGAAAAGGGGGAAAGGATGATAATGGCTGTTCTACCAGTAGCTGGAATATTCAAATGCATTAATGTCTATGAAAGTACTTTGCAAAGTATAAAATGATACACAGATACTGGAGGTTACTATCCTTCTTAAAGCTGACAGCTTCTTTTTTCTTATCGGAAGGCTTGGTAACTTTGATAAAGCTTCATGCTCTTGTGTAGCATCCCCTCTCAGGTCATCTCCAAACTCTAGCACCGGCAGGTTGGGTCTCCAGAGGGCAGCTGGTCACTTTTCCTCTTGGATTCTAGGGGGTAACACTGAGGGACTGGGCATGGGTATCTATAACTGTTGCTTAGAAGCTCTCATAGGGTGTGCTCCTCATTATTGATTAACCAGTTGATATCAGTTATTTTGCTAAGGTTTTGTAGTAAGAAAAATTGGATCAAAACATTTTCTCCAAATCAGGAGCATGCTCTTATACGTAAGGAAGAAGTGAATAAGCATTTATGTAGCACCTACTATGTGCCAGACACTGTGTTAAGTACTTTACAAATATTATGTTACATTGCATTGTATTATATTACATCCTATCATATCACAACAGGTTACTGGGGAGAGTGGGCTCAAGCTTAGGGGAGACATGTAGCCAAATTCCCAACTCCTGTTATTGTAGTCCTTTGTTCCATTAGTAGAGTCCTCGTGAAGTTCCCCTTAACTAGATGCAGCTCTCTTCTGGGCTCTGAGGTTCAGAACCTTTATAGAGTCCTAAAGTTGCCTTTCCTCAGTGTGTCTAATTTGTCCTTGGCACATCTCTTCAATAAGTGACTGCTGTTCTACTGAATTGCTACCAATGTAGATGTAAAATCCAAATCTTCCAACTTTTAAAGCTCACAATTTCATCTTCTGGATAGTATGGAGGAGAGGAGAGAGACAAAGACGCTCAATTCTCTTCTCCTTCTTGTTGCCATCTACTTACAGATATGAGGGTCTGCCTCTTCAAAACTCTTTTGAAACTTCATTCCCTGGTTATATCCCTTTTCTATGTACAGAAGCCCACGTTCTTTCTACCAGTCCCAACACTCTTCCTTATTTGTCCACCTTGGATCTTCACTTCTCTCCAATTGATTAAATACTTGTTCACACATAGTTTACACCTTTGATGATTGGATTGATTGATTTGGGTGTCTAGGACTTGTTTACACCCAGTTTCTACTTTTGATGGATTGATTCTGTGGTTCAATCTAAAGTTCTCACCTGATTAAAATTTTCAGGGTGTAGAGTAGTGGTATCAAATTCAAGTATGTGTGGGTCAGAAGACCACCAACTCAAGTGAAAAAGAAAAGAAGTTTCTCATAGGAAAAACAGAAGCTTTATTTGATCAAGTCTCTCGAGAGTTGGGCATCTCTCTCACTACCAGGGTGGACTAGCAGTGATGAGAGAGGTGGGGGTGGGGAGGGTGGGAGGGGGGGAGGGCGGGGAAGGCAAGCAGGGAGATATATACCCTTGTACAAACAATTCTAAGAAATCCCCCCTCAGAGGCTGGACCCCCATCCCCATTGGCAGGGACTGGTGTCCTCACAATCTAACCAGGAATAAAGAAATAAGTTTTTACCCAACAAAAGCACAGAAACTACAGAATTACCTTATAGGGGAACTCTAATGCTAAGATGGCAGTTTGCAAGTAGGCGAGGGGAGGGCGAGAGGGGAATACCATCTGGTTTCCCCGAAATCATATGATTTACAGGAAAATGAAACTTCGGCCTGGTGAGGCTTATTGCCTGAGTTATACATAGGGAAGCTTTCACAATGTTGTATTCCACTCAAGTAGAAAAAGAGGGACACTAATCTGTACATAAGGATCCCTTCAGGTTGCCTATTGACCTAGTTTAACATTTAATATTTTACAGGTTTTTTTGTATTTTTATTAATTTAGTTACATAGTTCTCGATCATATTTTAGTGTATTGGGTCATGAATGGAATTGTTGTGGGTTATGTGTTTGATACCTTTGGTGTAGAATATCTTGATAGTTACATTAATTGGGATGGAGGGGGCATAGGACACTCTTACTATGCCTTCATTGTTTATGCTTTATGATTATAAAGTTTACTCAGGTGCAGTTATATTCCAAGCTATAAATGTAGTTTCCTACAGGAAAATTTCTCTTGCGTTCTTACATGATACTTTCAGATTTATTCCATGATTATATCTACCCATTCTCAAGTCTTCCAGTTAGAGACCTGTACTTAGTAACAAACATTCTATGAAATGTGTTTTTACTAGACTAGTGGGTAGGAAACAATCAGTGTTAACTTTTCTGGATGGCTAGAGGACATGGGGAACAAGAACAACCCTTACCTCCCCCACAAAGAAATCAGCATATCTTCCCTTCTCAGGAACCCTGGCACTACTGTGCTACCTCTTTAATGAGATGGCTACGGAGAAATAGCCACTAAATTTGGAATCATTGGGGTCACGAAGAGTCAGATATTACTGAAATGACTGAACAACAAAGCATAGCATGACTAGCTCATGGCAGGGATGTTAACTTTGCCACCCCTCCCTCCACCATCCAGTGTCATAATATCAAAAGACCTGGGTTTGAATTCTGCTTCTGTGACTTGCTAACTGCATGTCCTTGGGCAAATCATTAATGCTTTTTGGGACTCATTTTCTTCACATGTAAAATAGTCAGACTAGATCCACCTTTAAATCATATTGTCCTTTAAAGTGCATAATAAATAAGATTTGTGATAATTACCTGCACATGTTAAGATGAGAGAGTTATTTTTTTTTTTTTTTGCACTGAGAGTCTGAGACTGACACTTTGCTATTCTCTTTCCCTGTATACTTCCTTAGTCTTGCTAGTCTCACAGTGGCAGCTATCTTATCAGGCCTGCAGAGAAGGAATGTTTTTTTCCAGGATGTTTTGGCTCATTTCCTCGAATACTTTTTAAGCTTTTTGAAATTTTTCACTCACAAGAGATAGCTGAAAAACCTTTAAGGAAGTGACTCAACCTCTTGAAATAAATCACTTACTGAGCCAAAGATATTGTAATTAAGTCACATTGTGCACAGTGAACTGCGTAAAGTAAAATGTCTTTTAAAAGAGCATTTTTGAAATGATGGTTCTTTAAAATCTGCACTTATCTATTTTCTGAATTCTGTTCCTTAATAGGTTATAACTCGAGGCAGTGAAATGATACGATAAATGGTTTCATTCTAGAGTCAAGCTTTCTTCGAAATACTTAAAGGTTTGTAATATATGGGTTAGAACAGGCAGTCCTCTGTTTTCATATGCCTGACTTCTGTTCCTGTATAGCCGTGACCAGTAGCTGTAGGAATTTCCCTTTGTTTCTGGGATTTTCCTTCCTAGGTGCAAATTGTTGCCTGGGACAACCCCTAGAATTTACTTGTTACCTCCCCTTGGAACCCATTGTCTTCAGGGTAGGACTAGTGTTATATACCAAGGCAAAGAAACCTCAATTTTCCCCTTCCTTCTGACACAGGCTGCTCCTTCTTCCCCTTTCCCATCTCTCATTGTCATTGGTTGCTCCACCCTCAACTTGTGTATAGTAATTCCTGCTCCATGTATTTGGCAGGGTTTTTGGTGAGGTGAGAGTTCCAAAGTACTATACAGCTATTAATAAGACTAGAGTTGATTCTTCAACACTCATAAATAAAGGATTTATGATCCCATTAATCTGGATATTTTCTTCGGCACAGCATATCACAACCTATTTGTGACTGTCAATCCTGGGTGACTCTTGTTTACTTTCTCCCATAAATTCACCTCAATTTCATTCCTTCCAAGATTATAGAATTAATTCTGTGTCTGGCAACTATAAAATATCACCAAGAAATGGTTGGTTTTTAGAAAAAAAAATGGGCCGTTTCCTCTGGGAGAAGCTTGGAGTCATTCAAGCATCAAACAATAGGTGTTTATTAAGCACTTATTGTATGCCAGGCACTGTGCTAAGTGCCAGGGACACAAGAAAAGTCAAAAATACTCTCTGCCCTCAAGAAGCGTGCATTCTGATGTGTGAGACAACATGTACAAAAATAGGTATATATGAGATACATGTACAGGGTGTCTCTAAAATGCATGTTTTGAAATATTTGGAATATTAACAGACCTTAGCCCCCTTGACTTCTTTTTCTGGGGTATGCTGAAGGAGAAGGTGTACTCAATGAAAATCACAGATGCAACACACTTGATTGAATGCACAGAGAGTGAATGTGCTGAAATTGATGGCAGTATGGAGTTATTGCATCGAGTTCACATGAACCTTGCAAAGTGCATCAACCTTTGCATCACAAATGATGGAAATCATAGTTGTGAGAGGTGGGAGCAGTTTTGTTTCCACAGAGTTGAAAGTATCTCTCTCCTTCCCCCCTCCCCCCCAGCTTTAGCAGAATGTAAGTCAGGTGAGTGATTAGAACCAGTTCTACTCAGAGCTGTGATCTAGCAGAGACCAGCCTTGGTGAAAGGTTAGAGGCTTGTATGCATGCTCGAATGAGCCATTTGAGGAGGGCATGACATAGGCAGTCAGGGGGTTGCATCTGGCCAATGAAGAGCCTGGCAGGAGATTCAAAGTGGGAGTCAATAAAAGGACTGGCGTCCATCTGAGTCCTTGTACTCTCCTGTACTCTGTTCAGGGGATGTACCCATTTATTAATGTAAAATATAATAGAGTATTGTTTATTCCTAGACAACGTGAGTATTTTCATAACATATTGAAGATGTTATTTGTTAATATTCCAATTAAATAAAATATTGTTGAAAATTTCATTCATTTCATTTCTTGAAAATATGCATTTTTGCCTATGTGTCCAGACTTTAGGAATGCCTTGTAGAGTAGATGGAAGGATTGGAATTCCTCAAAGTCAGTCTAACAATTTTTCCTTATTTATATTTAATTCTAGCCTTGCCTTCTTGTTCATTTGTAGTGATAGTCCCATATATGTGCTGACAAGTGATCTATATAGGTTGTCTGTTCCATTGAATATCATATTCTGAATAATAGGCATTCTTCTTTTTTAAAATTTCACATATTTTTTTCTGAACTTAAGAAATAAAACAAGCATTTATATAACAATAGAATAGAAAAAAAGATGACTGCACGTGAAGTTGCGAATCTATCATATACAACTTGCTATTCCTTTTAAATATATGATAAAGTTATCATGTAATTTTTTTCCCACTCTTTTCCTTCCCCTCTTCTCTTGTCCCTCTCCTGCATTCTCCTTACATATATAGTTTTTCCTGAATGAATAGTTAGGCCATTCTGCTTTGAGTGATCATGAATCTAATTTAGTAGGCTATATAACAATGCAACAAGTATAGTATCATCTATGAGCAAGAGCATATGGAGGACCCAGCAAGTGTTCTGAACTTGGGATCCATGAACTTAAAAAAAATTTTTTTTTTTTTGGCTAAGTGTATTTCATTATAATTGACTTCCTTTTTAAGTGTGTATATTTTATTTTATGGCTAACAGTGATTACTCTGACCTCTGCTTCCTGAGAACCAAGCATGGTACATTTCCACCTCTCCACTGGTACTCTTGAGAGGGTTGGGAGGGAGGTGTCTTCCATTGGCTCAAGCCTCCACTGATTATGCCCCTTAAGTTTTAGGGGCTCCCAGCACCTCAGTTCCAGTTAATCACTTAGATTAATTTTTATAAAAGAATATTTACTTCAGTGGTATAAGGGGAAGAAGGGGAAAAGAACAAGCATTTAGTAAGCACCTACTAAGTGCCAGGCTTATTATGTGCTACGCACTTTACAAATGTTATCTCATTTGATCTTCACAACAGCTCTGGGAGGTAGGTGCTCTCAGTATCGATATTTTACAGTTAAGGAAAATGAGGCAGACAGAGTTTAAGTCACTTGCCCAGGGTCACAGCTAGTAAATGTCTGGGGCCAGATTTTAACTCTGGTCTTTTTGACTCTAGGCTCAGTGATGTGTCCTCTGTGCCTCCTAATTGCCATAATAATAGCTAACATTTATAGAGGGCTTTTTAAGGTTTGCAAAGCACTTTACTTGATCCTTACAACAATCCTAAGGGGTAAATACAGCAAGAATAAGCTTCTCACCCCACCCCACCCCTCACCTCAAGACCTGGGTAAGCGGATTGTCCCAGCATAATCAACCCTTATACTATCTCGGTCCCTAGGAAGGGGGAGTCCCTAGGAAGGTCCTATGTAGTATAATCCCACCAAATTCCAAGTTCCAGTCTCCCTGAGTTTGTGGCTTGGCACTCTGGCTTCTCAGGGCTTCCCTACTGGGATGGCTGTAACATCCAGCTTAGAATCCTGGCTCCACAGTTACCATGGCTTGAGTTCACAGGTCCAGCTAATTTCTCAGCTGCCTGTACCTATAACAGAAACAGATAAACCAAAGAAACCAAAACCCCAAACCTATTTCATGGGGCTCTAGGCATTAATGAGAAGGGGAAGGTCTACCTTCCTCCTCCTCCCCACCAGCTTGTTTGGTACAGGATGTACCATGATGCAGCAAACAAGACTTTCAGCTTTGCGTGCCACCAGAATGAGAGAGCAAGAGACTGTCCCAGTCTGGTAGTTGTAAAGGTGTGGGCCTTTTTGGCTATACAGCCAATGGAAAGAAGCTGCTCCTCCTACAATGTAGTAGAGGAACACAGAAAATCTTTTCCCAGAAGCAAGTCCCTCACCTCTCCTTCATGGATGCATCCATCTTAGGAGATCTGAGCATGCACCAAAGTCCTGTTATATACGCATTTAAAAACATTATTCTGAGAGAAGGCATTGTTAGGCTTCAAGAGACTACCAAATGTTAAGAACACTCCATCTATACGGAATTCTTCCATTTAGACTCTGTTTTGGATTTCCTTCTTGACAGTGGAAAATACCTTTGGCAAGAAAATAACTTCACTGTTCTATATTTCACTTGATGAATTAATAATCAGAAAGCTGCTAAAGTTTTTGCACTTGTCTTCCAAGGTATCTTATGTGGTTTTAGAACAAATTTGACCCTGTTGGAGCACCTAGAACTGTCTCTGGTGTAATGTTAATGCACTCCTTCCTTTTAAGGGTAGAGTTTTGCTCTATTGAATAAAATTTTTTCGTTCAATCAACCGATATTTATTAAGCACCTATTATGTGTCAGACACTATTTTAGACACTGGGGATGCAAAGACACAATTGAAAACAGTCCCTGACTTAGGGAGTTGACATTCTGTATATATGTGTATCTGTCTGTCTAAGGCACGGGTGAGGAACTTGAAGCCTCGTGGCCACATGTGGCCCTCTAGGTCCTTGAGTGCAGCCCTTTGACTGAATCCAAACTTCACAGAACAAATCCTTTTGGGTCCACTTGAGGATCTAGAGGGCCACATGCAACCTCGAGGCCTCAGGTTCCCCACCCCTGGTCTAAGAGAACAATAAATATAAAGAGAGAGAGAGAGAGAGAGAGAGAGAGAGAGAGAGAGAGAGAGAGAGAGAGAGAGTGTGTGTGTGTGTGTGTGTGTGTGTGTGTGTGTGTGTGTGTGTATGTATGTGTGTGTGTTTGTTGGGGGAAGGGAGGTGAGGAGAGGTGATAGCAGCTGGAGAGGATTAAGAATGTAGAGACTGGCATTTGACCAGAGCTTTGAAGGAAAATCTGGGTGTTCCAAGTTGCTGAGAGGTTCAGGAGTGCATTCCAGTCACAGGAGACAGCTAGTGCAAAGGAGACAGGAGATAGGATGTCATGAGAGAGGAAAAGCCAGGAGGCCATTTTAGCTGGATTTTGGTGTTCAGTCATTTTTCAGTCATGTCTGATTCTCCATTGAATGGGATGGATAATTGTGAAGACCTCACAGGGTATGTCTAAAGGAGTAGGAGAGGTTTGGGATTTGGCCTTGTGATTCCGGAAGGTCAGGGCTTGGAGCTGTGGGCATGCCCTTTCCCATCTCCCTCAGATGTTAGAAGATAATGAACTTCCTGTGAGCTATTTGTTATCTGCTCCAGGAAGGTCTCTCCTCTACCCCACCCCATTTCTTCTCCTAGACTTTCAGACACCACCCTGGCAGTTGAGTTCTGATAGGGAAAACTTGAATGGACCAGATCAACCTTGGTCTTCTGCCTCGTTTTCGTGCCTAGACTGTAAGCCCACCTCCCAGCCAATGGTGAGAAGGGATAGAGGTGGGTGGGAATCTTTCCATTAAGAGTATAAATTAAGGCAGGTTCTCTTTTACCTTGCCTCCTCCATTATGGAGGTGTGCCCAAATCTTGCAAGGTTTGTAAAATAAATTTACTTTGTTTCTCCTAAAGATGTCTCCCCTATTATTTAAAAATCCTATCCCACACACCATGACCCCAATTGGGGTTCTCTTGGCAGAGATACTGAAGTGGTTTGCCATTTCCTTCTCCAGCTCATATCACTCAGATGAGGAAACAGGCAAACAGGGTTAAGTGACTTACTCAGGGTCACACAGCTAGTACGTGTCTGAGGCCAGATTTGAACTCACAAAGTCTTCTTGACTCCACACCAGGCCTTCTATCCACTGTGCCACCTACCTGCCCCTTTGACTACATTAGAGTGCATTAGAAGGAGTAATGAATAAGGTTGGAAAGAGGTTGGAGCCAGGTGTGAAAGACTAAAAGGAAATTTATATTTGATCCTAGAGATAATAGAATATTCAAATGGTACAGTTGAATCTTGCTTCTTCTATAACTTTTGGTCTGTTCTGTGATAGCCTCCTGTAGACTGTGACATGGAAAGCCTTCCTTTTCTTCTTTGATACCCTCATTAAGGATGTCTTCAATGAATATGCTAATTATTCACAAAATATTTTATATAGTTGGGAAAATAGGCATATGAGTTAATATTATTGATATTCTCATTTCTCCTTTTTTTTTAAAGCCACTTTAAATTTCTTTTTATTGTTTATAAATCTAGAGCTGAAAGGGACCTTAGTTATGATCAAATGGAACTACCCCATTTGATATTTGAGTCTCATAGACATTGTATTATTTGACCAAGGTCACACAGGTAGTAAGTTTCAGAGTCAGGATTCAAACTCAGGTCCTGTGACTTTAGTGTTAATACTCTTTAACTTACATGAACTGATGCAAAGTGAAGTGAGCAGAACCAGGAGAACATTGTACACGGTAGCAGCAGTACTATACAACGATCAAGCTGTTCTTAGCAATAATCAAAGACAATTCCAAAGGATTTATAATGAAAAATACTATCTGCCTCCAGAGAAAGAACTGATGGAGTCTGAATACAGATCAAAACATACTATTTTTCACTTTCTTTTTTGGTTTGTGTCTTTTTTAAAAACATAACTAATATGGAATTTGTTTTGCACTATTGCACATGTGTAACCTTTATCTAGATGTTTACCATCTCAGGGCGGAGAGAGAGGAGGAGAGAGAGAGAAAATTTGGAGCTTAAAATTTTTTTTAAAAAATGAATGTTAAAAATTGTTTTTACATGTAATTGGGAAAAATAAAATACATTTAAGTAAAAAAATTAGTACTTTAAACAAAATTACGTAGTGAGAGCTACTTTTCTACTTTCGTACAAGTTAAGCTGGTTTTTCCTTAAAAGGTATTTGAACCATCCTTGAGGCTTAATTAGCTCAGAGGATTGATAGGTTAGACTATTGATACTGCTTTCTGGTCATGAGTACAAAACAGCTGCACAGAGCTCCAGATGGGCACTGAGGCTTGGCTGTTGGACTACCACGGGTAAATCAGAAACAAGGGTACTTCATTTGGCTGAATCACCTCATGGTGCCCTCAGAGCATATCTTTGTCAGGTGTCTTTTCTCTGCTATGGATAAGCAAATCTCCTTTTTGTTAGTTGTTGAATGACCTAGACGAGTGCTTCATTTTGTTCCAGTATCAGATTTAAACCAGGGAAATGGCCTGAGCCAGGCTGACCCAACCCAGAACAATCCGGTATTATCTCTTCTGAACCTCACAACAAACTTGTGAAGTAGGTGCTCTCTCCATTATTATCCCTGTTTCACAGATGAGGAAAATGAGGCTGAGGAGAGATGTGACGCAGTTGGGAGGCATCTTGAATGGGATTTGGACTCGGGTCTTTCCGACATCAAGATCTGTTCTCTTTTTGTTGTTATTGTTAATAAAGTCTGGAATGTTTCACATGACTTTGGCATCCTCTTCCCTTTCACATACCTTGAGAATTAATCCTTCAATGTTCTCAAACTTGTGTTGCCTCCATGGACCTTAGAATCATAGCTCCTGAGCTGGAAAGGAACTCAGAGGCTATCTAGTCCTACTCCTTATTTTGCTGATGAGGAAACTGAGGCCCAGTGCCTTGTCTAGGGTGACACAGAGAAACAGCATCATAGGTGGTGGGATTTGAATTTGGGTCTTTTGACTCTGGAGTTTGTGCTTTTCCACTGCACCAGGCTGCTTGAGCTGCCCTAGCTGCTTTTCCGTCTTTATTTTCATGAGTGTCCTTTCTTTTTCCTTAAGCGGCCCACCTGGGACTGTAACATTATCGCCCAAATGTGGGTATACTCTGTTGTCATTGATGGTAAAGAGAAGTCATTCTAACAAATTTTACCAGTCTTTTCCTTTGTTTATCTCTTTGCTGGCCTCCTTTTAGTTTCATTTTAACTGCCCATGAGATGATTTTGTTTAGTTGGCTCTCTTGTTAAGTATTTTTAAAACCTGTTTTCCTCCCATCATTGCTTTTTGCTATTTTATGAGGCAATGCTGCCCATAATCTTCTACCATCTTTCTCTGAAAGTTTTTATAGTAAAGTTACTTTGGTAAAAATAACTCCTAATTCCAGCCCATTTATTTTTATAGGATCACAGGATTTAGATCAGCAAAGAACATTATAAATCACATAATCTAGTCACTTAATTTTGTAGATGAAGTTTAGATGACTATATGATTTTCTGAAGGTCGTACAAAGTATTAGAGTCAGTATTAGAATCCAAGCCCTCTGATTACAAATTCAGTGGTCTGTCTTCTAATTATACCACCAATTTTAGTGGACCTCACCCAAGTGGACTTTGTAGTTGTTGTTCAGTGATTTTCAGGAGAGACAGATGAGGCCTTTCCTTATAGCTTTCTCCCCATCCCTGTAAATCATAAGCCTGAGTCTTCTTGGAGCCTGTCTTCTCTAAGTTGCCTTACCCCTCCATTTCCTCCTCTCCCCCAAATGGATAGAACATAAGCTTCTGTCTTCCCCATGTCATTTGGTGGATTCCCTTCCCTTGACTGCATTTTGGAGGGTGAGTTCTGTACTTAGTGACAATGACAGGTAAGAGAACCACCACCCCCTTCACCTATCTGGGCCTCAGTTTCCACATCTATAAAAGGAACAGGTTAGACCAGATTATCTCTAAAGTGCAGAAAAGTTCTTGATCCAGCCCTGTGGTGCTGCTTGACCTTCAGCTTCATGATTTGTATTTTGGTTACTGACCTAGGTTTTTTTCTACATACTACTTTCTAGCTCCTGACTTACATGTGGCAACACTGTGCTTCCTCAACTGGGAAGGCTTCAGTCAGGGCCATTACTCATCTGTGAAGAATGGAGAGAGATGGTATAGTATAGCTTCAGAACCTGTCCTTGATTTCTATTTTTTAAAAAAATTGCTTACTGGTCCTTTTTATCATGTAATTCAACTTTTAAGTGCAGAATTCATATAATAATATAATAATTAGATTTTGAGCTGGAAAGGCTCTTAGAGGTCATCTAGTCCAGCACTTCTTAAACTGTGGGATTGTCATATGGGGTCGAGGCCCACAGTTTAAGAAGTGCCAACAGGGTCACAAGTGGAAAAAGTTAAAGAAGTCTTGATCTAGTCCACCTCCTTCATTCTTCAGGTGAGGAAACTGAGGCCAAGAGAAGGTGTCCCCATAACCTAGGTAATAAATAGGCAGCCATGTTTTGTTCCCTTCTAGAATTTTTATTTTTAATGTGAGGAAATAAAAGCTATTTTAAAATTCCATTGTAGGTGGTGGTGGGGGATGACAATTTTATCAAAATAAGAAAATGTTGAGACAGATTTTCCAAAACTTGAAGCAAGTAGAGTCTTTAGAGTAGCATTCTCAATTACTGCCTAAATACATGAGAACAGACTTCCATTTCTGCAGTTCTGCTAAGACAGTGCCTTTTATGGTCTTAGAAGATGGAATACTGCATTATAAATATTAAAGTACTCCTTGAATTTCCTGACCTTTTCATAGATATTACCATGTCTGTTTTGTGATTGGGACCTAAAAAGGACAGAACTTGAGAAAGTATGACTGTGGAGCTCTTGAAATTCAAGAAACTCTATTTCAGATAAGAGTTTTCCCATTGTACCAACAACAAAAGTCAAGGATAGAAAGTGGCTTTCATTGTTTTCCTTTGTTAAATTGAAAAACACAGACTATTAAGAGAAGTTTGAGGATTCAAAAAAAGGACAGCTAATTGGCTAATATTAATAAATTGTGACTCCATGAAAATTGCCAGAGGTAGACAAAGGGACTGAGAAGAAAGGTTTCCTTTGTAAAATTAGAAAAGGGAAGGCCCTGATGATAGAAAAGATTAATGACTGTGTCTCCTTACCAGGATGTGCCATTTCTTTTGCGGGTGAGGAGACAGGATAGGAAAATGCTATGTGCTTATTGCTTGGAGGAGCCCACAGAGCAAACCATTTGTCAGCAGCAATATGAAGAGGAAACATAAAAAGGGAGGAATCAAAGAGAAAAGCAAAGCAGCCAATCTCTCTGATGTAAAAGATGAAACATAGAAAATATAGAGGCTTACTCACAATGAAAATACCGAAGTTAGAAAGACTAGGAGAAAAACGAATACATATTTAGGGACCCTGAGATCAAATGGACCAATCAAAGCACACGGAAAGTGGGGAGAATGCTGGATCTGTATCCAGGATATCTGGGTTTGAATCCTGCCTCCATTCTGTGTGGCCTTAGGCATGGCACTTAACCTCATCTCTAAGCCTCGGTTTCCTCATCTGTAAAATGAAAGGGTTGAACTTGATAACGGTTACAATTGAACTCTCAAACATTGATCCTTTGATGCACATTGCAAGACTCTCAGTTATAATTCTTTAAGCGATATCAATAATGAAGGAAAAGTTCAAAAGAAATAGGGACTATCGAGGATTGGAGACCCGCTATGTCATTTAAGAACAAAACAAAGACTGTGAGAAACATCTCTCATCTCAGTTCCCTTGTTTGGTATTGAATATCTTAGCTATTTTTATGAGGCTTTTCTGGACAACAACATTTTAAAAGAAGTTGTTGACAGCAATTCAGATTTAATTACAAAGAAACTAATTAGAACCAAGTTGTTTCTATTGCCAATTATTAGAGACAAGTTACTGAATGATTGCATTTGAGGAAATGACATCATAGTAAAGATTTATCTTTGTGGTTTTCCTCTGTGAATGAAAAGGAAGTTCTTTTTATCCGTAGATGATAGAGTGCCTGTTTTCTAGTTTTCTTCATGTTGATAGTGTTAGAGACATACATTACATCACTACAGACGAAGTTATGTTTTGCATTGATAGTAAAACCTTCTTATACTGTTTTCCTATTTGGCTCAGAGAAAGAAATAAAGTGCAAACTACATCAAGCATAAGATAAACAGTTATTAGTGGGAAACTAATTTTAATTCCTTTCAGTCTAGCTTCTGACCTCTTCATTCACCTGAAAGTACTTTCTCCAAAGATACTAATGATCCATTAATTGCCAAGTCTAATGTCCTTTCCTCAATGGTCACCCTTTATGCCCTCTATGTGGCATTTGACACAGTGGCACCTCTCCTTTTGTACTCTCTTCTCCCTGAGGTTTTGTGACACTATTCTCTCTTGTTCCTCTTCCTACCTGTGTGTTTCTGCTCCTTCTCAGTCTTCTTTGGTAGGTCTGTATCCATGTCATGCCCACCAACTGTAGGCATCCCCAAGGCTCTGCCCTGGACCTTCTTATTTCTCTACATTCTCTCACCTCAGCTCCCATGGCTTCAGTTATCATCTCTATGTATGTGAATCCCAGATCTATATATCCAGCCCTAGTATCTCTTATGAGTTGGAGTTCCATATCGCCAGCTACCTATTAGATATTTTGAATTGGATATCCTGTGTTCATCACATATTCAACATCCAAAACAGAATTCATTTTCTTTCCTTTTTCAAAACTAGTGCTGCTCTAAATTTCTTTTTAGCACAATTCTCCTAGGTTTTCACCCTCAACTTCATCCTCTACTCTTCAGTCTTACCCCTCCCCACGTATCAAATCATTTGCCTCATCTTGCCATTTCTTTCTCCACAATTGCTTGCATGATATATCCCCTTCTTAATCACAAAATCATCCCTGGTTTGGAAGATTTAGTCTTCATCACTTCTCACCCAAACTGATGTGAGAGTCTTCCATCTGGTCTCCTTTCTCCTAGTCTTTCCCTACTCCATTTTTTTTCTCCAGACAGTCACCAAATCTGGGTTTTCTTAAACCCAGTTCTAAGTAACCTCACTTTCTCATACCACTTCAGTGACTGTACCCCTAGGTAACAGCTCCTAGCAACCTGGCCTTGACTTATTTTTCTAATCTTATTTAACATCCTCCCCTCTATGCTCTAGCTATATTAGTCTTCTTGCTAGTCCTCACCTTAGTTCATTTCTCATTTCTGTTTCTTTGGACTGGCTGTACCTCATGCTTGGAATGTACTCTCTCCTTGTGTCCACTTCCTGGAAACTTTGGTTTTCTTTAAAACTCAGGTCAAGTATCACCTTCTTCATGAGACCATTCCTGATCCCCCAGCTGCTAAGACTTTCTTTTTCTAGGTTTCCTTGTGTATGCTTTGTATGTATTTTCTACATACCTGTATTGATGCTTATTGTCTTTTCTGTTGGTTCTTGTCCTAAAGGACAATTCTAAGTTTCCTTTTTGTCTTTGAAGCCTTACTACCCAGAACAGTACTTGATGCATAGCAGATGCTTAATAAATGTTGGTTGATTGAAGGATTCATTATTTTCTGGTGGAAGAAAGTCCTTTGAATCATGTACTTTTTTATGTTAAAAGTCTGATCATGATTACCTCAAGTTGTCCTTATTCCTTTCTTCTAACCCTTTCTCCTCTAATTTTCTGTCCACTCCCAACCCCCATCCTTCCCTTGTACTTCAGCTCAAATAGTGAAATAGGACTCAATAAACTTTTACTTATTTGCTTCATTATGGTATTGATTAGTGTATTTGGAGGGAAAGATGGCCTAGATAGAGTGCTTACTTGGAGCCAAAAGACTTGGATTCCAATATTGCCGCATCTTTTGCTTACTGTGTAACTATGGTCAGACCACTTAACTCCTCTGACCTTCAGAGAACTCTTTAAGACTTAACTAAGTCACAGAAAAATTGTAGCTTATTGGAGGAAATCCCAAACCCTTGATATAGTTATATGTTTAGAGAACACTTTCTGCTAAAATGATTTTCTCCTTTAATAACATACCCTATTAACTTACTTTTTTAACATTCCTCCCTAGTATGCAATAATTTAAATCACAAATTGAACACTGTTCTAATTTTAACTGCTCAGATAGTTAGAATTATGGGAATCCTGTATGCTCTTACATAATTGCTTAACTCAAGTTTTTTGGGGAAAAATTGCCAGAATTGTGGCTTGTTTCAACGTGGAATCATCATAGAACTGCAAGGACCCTTAGAGACCATGATTTTAACCAGACTATTTTAAAACAATTTGTTTTTAATAGCTCAGATACAAACAGCAGATTTGATCATATGGACTCCATAGCATTGTCAAACAGTGGTGCTATAGTCATTGGTTATTAGATACCATGGGAAAATACAGTTGAGCCATGCTTTTTTCTAGAAAAATATTTAATGAACAATTGAGGAAAATATAAGGGATAAACTTTCAATAGGACTGAATAAAATCAAACAATAATGACTATAAGATATGGGAGTTTACCATGACAAAAAATTCTTATTTATGCTTTTACATTAATTTATTCATTCAACAAACCTTCAAGTGAGAATAAAAATGAAAAAAGGAAACAGTTTGTGCTTTAAAGGGAATGAAACATGTATGCAGAAAAATAAATAAAAAATATGTACAAATTGAATAGAAAATAATATTGGGGGATGGCAGGGTATTTGTAACTTGGGGCATTAGGGAGGGCCTTGTATAAGAGGTGCCACTGTTTAACAACAGTGTTGCTAGCAGCTGCTGTGGAGGTGTAAGGCCAATAACAACAGCACACAAGAGGGCTGCTAGCACAGGTTCTTTGATCTGCTTTTCTAAGGAAAGCAGTTTTAAGGGGTTTCCAATCTCACTGTAATTAAACATACATATATGATTCACTTAGTTCAGGGGAAAAAGTCATCACCCTGAACTTCAGAGAAAACACAAACAGAAATTATAAGCAGAATTTATATAAACAGAGCAAATAACACAGATCAGCAGACAGGGCTTCTGTCTGTCCACAGCAATACATAAATATGTATTGAGATAGAGAGAAGCACCAACATCTGGTTTTTCAAAGCTGGGGTGGGGGTGGGGGTGGCTCCTTAACAGCTACCCAGAGTCTTGTCTGGCCAAATCACATGAACATTCTTCCAGTGAGTGAGCCCCCAAGCAAAATGCTAACCTCAGAGTGTGTGTGTATATATATATGTTTCTTTAGGATCAGAGGGTATCACAACCATGTGACTCAAACTCATGTGACTTAGGCTTTCTTGTGACTTCAATGAAAGGCACTTGATTGCCTTAGTGCTGAGAAGCACTCCAAAACAAAAAACAGCAAAAAGATCCACTTTGCTTGCTGTTACACACTGGAGCTGAGACTTGAGGGAAGAAGGGATTCTACCGGACAGCTAAGTGGTGCAGTAGATAGAGTGTTGGGTGTGGAGTCAGGAAGACCCGAGTTCATATCTAACCTCAGACATCTACCAACTGTGTGACCCTGGGCAAGCAATTTAACCCTGTTTGCCTCAGTTTCCTCTTCTGTAAAATGAGCTGGAGAAGGAAATGGCAAATCACTCTAATATCTTTGCCAAGAAAACCCCAAATGCGGTCACAAAGAGTTCGACACGACTGAAATGACTGAACAACAAGGGATTCTACTAGGTAAAAGTAAAGAGAGAGCATATTAAAGGAATTGGGAATGGGGATGCAGGGAGAAAAGAAGGTACAGAAATGGGAGGTGGAACTAGTGATCACCTAAAATGATTAGTTGTTATCCTTCGTCCTCGAAGAGAACGAAAATGACATCACTATGCTAGAGTCAAGATTTAGTGTGTCCCACTGTGGTTGATCATGCCAATATGAGCTCGGAACACTCCATCACAGGGTGGGCACAAATAGTCCATGTGAACATTTGGGGTGGATACTCCAAACTTGTGCATCCTGCATTTCCTTTGAGCAATTTCAATTCTGCATTGCTCATAGAGCACAGCACCTTCTCTGATGTAGGCTATAAAATGATCACCTGAAATCTCATCACCATGAAGATTGACTCAGCTTTTGATACTCAACACCTTAGGTTCCTCAGTTTTCCCTCTCTTCTGATTGGAAGGCTGGAGGTCAGAGGAACAAACTTCTCCCAAAGCTTTCCTTTATAGAGGGCTCAGAACTTTCCGGGTAACTCCATCAATGCCTCTGCTTGGTTTCTACTCCATGAACATCATGTCCCTCCACCTGAACAGTGGCATACACACCTTGGCCCCCCTTCTTGCTTTATGGCCACCTTTTGTGCATTATCTTCTCCCATTAGACTGTAAGCTCCTTGAGGGTAAGATATGTCTTTATTTTTCTCCCCCCCAGCAGTCAGATAGTAAACTTCCTGGAACTCAGAGGTACTTTATTAATGTTTATTGAATTAAATCATATTAATGAATCAATCAACAAGCATTTATTAAGAGCCTGCTACATGCCAAGCACTGTTTAAGGTACTAGGGATACAGAAGACCAAAGTAAGACAGTCCCTGCCTTCAAGAATCTTGTATTATGCTGGGGAAAATAACTTATAAACAGATAAGTAAATGCAAGATATACACCATATTAATGCAAACTAATTTGAGGGTCAGGGCTTTAGCACCTGAGGGAATCAGGAAAAGCCTCTTTAAGGAGGTAGAAATAACTGAGACTTAAATAGAGTTCAAAGAAAGAGGGGTGAGGGGGGAAGAGAATTCTAGGCATGGAACATAGAAGTTGTGGAGAGATTGTGTAAAGGGAACAAGAAACAAATAGGCCAGTTTTCTGGAATTAGAATGTGCAAAGAGAAGTAATGTGTAATCATCTCTGACAGATAGTTTGGAGCCAGATTGTGAAGTGTTTCAAATGACAAATGAACTAGACTGGATTTTATCCTAGAGGCATTAGAGAGTCAATGGAGCTTCTGAAGATAAGGAGTGACATTGAATCTCATCTGTAGGGATGAGCGAGAAGGACAGTTTGGTGGTTCAGTAGATATAGTGCTGAGCCTGGAGTCAGGAATACCTGAGTTCAAATGTGACTTCAGACACTTATTAGCTTTGTGACCCTGGGCAAGTCACTTAACTGTTTGCCTCAGTTTTTTCATCTGTAAAAGGACCTGGAGAAGGAAATGACAAACCACTCCAGGATGTTTGCCAAGAAAACCCCAAATGGGTTCACAAAGAGTCAGACATAAGTGAGCAACAACATTGTTTTTAAAGCACAGTAAACATTTTCCCCTGGAAGTTATGTGAACTTGCTCATATCCTTTGTCATGTGACATCATGAGCCATTTTAGCTCGATTCTCTCTTAAAAAATGAAAGGTAGAAAATACTAAAATTTGGTTTTATAAACTTTTTCAATTCATTCTGTGTTGAAGCAGCCATGCATAGCTTGGATTTGAGGTAGTGTTGCCTTATACTTGGAAATGTGTTAAACTGTATGACTTGAGGTTCATTATTAAGAGTGAACTAAAATTAGAAATCAGAAGCAACTGCATGGTTAAGATCATGCAGTGAGGTACCTACGACAGAAGAAGTAGCGTGATACAGGTGGAAAGAATTAGAGATTTAGAATCAAAGAAACCTGGATTCAGATGCTGCCTCTGCCTCTTACTTGATGTGTCCTTGGCGAGTCATCCGTAAAATGAGAAAGTCAAATTAGAAGCCCTTTAAAAATCTCTTCTAGTTCAAAATCTATAAGCTTATGACCTAAATTGTAAAATTTTAAAGTTATTTTTAATCTGGAATGACTTACAGGAACTGATGCAAAGTTAAATGAGTAGAACTAGTAGGACATTGTACACAGTAAAGGCAATATTACACGATGATCAGCTGTGAATGATTCAGTTATTCTCAGGAATACAATGATCCAGGACAGTTTTGAAGGACTCAGGATGAAAAGTGTTATCCACCCCCAGAGAAAAAACTGATGGAATCCGAATACAGATCAAAGCATACTTTTTTTTAACTTTATTTTTCTTGGGATTTTTTTTTGATCTATGTTTCTTTTTACAACATAACTAACATGGAAATAATTTTTGCATGACTACACATGTATAACCTATATCATTTCTCTCTTGCCTTCTCAATAAGGGTGGAGGAAGGGAGAGAATTTGGAACTCACAATTTTAGAAATGAATGTTAGAAATTGTTTTTACATGTAATTGAAAAAAATTAAAATATGAAATGAAAAAAAGTTATTTTTAAAATCTTCATTTAAAACTCTTTTGATGGAAGTGAAAAGTGAGGATTATTACTTTAAACAGTGTTTGGGAAAACACTACCAAACAGTACTTGGCAGGAAAGCAAATTATCCTTTCAGAACAAGGGCAAAATACTAAGCATTTGCCTATGAGGAGTGGAAGTCAGTGGAGGGTGATGTCTCCCCCAATCCAGAGGATATCTCATATAAATTGATTCCTAATTACATTTTATTATGGTTGATGCAAATAAAAACTCTGCTTAAGAGTTCAAGAAGGTCATTTTGGCCTGGGACAATGCAGATTTGTAGGTGTCAGGATAGAAATGGAGTAACAACACTTCCTGTACGTAGTTAGTTTATAAAAATATCCTCTTTGAAAGCAAATTTTCAAGCCTAGAAAAATCAGAGCTTCTGAACTATTTCTAGGCTTTCTTCATTCAGCCAAAGAACTTGGTTTTAACACAATACACAAGCTTATCTTTTCACTCAAAAACAAACAAAAAAAAAGTTGTATCTTTTCTGAGGAATGCAGGCATTAGTCATAGGCCCTACCCTTCCCTCCCCCACTAGAAAATCCTTCCTATGTCTGTAGTGCTTCCTCAGTGATGTATGGAAGGGAAGTGATGCAGCATCTCTGCAATGTTGGCAGCTATAATTAGGTGATCTTTTTTAGAAAGCACTCAGGAATCCCACAGTGCTGTGTGCTTACAAAGGTGCCACTATGCTATCGACCAGAGCTTTGCTGTCAAATTGTAAGCTACTTATTTGGGAATGTGATAAAAGCTTGAAATTTGGCTCTTAGATTTCTGAAGCAACCCTTGAGATTCCTTTTAATGCCTTCTTCATTCTGACCATTTAGAGATCCTAGAACACTGGCATTCTGTTTATAGACACAAGATGAGTTGACCCTTTTTGTTAGGAGCTCTTAATTTCTCTGCAACAATTTATTCAGTGAGTTCTCTGTGAATCGAATTCCATGAAGTTCCTCAATTGCAAGGCCAACCACGTCAGCCCTCACTAAATAAACTCAGTGGCTTCTGATCGCCCCTAGGATCAGACAGCACACATTTATTAAGTGCTCGCTGTGTCACATGCTGTACCAAGTCTGGGAATACAAAGATCTAATTTAAATTCCTCTGGCTTTTAAAGACTTTTACAGCCAGACCGGAACCTGTCTTTCCAGCCTTATACATTACTCCCTTCCCCACACTGTATAGTGTAGACAAACTGGCCTCCTTTGGTTTCTCATGCATAACACTCCATCTGCGATCTCTGTACTGACACACCAGCTCTCTCTCATGCCTGGGATGACCAACCTCTTCTCTACCTCTTAAAATCCTGTGTATCCTTCAAAGTTCTGTTTAAGCACCACCTTCTACATGATTCCTCTTCTGATCCTACCCCTGAAAAAAGTCACCTTGTACTTATTTTGCATATGGTGGTGCTTATCATATGCTTGTAAATTGTTTGATCTAGAGAGAGACAATTTTTACTGTTCCATATAGGCATAAAAACTGAATTAATTGATGTCATATTCCATATTCACTATCCAGAATATATAAATGTACATAGATAATAATTGAAGAGTTTCTGAATATGTGAAAAAGAATCTGTGATCATTGTGGGAAATTCCTGGTGTGGGAAATCCCTCTATCAACAGGTATTTCAACCTAGCCATAACTTAGCAGATAAGTCCTAAGAAGCTGCTTTGAGTACCTAGAGATTAAGTCTAAGGTCACCAACTAAGAAGTGTCAGAGTCAGGCCTTGAATCCAGATTTTTTTTTCCTGATTCTAAGCACTTTATCTACTGTATCATGAAAAACTCTGCTGATATATTGCTTTCACCATTTTACTTTTTTTCCTTCTCAATTTTTCCATTATAAGTTGCCCTCAGACTTCTCTCTATAGCTCCTACCTGGAAGCTTTTCTTGAAATTTCTAGAAAGTAATCAGAAAATTGAGGCTGTGTCCTAAATAATCATGTAGGGAGGATCAGAGAGGTAGTGAGACCCAGGAGGGCAGTGTTGGTGGGGAAGTGGCAGGAAGAGTTCCATTTTCAGTCATGCCAGTGGCTGCCAGTGTTAGGGATGCCTTTGAGCTTGTTGGTTGGTAGTTTACACCACTCTGGGCTCCTGTGGAAAGCTAACTATGCACATTCATTTGATCAACAGACATACTAGTTGCTATTATGTTCAAGACAGTGTCCTAGGTAAGGGAGACAGGGATACAAAAATGACATAGTCCCTGACCTTGAGAAATTTACAATCCAGTAGGGGATGTAAAACTTGGACAATAGAAGAGAACAGGATAAGTACAAAACAGAAAGACTAAGTATTGTGAGAGTGAAGAAGAAATAGTTGTTACTTCCTCCTGGGATAAATCAAAGAAAGCCTTGTGGATAGGAAGGCAGTGGTAAGCTGGATAGAGTTTCAGTAGACAGAGATGGAATAGAGAAGGGCATTTTAGTGCCATTCACCTCAGACTCACACTTGTAGAATGGGTATAGTTTTGGTAAACCACATAGTGGTTGGTACTTGTTGAATATTTTATGGTGCTGACCCAACCGTTCTCAATTTGGTTATTTTGGAGGAGCGTTCCCTATGAGGTGTTTCTGGGCATTGTATAAACAACTCAGAATCAAGAAATCAAGAACCCAGCAGATGAACATAGCTGGAAGGGCCAGAGTTAGGGGGCAGGGGAGGTGGGGAGGGAGAGAATTATCCAAAGCAAGGTTGAAACCATGAGGTACAATAAAGTTCTGAGTGGAGTTCTGGAGTTCAGCCTGTAGTAGTCCAGTGCCAAGCAGGTATTAGGGCGTAGAGCTGGACAAAAAGTGGTCTCGAGTTGCCATATTTATTTATTTTCTGTGGCCTTATGTATATTTTATGACCAATCATATACAGTTGGCTCAGCTCTCCATTTCCTTCTGAGCCTGGAGAGTGTCCACCGCCATCACCTTCATTATTTTTCATAGAAATGGATGAGCTCCTGTGGACAATGTGGGTCTTGGAGAAGAACATGAATAAAAGCTTAGAGGTGAGAAAGCAATGGCTATGCTTGGGTAATGATGAATAGTCATCTTTCCAATCCTCTGATTTTACAAATGAAGAATCGGAGTCTCAGAGAAGTGATGAACACATCCGTGGTAACACAGGAAGCAGCAGTGCTGGGATTAGAATCCAAGTCCTTTGACTAAAACCAATGTTCTGTCCACTGCGTGGCTATAGGATTAATGTGTTTCAAGGGAATGATTATGATTTGATGGCAGCTCCTCATTAGTTCCATAACTTAAGGCAGAGGTAGGATGTGAATACTGTTAACATTAAAATTGTTTGAGAAGCATAAATTGATTGGAGGTTATTTGTTTGCAGATTAGACAATATCTCTGTATTCTATCAGAGATTTAAATGCTTTCACTATTCTAAGGCTTTTACTGTGTTTATCATAAAAAAGTATTTAAAGACATTTGGAAGTCATTGTTTTAAGAATAGAAGGGAGGGTATGATGTAAACAACTGGTATTTGCAGAGTTGGTGGATTGCACAAAGAGGTAGGATTTTAGCTGATAGCTTTGAAGTTTGGGGAGGGTGAGGAACCAAGCATTTATTAAGCACCTGCTATATGCCAGCCTCTGTCCTAAGCACTTCACAAATATTATCTCATTGGCTTCTGTGATCAAATATAATATACTTATCTCATTGTATCCTAACAACTACTCTGTTGGAAAGATACCATAGGTGTTTACTAATCCCCTTTTTACAGAGGAGGAAACTGAGATTCTCGTGAAGTAATTTACCCGTGTCACACAGCTGGAGTTAGAGCTGTAAGATTAAAACTCAGCCTTATTGCCTTTAACTCTATCATGATACTGTAAAGCAGCTTACCCTCTCTACCCTCAAGGGATTTGCCATATAGTTAAAGGAAAATTAGTTTCCTCTTTTTATCCCTAAAATGATGGAGCTTGGATTAGCTAACTCACATTTATGTAGAACTTTAGAGAGGCAGTGTTGTACGTTAGAGCACCAGATTTGGAGTCAGAAATGTCTGGGTTTAAGCCTGCCTCTGCCACACAGAATTTTCTGACAACGGACAAGTCACTTTTCTTGGTGCCCCCACGGGATTCTCTAAGTTATAGAGAAGTTGCTGATTTGCATTGGTGGAGAGATCTTTCACACTGGGAGTTCCTACACTGGTGAAGACGCAGGTATGGGCTATACCTTCCTTCAAAAAAAAAATATTAACACTTAAAGGTTTAAAAAGCACTTTGCTCATAACAACCCTGTAGTAGTATGAATATCCCCAATTTAGGAAACTGAGGTTCAACAGAGATAAAATGACTGTGTCATGGTCACACAGCAACTGTTGGACCTGAGATTTAAAAACAAGGCTCTTGGCTCCAAGTTTAGCACCTTCCAGTATACCCCTGCTTCTGTTAAGTAGCATCTAAGGTCTCTTCCTGGGCTAAGTTGCATAATTCTAACTCGTAACACCTACATGTCAAACAATTAAACAATACCAGAGAGATAACAGTTCATTGTTGCAATATAAAGGATTGTTATAAGACAATGCAACATTAATGGCCAAATGTAAGAAACCATGTTAATAAACAAATCATACTGACAACTTATGAGATTTTCTAGGCCTTACAAGCATAGCCAAGTGCAAACAAATTGTGTTAGTCTGATGAACCAACCAGTTTTTGTTTTGGGTTTGAATTACTAGATACCAGAAATGATCACACAGGAGAGATTTACAAGTTATTTATTGGAGTTTAGATAGGACTATGTGGAAAGTAGCAACTTCATGTTACAATTATGCTAGCTCTGAGGTAGCGAACCCTGTTCAACATAGCTAAGAAAGCCCAAGTTTTCTGGCTTTCTGAGGCCGTCTTAATTTCAATTATGTGTGGCAACATGGAGGACATTGCCCAAAACTCTGAGCCTGCCCACTCCTCTTTGTTGCGCTCCTGCCTTTCAGCATCACCAGAGGAAGAAGTCTCATCTAATCAAAATATGTATTGTATTGAGGTTGGAGCAATCTCCAAGGTGCCCATATGCCGACTTCATATGAAGCCTTGGTCTAACATGTGCAACTGTCCCTAGGCTGGTGAGGAGAGGTATGTTCCTTCCCTTCATTGTTCTGGGAAACCAGAAGATTACATAAATCAACAAACTTTGCTATCACTAATTAACAGGATATGTGTTCTATCTAAGAAAAAGTTCTGTATCTCACACCATCCATCATTCCAAACAGGAATGGGCCAGACATGGGTACAATAAATCTGATCCCAGCCTGAGTGTGTAATTTATCTCTCCTGAGATAGCCTTCTGCAGAACATCCCTTTCAATTTTTTTTTCATATTTTATTTATTGAATATGTTTTATGAATGCTTTAAAAAATCAGTTGTTTCCTCAGGATCTCTCCTCCACTCCTCAATAGAATCATCCCCTGTAACAAAGAAATAGAGTTAAAACAAATGAACTTATTGGCCATGTCTGAAAATTTGTCTGTGCAGAATATCTTTAGATCAGAGGCAGTAGCCTTAGGCGGATGGTGTAGGAGCTTTGTCAGGAGGTAGAGCTAAACAGAGTTTAAGGCATGAGTCTGTAATTACTCTACAGTAAGTCAGTGGAGTCAGTTACTGCGGCTGTCCTCACACACATCTGAGATCTTTTCCCTAAGCACTTTATCATCACTTTGGAGAAGCAGAAGCAAAACTAATGTCTGGTTTGATTCCACTCTAATTATTCCCAAGCTCTTTCTTTCTAGCAACAGGTATTTGTGCATTTATGGATGGATTATCTTCACTAACATTAAAGCAATTGTTATCCTATTGTATAAATGAAGTTATAAATATTTGACCAGTGAATTCAGTGCTTTGTCACTATTTTATAACTAATTACAGTTACTAAATAGTAGATACGATGACAAAATTTATCCATTTTAGACAGGATATAAGAAATTTTGATCATGAAAAACTTGGTTTTTAAATGAAATGGTCCATGCATACTATACCTTGGATTTATTTATAGTTGTATTCATTCTATTTCTCAAGAAGATGAAAGTTTTGTCCAAACATAATATTATTGTAACTGTACCAACTTCTTTATAGGTTAATGCAGGTGATATTCCCTTTTTATAGAAGGAAAAATTGAGGCATAAATCAGTTGTAAACTCCTAAGGGTCAGACTTTGTATGAGTTGACAGATTATGCCATCCAATTTATTCTTAGCTATTACTATTTGTTGCTTAGTAGAAGTTGTCCTGCATTGGTGGAGGGTGTTTTCCTCATCTGGGAATTCCTTTTACAAATGAAATGTCAATTCTAGGCTCCATCCCTATTAAGGTTCCTGCTGTGAAAGTGATAATAGTAAGATTAGTTTTTATTCATTGAACTTATTAGCTAATTACATTAAAATGAAAGCTCTTAAAAGCAAGTGCCACCTTGCTTGCTTATAATTGTATCTTCAGTGCTTAGCATAGTGCCTGGGGAATATAGAAAGTGCTTAATAAATGCCCTATGATAGGGTATGTGTCTAGGCTAGTCCACAGAGCTAATTTTGCTTTTATTGCTATTGTTCATTTGACAATAACACCCTTTCCCCAAATTGTAGAGAATTTATAGTTTCATTGTTTATAAAGGCATTTTCCTTTATTAACTCCTTTTTAGGAAGGTCGGAGATAAACACATTCCAGCATGAAAAGTTTGTATCACAATTAATAGCTTATCACAGAAAATAATGCTCTTCAATTTCTTCTTATCTCCTTTCTGACCCATTTTTAAAAAGCTTACCCAGATGTCACCTTCAATGTGAAATCCTTCTCTGAAACAAATATTGGTAATCATCTTCCCCCTTAGACATCTTGTACTACTTTGTCCACTTCTCTAAATGACATTAATATTTTCAATTATATTTATCTATTTGTGTCATCCTCCTACGAAACTAAGTTCCAAGAAGATAGGGACTTGGTTATCTTACCTAGCCTAATTTTAGCATAGTTCTTTGAATGGATGGATGAATCCCAGTCAGTAAGACATATTAGGCTTGTAGCTTCCTTGAAATGACTCTATCTCTTAAGTATAAAACCATAGCCCAATTGACAAAGGCTAATAAATGTAATGATTAAAGTGCAACTCTGTGAGTCAGTAGCAATTGGGTCTGTGAACAGTCGTACAGATCCTTGAGTGATCAGGATGTTTTGTCTTCTTTTTAACCTTTTGATTGCCTCTCTCTTGAAACATAACCTTTAGTCACTTTCAGTAATTGTAGTGACTAAAGTTGTTCTCCTGAAACAGATGATGAAATTTTAGAAGCGGAACTTTACAGACACAATCAGATAGGGTCACAATATGGGCTAGTTTTGCTTTGTTATAGGGTAGGCTTCAAAGCTGGGTACAGGGGGAATATATCCAAAATAATTGATGTAAAAAAAAACCCAAAAGACATTAATAAAACCTTTGAATAAAAGAAATATTACCTTTTAGTGCCAAAGTTCATACTTGATTCTTTTTCTTCTAAACCCTTTTCTCCTTGCATACTGTAAAAATACTTGAAAATTAATTTATTGTGAATCACCTCTGAGGAAAAGGAACACACTAAACATTCTTACACCTATAAATAAAATTTTCTGAATAAATAAAGGAGTGGCAATTGAGTCTTAGAAAAATCATGATTCTCTGCTAAGATTAAGTAATAATATCTTAGATTAGAAATTCAGTTATAAGTCTTTCTTCAAGGAACTCAGTGTTTGTAAATGTTATCTAATGAAGCCTAGATGGATGGTGGCTTTGCTTTGGATAAAGAGTATTATTATCTCTTGCTTATAGAAGGAAAAAGGAAGGATGAGCAAAATCCCACTCCCATGAAATAATGAAGAGGAAGTTGTTAACAAAATGATATGTCCAAGGTCATGGTAGGGAAGAACCCAAATCTCCTGCCTTCTGATTTGTTAATATAGTATACGCAGAATGTATTTTCTCGCCATGTATTGAGAAATACTAATATGGTACACAGATTTCAGTGGTACATTATGACACTGTTGGCTGAAGCTTGGAAGAGTGAGGCCAGGGACTCTTTTATTAAAAATAATGAACTTCTTAGGGAAAAGATATCTCATTCCCTAAGACTTAATTTTTCTTTCAAAAGGTGCATAGTACCTACTGAGTAGAGGAGACCCCTACACTCTTTCCTGTTGCTGTATTAAGCTTGATGGCAGGGGCGGGTGGAAGAGGAAAGGATAGCTCCCTTGTGTTACATGTTGTGAAACTGAGCCTAATAGGTGGTGATTTATCTTTTCTGCCTTCTTTCCTTTCACCATTTCCTTTCAATTGCTCTTTTCCTCTTTTTCCCCTTTAAATTATATCTTTTTCATGCTTTTTAGGGACAGCTGTTTGGAGGGGTTGGTAGAATAAACATTTGAAAAATAGTTCTGTTCTGTTTCATCTTTTTCTCACACTTTTGAGAAATGGATTTAGGTTTAATTAAAATACATTTGTTAGGAATTTGTATATGAAGTTCAAATTAGGGTAATTTCATTTGGGTTCACTGAAGACAATCATGATGCACTTGGTTTGATAGAGGCACCAACATATCACACAAATACTGCATTGGCATTGTCATAGAAGCAAGGTGTTGGTATTTGGGGGAGGGGAGGAGAAGCAGTCTTGAATTATAGGTGCTGGAAGCAAAGGTTAACTGTAATATATGATCTCACCAGAGTTTCGCAGGATGAGAAATTGTTTTCTAGAATTACAAATGATATGTTTTAATAACTCAAATTTAAAGGGCTCATTGAAGTCTTTCATTGATAGTATAACTCATATTCTGATCAACAATACAAACTAGCATTTGTATGATGAGAAGTTTCTTCAGTTTTTATAAGACTGCATTAGCAATACATTTTTTGAACCTGGGATTTTTGATTCCAGAAGCAGTGCTCTTCCCTCTGTACCATAGCAATACATTTTTTAAAAATAGCTTAAGCTCCTGTTATGTGATAGGCACTGTTTTAGGTGCTGGGAAGACAAAAAAACAATATGAAAGAGTTTCTGTCCTCAAGGACTTTGCATTCCATTGGAGAAAACAACATCATGACTTAGTATACATGGTATATAAGAAGAAAGACTACCAAACAGAATATACTTTAAATCGGTGGTTTTCAAGTGTGGTCCAGGGACACATAGAAGTTCCTATGTTCCTTTCAGAAAAGGAGGTCAAAACTATTTTAATAATAATACTAAGATATTTCGGTTTCTAATACAGTAAATATCAAAGATGTCAGTGGGTGTGCTGGTAAATGTTTAACAACCATCTGTTGGTGGAGGGATGTGTGCATGACACACTTAAATTAGTCTGCATTGTTAACATTTTCTCCATCACTTTCTTAAGTCCAGACAGTCAACAACATAATGAATCAAGCTCTGATTTGTGATTTCTGAGGTATAAATGCTCACAGCAAAATTTTTTTAACAATTAGTTCCCACCGGTTGCTCCTTCACATCCCTGGATATTGATCCACATAAATAAAAGTTCTTTGGGGTCCTGATTTATTGTTAACAGTTTAATGGGGTCCTGAAGCCCAAAAGTTTGAGAACTGCTTCTTTAGAATATGGATTTTTATCTAAATCCAGAAACCTACTGTAATGACCACTAGTAATAGCATCCTCTTTGAATACAAAGAACAACGAGTTAGCATGAAGGGATCAGAGGATCTAGGGCCAGAAGGGACCTCAGTGTGCAACAGTGTGGTTTCTGTAATTGGAGAGTGAAATAGATAATCTCTCAGCAATACAACGGATAGAGTGCTGGACCTGGAGTCAGGAAGACTCATCTTCCTGAATTTCGGTCTGGCCTCAGACACTTACTAGCTGTGTGACCCTGGGCAAATCACTTAACCCTGTTTGCCTGAGTTTCATCATCTGTAAAATGAGCTAGAGAAGGAAATGGCAAACTACTCCAGGATCTTTGCCAAGAAAACTCCAAATGGGGGTCACAGAGAGTCAGAGTCAGACATGACTGAATGACAAAAGCAACAAGCAATCCAGGTGTTATTTATTAGCAATCAATGTAAAGAAGTGCTATTTCTGCCAACTGGGGAAAGTGGTATAGTAGAAAGAATACCCACCTATGAGATGAAAGGCCTGAATTTAAGTCCTGATTCTGAAATTCACTAGCTGAGTTAGGGAAAGTCACTTACTTCCTGTCTGCCTCATGTTTCTTTTGTCTATAAAATGTCTGTAAAGACAGTGCTCATAATGCTTACCTCACAAAGTTGTTTGGGGGTGGGGAGGGAAGTGCTTTGTAAACCTGAAGGCATTCTATGATACGAATTGCTAGTATCATTAATAATGAGGTAATGATAATTATTACCATTATTATTACCTCCTAGTTTCATAAAGACAATTTAACTGCATGCCTTCCAATTTTAAATACCATGCCATTCAAAAATATTTATTGAACAATGATGTCTGTGAGGCTCTTGGGATAGATGAAAAGGTGATTAAACATCATCCTTATCCTCAAAGAGTTTACAATTGTACTTTGAAGGCTACAAAAAATTAGAAATTGTAAATTTTGCTGTCTTCTAGGATTCTAGTTAATTTGCTTTTGTTTTTACACTAGCCATGGTTAGTCGCAAACTTTAGAAGCCACCTTCCAACTTTTTAGGGTTATAGTGGAGTAATTTTGTTATAAGGCTTAGTTTGTGATATTTTAATAGCTGCATAATTAAAAACTTTAATTTTTTTCACTTTGCATTTATTTAAGGTCTCATTAAAAAAGAACATTTAATAATAAACTTTGCAGTGGCGTCTACCTTTTCTGGAAATGGTACAAAGAGTAAATTAATGTTCCATTTATCCAGTTTCCATACACAGAATTTCTGTTATGCCCTGTCCTATCAATGGGAGAGCTCTACTTGGAAGACATACATATATATCCACTGAGATTAGGATCAAACCAGGAGGGGACATGAAATCACAGGAATAAACTCCATCTTAAAATTGCCTGAAGGGTTATAAAACAAAACTCTGCTTTCAACTATACTTGGTTCCTGTGGTCACTTGTCTCATTCATTTATTTCTTACTTGTTATTCTTGACTTTATGGGAATTTTGCAATATTCTTCTTTGAAGTCTTCTGTCAAATGCCAAAGAAGCATTTTCATTTGTATTATTCGACGTAGATCCTTCCTGGCAGTTTCCAGAAATCAACATTCTTATATCACAGTAAGCTTCCAGGTCACAAACCATCTAGAATGCTTTAGCATAAGGACCCCAGCTTGTTAATAAGTCCTCTGTTTTCAGCTGTGCCTGATTTCTGGGAAACCGCTAGCCTCCTGGTAGGAGGTAAGTGTCAGCTTCCTGCCTTCCCAGCACTCCTCGGATTTTATTTATTGTAGCCTGAGATCCATTTCCAGGCTATTAATAAACTAAAATCCACTTTTTCTTGATCACTGACACTTTAATAAACTACGGACTAAGGATTAGCATCACTGTTGATTATTTTAGATGGAGAAATTATTAGGATGCTCATTGTATGCACTTTTGAATGATTTGTGTATAACTGATAAAACTCAAAGAAAAATAGAAACAAACTAGTTCAGTCCTTCATTGAAGCCATGATTTCTTTGGTATGGTTACTCCTTACACCTGTGTAGGTGACCAACAATACCCACACTTTTTATGGGCAATCCCCATCCATGTCTCTGAAAATTCTCCAGAGTGAACTCACCCAGCATGCTGAGGAACTTCCCCCCTGGTTCTTTGCATATTTTTTGAAATACTACAGTAATCAGATGATAAGTGATTTCTCACTACATCATTGGCCATCTTCCTTTTCAGATCACACATTTGCATGACATCATTGGTAATAGTCTGTCATTGTTTCCTTAGACCAGCCATATGTTTTCAGTTGCCTATTGTGTCACTTAAAACTGTAGTTGGTGATATTCTGTGATTTGCAGCCATTTCATATTCTCTTCAAGATAAAGGAGATATCATAAAGATATTATAAAAGCAGGCACATAGGTCAGTGAGCAGCTTGGAATCAATGTAGGGGCTACAAAGTTTCCTACAGTCAAACTCCCCTCATTCCCTCTTCCCACTGTATTCTGGGCTAAGCTCAGGGTCCTATCTTCAGTGCCGGCGGGGCGGGGAGGATGGGAAGGAGAGGAGGAGGAAGAAGAGGAGGAAGAGAGAAAGAGAGAGGAAAGGAAGAGGAGAGAGACAGAGAGAAGAAAGTGGAGAGGGGGTGAGGAGGAAAAGAAAGAAGAAAGGAGGAAGGAAGAACAGATACGCCTATATACTAATGGACTAACATTTATGTTGAATGACAGAGTTAGAATTCAAACAGACCTTGATGGTCTAGAAGGCTGGGCTCAGTCAATGAGAAATTTAATAAGAATGCATGTAAAATCCTGTTGTTCAGTCATGTTCAACTCTTTATGGCCCCATTTGGGGTTTTCTTGACAAAGATATGAGAGTGATTTGCCATTTTCTTCTCCAGCTTATTTTACAGGTGAACAAACTGAGGTAAACAGGGTTAAGTGACTTGCCTAGTGTCACCTAGTTAGTAAGTATCCGAGGAGAGATTTGAACTCAGGTCTGGCTGTTCTATCCATTATGCCACCTGTCCTAAAGTGATGACTGCTTGTCTGGCATGTAGTAGAAGGGATTCTTATTCAGGTATGGCTTGGACTATGTTACTTATGATGCCCTTTCCAACTCTGAGAGTTAGTAAAATCTATAAATAGATTGATCATCAATCCATTTGCCATAAGCTGGGAAATGTTTGTTCTTTACCACCTTTGTTTCTCTGTTGTAGTTGGCTAGGCCATTCTCTTTCAAGTGATCATGGATCCCATCAAGGAATGATTTTAGTATTCCTGGTGATCCATTCAAAATTACCATGATGCCAATCACAAATAAAGACCTGTAACCGTTAGGGTGCGGAGAGGGGAAAGTAATAAGCATTTACATTGCACCTACTATGCACTGCGCTAAGCACTTTATAAATATTATCTCATTTGATCTTCACGATAGCCCTGCCAGGTAGGTGCTACTAATATACTCATTTTACTGTTGAGGAAACTGAGACAAAGGTTAAGTGACTTCACCATCTGTAGGATATCTCCTTTCTCTTTAGATTTTGCTAAGGATACTCTCTGTGACACTGATAAACATCTTTGAATTACATCTAGATATACATATATTTGTATACACGTGTGTGTGTATGTATCTCTCTATATATGTGTGTATATATATGTGTATGTGTATATGTATACATATATGTGTGTGTGTGTGTGTATATATATATATATATATATATATATTTGTTCTTGATATTTATGTGCAGAAGACAGTCAAATCCACCTCCTTGGTTTCATCTCCCATAGAATGTTTTTTCAATTAATCAATAATTAACCAGCACCTGAATAGTGCTTGCTTGGTGTTAGGGCTAAATCTACAAGGATAAATATGAAAAAGCCCCTTTACTTAAGGTGCTTGCATTAGAGTTAGAAGATAATTAGAGATCATCTAGTGACTAGGTGTGACTCTAATTCAAAATTAGAAGCCATCTTTGCCTCCTCATTCTCCCTCATTCAGTTGGCAAGTCTTATCAGTTCTTTCTCTATATTGTCTCTTGAGTTCATCCTCCTTGCTCCACTCAGGTGGTGACCACCCTAGATTCTAGATTCTAGTTTAATAAACTCTTTCATTTTATAGCTGGGGAAATTGAGATATAAAAAAGTGAGGGACAGGGTGAAGACCAAACCCATGTTCTTGGATTCTGAATCCAAAATTCTTTCCACTCCAAAAGCACATCATCTAAGTCTTCACATTTCTTTATTCAATCAAATAGAGCTTTCTTTGAGTAATTAACAAACAACAAACATATCAGAGGCTCATGTTCTCTAGGCCTCTCAGTAAATTATGTTTACATGAAGATGTGATCTACTATAGAAAATGGTCCATTAAATATTACCTCTTTCCTTTTCATATATTCATCAAGAAATGAGAAAGCAAAAACATGGATTGGGAATTACTTATACTTTTTTGTTTATATTATTTTTGTGATTACTATCTGTGTTTTTTTTTTGGAGTTTTTCTGTCCTGTGATATATCATGAAGATAGATCTACAAGTGCATTCATAGCACATATTTCTTCTGTACGTAAATATTTGGTCAGTTATTCTATCTGGTCTGGAGGTAGTGGGTATAGATCAAATATGATGCTCACACTATCATCTCTGATGAAAATGGGTAAAGCATTGGAGTATTATTTTATCTTATTTCTATTTATTGTTGTCCTTTAGAGTCATTTACAGATATTTCATTATGGTCTGACTGGATCTTGTACCAAACTTTCAGAAGGCTTGTTTTCCCCTCAATTGCTTTTTGCTAATTTTGAATATTCCCTCTTTTTCCTTGATAATATTTTGCATATGAGCTTTTACTCTAAATTGATGGTTCTTTTGCTGCCACATCTCTCCTCTTGTCAAGGGAGCGCTTACTTCCCAATATTGTGTCTATATTCTTTTGGTCTCTTTTTGGTGGTTATATTGAATCAGTTAAACTTCTAAAAATAGTAATATTGTCAGTGTCTTGATTTTTGCCCATTTCCCATTTAAAAAAAAGTTAGCATCTTGTTTAGACAGATTGATTTGGGACTTCTTTAGTCACAGAAGTATCTTTTCATTTTTAACCTTTTAATTTGATCAATTAAGTAAAAACTTTTTTTTTTGCTTTTAAAATGATTTCATTGATTAGTAGGCATTTCCTATATGTTAAAAAAATGGTCAATTTCAATTTCTTAAAATGGTATTTAGTCCTTAGATAGTTTCTGACTCTCTTCTTGAAGAGAAAGCATATGGGCATGTGACTTCTGAGTAGTCCACAAAGCATTTAGCCTCTCACTTTTCTTGATCCTGAATGAAAGCCATCAGAAATCAAGGTTTATGTTGATTTAGTTTGAAGTATAGTACCAAGACCTTCTTATAATCTTTCTGTTTCTTCATTTTTTGCAACAGATATTAGAACATATAGCTGTAATTGTCTTAAGGGTGGTATGCTTCTTTATGATCCTTTTGAGCCAGGCAGAGCTGATTTTAAGGACTGCCTTTGACATATACTGACTCCATGACCCTGGACAAGTCACTTTTAACCTCTCAGTGTTCTGGGCAACTCTCTAAGACTTTAAATTAAGGAGTATGTGTCAGTTTCCATTTTGGGAAGTTCCCTGTCAACATAAAATCATAGATCTAATCCAAAAACTATGGTAATAAAAGGAAAGGATGACCGGTTGTCCCATGAAGTTAATTTTTGTTTGGTTGTTTCATTGAGCTTAGTAAGAAATCAACTCTGCCAACTACTTTGTTTCTCAGAGAAAAACCTGGGAACCATCCTTCCTTTTACTTCTAATTTCTTAATGTCTTCTGTTTTGATTTATAGGGAGAATGTCAATAAGATTTGGTTGAATTTCTCTATTTTGGTATCAACTGTCTAATATTAATATATAATTAATATACAATATGTAATATAACATTAATATAATATATTAACATATATGATTGATATAATAATTAGACAATTTTTGTAGATTGAGTACCAGCAATTTAATTAATGTTTGCAGATAATCTAAGAACTCTGTAATTCTTTGCAAACACTGTTCCCTTTCTACTCTCCCATCGTTTGTCCTTTATTTTGAGGAGGACCAGTCATGTCATGGGGTGACATTTTCACTAGAGGATGAATTGGATTTAAGTGAGGCAGAGTTGCAAAAAATTGTCACCCTCACTCTCTATCCCAGGGTCAACAAAGTCCAGTGATAAGACAAAAGTGAGGACAACTGGAGATGTCCCGGGATGCAATGGATTACCTTGGCATCTTCAATGCCTGACCAAGTTATGAGTACCCCAGAGCACCTGTGTCAGCTGTAGTCATGACCACTGGAATAAATTGTTCTCATCAGCCCATTCCTTGGCGGAGGTCTTCACATGTTTTGGGTAGACATATGCCCTAGGGTTGAGGCCTGTCAGCTACCCTCAGCCTAGTTTAGCGGGTCTGCTGAAAGGTTTACTGGGGTGTCGCTACACATGCTACTGCTACTTGGAGCCACAGTTCGAGTTGGATGAAGGTGGACACCAAAGGTGGATGAGCAACTCTGTCAGTAACACCTCACATCAGAAGTATTCGTTCTCCTGATCCCACTACTCTTCTATCATCTTTGTTAAAGTAGAGGGGAGTTCCAGAGGCCTGAATGTTGTTATCACTTTGAAAAATCCTCATGATGAAAGGTTTACCCGATGGTAGGAAGAGCCTCTTAATACTTGATTAAACTGATACTGGGAAAGCTGACACAGTCTAGCTCTCAAATCCTTTCCAGCTTGGTAGAAGTTACTGGAACTGTTGCAGTCTGGTTGGTTGTTTTCCTTTATTCTTGAAGAGGACCAAAATGACATCACTATGCTAGAGTCAAGTTTCAGTGTGTCTGACTGGCTGATCAGACCAATACGAGCTTGGAATGCTCTACCACAGGTGGGGCACAAATAGTCTGTGTGAACATTTGAAGTGGATACTCTAAATCTGTGCATCTGGCATTTCCTTTGAACTGTCTCAATTCTGCTTTGCTCATAGAACACAGCACCTTCTTTGATGTGGGCCTGCCATGCTGAGTGGTCCTGTGCCAGGGTCTCCCATGTCACACAATCAACTCCAAAGTTCTTTAGAGAGACCTTGGGAGTATCCCTGTATCACTTCTTCTGACCACCATGTGAATGCTTGCCCTGTGTGAGTTCTCCATAAAATAGTCTTTCTGACAAGTGTACATTTTTCATTCGAACAACATGGCCAGCCCATGAATTGTGCTCTCTGAAGCAGAGTTTAAATGCTTGGCAGTTTAGTTCGAGTAAGGACTTCAGTGTCTGGTATCTTATCCTGCCAGCTGATCTTCAGAATCTTCCTAAGACAATCCAAATGGAAGAGATTCAGTTTCCTGGCATGGTGCTGGTAGACTGTCCAGATTTCACAGGCATACAACAATGAGGCCAGCACATTAGCTCTGTAAAACTTCAGTTTGATAATCAGTCTAATACCTCTTCTCTCCCATACTTTCCTTTGGAGCCTCCCAAATATTAAGCTAGTTTTGGCAATGTATGCATCAACCTCATTATCAATAATAAAATTATCAATCATTGTTGCAATCTCGGGGTGCTAAGAACCCCAGAATTCAAGGGTACAGGGCGTGGGTCTGCCTTGATGGAATTTGACCACTTAAGCCTTCTTTCAGTCCAAGTAGTGAGTTTATTGTTAACACCAGTAGAAGCGGGCCAGAATCCTAGTGAGTCTTCGCATTTGATGAAGATAAAATTGGTACTTTTATACTTTTTAAGACTGTGGGAAAATCAGGATGGGATTTAGGAGTGGTGAGTAGCCTGGGGTGAGCTGGTGAAGACGATGAGGGCCACAGTGAGAAAGGAAAGCAAAAAGGATTATTGACTGGGATGGGTGATGCCTCAGGTGAACAGCAGGTATCTGGGTTCCTGAAATTTGTGGGGAAGTTCAGGGCTTTTAAGGGGTCCATTGTTAGCACCCCATGAGAACTTGTGCTCTGGTGGCATAGTTCTTTGACAACCCAGAGTCATCTCCAGGCCCAGTGAGGCATTGTAGTAGGAATTTTTGGGATCGTGACATGTACACGTAATCACTAGGACATTTCTGTTACTTTTCAAGTAGTGTATGTGTGTGCTGAGCTGGTTCTTATGGTCAATGGCAAGATGACTGTGTAAGTCACAAACGCAGTCTGTAAAAGGATGAGATCTGTGACCTTGGCCTCTAGTTATTTTTGGTCTAGATTTGTGATTGAATTGGTATAAAGACTGCCTGGTTAAGGAAACAGATTAGTGCAGATTAGTAGCTACTCTTCACCTGAATCTCAGAGAGTTGCCTTGGGGCATTCAGAGGTTAAATGACTTGTTCTGAGCCATTGGGCTAATAATATGTGTCAGAGGTGGGACCCTGAAGCCAGCTTCTCCTGAATCTGAGGCCAGTCCTTTCATTAGGTGAGAAACGTGGTTTTGGGGATCACTGGACTTCCTCAAATTGTAAGAACACGCGGTTTTGGGGATGATTGGACTTCCTAGGCAGGGCCAAAGTCCTGAGGAAGAACCCTGTCATAATCCCTAGGGAAGGCTGTACAGACCATAGGACTCCCAGAGGAAGACTAAGTGGTAGCCACCCCTTAATCTGTGGGGATCATAGGGCCTCCTAGGGGTCAGACCCTAAGGAGAACCCAAGTGATGGCCCCTTAGGATGGCGGTAAGATCACAAGGCTCCCAAAACAGGGCCGGAAGTCCCAAGTGATGGCCCCTTAAGAAGGCTGTGCAGACCACAGGGTTCCCCAAGGGAATCCGGAGTTGTAGCCCTTTTAACACTGCAGTGGGGAATCATAGGACACCCCAACACAAGACCCAGGAGTAAGCCCAGCAGGCTTCCGCTGCCTGTTGCTTCCCTTCACTTAACCTTAGGAAAATCCATGTGATTTGCCCATTCTCACCCAAAGAACTCAAGACCAGAGCGGGCAGAGGAAGGCATTTTATTACGCTCCTTGAGAGAGCAGGTGTAGTGCTCAGGAGAACACTCACACTGATACAGCTGCAGGAGCAGGGGTAACCATTCCCTCCACTCCTGCTAGAGTTATGGTTAGTTTACAATCTTTGGTTTTTTTACATAGTTTTCCTAGGTTATACAGTTTATATAAATAGGATAATAAGGATACAGAAGCAAAAGTGAAGTTAATTAGATTTTCCTTGTCCTAGTTTAGGATTAAACTATATTCTTTTACTTCCCCTACTTTCCCTCTTTAACATATGCAAATTATGCAAATCAGTAGGCCTGGATTCTTGACCAAGACCAGACTCTAGATAAGCTTGAACTGGTTCAAGCCGGTTTGGCCTCTCTAATTCCCTAGACTGCCTTCTCAAAAAGTATGCACATGCATACAAGCCTCTGACCTCTCACCTGATTGACCTTGAGGCCTGGTCTCCGCTAAAGCTGGGGTGGGGGAGGGCAGGGAAGCACACCTTTAGTTTTGTGGAAACAAAACTCCTCCTCCCATTTCTTACATTATCCACACAGCTTCTTTTAATACTGTTTTTAAAACATAGAAAAGAGGGTTCTGAGAAATTGCCTAGATTTGGCATTCTGTAAGTGCTGATTGTGGAGAAAAATGTTTATTTACTCTCATTAATGGTTAATTTTGCATAGATCACATAATTGTTAAGTGAAAAAATATCTTGCCCTTCAAAAATCCATCTTGCATCCACCTTGTTATTTAGCCAGTCTTGACTTGATGGACTTAGTTGAAATCAGCTGACTCAGAGTGATATCACCATAGGTCTTAGTATAAAAAGGACATTTTAGGGGAAAAAAAAAATAAAGGAAATCGGCTCCTGTGATCAGGTCAGCAAGAGAGGGTTCCTTTGCTAGAGAGAATCATAGAAGGAAGATTTTACTTTGGGAGGAAGGTTTTTCAAAGAAAGGATAGGGTGCTGCTATTCTTAAACCCAATAAAGAAATATTTTTGGCACTTAAAAAAACAACTTTGTACGTAAAGTAGAAGAATAGAAGAGCAGTATGAAGATATAATTGGCAGTGAGACTGCTTAAAAATAGCTGTGAATAAAGAGAGCTCAGAGGGAAATTATTATGAATCAGATAGGCAGTTTTCTTGGTTCCACATTTTGTGTTGTGTTATTTATTGTTGATTAAATGACATCTACCGAGTTCCCCCTCAGAACTTTATAGCACAGAGGTAACTGGGTTCTTGAAGGCTCTGCTGTCAGTCATCAAGAAAGAAAGGTTTGATTACAGGCCCAGTGACAAACTCTCTGCCTATCATCTGAGGATCAGCCTAGCTAGTTCTGGAGAGGCTCCTCCCCAAGTAGAGGACAGGAGGATGCTATTTTTTGGCCACAGCAACTCTCAAAGACCATCTACCTGGTTGCTCCATCAGTTGCTTTTACCAAGAAAATCATAGATCTTTGACATAGAAATTAATTAACTAGTTCTGTTTCTTTTCTTCAGCTGACTTTCGTTGAGCATTTACTTTGTATAAGGTATTTTATTAGATGCTCTGGGAGCTACAAAGATAAGCAATACATGGTTCTTACCCTAAAATGTTTCACAATCAAATAGCACAAATAAGGCATATATAAAAAACTGCATGAAATAGAATATAGCAAATGCTATAATAGAAATGCCGTAGTATTTGAAAGGAGGGGGAGAAGACTTCTGTTGAGAAGTAGGTGCAGGGATCACGGAAAGCTTCATAAAAGAGATGGAAATTAAGCTAGATTTTATCAGATACCATAGAATTTAACAAGATGTAAACTGGGGTTGGAAAAAGGGTGTTCCAGTTAGAGGGAACTGCATGAAGAAAGGCACAGAAGTGGGAAGACTTGGGTCATATTTAGGTAATAATAGTAATTATCCTTATAATAGTTCACATCGATAGAGTGCTTAAACTTTACCAATTATTATTGGAACATATGGGAATGACACGTCAACTGCAACATGGAGCCTGGAAAGATAGGTGTGGGCCAAATTATGGAGGGCCTTTAATGCCAGGCTAAAGAGTCTAGATTTGGTTAGGTTTTGGGGAGCTACTGAATACATTTGAGCAAGAGGTTAATTCGATAATAGGTTACAGCAGGAATCCTCATCAAATTTTTGTGTCATGGACCCCTTTGGCAGGCCAATAAAGCCTCTGGACCCCTTCTCAAAATTGTATTTTAAATACGTAAAATAAAATACATATGATTACAAATCAACACTAATTATATTAAAATACAGTTATCAAAATGTTTTTAAAAACAAATTTATGGACTCCGGTTTAAAAGCCCCTGTGGAGGATGCATTGGAAAGTGGGGGAGGTCAAAGACTAATGTAACCATCTGGGAAAGAAATAAGGGACACCTGAACTCTAGTGTGCAGCAGTGGTAATCACAGGATCATAGAGAGTTTAAAGGATTTAAGAGGTCCTCTAGTTCATTCTCCTCTTTTTACAGACAAGGAAACTGAGGCCTGGGGAGGTTAAGTCAGTTAGTCAAGAAACATTTATTAAGCACTTATGTGCCAGACACTCTGATCAGCAGAGAGAATACAAAGTAAGGCAAAAACATCGTGGTCCCTGTCTTTAAGGAGCTAACAGTCTAATGAGGGAGGCCACATGCAAATAACAATGTATGTACAAGATATATATATATACACACAATGTACATATGTATGGATGCTCACGTGTGTATACACACATATCTTGTGTGTACATAGTTATTTGCATGTGGCCTCTTCCATTAGACTGTGAAAACACAATTAAGAGGACTGGGAGGACTATAAGAGATAGGATTTTAGTTGAGAAGTCAGGGAAATCAGTAGGCCCAGTTGAGGGAGGAGAGCCTTCCAGGAATGGAAGGCCCCCATGGGGGTCAGCTAGAGAAAATGCTCAGAGTATTTGAAAGATTTAAGAGTAGGTCTTCAGGGCAAAGTAAGCACAGGTCTTTCTTTTTTTTCTTTTCCTTCTGATATTAGTTTACCTATAAACTGTAAAGTTGTATCCCTAACCAAGGGATACTACTGCATCTGTGATTTGGAAAAGAAAAAAAAAACCATCGATCAACTTTGTTCCCAATTCTGTCACTTAACTTTATTTAAACAGAAACTAGAAATGAGATTTTCATAAATCATTATATTGAAATTCCTCAAACTTGTTTTCATTTGGAGTTAGTTTTACCAAGGGAGCCTAGTATTTTGAATATTCTTTTACACAGTAGTTGATTTAAAGTATGTTTTAAAATTCCAAGTGGGTCCAGGTCATTTAGGCATTTGAGATCACAGTAATTTAATGCCTGAAGATTTGACTGATAATTTTTAGTCTAAAGTAACCACTTTTAACATGACCTTTCTGTCCTGTGGTTATTTACTGTTTCTCCTTCCAGATGTATCCTGAGGTTTATATTCTATCCCTTAGAGGTGCCCTTATGAGGGATGACGCTTGCCTTTTCCTATATCCTGTGACATGGAATTGAATATGTATAGTTGACTGCAAGGTCATTCTTTTGGGCAACACCATTGGATAGATAGAAACTTCCTTTTAGCAAATACCTCATAAATCTCCACTATAAACAATTTGAGGAGAGCATGGAATTGTACAAAGAGCCAGCCTAGGAGGAAGACCTGAGTGTAAGTCTCCCCTCCCTTTCACCCTTTCTTTCTCTCATCCTCCTTCCCTCTCTCTTTCATCCTTCTTCCCTCTCTCTCTCTTCCTTCCTTTATCTCTCTCCCTTCTTCCCTCACTTCCTTTTTTCCTCTCTCACTTTCCATCCCCCTCTTACCTTCCCTCACACCAGTCCCCTTCCCCATAGGAGCTGTATGACAGTGGGCAAGTCACTTAATACTTAACATGTCAGTGCCCCATGCAACTCTCTAAAACCATAAATTGTTGAACAGCTACAGACCTACATTGGTAGAAGGACTTTCCGTATTGGGATTTGTTTAAGACAATGAAATCACAGGTCCAGATTACCACTCCCTCCCCCACCTCCCCAAAACAGATATGGACCAATGTGGTATTCTGAAAGGTGAATTTGAATTTGCTGGGGAGGGGGGGAGGAGGATGTTATACATTAGTAGAGAGATTCCACCTTTGGCTTTTCATCATCTCTTTGAGAGTTTTCAGTTCTACAAGATGCTAATTTCTTGAGCATATGTTGAATGTCTTATTTTATTTTGCTTATGTTACAGTTGAGTTCTTAATGTGTTAAATAACCACTGACATTTTCTATTTCATGCAGCTGCTTTTTTTTTTTTTGCATTTTTTTTCATGGAGGATTGCAATTTTAAAAACAAAAGCTTTTGTGTATTAGATTCAGGAACTGGTGCTTAATCGTTGAGCAGGAGCAAGAGAATCCAAAATTCTGAAAATAGGAATTTACAATAGAAATTCAGATTCTTAAATATAGCCTGCTAGGGGAGGGCTAAGAGTGAATGGCGCCGTTACAGTTTGTTCCAGGAAAGGCGTTTTGGATAAGAGCCATCTCCTCTTATAAAGACGTCCTCTGGTTAGTTTTATCTGTTCCACTTAACCTTTTCTAGGATGATTGCTGACATACAAATGCACAGTTAAATAAAAGGAATTTACATAATTATGCAACTTTTAAATTAATTAGAGACAAGTCAATTCTGTGCTGTCTGTGGTTTTTATTTGTATTCTAATAAAAATACTGTACTGAAATTAGACCTTCCAATTTGAATTAGTCATTTAGGGAATTCTTATTTGCTCATCATTTAGCACAGGCAGCTGCCTATAAGATGCTCTGCACTGAATTTAAATCTGCTCCATCTTCTCATGTATCAAAAAGGGATGAAAACACTTCTAGAACAGGACTGTCATGACATCAAATGAAATTGTACACATGAAAGCATCTTGTAAACACCAAGTACTATGTAAATTGAAGCATTATTGTATTTCTTATTGTCTCTCCAATAGCCATTGTGATGTAGTGGATAGAGAACTAGGTTACAATTCTGCCTATGACATGTTGGCTGTGTGACCCTGGGCAAATCACTTAACCTCTCAGTGTTCTAGGCAACTTTCTAAGCCTAGAGTGGTAGAGAAGAAATTGGCCTGCAACTGTAACAGGGAATTTTTTCACTGGGGATACAATCTCTCTCCCCTTTTCTATCCAAAAGCCAAGTAGCTATCAGTTATAAGTAATCTTATCCTCTCCACTCCTGAAATTACTTTGTGAGTTTACTTGTGTACACATTGTTTCCAGTAGAATGTAAACTACTTGAAGGCAGGGGCTGTTTTTGTTGTGTTCCAGAATCTAGCACAGTGCCTAGCATCTGATGAATGCATAAGAAATGCTTATTGACTTCTCACTGATTATACCCATGCTTGGAATGCTTTCCTTCCTCACTTCTATCCCTCAGAATCCCTGGCTTCCTTTAATACTCAGCTCAAATGCTACTTCCTCCGGACCATTTCCCACCCCCCTATCTTCCTATTAATGCCTTTCCTTCTAAAGCTACCTTCCATCTTTTCTTCTGTGCATCACCTGATATATAACATATGTTGTCAACTCCATTAAAATGTAAGCTCCTTGCTTTCCTTAAAGTGATTAGTATCTATCTAAAATCATCAACAAGCATTTTCTGTAATGTGGATAAACTAGAAGTCTTTCTGATAAGATCAGGGGTGAAGCAAGGCTGCCCAGTGTCACCACTGTTATTCAATATTTTACTGGAAGTGCTAGCTATAGTTATGACAAGAAAAAGAAATTGAAGGAATTAGAATAAGCAATGAGGAAATAAAACTATTGCTCTGCAGACAATATGATGGTATATTTAAAGAATCCTAGAGAATCAACTAAAAAACAAATTGAAATAATCTACAATTTTGGCAAAGTTTCAGGATATAAAATAAATCCATATAAATTATCAGCATTCCTATATATTATCAACAAAGTCCAGCAAGAAGACATAGAGGAATTTCATTTAAAATAACTGAAGACAATATAAAATACTTGGGAGTCTACCTGCCAAGACAAACCCAAGAACCATATGAACACAATTACAAAGTATCTTTTACACAAAGTCGAATATAAATAATTGGAGAAATATTAATTGCTCATGGATAAGCTGAGGCAACATAATAAAAATGATAATTCTAACTAAATTTCTTATTCAGTGCCGTATGAATCAAATTACAAAAAAAAATTTATAGAGCTAGAAAAAATAATAACAAAATTTATCTGGAAGAACAAAAGGTAAAAAATATCAAGGGACTCAGTGACAAAAATGTGAAGGAAAGTAGCCTAGCAGTGCCAGATCTCAAACTGGGTTGTTGTTCGGTGGTTTTTCAGTATGTCTGATTCTTTGTGACCCCATTTGGGGTTTTCTTGGCATAGCTACTGTAGTGGACTGCCATTCCCTTCAAACTGTATTACAAAGCAGTAATCACCAAAACAGTCTGGTACTGGCTAAGAATTAGAGTGGTAGATCAGTGGAATAGATTAGCTACACAATACACAGGAATAAATGATCATAGTAATCTAGTGTTTGACAAACCCAAAGATCCAAGATCTTGTGATAAGAAATCACTATTTGGCAAAAACTGCTGGGAAAACAAGAAAGCAGTTTGGCAGAAACTAGGTATAGCCCAACATCTCACTGTATACCAAGATAAGGTCAAAATGGGTACATGATTTAGACATAAAGAGTGATATCATAAGCAAATTAGAGGAGCATAGATTTATACGTAAAGATTTATATGTAAGATTTATGGATAAGAGAAGAATTTATAACCAAACAAGAGATATAGAGGGCATTATGGGATGTGCAATGAATAATTTTGATTATATCACATTCAAAAGGTTTTGTACAAATAAAACCAATGCAGCCAAGATTAGAAGGAAAGAAGGAAACTGGGGGAAATTTTTACAGCAAGTTGTTCTGATAAAAGCCTCATTTCTTGTATAGAGAACTGAGTCAAATTTATAAGAAGATGAGTCATTTCCCAGTTGATAAATGAACTGGCATTCATATAAATAGGCAGTTTTCAGAAGAAATCAAAGCTATCTATAGGAATGAAAAGTGATCCAAATCACTATAGATTAGAGAAATGCAAATTTAAACTACTCTGAGATACTACCTCACACCTATTAGATTGGCTAATATGACACAAAAGGAAAATGACAAATGTTGGAGGGGATGTGGGAAAATAGCCACACTAATTCACTATTGGTGGAGTTGTGAACTGAGCCAACCATTCTGGAGAACAATTTGGAACTATGCACAAAGGGCTATAAAACTGTGCGTACCCTTTGACTCAGCAATACCACTACTAGGTCCAAATCCCAAGAGATTTTTTTTAAAAAAGGAAAAGGACCTATATGTGCAAAAATATTTATAGCAGCTCTTTTTGGGGTGGCAAAGAATTGAAAATTGAGGGAAATGTCTGAACAAATTGCAGTGTATGATTGTGATGGAATTCTACTGTGCTATAAGAAATGATGAGCAGGATGCTTTCGGAAAAACCTGGGAAGGCCTATACCAACTGGTACAGAATGAAATGAGCAGAACCAGGTGAACATTATACATGGTAACAGCAACATTACACTGTGAATGACGTAGTTATTCTCAGCGATACAAAGATCTGAGACGATTCTGAAGGACTTGCGATGAAAAATGCTGTCCGCATCCAGAGAAAGAACTGATGGAGTTTGAATGCAGACTGAAACATACTCTCAAAACTTTCTTTATTATTCTTTGTTGTTATTTTTTGTTGTTCTGCGTTTTCTTTTGCAACATGACTACTATGGAAATGTTTTGCATGATTGCACATGTATAATCTGTATCCAAAAGCTTGCCTTCTCAAGGGGGAAGGAGAGGGAAAGAGAAGGAATGAGAGAATATGGAACTCAACATTTTTAAAAAAAATGAATAGTAAAAATTTGTGTTTACATGTAATTGAGGAAAAAAATTGAAAATGTAAGCTTCTCGAGGCCAGGGACTATTTCTTGCTTTTCTTTGTATTCCTTGTACTTAGTGCTTAACATAGTATATGATATATAGCTAGTGCTTAATAATTGCTTCTTCTTGTTGTTGAATTAAGTTATCAATCAATCATGATCATTTATTATTCTATTCTTAAAGATGACCTAGGGAAGGATATGCTACAACCTTCCCATATAGTTTATTTTAGTATTATTTAGAATGATAGAATTTTATCTCTAGAAGGGAATGCTAAAAGTCATCTAGTGTAACCCCTTCTTTCTACAGATATAGAAACCAAGATTAAATTATTTATACAAGGTCTTGCGACTTGGTTAGTGCCAGAACTGTGACTGCATCCCTAGCTGTAGTAACTTGTAGTCCATGGTGAGTTCTTTGTCATGTAAATGATTAGATGAGGAAAAAGTACTCAAAATGGGGTTACCTTTTTAAAAAAATCCTAAAAATACACACACATACAATAGAAACTAGCAAATAAAAGAGGTGGTTATTTTCTCTTACAGACTGATCCTTAAATGTCCTTAGCTTTATTGAAGTAATAACATGTCAGCTTTGACCTGTGTCTTTGTCTTTAGCCCAAGTCCTAAAGGGGTGCTGCTCTTCATTCATTTCTGGAGGATGACTTTTGGCTGGTTGTCTCTACAGGTGAAGGGAGGGGTGCAATGACATTACTGATTATTATGTGTTTAGATTTATATTCCCAAGCTCTCTATCTACCACCTTTTTATAAACATTTTGTTTAACTTAGAGAGGAAAACAAATAGTTATTCTTGGCAGTGTTCATAAAACAAAAGTCAGACACAGCAGGGGACGACTCAGAGGTTATACTGACCTGAAACAGGAACTGTATAGAGGGTATCCAGCACTGAACTTTAACACTGTTCAAAATCCAGGTCTTCCTTGCTTGTTATTCAAAGCAAACATTGCAGACCTTAGCTAGAGTTCAGGAAAACAGTAAAGTGAGATATCCCTTATGTCTATGGACCTGGAGTACTTGCTTTTACTTTTAGATTGATGTGCAGTTTGCCCTCGTTTTTTTATTTCAAGATAGAGGCAGCTAGACAGTAAAATGGATAGAGTGCTGGACCAGAAGTGAAGAAGACCCGAGTTCAAAATAGGCCTCAGGTACTTAATAGCTATGTGACCCTGGGCAAATCATGTGATCTTTGTCTGCCTCACCCTCTTTATTTGTAAAATGGACATTATAACAGCACCTACCTCCCAAGGTTATTGTGAGGATAAAATGAAATAATGTTTGAAAAGCACTTTTTATTCCTTAAAGCACTGTGTAAGTGCTAGCTAATAGTAAGAGTGGGGCAGGTAGGTGGAGCAGTGGATAGAGTGCCAGGCTTGGAGTCAGGAAGACCCAAGTTCAAATGTGGCCTCAGATATTTAGTAGCTATGTGACCTTGGACAATTCACTTAACCCAGTGTGCCTCAGTTTCCTCATCTGTAAAATGATCTGGAGAAAAAAATGGCAAACCACTTCAATATCTTTGCCAAGAACACCCGAAATAGGGTCATGAAGAGTCAGAAATGGCTGAAACGACTGAGGAAGAGAAGGAGGAAGAGGAGAAGAGTAATACTGTGTATATTCTGCTAGTTGCTGAACTTTGAAAAAGAGCTAACATTGCTGAAAGGGCCCAAAGGAGGGAAAGGGGAACCTAAAAATAGTGGTTTTGAGAGCATATTCTTAACTTTTGAGACTGACGTTAGATTAACCAAACCCTTCTCATTTTTTGTCTACTGACAGAAGCAGAAGGTTAGGCCAGATGATCCACAAGTCAGATAGAGGGTAATAGATTTTATTCACCAGTAGAACTTGATTCTAGTAGACACGACAGGTAGAAATTTGTTCTCTACTTGTGCTGCTTTGTGTGCATGACTCTGCCATATTGTTTTTCTTCCCTTAATGAATTAGCATAATCATGATTGGTGAACTGAACATGAACTGAAAAGTCCTATTAAAAGATGGTCCAACTGGAATACATATGACCTCCTAAGCTAAATGGGTGTAGACTTTTGTACTCAAAATTAGCATTCATTTTACCATTGATCCTTTAGCCATTTTCCTCTTTTCTATGAATTCTTAGGGTTTTTCCTTTTCTCTCTTTTTTTTTTTTTTTTGAAATTCACATGAGGTTTACGATATAATACAAATTCAGAATACAAATTCCTCAATGAGGCAGACAGGTCATCCAGTATATGCACAATAAATTATTCTGGTCACTATGCAGTGTCATTGAAAAATCTCTAGCAGAAACTGCAACAGATTGGACTTGTGGCATCTAGAGCTTGCATAATGCATAAAAATGATGAAGTGTATAAAGTGTAAAGCTTTTCAGGGAAGGGCAGAATCCTTTATTCATTCTTTTCATTCTAAATGTGAATTCATTTTTATAGTGCGTGTCCCTCACTAATATCCTGAAAAGTCAGCTTGAATTTCAACTTAAAATTCTGTCCTTTATTCTTCATTGCTCTACTTATTAAATTTTCCAAGAAAATTAAAATTTCCAAGAAATGCTAGTAAAATAGTATTTTTCAGCAAATGATATAAATATATATAAAGCTATCTGTAAATCTTAAAGCACTGTCTGAATATCATCTGTTATTCATTTACATTCATTATGACTCATTCCCTTAGGCATCTATAAATCAAATTATCACCAAAATATTCTTTAGTGTACCTGTTCATTTAGCAAGCATTTATTAAGTACGGTTAATTCTACCATGTCACTTGTTTTAAAGAAATGAATTTGTGCCAATATGATTGATATATTGGGGAACAACTTAAGCATACCAAGAATTTCAAGTTTGCTTGTATGTGGTTTCCTCCTCAAGAAACAGTGGGAAAGTAGAAAACTGTAGCACTTTGCAGCAACTCCCAGGTTGCAACTCATCCTATTCTGCCAGTCTTAGGATATCTTCTGGACTCTAGCTGTCAGCTTTGCCAGTCTGGAGTCCCCTGGGCATTAGATCCAGTCCTGCAGGCTGTACAGCAGCCCAAGACAGTGGATGAACCCTGCTCCTGATTGGAAGAGGGTAAGAAGGCTTCCGGATTTTTGAGTGGCTACTAGTTTGAATGATAGTGGTTTCCTAATTTGTAGAATGTAGTTAGTAAGTCCAAGAGGCTATCAGGGTGAGACAAAAGTAATACATCTCTTGAAAGATGTGCTGTTGTCCTGCAGTTTTTTTTTTCTTTTGCTCCCATCAATAAGGGGTGGGGACGGGGGAGGCTGTGGACCAATTCGTTATCTCTTTGCAGCAGTGAGTTCATTGGCCACCTCTAAGGTGCACCGCCCCCCTTCCTCATTCTTCACGCTTAGGGCTGACTTTTTTATAAAATCATAAGGTGTTAGACCTAGAAAAGATCATAGAGACATTTAGGAGTACATAGAACTATGTCAGAGTTGCCATTTAGAGCTATGATAAATCCAGAAGATTCACTGTGATGAAGGAATTTCTTTTCAAGACCCAGATCACCTTCAATGACTGGAGGATCCACTCAGTGCATAGTCTGCAGCTCGAGGAATGTCCTTCAGAAAACTGTGGTCCTCATACCTACTTAGTTTATAACCCACAGCATTTGAAGCCCCTTAAAATTTCAGAACCACTTTGATTTCTGGATTAAAAAGTAGTTGGAGAATAATGTAGCCCAGTGGTAAAGGGTTTACATTCAATCAGCCTCTCTTTCTTCATGAGGTCCACTTGTTATAGAATTTTTCTTCTTTTGAGTTGGGTGCTTTGTGGAGAGATGAGAAATGCAACACAAAGAGGGCATTCATCCACTTAACAAGTGTTTATTGCGAGCTTTCAGCTGCCCCAGGTGGGGCCTATAAGCTACAGGACTATCAATCTTTTCACTAAATGTTGGTGACCCTAAGCTTTCTCTCCTCCCCCTGCCCCCAGCTTTTCAGGAAAAGGAAAATGAAGTAGCTGGAATCATGGCCTTTCTCCAATTTAGTATTTTTTTTTAAAGTTTTATCGATGCCAGTTTTTTTTTAGACATTTCTCCTAGTACACTCCTCTACTATAGAGCCTTCCCTTGGAAAAATGAAAAGTCGTCAGGCAATACAGAGTGACACATTGACCATGTCTGATAGCATGTAATATTACATGCATGTAGTCTTCCTAGCTCTCTGTGCAGCAAACCCATCAAAGGCAAATATTTGACAGGAGTTTGCTATCAAATCTCTTAGACCTGGAAGACCTTCTAGAGGTCCCTTAAATTTACACGTTATCATCTCTTCCCATGTGTTGGCTAGAATACCATATAACTGTTTCACTAAATACTCATGATGGTAAGCTGAAAGATGGTACGCTGGATAAAGTGCTGGATCTGGAGTCAGGAAGACATGAATTCAAATCCATCCTAAGACACTGACTAGGTGCATGACCACGGGCAAGTTGCTTAACCTCTGTTTGCCTCAGTTTCCTGTTATGAGGATAAAATGAGATAATAATTGTAAAGGGCAAGTGCTTAGCCCAGTGCTTGGCACAATTAGGAGTTATACACATGCTTATTCCCCCCAATTAGTGAAATTAAAAGTCCACTGAGTTCTGTTTTATTGTGTAACTAACTCGTGGTTATACTTTTAAAAAAGCTAGTTTGATATCAACTTAATCAATCCATTTCATGTGTGTGTGTGTGTGTGTGTGTGTGTGTGTGTGTGTTTATGTGTGTGTGTGTGTGTGTGTGTGTGTGTGTGTTCATACAGCTTGTTCTTTGGAATTCTCCCATGGAAAAGTAAAGGAAGGAAGCCAGGGGAGGATGGGCCGATTGCATCCTGTACCCTTTGCAGGGGAGTGGCCACAGCTGGCTGAGCTGAAGGGACATAATACAATTCTGTTTTTTACTTAGGATGCCTAAACACAGATAAGCCTTCATTCTGGTAGGGAGAGGTTGTCAGGGCTTTCTCCTAACTGGGCAGAACTCTCCTGATGAGTTAGTATTTCTCTAGCACCCTGTTTAAATGCTCCATTACCAGACACTTTTCATAAGGGGAAGAGAAGCAGCTGGAGCATCTGGGAGGCAGATAGAGGAAAGGATCAACTTTGAATTACTTCTCCCCCTCTGCATAGAACTGTCTCTCCTGGGACACCACTCTCCTGATCACTCTCTTGAATGTTGTGAAGAGAGGCCCATTGTTTAACAAAAGAGAATGAATTCACGGAGAATGACTTACTTTTCTTATTTGCCGCTTCATGAATCTGGTCTGAAGTGATGGATGCACTTAGATCTGGAAAAGGCAGAACCCCTCTGGGATAACATGAGGTAAGATTTCCCTGTGCAATGACATATGCTCCATTCTTGCCAGGTTTGCTTTGCGATCAACCAGGTATTAGGGTTATTTGCAGTTCTTTCTGTCATCCTTTCTGCAGTGTGCTTACAAATGTTCCATTCTCCCACAGCATGGCTAGGGAAAGTGAATAATACTGTGCCTCAACCTCTCAACAGCATAGATTCTGGCTAGACTTTCAGCAAGTCAGAGTTTTTCAACTATACGTCCAAGCCTATCATTGCAAATCTCTGTTGTGTAAAGGGGATTATTTGAATAAGAATGCAAAAGGATGGTGTCTTTCTTCATGACTGCTGTAGTAAATGATGTTGGATTAAGAATCTGAATAGGCTTCATGAGCACATACACTTGGAATCATCAGTATTGTTTTTGATGGATTGAGAAGCTTCATCCTCAGAACATTTTACCGATGACATAAAAATACAAATCGTTTCTACCTGAAGCTTATGTAGGCAGATGTACGAAGTGAAACATTCTAGGCACTGCCCTTTTGATTTGAGAGGAAAATCAGCTCAAAAAATTTTAACTTAAGAACAGAAACCCAGATACTGAAGGAGGTGGAATAATGATTAGACCGTACTAACTTTAAGAGGGAGGCTAGGGAATGGACCTGTGTGGCAAAGTGGATAGAGCACTGGACCTGAACTCAGCAAGGCTTGGGATGAAGTACTGCCTCAGACACTCGCTAGCTGTGTGGCCCTGGTCAAGTCACTTAACTGTTCTGCCTCAGCTTCCTTATCTGTAAAATGGGGATAAGAACAGCATCTGCCTCCCAAAGTTGTGAGGATAAAATGAGATATTTGTGAAACACTTTGCAAACCTAAGAAACAATACGCAAATGCTAATGATGATAAAAATGATGATGATGTCAGTAGTATAGGGAATTCCCAGGTGAGGAAACTGCCTCTACCAAACTTGTGCGTTAGTGAATCTCCTAGAGAGATTCTAGGATTATTAACTTTTCCAGGGACACGCAGTTAGTGTGTCAGAGGTGGGCCTTGAGCTCTGGTCCACTTCTGCAGGGGCTCACTAGTCCTTAGTTCCTATAAAAATACACAGTTTCTGCCTAATGTAGACATAGTGAAACATATGCTAAGTGCTATTATTTTGACTTGATAGGAGTGTGGATTTCTTTAATTTTTAATTTAAGAACAGAACCCTGGACTTGTAGACCATACAAACTTTAGGAGAGGATATTTAAATCTGTGATAGAGTTTATTATTTCCCTCCCCTATAGAGCCCAGTTGTTTGAGGGTTCAATATCAAATTAGGTTTATTAAAAACATAAATGAAATGTATATCTTCAAAATATTTGTGGATGCACAATCTTTTTGACAATTCATGGACATCATTTTAATGATGATTTTAAAGCTTCTGAGATACAAGACCCAGGAGTAATTTGGAAGTAAGGCTGGTTCTAGGCCATGCCCTAGCTTTTAGCCTCTGGGGGAAAATCTTTGTTTTCTCATTAAAATTAACTATCTTTTGGCAATGTCCATATTACAATATCAAGGAACAAAACAAAAATTTAAAGGTTTGATTTAATAACAAATTAGTAATTAAATTAAGTTTCAGGTGAACAGTCAAAGAAAAGTCAGCCCGAGAAGAATTGAAATTGGCTCCAAGGAGCACTTGGACAATAATTGTACATTGATGCCAAATGTGTTAGAGTGACTGACTATTGGGTCATCAGGGAAGTGAGTGAAGTCTAAATAGGGTATGGACAGGAAAAAGGGATGCTTCGCAGAACAAAAGGGCATGGGGTCAAGGGAGTAGTAGTTATTACGAATCATAAGAATAAGTTTAGGGAAAGTAAGGAAAGGTGGAGGATAATTTTAGTATCCAGGGTTTTGGAGCAAATGTGTTTCTGGGTGATGATGAATTTTTAAGTGTAGCAGTTCCTGGTAGGTGAATGGAATGGAGGAAGAGGTCAAGAAACTGTTTAGGGTGTTAGGTCACTAAAATGTATGTTTACGGTGAAGAGAATGAGGATGGCCTGGGAATAAAGGAAAAAAGACTAAGCCAGGTACTAAAGGAATTCAGGCAACAGAGCCAGAAGGTAGGGAAATGTTCTGGAGGACATTATACAATTAGGGAGATAGGAAGAGGGTGGAAATTTTTTGTAATCTGAACTTCAGAGGAGAGGATGGAATCTTTCAGTACTACGTAAACTCATTGAGGATAGGGACTGTTTTCTCTTTTGTAGTTTAAGCCTGATGCCTTACATATAGTAGGCACTTAACATATTTATTAGATTGAATTATCAATTCAAAAAGCTTTGCCTTCATCTCCAAATAAAGCAAGCTTTTAATAGATCCAAATCCTAAGTCCTAGAGATAACCTAATGAAAGGAACTAACAAAAAGCATATTCCTATATTGTATGTTGTATGTCATAATTATGTAATTAAATAAAGCTTACTACCTACTCAAGCACATAGAAGCCCTCCGTGAGAGGTGCTATATGAGAGTAACATTAACCTTCCCAAAGGATCCAAAAATTCTCTAGGAACTTCACCCAGTATTGAAAACTGAGCCTGTTTACAGAGTGTATTTGGCAGTGTTTACTTGTTGCTAACTGTTAAAGGAAAATAATGGAAAGTATTTAATTAAAATCTCATTATAGGTCTTGGTCACTTTTTGTAATGCTTGTTGCTAAGGAATCTTCCATTAACTATATGTCTCTAGGGTCTTGTTTTTGTAATAGAGAATGGTAGCACCTTTCTAAGTACCCCATGGGTCTTTATAGGGGCCCTGGTTAAATGCTGACTCAGATGAGGATGACCTCTGTTGAACTCATTATGTCATATAAATACTTTTAGAGATCTATCCAAAAAATCTGCAGCACTAACCTTATTTACCCTGTAAGCTCCCAGGTGGTTAAAGCATAATAGGTTATCATATGTCTTACATGTTTAAGAATTTAACACATGATATTGGGTCATTTGGTGAATAAAAGAAGAGTAGTCAAACAAAATCAAATTGAAACTATTTTTAAAAATTTAAATTAAAAAATTTTAAAAATAAAAATTTAAATTTAAGAGTTTTAGACTAAGAGCAAAATCAAAGAAAATAACATATACATTATATACCCATATATGTGTATGTATATTTAAAGGGGTAACAAAGAAATGGAATTAGGAAAGGAAGGTATTTGAACATTTAAAGAAAAACAAAGCAGTGCTCCCAATGGGGAACGAGTAGATTAGTTGTGTTTGTGACAGTCATCATAAAGATTTTAAGTGACTCTGTACTAAATACTAAAAGTTATGCAGAAAAGAATTATGCCCGCTTATGTTTCAAGTAAGACAATGCGTATTTAGAACAATATATGAAGGTATACTAGAAGCACCCTTAAAGTCTGGATGACCTAAGCATGTCACTTAATCTTTTAATGTCCAAAGAAGTGCCCTACAACAGTCAAATCATAGGTCCAGTATTCAAAATAATAGTAATAAAAACCCCTCATATAGATGGTTAAAGAGGTTAAGGGTACCAATTGTATAAAAATAAGTATTATGTTCAAGATAAGGGTAAGGTTCTTACCTTACCCTTAAATTTTGACTTATATTCAGAAAAGACAGGGTTGAGGAAAGTCATTTTTCTTTGGATTACTTCATAAAAATTTCATGGAGAAGACAGAATTCTTGGAGTTAGAGGAAGAAAGGGAAGGGGAGGGGCTGATGGACAGGTGGAAAGAGGAAAAGTTTGTGGTAACTTCCAGTGGGCATTCCAGGAACATGGTATAGCTTGGAAGAAGGTTTGAAGGAGGATGGTCAGACAGAGGGTATTGAAATTGTTTAATGGCCCTCCCCACGCTGTCAAAGTAATTTCCCTTAAGTGCTGATCACCCATATGACTCCCCTACTCTACCAATTTGAGAGCTTCCTGTTGTGTCTAGGACAAAGTATAAACTCTTCTGTTTAGCTTTTAAGGCCTGGCCCCAACCTGGGTCTTTTAGCCTCGTTGGAGATTCTGATGACTCTGAGGCTTGTAGGGGAGTGCCAGAGCTAGTAGGCTTGTTTTGTGCCTGGAATGCCTTGATGACTTGTAAAATATTTTGCTTTGTTAATCATTCCATAACTGAAATTTTGGTCTTCCTAACATATTAGACCTGTATTCCTTCAAATTTCTCTTTAGCCTAAGTTACTGACATCTCCCATCCTCGCTTTTCCCTTTTTTTTCTTTTCAAATGAAAGTTTCCTTTATCCTTTGGCCACAGAGAGAAGTGTGTTCTGTCAAGTCAGAACTAATGGGTGGAAAAGATTTGAAGAATCATAGAATTTTAGAACATTTCTTCCCAAAGGCATCATTTTGGATCTTGATCAATGCTTCTTGGTAAACTACAACCTGTGGCAATACTTGACCCTTTAAATACACTTCGATGCATATTTTTCTGGAAATATATGCTTCATTATGAATGCTTCTTTGTAATTTCTGGTTGCTGAAGGGAAAACATAGAAGGGAGAAAACAACGAAACCAAGTGAAAAAATGATGAGATAGGACTGGCGTGTGTGTATCTGAAGGATCCTGGAAATTTAAGGATCCTATGTAAAAAGAATACAATTAATGCCAACTCCTCTCTTGCTGATCCAGAATTAGACCCGATGCAGGTGCTCTGTTCTGCTTCCCCAATATATTCTATCATATATTTTTAACCTTGGTAAGTAAAATATGAGCTTCTGGTTTTTGTAATTCTGTGCAAGTAATATTTTTTCAATTGGAAGAATTTATCAATAGATTTCTTCTGAGATATTATTCTATAGCAGGAAAAAATGTCTATTTAGCAAGCAAAAAAAGAAATGTTCTGAAAAAGACTCTCTCCTGACTATGAATATCTATGATTATGATTTTTAAGCAGTGGATATCTTGACTGAGAAAGACTGGAACAAAGTGGTCTCTGTTTTTATTAGGAAATCTTTTTGTTAGCTGAGATAGGACTTGTTTAGGAAAACGTGCTTAATTTTTGCCTGAAATTAGTCATATGATAGTAGGCAAGGTTTCACATAGTTTGCCTAATCCTGCTTCAGTACCTTCTTTATTCTAAGTCAAGCTGGCAATACATTTTCTAGAAATGGGGGGAAAGAGATGTCCAGATACCCAGGTCCTCTACAAGCTTTCACTGCTGCATATCCGACCCTGAGAGTAAAATTAACACCCAAAGGGGAGAACTTGCAAAGATTCAAAATCAGGCTTGAAATAAGGAAAAACTCAATGGTTTGGAAGAAGTGAGTTTTCCCATTTTTGGAGGTCTTCAAACAAGTGTATGTTGTAGAGGAGATGCTTAGATCTGGGTTGAAATAGATGACTATTGTAGGCCATCCAACTGTGAAATCATACACGTGTGTTTGTGTGTGTGTGTGTGTGTGTGTGTAGCATTGAGAGGAGACAGTTTGGGGAACTTTTGAAAAATCATTGCACTTGAATTATGTAATTTTAATATCCTGAATACTTCTATATTTTTTTTAAACTAAAAGAATCTAGTAGTCCTAACTCTATCATAACAATCCTGTAGAATTTTTAGTTCATTTTTGCTGCTGAAGAAGTGCCAACTCAAGTAAAGGAATGAGTTTCAGCTAACACTGAGCACATGCTTTATGACCTACTACTCTGTTCATCTCCCCAAATATTCACTTTGTTACCAGGCCTTGTACTCATCTGTTGAAACCAGAAGGTGAGGGAGGGAAGGGAGAAATTAAGTAGACACAAGGGAAAATATATACGGAGATGTTCAGGGGCACAGCAATCCTGTGGTAATCTAATGCCTTTTAGGGATACCATGAGGTAGGGGGGAAAAAGAGGAGCAAGAGCAGGTAGAGTGGAAAGGCACCTGATGCCACATTTGGCAGTGAGTACACAGGTGCAGTTAGTTGGCAGTTCTGCTTCTAGGGTTGTGCTTAAGTTACAAAGCCAGGTGGCTTTTAAATCATGTGGTTTGTAATACGAAGGGACCTATTTCTCAGCTGGTCTTGAGGCCCTGAGGAACTTATCTGAAAAATAATATCCTTGCCTCTCCTCTATCACCATATTATTGAAAAAGAACTGTGTATGATGTGGAATGTGACCAAACCATTTCTACACACTCAAAATGAGTCTGGGTTTTATTTAGTTATTCAATACATAGGAACCATTTAAAAAAACTAACTTCTTCATAAGGAAGGAAGGTTTGAATTCACAAAATAATTGTACACTTTACCTTTTTCCTCCGGATAACCAAGGGAGAGCCCAACAGAAGGGAGAAAAAACTCAGAGTAAAATTTTGGGTACAATATATCCAGACAGAGATAGAATATTGAAATTTTTCAGTTGTTTTTTTGGGGCCTAGCCTCTTTTATCACCTTTCTATTCTCTACTATGCTCATTTTCTCTCTTATCCCACCTATATTTTTTAAAAGCTATGGTCTGTAAAATATTTTAGCTATTCCAACCTTAAGGAGCTTTTTATCAGTGTTTAGTGTTTCTTCTTTCTCTAATATAGATTGGTACCTTGGCTGTGAACTTTTTTAGAGCAGGGACTGGTTTTTTCTTTCTTTGTATCACACACAGTGATACAAAGCACAGTGTCTGGAGCATAGCAATTATTTCCTAAATGCTTCTTGATTTGACTATTCCATTCAGTAAATTCAATAAAATTTTCTTGAGTATGTTTTGTCGTTGCATCACCTTCATTTCCCAGTTGTATCCTACCCATCTCAGAGTCATCCTTTACAGCAAAGGATAAAAAAAAGTTGGGGGAAAAACGGTGAAGCAAAATTAAACAACTTGTTACCCAAGCCTGGCATTATATGCTTTTCATATAAAACAGAAACAGAAACAAACATAAAAGTCTTTGCCCCCAAGTAACTTATACCTTACTGGAGAAGCTTACATTTTTTAACTTGATAGCTGTTTTACCAAGGCTTCTTGGCGTCTCCAAATATTTTGTCCTATGTAGCCAGGCTGCCGCCCCGCCCCTCTCTCTCTCTCTCTCTCTCCCTCTCCCTCTCCCTCTCCCTCTTCCTCTCCCTCTTCCTCTTCCTCTCCCTCTCTACCTCTCCCTCTCCCTCTCCTCCTCCCTTCCTCCCTCCCTTCCTCCCTCCCTCTCCATTAGTATCTAGATATAGACAGAAATCTATATCTATGGATATATACACATGTATATATAGATACACATATATGCATTTATGTATATACCTGTACATGTATATAGGCACATGTGTGTGTATGTGAATGTGTTTTCATATGTGTGTTTGTATGTGTACATATGCATGTGTATTCCATTGATGAGCTTATTAGCAAAGCCTTTCCAATGTGGTAGGCCATACTAGATGTGTTGGCAATCAAAGTGGGTTTGAGTGACGTGTTTGTGACATCAGAGGCTTTTAGACCACGTGGGTTTAAGTCACATTTTTGTGACGATTTTAGGTCACGTGGGTGAGTCGCATGTGTGACTCACCTTTGACCCTGAACAAGATAGATAAAACCAGGGACTGGCTTTCTTTTTTTGGAGCTCTGAGTGGCAGCAGTAGTGACGTGTGACTCTGAGCCAGCCGTTGTTGAGCTCCCCAGCTGAACTCAGATGTTGGTAGCTACAAATTCTATTTGGTCTGTTTGTAATTTGATTGTATTTGCTCTGAAGTTCAGAGTGCTGGCTTTTTCCCCTGAACTAAGTGAATGATATTTGTATGCTGGATTAAATTGAGATTGTTAACCCCTTAACATTGATCATAAGAACCTGGGCTTGCAGCCTTCTGTGAGCTGGTTGTTGTTGGTTTTACACCCCCACAGCAGCTGCTGGCTGAATTGTTGAAACACTAGAGTATGGGTTTTTCTGGCCCTGCCTTCCCAAAGTGCACACCATAATGAGACATTGGAATAGGATTTTAGTGAAAGTGAATCTGGAAGCATTTTTGTTTAGGTTTGGGATGAGGACTAGACCTGTGATTTCATTGATACAGGTTATTTCCAAGTGAAGAGACTTCTACCAGGACAGGTCAACATTTTTTTTTTCCTGTAACGTATAAGAGCTGCTTGGAGCGCTGAGGTTAAATGATTTGGCCAGATCCATGTGGCCAGTAAGGTCAGAGTCAGGATTTGAACCTAGGTCTTCTTGTCATGAGGCCAGCTCTCTATCTACTCATACCAAGGCTGCCTCAGTTTTTTATTTATAAGAGGAAAATTGCGTGGCACCAATGGTAATTGATTAGCCTTTATGTTCTTTGCGCTTTTCCCTCTTCTGCTTCTTTCACTCCCTGTGGCTGTCCTCCATATCTTAGTTTCACAGTATATAATGTGAATTATACAAGTAACTCTGTTACTTGTGGGAGTTTGAGCAAGCTGCCTCTCCGGATTTCCTCATTGGTAAAATGGGATTATGGGATTGGTGAAATGAGGTGATCTACAGCTTTATAGCCTGTGATCTTTCTTGAGGTGACAGCTGGGTCCTGTGGAAATGTAGAGAGAAACATTGATGCTAGAAGATAGAGTTGGGTGAACCGGGGATCCCATGCAGGAGAAGACCTGGATTCAGATATTGTCTGTGATGCTCACAAGGCACAGAACCTCCTGAATCTCTGTTTCCTCATCAGTTGAAATTGGAAGCTGAGGAATGGGAGATGCCAGGCATGGTAAGGGGTTGGATTTGATGTCTTCTAAACGTAAGACCTTTTCTAACTCTAGATCTGTGATCATGTGCAACTTAAGCCCTTCTGTTTACAGTGGGAAAACCGAGGACACTGGATTTCCACAAATCAGAACACAAGATTTTTTTTTTCCTAGAAGTTAAAAGAAAAAGAAAAATCTCAGCCCCCAAACCATCTTGGTTGCCAGTTTCAACCCAACTGTCAGGTTTTTATAAAGCTTTCTTTTCTCTTTTCCACCTCTCTGCCTCCTACCCAGCAGCCAAAATATAAAATGCAAGAAAAATAGCAAAAGGAGAGCATTTTGGGGGAAAAACCTCTTTTGTTATGTTTATTTCCATATTTCTTATGTCTTTTTAGATAGCAATGAATCGTAATGTAGTGACCCTGTGTTTTGTTCTGTATATATTATAGCTTTCATCTCGTTGGGTATTTCTATATGATTTTAAAAATCATACTCCTTGGATAACCTTCACCAGAATTTGGGAGACTGACCAGATATCAATCACATTTTATGAAACTTTTTATACGTGTTCTTTTAGAGCTGCTGTAGGAGCCCTTTTTTTATTCTAAAAATATAGTATGTGAGTTGATAGAAGAGACTAGAAAAGTTAAAGGCAGAAAAACTGGAGGAAACAAAAAGCTTCGCTCAAAGCCAAATTTCCTGGGGCATTATGTCCTTTGTCATAAACTTGGACCTACCCTGCCTGTCTGGGTGTTCTTGTGCTGTCTCTTTAGCTGAGACTGTGGCATCTCATTGATCAGCACCTTCTCTCTTATTTGCCCCTCTTGCCTCCCTGACTTACTCAAGGTCACGTAGCTAGTAAAAAGCAGAGTTAGGCTTTCACCCCGGGTCCTCTGATTCCAGAAGGGGCTCTTTCCACCGGCCTGTGCTCCTTCCTATCAATGTGTCAGCCATTTGGGATTTCAGAATGCCATACCAAATACCCTCCAGAACTGGTGATTTTCTTTAGAAATTTTGCACCTACAATGCATGACATCCAAATGGCAGATTTGAGTGATTTTAACCTTCCTCATGATGAGCACAGTCTCTTTCATAGAAAAAGCCCTTATCAGAATATAATTATTTGTCAACTCTTTGGCAATGTTAGTGGGATAAACTTCAGTGTAAGTGGAGCCAGAGCTAACTACGTGGGCGGGAGGTGAGGGGTGCTTTTTGTCGTCCCCACCGTTGTCACCTTAATACTTAGCTTTGCTCCTAGTGTTTTTGTGTCATTAAAGACTTGCTCAGAGTCCTTTCTTGGTACCAGAAGGATATGTGTGGTTATGGAAAGAAAATGAGGGCTGATTGGGGGAAAAAAACAGCTAAGACTTATGCCCATTTTACAAATGAGGAAACCAATGCTTAGGCTAAGTCATGAACCTTCCCCAACAAAGATCTTCCACAAACAGGCAGGAATTTGGCCTAGCCCTAGGGGCTGCCACCAAATGAATTAAGTCCAAGCAGCTGTATGTTCTGCGGACCAGGAAAGAGCAACCAGTTTGGAGTCAGAGGACCTGTATTCAAATTTTACATCTGCCGCTGACTACCTGTGTAAGGTTAGACAAATTATTTGACCTCTCTGGGCCTCAGTTTCACCACTTATAAAATAAAGAGGACTTCAGAGGCAGCTAGGCAGGGCAGAGTCAAGATGTGAGTTCACACCCACCCTCAGCATTCATTAGATGTATGACCCTAGGCAAGTCACTTGCCAACTCTTTTTCTTTATCTGCAAAATGGGAATAATAATGGCATGTACCTATCAGAGTTGTTAGAAGCAAGTGAGTTAGTGTTGTAAAGCCCTTTGAGAACTCCAAGGGTCGTGTAAGTGTGGATGGTTCTGAGATCTCTCTCCTCTGAAGCTGTGATCCTGTCGTTCTAAGGGCTCTGCTGCAGCTGACTGGCCGCAGGGTTACATGTAATACGTGTCTCATGGGGTTGCTCTGAAGATCCACACATAGGTGTAGCTGTGTGTGTGTGTATGTATATATGCATGTATGCGTGTATGTGCATACACGTGTGTATATAAACACCAATGTTTATACATGTGTCTGTATACATATGTGTATAGAGACACACACATACATATATACATTTTTTTCCATGAGGAAACTCCCTCTACCAGTGAGGATCAAGAACTGTTCAGTGACTTAGAGTCTGTGAGTTTCCTGGAGAAGTAGGAGGATATGTGACTCACCTGGGCTCAAAGGGCTATGATGTGTCACATCACAGGCAGGATTTGAACCTAACTAAGCCTTCCTGACTCTGAGGCTGACTGTCACTGCATTGTGTTCCACTGCTTCTCAGTATATTCCTGGTAAAACTATAAAATCCTATATAAATGCCAGCTCTCAAATTGTCTATTTTTACTTACCCCCTTATCCCCTCCCCCCAAAAAGCTCTCATATCAACTCTTCTATGATCTGTAGTCAGTTTTCCTTAATTGCTTGCATATTTCATCATGGAGGTGCAATTGTAACTTGTTTTGGTCTACAAAACCAGCAGCTTTCCCCCAAATAGCTTCCAGCTACTGTCTTCTCCAGAGGTGGGGAGCCTGTGGCCTCAAGGCTACATGTGACCTTCTAGGTCCTTGGGTGTGGCCTTTTGACTGAGTCCAGGTTTTACAGAACAAATCCTTTTATTAAGGGGATTTCTTCTGTGAAGTTAGGATTCAGTCAAAGAACTGCACTTGAGGACCTAGAGGGCCCTGTGTGGTGTTGAGGATGCAGGTTACCCACCCCTGCTAGAGCTAAGAAGGAGCCACTAGAATTTTTTGAACAAGGAGGTGATAGTCACACCTGCATTTTGGAAGCTCACTTTGATAGCTAAGTGAAAGTTAGATTGGAATGAAGAGAGCCTTAAGGCAGGGAGACCAACCAGGAGGCTACTGCAATAGCTCAGGCATGAAGTGAAGAGGGTGTGCACCAAGGTGGTAGCAGTGTCAGAGAAGAGAAGGGGACGTATCTGAGAGATTTTATGAAGGTACAATCAACTAGACTTGGCAACGCATCGCATATGGGGCAGGGAGGGCAGTGAGAGAGAGGGGAGGAGTCAGGGATGACATGTATAGGTTGTTAACCTCGGGGACTGGGAGGATGGTGATAACCCCAACGGTAATAGGGAAATTATAAAAGGAGATGGGTTTGGGGGAAAAGATGAATTCTGTTTTTAACATGTTGAGTTTCAGAAGAATTCTATGACACATCCAATTTGAGATGTCCAATAGACAGTTGGAGATGTCAGACTGGAGGTGAGGGGAGGGATTAGGGCTAGATAAATAGATCTGAGAATCATCTGTATAGTGAAGATAACTGAATCCATGAGAATCCAAGTGAAATAGTATAGAGAGAGAAAAGAAGAGGGCTTAGGACAGAGCTTTGGGGGATGGCTATGGTTAACAACCATGACCTATATGAAAAACCAATAAAGCGGACTGAGAAGGAACAGTCAGGTGGTGGGAGACAGTAGTGTCTCAAAAACTTAGAAAGAAAAGAGAATCGAGGAAAAGAACGTGATTGACAATATTAAGAGCTGCAGAGAGATCAAGAAGGATGAGGAGCCACTAGAATTTTGTGAACAAGGAGGTGATAGTCACACCTGCATTTTGGAAACTCACTTTGATAGCTATGTGGAAGTTGGATTGGAATAGAGAGAGCCTTAAGGCGGGGAGATGAAGGGGATAATCTGCTGGAGAAGTCTTTGATGGAAAGCAATCAATTGTGCATGTACATGGGTTTGCCTTGGCATGTAAGACAAGGTTGAAGGAAGAGGAGGAAATAGTGGTGGAAGACAACTGAGTGCTATGAGATGAAGATGAAAGGAGAAGAGGGACCACCTGGTGAATGGCTTCAGTTTTTTTTTCAGCAAAATATGAGGCGAGGTTCTCAGGTGAGAGGTCGGCAAGAGGCTGAGTGATGGGAGATTTGAGAAAGGAAGAAAGGGCATGGAAAAGCCACTGTGGTGAGTAGGATAGTGAATTGATTAGGGAGGTATGAAAGGATTGCCATGCTTCTTTGAGGGTCTGTTTGAAAAAAAATATAGAATAAATTTCTCGTGGACCTAGTTAGCACAGTTTCATGTTCAATAATAGTATTCTTTCCTCTGTTGTTTTTTTCTTTCTTTCCTCCCTTCTCCTCCCTCCCTCACCCCTGAAACTGCATCAGACTTCAAGATATGAAAAGTAGAGCCAATCATAATTCTAGCTAAAGATATGTTTTTGCCTTTGGTTTTCCTAGATGAGAATTCTCCAGCCAACTTTTGGGATTCCAAGAACCGAGGTGTAACTGGGACACAAAAAGGACAAATTGTATGGAGAATTGAACCTGGGCCCTATTTTATGGAACGTAAGTAAATGTCTTTAAGATGAAATGCAGGGTGACTGCTAAGTGTTTTATGAAGTTGCAGAAATCTATGGCTGATTCGGGTGATTTTTTTGTTGTATTTTCTGATGAATGCTCTTTAGTATCATTTAAATATGCTTAACATGTTTATGACAATTATTTAAATACTATGTTAGCTGTTAAATAATAAAATAGACTTTTAAGAAATTATTTTTATTTTAAGATTAAAATTAACAAGATTAAAAATTGTTTTTTAAGTTACTAAGAAATAATAAGACTTTTAAGAAATGTATATGCAATTATCTCTCAATTTCGTGTGCTAACTTAAAGTCATAGAAATTTTAATGTTATAAGGAAAGCATCTAGATCAGCTCTTTATGTAAGTGAGCAACCCAAAGCCCAAGAGAAATGCAGTAATATATTTAATACAATCTATTTAGTGGGAGGGGCAGGACAAGAATAAAATCTTCATGACTTCTGTCCAAAAGCTCTAGCTTCCCTGTCTAGCATTCCTATCACTATACCACAATTCCTTTGACTACAAGAAATTCAGAGAGTAAATAAAATATCTGTATAGTAGTTATATTACCTGCAATATGGTACACTTATGTCTCATAGCTTTCTTAGTATTTTCTGCACCTGCTATTTTTGATATTTAACAAATCAGAGAATCACATAGTTGAAAGATGAATCTTCTCCATAACATCCATGACAGTGGTTATCCAGCCTTTGTGTGTCTGTTTTAAATAGGGAAGATATTACAAAGATAGTTTGAATATTTGATTTTCCAGCTTTTGTTAAAGTACAAAAATTCCTATGTCCTAGGAATACCGGGGAACTCCAGGAGTAAGGATGTATGTACAGAGAGAAGTAGTTGTGATGATTCAGTTGGTACTTAAGAAAGAGTAAAGGAACAATAATTTTGCAATGGATAAATAAATGAGTCAAGCATTTATTAATAGCCTACTATGTGCCAGGCACTGTTCTTAGTACTGGAAATATGACCAGACTCCTTCTTAATGCCCTACTCCAGTGTCTCATCATGGTGTAGAGGGGATTCTTTAAGGCTATACTAATGGAGCATGATATTCATCAGGTTCCATCCTAGAAAAGTCTTGAACTATGGTCCTAGCCACATAGCTAAATATGCTGTGTTTCTAGGGATCATCCTAGCTAAGTATGGAGAGGCTTATCACTTGTAACCTGGCTACTTGTTGATGAATTTCTTGGCAATGGCAATATATGAAACAAAAAAAATGCCAAATGGTACCCTATCTTGTGTAGCTCCCTTTTTCACTGCAATGATTGTGGCAGTAAAGGGGAAAAGGCAGGTGAATTAGAGAAATCAGTGTTCAGACTGTCAATAAATGTGAACTTAAGTGTTGGTACTCTAAGTGTGAGCTACAGGTCCAGTGGATATAAATATTACTAGAGTTAATGAATCATGTTAGTCTTAACATTCTTCCTATAAGTGAAACCAGATGACAAAAAGAAAATTGCAACTAAACAGGAGGATAATTTGCAGGTTCTCTTAGGACAGGGAGAATTGGTTTTATTGCGCACTCAAAACCAAAAAAAAAAATTTTGTAAGATCCAGAGTCATCTCCCACTGCAGGGCTCATGCTAGCAATTTTCAGTACAACCAGGAGGATAATTATAGTCTATGCATCAATATCTCTTGCAAAGATTAAAAAGTTAGAGAAAGTTTTATAAGGAATTCAATAAGACTTTCGAATTTAAATCAACATATGTGACTTCAATGTAGGGGGTGATGAGCATGGGGGAAGACAGGAAAATTTTTTGAAAAACATGATTCAAGAGTAATAAATGAAAGTGGACAAAAATTTGTAGACTCTACAAATTTTTCATTGAGATATATTGTAAAAACCTTCATGAAGAGAATTAAGAGGCCCTGAATACACCAGGCATCAAATAACATAACAAAAATAAAATCTACTATCTTTTAACAGGCAGGAAATGACTAGTTACTGATATGACAGTCATTTTTGCATCAGCTGTCTGTAGAGATTAAGACTAAAGATCCATTAGAGTAAAAATCAAAGGCAATAACAAATTAGACAAGAAAAAACAAGAACATAATGAGCCATAGAATCACAGAATCTGAAAATTGGAAGGGACCTCAGTGGTTAAGTAGTCCAAATGTTACAGAAAAGGAATCCCCACCTTAACGTATTTGACAGGTGATCGTAGGACCATCTAGGCAAATCTAATTGGACCTATTTAAACAAGCTGTTGACCTCCCAAGATTGGTTAATAGTTAAAAGAACAGACTTCAACACAAATAAAATTACTTCCTAAAGATGTTTAACTAACTAATGTAAATAAGTCTCTATAATGAGGGCAAATAAAAAAACCCTAGAAACCATCTTAGCCAAAAAGTAGAGTATGATTAAATGAATGAATGAATAATAAAGCATTTAATGAATATTTTGTTCCAATCACTGTGCTAAGTGCTGGGAATGCAAATTGAAAAAGGGAGACAATTCCTGCTTTCAGTAATCCCACATACTAATTGAGGGGGACAACACTAAAAAACAATTCAGCTGTCAGGCTGATGGAAAAGCCCAGTCGTTCTTAGATCGCATCAGTAGGTCAGATAAAAAGGCTGGGGTCTCTAAGGCATTATTGAGGAACAGATGGAAAGGCCTATTGCTCCTCTGTCTTGCCAGAAGGAATAGAGTTGGTTACTCCTATCCTATCTAAGCAGTGTGAGTAGTCAGGTGGCCCTTATGGGTTCTGTCCACCTTGGGCTGTGGGAAGAGGTGAAGGCCCACTCTAGTCAAAGGCAATTTAAAATATAAACACATTGGTGAAATCGAACAGAGGATTATGGTGAAAGATAATAAACAATCTCACCTTATGAAATAGTAAAAAGCAATAAAGGGGAAAAAAACAAGTTAGAGCTTAGAAAATGAACTGAGGGAGCCATCATGAATACATTTAAGGGTAAAACTGGAAGAGGGACAGTTAACAGATGAAAATGGAGAAGAGCTGGTAAAATGTCTACTTCAAACTCTATAACAAATGAAATTTCTGCATCTGGATTCAAACAGCACAGCCCCTAATGTGCTAAATGAGGACTTGGCCGAGCATATACGAGGGAGATCCAAGCTGGGTGGGAAAGGGACAATTTTGAGGGCATTAACAGATCACAAGATTTTGGAAAGAGTAGAGGATTCAAATGTTTGGAAAAAAGATATATCTTGCTGTAGGAAATAACAGTAATTATTACCCATATGCCTACTTCTCTCTTAAAAAATCTTTATGAGAACAATTATAGGCATTCTTGACAAAGGAAATATGTAGACTTTCCCAAATGGCGTTCCATAACAGACTACGTCTTTATAGTCACAATTGAATAAAACATATAGAAAAGTCAGGATGTCTTGTGCTTATTGTTTGTTGACTATGAAAAAGCATTTAATCCAGAAGAATAGTTCTCCACTAACTAGATCTCTCCCTACATATGTAAAAATCATATAAGATTCCTTGAAAGATGTAACAACTGAGATAACTTTGTCTGACAAGCCTTTGATTTTTAGTGTCAAATGAGGAATGAAATGAAGAGACATTGAAGTATGGTAAATAGGGAACTAGTTTTGACGTTAGGAAAACATATGTTGAAGTCCTTCCCCTAATACATATTGACTGTGCAACTCTGAGCAAGTCACTCAAGTGTCCCAGGAACCTTTCTATACGTATAACTCACAGAACAGGTGCTAACCTAAGTTGATAGAAAGAGTCTACCCTTTGGAATTCCCTCTACCATTGAAAACATAAGTCTGGTTCCAGTGGGAAAAAATCACCCCCAAAATTTGGCCTACTTATTTATGTAAGAAAAAAAGAAATGATGAAGAAGGCCTCTTGTCCAGACTATGATACACAGTTAAGTGGAGAGACTATGAAGCTGGTCTAGCAGTGGACAGACATTCCAGTGGTCGGTGATCCAAGTTCATTATTGAACATGAAAATGAGAACAGGATGGATTGCTTTTGAGAAATGGTAGTGTTTTCAATGTCCTAAACTTCTCTCTGAAACAAAGGTTCATTTTTAAAGTATCTTCTAGTAATGCTCTATGATTGCAAATTGGATAATACTGCAGTCTCCAGAGAATTAAAATTTTGGGACACCCAAAGGAGAATGAAGTGGGATATGGTAAGTTTGTAAACCATAACACGGTCCCAGTGAAGAGTTAAGCAGCAAAAGTGGCACAGCATACTTTATGAGAAAGATACATGACCAGAAAAGGAAGTAGGCCAGTTGTGATCAAATCAAGGGATAATGGATAGACATCCTGTGCGCTAATGGCATCTGAACAAAATCAAGAGATCTAGAGGAAATCCCCAATAAAACATAAGCTCCTTGAGGGCAGGGACTGTGTCTTTGCTTTTCTTTTTGTCGCAGCACCTACCACAGTGCCTGGCACACAGTAAGAACTTAATAAATATTTGTTGACTGACACATAATTTTTCACATTTATCGTTAATTTTTCCATATTACATATTGTATATACATATCTCCCTAAACTGTAAATTCTTTCAGAGCAATCACTGTCTATTTATATTCTGTATTACCTAGCATAGTGTCCAGTACATAGTGGACATAAAGTATTTATAGTCTAATCAGAATTAGGGTGACCATCTAGTCAGAAGAGATATATTATTTAAAAAAGAAAAAAAAACAATTATATGAGATTGTATAAATGCCAATTTCATTTGAGTTGCAGCTATGGTCTTCAGAAAGGAATGTGAGAGTTGGGGAAGGTTATGATTTAGGAAACTTCCAGTACTATGTCTCCCCTACCATTGTTCTAGGTCTTATTGTTTCTAAACCCTAACTGCTAATGTAATTACCAATAGAATTTGGCATCCTAGATAGTTCTTGATGGGTGGTCAATGATAACCACTCCCTCAGATCCAGTGGAGATAGGCCAGGAACTCTCCAGGGAGATAGCCCAGATAACTTGGTATTGGGTTCCTAAGGGCCTGAGGAATAGAAATTGTTCAGTTGTGTCCAATTCTCTGTAACCCCATATGGAATTTTCTTGGCAAAGATAGTGGAGTGGTTTACCATTTCCTTCTCCAGTGGATTAAGGCAAAAAGGTTAAGTGACTTGCCCAAGGTTACTGTTTCTGAGGTCAAATTTGAACTCATGTCCTCCTGACTCCAGGCCCAGTGCTCTATCCAATGGGCCACCTAGCTGCCTCCTGGGCAGCTAAGGAATAGAAATAGGAATACAAGTACACCCCTTTAAACCTCCCATACTCCGTTCCAGACTATAGACCCTCCTTCCAGCCTGGCTCCTGCAGCCGTTGTACAGGGAGCCACCCTTGTGGAGATGTGACAGTGTGTCATTGCTGGTTCTCCAGCTCCTGCCACCTCGTTAGGCACCGCTACCCAAAGCTCAGAAACAAACTAGTACTTGACATTTTTTTATTTCTTTGTTCTGTGAAATGGTTCAAGATCAGAACCATATATGGTTCTATCAGCGGAAATCACAATACAAAAACACGCATTGCCATCTCCTTTGCCTCTGTAATCTAAGCACCACTGGACTGTTCCATGTGCTTTGCAGCTCAGACCTCCTATGTATGTTTTTCTCCACCTATTTGGGTGTGAACTCCTTCCTGAGAACAAGGGGTCAGTCTTGCTTTTCTATTTGGATTCCCAGCACTTAGTACCGTGCTTTGCATATGGTGTGCTAACACTTGATAAGTCACAAAGCACTTTACATGCATTCTCATTTGATCCTTACAGCAATTCTGAGGCAGATGCTGTTATTAGATGAGGAAACTAAGGTTGAAAGAGGTTCAGTGACTTGCTCGCAGTCACTCAGCTAGTCAATTTCTTCAGCAGGATCCTGGAATCCAGTTCTTCCTGATTCTAAATCCTCCACACTATTTCACTCCATTCCACTCTACCATTCCACTCTACCAAAGCACTGAATAAATACTTTTTTATTTAATCATTCATGCCACTATTCCTTCAGATTTTCTGCAATGGGCTCTTACTTTCCCACTCTGAAGTACTGCATTACATAGAATACCTACAGTGATACTGACTGTCATTTCTCTTGTGTTTTTCTGCCATGAGATAATTAAATAGTGGTTAGCCCACTTCAAAGACAGGGTCCTTCACTAAAGAAAATGGAATGTATTCAAGCTTATGAAACACATAACAAAAGTATATTTTTAAAAGCATGCAAATTACTTGTAGTACCTGGGTACATTTCTGCAAAGGGTGAGATTAAAAATGTGACTCATACTCAGCATGGAGCTCTGTCTCCAAGATGCTTTAAATAGGAGCCATGCAGATGAAAAATGTAATGAGAACACTTGGGGGGATTATTCATGTTTTAGAATAATTTATAGCTGGTTACTTGGATTTTGTGGCTCTTTCCCTCTTTTTTGAATAGAGAAATGATGTATGGTCCATAGGGAGAGGAGCCTCATTTAAATTTTATGTGTAAGAAATTTTGAAATTCAAAATTCAGTGTCTGAGTCCTAGGAGCACTGAGTTAAATTCAAAGAAAGGATCTGAGGATTATAATGGCAAGACTTTTCAGGAGAAGGGTGGTATGGAAGAGAAGACATTTCTAACTTAAATTTTGATACATAAGGGCATATTTTAAAAAAATAATAATGATGTTGATAATCTGCCCCTGACACATACTGGCTGGGCAAATCTCAGTCCCTTAATGTCCCAGGCAACTCTCTCAGATTATAAATTATAGAGAAAGTGTTGACTTAGAAGTGTTTCCACTGGTTGAATCCCATGCCTGAAACACTCTACCTCATGGAACACTGTCTCCTCATCTTTACCTTCTGGCTTCCTTGGCCTCCTTCAAATCTCAGCCCAAGTTCCTTGGGCTTCTTCAAGAAATCTCTTCTAGTCCTCCTTAATCTGAGTACCTTCCTTCTGAGATTCCTTGCAACTTATCCTGTATATATTTTCTTTGTTCATAGCTGTTTCACTTGTTGTCTTTCTTCCTCTCCTTCCATTAGACTATGAGATCCTTGGAAATAGGGCATTTTTTGCCTTTCTTTGTATCCCCAGGATTTAGCCGAGTGCCTGATAGATACCAAGTGCTTAATAAATGCTACTTGACTGACTGATCAACTTAACTGCATTGGTAAAGGGAATTTCCTCATCTGGGAGGCTAATAATTACACATTTATATAGTTATTTAATTGTCACAAATGCTTTCTTGTCGGGTAGGCAAGGTTTTTTTTTTTTTAATCCACATTTCAGAAAGAGGAAACTGAGACTCAGAGTGTTTAAATTTTAGAAATAAGTGACACAGATGATTGCAAGAACCAAGAAAATCCACTTATGTTTCATCCATTGTGGGCAAAATGTATGTATCGATGGCAGTATTAAATGGGTTTACAGTTAGGTATTTGAAATCCAAATGATCATCACTAAATTTTTATTTCAGTGTTTTTTTAAGTGGAAAAAGCCTAGAGTTAATTCAGTGGTTCAAGTGTGTGTGTGTGTGTGTACATGTGTACGTACTAGTTGTTTAGTCAGTTTCCAGTTATGTCCAACTCTTTGTGACTCCATTTGGGATTTTTCTTGGCAAAGATGCTGAAGTGGTTTGCCATTTCTTTCCCAGATCATTTTACAGATGAGGAACTGAGGCAAACAGGGTTAAGTGATTTGTCCAGGGTCAAATAGCTAGTAAATGTCTGAGGCCGGATTTGAATGAACTCTGTGAGTCTTCCTGACTGCAGGCCCAGCATTCTATCTACCTCACCACCTAGCTGCCCTGTATGTACATACACACACATATATTTACCATCGCAAAGCTTCACTCTAACTTTTTAAATGACCCTCTACAAGGAAATAGAGATCTTCCTAGGACCTTTACTCCAGGATCCAGGAAAAGACCTCCTGCCACTTCCTTTGCACAAGAACTCCCCTTCCTCCTTTGTGCAATATAGCTTCTTTTCAAGAATGGTATTCTGAGTGTCTGGTATAGCAGGAAGGGCACTGGATTTGGAATCAGAGAGCGTGGGTTCAAATCTCAACTTTGTTTCTACCTTTGTGACTTTGGGCAATTCATTTACTTTCTGGTCTTCATCCCTAGGGATTGGGAACCTGCAGCCTCAAGGCCACATGTGGCCTTCTAGGTCCTTGGGTGTGGCCTTTTGACTGAGTCCAAATTCTACAGAACCATTGTTCTGTAAACAAATTTTGTTTTCGATTTGTTCTGTGAAGTTTGGATTCAGTCAAAGGATTGTACTTAAGGACCTAGAAGGCCACATGTGGCCTAGATACTGCAGGTTCCCCACCCTGATCTATACAATGAGAGTGCAGAATGAGATCATCTTGAATGTTCCTTCTAGCTAAACATGCCACAGTCCCATTCCCTCCTTCCATGACCTTGGGGACTCTGGGGCCACCTATGTGACTATCCTAATGGAGTGATTCTAATGGTTTGAAATTAGGGGTCAACTGGGAAGGACGCTGGCACCTTCAGCAACTTTGTGGGGGAATTATTTTGAGAAGGTTGGGATTCCCATAGTCCTTTAAATGGCAATATAAAGATGGCCTCCAAATAGGGTTGTCTCTGTTTAAAATATAAACTTCTGATCTACATCTGCCTTTTTGTCTTTCTTCTGTATCACCTACTACACATTTTTTTGTTTGTTTTGTATTTAAATTTCATTGTTTTTTGTTATTTTATAACAAATGTATCCCTTCCCTTGGTCCTCAGGGATCCTTCTCTTGCCCCAAAGAACAAAAAGAAAAAGGGAAAACAAAGCAATTCAGCAAAATCAATCAGCACATTAGCCAATAATAATATATGCAATGTTCCATATCCCTAGCCTCCATCTCTGCAAGGAAGGAAGTATATTTTCTGCTGTCTTCTTCAGAGCAAAATTTGAACATTAGAAATGCCTAACATTCAGTTTCATTATTTATTATTGTGACTGTACTTTACATTCACATTCTTACCATTTCGTATATTATTTTTCTGGTCCTACTTAGTCCATTTTGTATTAGTTCATATCTCTTCCTGAGCTTCTCTGTATTCTTCATATTTATTGTTTAGTACAGCACCATATTATTCTATTACATTCATTTACCAGAATTTGTTTAGTCATTCATTAGTCCAATTCTTTAATACCATGAAAAAAGTGCTGCTATAAATATTTTTATCATTAACTTCCCTGGGATGTGTGCCTAGCTGAAGAATCTCTGGGTCAAGGTATATGGACATTTTAGCCATTTTTTTTTGCATAATCCCAAATTGTTTTCTAGAATGGTTTTACTAATTCACAACTCCACTAACAATGCATTAGCATGTCTTATTTTTTTCACAGCCCATTGGCACTGACTACCCATTTTTTTTATGTTTTTGTTAATTTCCTCAACATGAGGTTGTTTTGATTTGCCTTTCTCTTATGATTAGTGTTCTGGAACAATGTTTCATGTGATTGTTTCTGTTTTCCCATTCTTTTGAGAACTATTTATTCATATCCTTTGACCACTTATCTACTGGGGACTGGTTCTAGGTCATAGCTACAATGATTTTGTTCATGAAAAAACCTATGATTAGTTTTAGCAGAAGGAGAATGCTTGAGCTTTTGCTTCTTTTCATCCCATACTGACTTCTTTGTTTATCCTTATTATGTTATATAGCAGGAGTTCTTAACTTGAGACCTGCAGATTTGTTTTTAAAAAGTACTTTTATTTTTAAATATTTATTATATATTTACTTTATAAACATTTAATTTATATTTAAATATTTAAACTTTTATTTCCTTTGTAACATGTATTTTATGCATTTAAGAGCTTTCTGAGATGGGGTCCACAGGCTTTACAAGTCTGCCAAAAGGTTCTGACATGAGTAAATTTAAGACACCCTCCCCTCCCCCCCCCGCATAGAGTGTATAGGTATTGTTTTAGCTGTATGAAATGCTTTTCCCCACCTGGAGGGCCTTTTGTAGGCATTCGCTACCATAATCAATATAAGTGGGGTCCCATGCCTATTACTTGAATAGATAAATGCTCAGTTTCCCTTAACTCAATTCAGCAAATGTCTGTCAATCAATAACTCTATATACCATGCATTGTGGATACAATGGCAGAGATGTAAGTTTGCATTTGTAAACATTTTTCCAGTTTACAAATGTACATCAAAAGTTTACTTTTTTTTTTCCTCCTCAGATTGAGTTTCCTTATCTTGCCCAGGCTAGAAATGTTGTGGCCTCTCATGAGCTCATTCTACTACTGATCATCAGTCCCACATTAGATTGGGATAGAAGTTTTAACCTGTCCCTTATCTGATCCAGGTCAATTCCACCCTCCTTAGGCAGCCTGGTGGCCACTTGCTCACAGGGACTCACCATATATGTACCTGGACTTAATCAGGACACCTGTTAGGTTCTATCAGAACTCCCAAATTCAATTAATCCTTCAGTCTTAGCGTACTTCTATAGCAGGGATCACAGGTGTGGGCCACTACTCCCTAGCAAGACCTTACATATTATTGGGAGGTGCAATGACAGATAAGTTAAATTAAATATTTATTATTTATATGTTATTATATTTTGTTTTATATATAGTAATATATTAAATATATATGCAAAATCTAAGTAATTTCAAGAAAGAATGTTAATAACTGGGTGTCCAGAAAAGGTCTCCAGTAAGAGCTGATTTACGTTGATTGAAATAATGTATAGCTATAATACTAGCTACGTTTATTGTCCTTTTGTCTTGTGACCCTTCTTGTCTCTTGATTCCCTGCTCCCTCAACCAGCTCCAAGGCTAACTTTGGTTCTTCGAGGATTATCATCCATTATTAAGATAAACGCTTTACTGTTTTGTGTAAGGATAGAAATCCTCAGTAGTATCCAGCAGGAGGGGTCAGATGGTCTCATACCAGATGTTAATACCTGCATTGGCTTCTTCCCTCTTTTCCCCCCTCCCCTTGTCCCTCAGCAGTCAATTTAGCTTTGAACCACTTCTTCTCATTTAGGATTAAAGCACATCTGAGACTCAAAAGACTGACAGCTATTATTCTCAGAAAGTTGTGTTCCTGTTTGTGCCAGAGGATAAACTTCTCCTCTCATACTACTAAAATTCAGAATAAGATTCCTTTGAAGTCTGAGAAAATCTAATAGATAGGGAGAGATGTCACTCTAGGGAAGAAAACTTGAACGCTGAAAAAGGATATTTCTTAGAAGATTATCAAAGAATCAAGGTCCTATTATGCAGCTAACTATGGCATCAGGTTTCTTAGGGAGAGAGATGAAGAGACGACTTTCACAAAAATATGTTTTATTGATGTGTTTTGTCTCTGTATTACAGTCATTTCTAGGGGAAGAACTTAACCTTGTGACAAAACAAAATAGCAATTAAGCAAAAACATTCAAAACAGTGACCACATCTGACTATATTCTACATCACTAGTAGTCACCCACCTTCCTGCCATGAAGAAGGAGGCCCGTTTCATTATCTGTCAATTGTTTTATTATTATTATTATAGACTTAAATAATCTTTTCTTTTGTGTCTTTGTAGTCACTGTATACAATGTTTTTCTGGTTCTGTTTATTTAGGTTTGCATCAGTTGATCTTCCTTAGCATTGAAGGAGTGATTGATTTCAAACTAGGAGAAAATGTGTAGGGACTGTGGGATATCATATTGTTAAACCCCTCATTTTCCAGATGTGGTTGAATGACTTGTCTGAGGTCACACAGGTAGTAAGTGGCAGAATCAGCATTTGAATTCAGGCGGTGGGACTCCCAATTTCAGCATTTCTTCCACTCTACAATACTGCCTTCATTACAGTCATACATCATAGTTTATTCCACAGTTTCCTATTGGAGGGCACCCATTTTCTTTCCAATTCTTTACTGCCAGGAAGAGGAATACTAGCAATATTTTGCCCCACATTGGATCTTTTTTTCTGGTTTTTTTTTAAACCTCTTTCAAGTTTAGGCCTAGTAGTGAGACCATTGGATCAAGGGGCATGGATAGTTTAATCAGTTTCCTTGCATAATGCTAAGTGGTTATCCAGGGTGGTTGGACTGCTCCATAGCTCCACCAACGCTATATTAATGTGCCCATCTTCTCAAGAATATCTGCTTTTGTTGAATATTGAAGTAACCTACTTACTTATCCCCTTGTGACCTTGATCCTAGTAGGGGTGGGGAACCTGTATCCCCTCCTATCTTCTCTGGCAGTCAGCTTGCCTCCACAATCATCACCATTCTCTTTGTAATTTCCAATTTCTTTCTGTGCACTCATTCCTTTTTCTGCTGCTTGCAAAGATGCCAGTCTCCCTTCTACTTAAAAAATGTACACTTGATCTAACTGTCCCCTCAAGCTTTTACATCCAAACTGTTAGAAGAAGTTGTGCATAGTCATTGTGTCTTCTCCTCTCATTCATTTTTCAACCCTTGCAATTTGGCTTCAGATGCCATCATTCAACTGAAATTGCTCTCTACCAGGTAATGAATGATAACTTAATTACCAAGTTGAATGGTATTTTCGATCTTCATCCATCTTGACCTTCTCTGCAGCATCTGACACTATATTCTCTCTTACAGGATACTCTCCCTCTCTTTCTGGGTTTTCATGACAGTTCTTTCTTTATTTTCCTTCCTGTTCTGCCATTCCCTCCCCAGTTTCCTTTGCTGAATAATAGGATTAGAGAGAGAAGAGCCTTAGAGGCCATCTGGTTTAATCCCCCTGTTTAATAGTCAACATCATCCATGCCTCATCCCTGATGTATGTGGTATACCACAGCAATGGTGTATCAAACTCAGTGGAACTGGGGGCCACCAAATTGTCCATGATGATCCCTACGGACCACATATTGACCTGGTTTTAAAATGTAACGTAAATCTGTTTTATTACATTTTTATTTACTTTGTTAAATATTTCCCAATTATGTTTTAGTCTGGTTTGGGTTGCACTTGGGAGTGTCTTAGGCTGCGTGTAGCCCATGGGCCATGTGATTGACACCTCTGTACTACAGGGATGTATCCTTGATTCTGTTCTTCTCTATACACATTCTCTCTCTTGGCAATTTCATCAGAACCCATGGGTTCAACTATTGTTCTTTGTGAAGATGATTCTAAGATTATATATCAGTCCTAGTCTCTCTCCCAAGCATTAATCTCATATCAGTTGAGTATTGGACATTTCCAACTGGGTATGACATAAACATTTTAAACTAAACATGTTCAAAGCAACTCATTCTCTCTTTACTCCAGCTCCCTCAAATCCAACCCACTTCCTCACTTATCCTTTTCTTTTGAAGAAATGAGGGAGGAACCCTCCTGATCACCCAGGATTAGTCAGTTAGTCAACGTGCATTTTTTAAAAGCCTACTATGCATCAGACATTCTGCTAAACTCTGGGGATACAAAAAAAGGGCAAAAGATAGTCCTTGTTCTCAAGGAGCTCATGGTCTAAAGGGTCATAGGCTTGAAGTCATGTTTGACTTTTTCCTTTCCCTCACCTCTACCTCTATATCCAGACATTTGTCAAGACTTATTGAGTCTGTCCCCACATATCTTATATGGGTCTACTTTTTTCTACTCATACAACCTTCCCCCAGTTTTCTTGCCTATAATACTAAAATGACCTCCTAATTCATCTCTTTATATCCAGTCTCTCCCCTCTCTAGTCCATTCTTCACATAACTATCATATTGATGTTCCTAAGGCACATGCTTGATAATGCTGCATCCCTCTGTTCAGGAGGCTCTAGTGAGTCCCAACTCCTCTCAAATAAAATGAAGACACCTAGATCTTCACAGTCTAGCCCCACCCAACTGGCCTTTCCAGGCTTTCTGCACATGACAGTCTTTCATGAACTCTCACTTACAGGCAAATTGGCCTATTTGCTTGTTATTCTCTCTATCTGACATTTTGTCTATTATCTCTGGGCCACCTAAAGTTCATTAACTCCCATCTGGTTATCTCTGCTAGGTGCTGATAAAGCCAGAATTGTACATTCAGTGCTCCCTTTCTTATGGGACAGGGCCTAGGCCATAAGAACAAATCCTATTTTTGTTCTGTAAAATTTGGATTCAGTCAAAAGGTGCATTTAAGGATCTAGAAGGCTGCATGTGGCCTCAAGGCCACAGGTTCCCTACCCCTGAGATAGGCAGTTTTGCTCTGTTCCATCACCACAGACTATACTTCTAAATCTGGCCAACCCAGATGTAAATGTAAAGTGCATACTCTTGGTCAAAAGGGAGTAGATAGGTGAGGATGCAGACAAGTAAGTGTGAACTTGTTTCTGCTTCTCATAATTTTTTTAAATGCTATTCGATTGATAGAAGTTCAATAATTTCATCTTCATGTATAAAGAACAGAGTGAGACATACTTTGTTGAATATGGAGAAGAAGATTATGACTAGTGTATCTTCTTCTTATTTCTTGGGTAGGGGCCTGTGGATGAATGTGGGTGCTTGATATTTTCAGCTAACAAGTATCTTATCTAATTAGCTATCACATAGGAATTAGTGAGTTTATGTCCATATGTTAGTATTGTCTAATTCCTGCCAGGTGTCATGCTAAATGGCATTGATAAAATGCTAAAATGAATTTATATCAACCTAGATCAAGGGTGGGGAACCTGCAGCCTCAAGGCCACATGTGATCCTCTAGGTCCACAAGTGCAGCCTTTGACTGAATCCAAATTTCACAGCACAAATCTCCTTAATAAAAGGCCTCGAGGCTACAGGCTCTCCATCCCTGACTTAGAGTCATACAATCTAAGAGTAGAATGGAAGAGAAGTCATTTTGTTCAGCCCACTCCAAATATGAATCTCTTCTACAATACACCCAACAGGTGATCATCCAGGCATTACTTTAAGATCATGAGTGAAGGGAGGAGCTCACTGCCTCCCAAGTTTTTCTTTACATTAAGCCTAAATTTGCTTCTTTTAACTTTTAGCTATCTCTTATCTAGTTCTAGATACTGTACTTATCTTAATGCAACAACAACAACAAAAATGCAAAAAAAAAAGATGACACTAATCATATTAGCTTTTACATCACAGTGTTGATTCATAATTCTCCTTATTTTTATTTTTCCAATGACTTGGATAAATAACAGAGAGCCAAACACATATCCTTGGGGTACTCCACCAGAGACCTTCTTCCAAGCTGACATTAATTACTTCTCTTTAGACATAGTAATACAACCAGTTCTCTCAGTTCGTCTTATGATATTTTCATCTAGCCTATATCTATCCATTTTTAACACAAGAATAGCATAACAAATTTGGTAAAATATTTTGCTAAAATCTCCTCTAAAAAATAACATGACCTAATATTTTAAAAAAATTTTAAATTTACTTATTTTTAATTTATGGGATAAAATAAACATTTCCATGAAAAATTATAGATGAAATTGTGAATCTATTATGTACAACTTGCTATTCCTTTATGTGTGTATATGTATACATACATATACACACATACATATACATGGTTATCATGTAAATTTCTTTTTTTCCTTTTTTTCTTCACTCCCCACCCCCATCCTAGATATGTCTACCATTAGATACAAATATGTGTGTGTATATATGTATATTATATGTGTGTGTGTATGCATATGTGTACATTTACATATATATGTAGAATCATTCTTTAGATATTCTGTTTACTGGTTATTTCTCTGGATTCAGATAGCATCTTTCTTCACATGTCCTTTGTAGTTAATTATGACCTGTTCTTGATGCAACCCTGCTAACTCTTTGTAGCTTATCTCTTTTTCATGTTTAGCAACCATCCCTTCAACAATATGTTTTAGAATTTTACTTGTAATTAAAGAGAAACAGAGAGAAGTTTCAGATTCCATTTTCTTCCCTCTTGGAAAAATGATAACTTTGCCCATCAGTTCTGAAGTATCTTTCCCATTCTTCAGGAAACATAACGAGTCTGTGGAGAAGGGGGCCCTTTAGGCAGGGGGCAGTATGTTGCCCCCCTCCGCCTGGAAGGCTACATTTTCCTGGGGTTTACCTCTCCCTCCCTATTTGGGAAAATCTAGTCTTCAAGATTTCTCAAACTTTCTGTTAGCCCAGAGTCCAGTGGTTGAAAAGGAGGGGCAGATTAAAAGTATGATGGGTCTCGTTGAGAAGGGAAAGGGGGACCCCTCAGGGATCCTGGGTCCCTGAAGAACAAGATGCCCCAGGGACAGGGAGATGCTGCCCCATACCCAGGAATTTTCTGCTACTTCCTCACCATGGCTTGCCCCAGGAGAGGGGTTGTGAGGGGTAGAAACATTTTAAGCATAGTGAGGCAGGGAATGGAGTCAGTGCCTAAGCCCTATCTAGAAGGCTGTGCCTTATTGGGGATGCTTCTGTGTTTGCCCTTCCAGTGACTTTAATTTCCCTTGAAGCTTTGCTTAAACTTTTCCCATGAGATGAAGGTAGTGGAAGTGAACTTGGAGGTCAAGAAATATCTAGAAGAAGAATTGAAGAACCCTCCTCCTTGTCTAAGCTGCCGGTCCTGAGTCATGAGACCAAGGACTGCTGCCCTGGAAGCATTCATTACCCTGAGGGAAGCCAAATTTCAACTACTTGGCTGAAAAAAATGTTGCATTGGGAGTGAGAAAAACTGAGTTCTAGTCTTTGCTCTTACACTAACTCTAGGTCTGCTTCCTCCTCTGTAAAACTAGTGGGTTGAATTAGTTGATTGCTAAGGTCCCTTCCAGCACTAACAGTCTATGACAGGCTGTCCAAGCTTAGGTTTTTATTGAAACAATAGACAATGTATTTTGATTTACCATTTCAGTGAGAGCTCTGCAGTAGCTCAACTTCAAGCATTTATGTAAATTTCTATGCTTGTAGGTGGGCCACATAAATCACACTGTGGGCCAGGCAGCATGCAGCTGCATTTTGGACAGCCCTGGTCTATGAGTATGTAATATCTGGGCTCCCTCTGACTCCACTTAATTTCAGTCATGGTTGAATGTGGTAAAACCACTTACCTTCCCTAGAGCCTCAGTTTCCTCCTCCACAGAGTCAAGAAGTTAGACTAAATCTCTAAGAAGTTTTTGTTGTTGGTGGTGGTGGTGGGAAGGGCATAACAGCTGGTTTTAAGCTTTCTGTTTGTTCGGGGGTTACCAATCCAATGTACTCCCCAGTAATCAAGTTTCTTGAATGCCGAAAGAAACAGCCTATTTATTAAGATGAATTTAAGTAGGAAATACTGTGTATGATTGTCCTTTTAAAGCAGAGGTTCTGTGAACTTAAAAAAAACCTAACAATCTGATAACTGTATTTCAAAATAATTGGTTTCCTTCGTAATCCTGTGTGTTTGATTTTATATGTTATAAATGTTATACTAAGAAGGGGTCCCTAGGCTTTGCCACCCTGCCCAAAAAGTCTGTGACACACAAAAAAGTTAAGAACCCTTGCTGTAGGGGGTAGGCAGCCTCATCTTCATCAACAACCTCGTGGTCATCTGGGTTCTCTGTCCCTCCCTAAGGACTGGTGTCAGCCCATCTCTTCCAAGCGAGGATGCCTGTTGTGGTGCTTATTCCAGGAGGGTTTATAGCCCTTGTCCTTGGTATAAAAATTCCTAGTTGTGATTCTGTCTGAAGCCCTTGATGTCTGTTGGAAGCAGAGATGGCAGTTTCAGATTTTTTCCCTAGAATTCATAATCTTAATCAATGTTCTCTATATTCTATAGTAGAAGCAGAAGTAACAACAGCAGTAACAGTCATAACAACAGGAAGATTGTTGTTCAGTTGTGTCTAGCTCTTCCTGACCCTTTGGGTCACACTGTTCATGAGGTTTTCTTGTCAAGGATACTGGAGTAGTTTCTCATTTCCTTCTCCAGTAGATTGAGGCAAACAGAGCTTAAGTGACTTGCCCAGGGTCATACAGCTAATAATGTCAGAGGTCAAATTTGAACTCAGGTCTTCCTGACTCCAGTTGTACCACCTAGCTACCTAGTAATCAATTTGACAATTATTGGGAGGTCTCCATCTGATCCTGGGTACATGCCTGTGGAAAGTGGCAGGTCTCTTTTTTTTTCAATGTTCATTGATAAACAGGAGATTCTGAATCCCTTAGCAGGGAAGTTCCTACCATTACTCTTCATTTTTTTCTAACCCTTTCCTTTACTGGATGACTTCTCACATGACAACACCTGTGTGTATTCATGTCACAGAACCACAGAAGTGAAAGCTGAAAAGGACCTCTGCTACTATCCTAACCATTCCATACGTGTAAGGCATCCCTGCTAAAACAGACCCTCCTCAGGGAGTCTTTCCTCTCTACTCCAGGTCCGACCCTTCAGAAAGAGCCTCACATCTGTGCCTTAGCTCCAAATGTTCTGTGGTCCTTCCTCCTTTCTCTTCTGTCACTTTCTTCAGCCTTCAACCTTCTTAACATGTCAAGTTTACCCTCTCCTTCAGATCTGTTCTATTACTATCACACTGAATCTTTTCTTCTATTCTCTTTTCTTAAATGAATATTTTATTCTTTCTGATAGTCTAGAGAGCAGAGATGTTAGTACCACCCCTTTATCTTCTTTTATAAGAGGGAAACCAGATTTTTAGGATGAATAACACTTATTTTAGTGTAGCAGGATTTTTTATTGAAAAAACAAAAACCATGTAGCCTGAATATACATGAGTTTCTTATTGTGTGGCCCTCTCATTAAAAAAAAAGTTTATGCTCTTGTTCTTGAGTATTTATTATTGCAAATTCAGTAATAATGTCCTTTAAGGCCACATTATGGGCATCTAGGTTGCACAGTGGATAGAATATGGGGCCTGAAGTGAAGAAAACTCATATTCCTATATTCTTCAGACACTTAGTAGCTGTGTAACCTGGGCAATTCACTCAACCCTGTTTGCCTCAGTTTCCTCATTTGTATAATGAGCTGGAGAAGGAAATAGCAAACCACTTCAGTATCTTTGCCAAGGAAACCCCAAAAGGAGTCACAAAGAGTTAGACACTGCTGAAACAACTGAACAGTAACAACACAAAAAGGCCAAATGATATGAGAAAAGCTCACCCTGTATTGATCAACCAGAATAAAGGTATTCTACATTGATACCATGTATTGATTCATTAAACCCTGTAAGAAATATTAATAATTTTGAAAACCATTTAAAACGATTAGTTAATAATTTATCATTCATACAGACTTATTAGGGCACTTAATAGTTGCTTTTCCAATATAAGTTTTAGGTTTAAGCTTTTCTCTCAGCATCATACAATGGAAAGAGCATTGGTTTTTGAGTCAGAAGATGCACGTAGGTTTAAATCTTGACTCTTCCATTTATTACCTGTGGTATTTTGGGCAAATTACATCAACAATCCCTTGAAGTTTGGTTCAGAGAGCATGTCAGTAGCGACAATAAATTCTTTCTTTCCTTCCCTCCAGCCCCCATTTACTTTTCTTTAATAATCTTTCCTATAGAAAATGACACCTTGGCAAAAAAACAACATTTAATAGTTATATATCAGTGGTTCTGAAGCAATTGTCCCAGGAGAAATACTTTTGACAGAAGGAATTGCCTTTGATCACACTCTCTATTTATGCCCTTTGATCTTGTTCAGATTATAGGCACTTTCCCAGAAAAGTAATTATCATTTGTATTTATTTAATCCTTTTTTATGTATTGAAGATATTTACAGAAAGGCTTAAATTTTAGAGGTTAATAGGCATCCAAAACAATATTGATCCATTAAAGTCTCCTGATGAAAGGTTAAAGCATGATATTAGACACAACATTTTAAATGAAATAGATGCTTGGAAACATGTTTTAGAAGTGCCGACCCACTGAAAGCTTTTTCATCTGTTTAAGCAGTGATGAAGAGAATTTGTTAAATACTAAATCCTTTTAAAAGACAGCTTAATTCTTAAAGTATCAAGCTTCTTTTTAAGGCGACTTTAGATGATGCTATGTGGTAATAATAAACTTAACATAGTTGTAATCCTGTAATAAATATCCCAACATAAAAGAATATAAGAGTTTTTTGAAAGTTTTAAGTTAAAGTCATAATCTGGCATAGTAGAATCCCATTTTTAAGGATTATGTGGATTCCAAAATTGGTCTGCTGCAAAGGGATTTTCATGAAAAATAGAAACTGACATTTATCTTAAGAAGTTTATTGAAATAAACATCCTACTTCATAATGAGAGGGAAATCATTAAGTCTAGGTTTGCTTCAAAACAATTTTAAAATCACACAAAAATCTCAATAAGCATAATTAAAATCTGGTTCACTATTAGCTTTCATTTAATAAGACTGACATTTCCATAAAGCATGTCTTTATTGACTATCTGGAAAATGTGCTTGGGGTAAAACAGATATATATATATACACACACATACATATATGTATATATACACACACATACATACACACATATGTATTATATATGTATACATAATTGAATGGACTATTAGAATATCCTATATTTTTATACACACACAAACACACGCATACACATATTTAAAGACCTAGTGACTTAGGACAACACATATTACAAAAGTTACTTGGTTTTTCAAACTTTGTTATTTAGCCTGTTTTTACTGGCTGTTCTCAATAACTCACTATTATAAGCACATGCAAGAAAAGGTGAGTTCTGCCTCAAGTGATTTCAAGAATACTATCATATTTTCAACTGTGACATTAAGAAATCATGTCAAGAATTTAGAAAAGGTCAAAGATACGGCAATAAATACACTAATAACTAAAAGAAAGAGCTAACTTGTTTTTTTATCAGTTTTCTTTCTTGTTCAAATAATCAATGGCTTTCTGATTGGTTTATTAAATTTTTTCTCTATTCCATTTTATAGATTATCTCTGCAACACACATGTATAGCTTTAGTCATGTAATCATAGATCCTGGATTGTGAATAGATTAGTTAGTCATAGAATTATAGTTCTAGACTGGAAAGAGCCTTAGAGACCATCTAGACCAACCTCATCATTTTAGAAGAAGAAAAAATTGAAGTCTGGAAATGTTAAATAACTTGCCCAAAGTCACATACTTTGAAGGTAAAATTTAAATCCAGGTCTCAGACTCTAGAACTGGTCCTCTTTCCACAAAGCCTTTCATTTTACAGATTAGGATACTAAGGAGCAGAGAGAAAACTGACTAGTGATTTGTCTAACTAGATTATAAACTCCATAAAGGAAGGGATGCAGTCACCATTTTTTTTTTATCCCTAGCAACTGGTACAGTGAACTACACACAGTAAGTTTCAGTAGGGGTTGTCTGAGTTTAATTAAATTGAATACATCTCCTTCTACACAACATGGATGTGAAGTATTCTTATCAGCCTTTCAGAGAAGCTGTCAAGATAGAAAAGGAAACAGGAAGCAGAACAATTTGTTGCTATCTGATTTGGCTTTTGGAAATGAAATAGTTATTCAAACTGAGCAGGACTGTAGGAGCCCCGGTTTGGCTTCATATCCATGTGTAATTCAAGAGTGATTTGATGCTACTATTTCTTTAGGTGATTGTGTTCTTGTTTTGTTTTGCAGCGGAAATAAAAATATGTTTTAAATACTACCATGGCATTAGTGGAGCCCTGAGAGCCACTACCCCATGTATTACTGTGAAAAATCCTGCTGTGATGGTAAGTCCAGTTTGCATATCTCACGGTCAAATATAGCCATGGCCAGACATTGTGACCGTTGCTGATAAAGCAACATTGCCATACTTATGGTGGACAGCAGAACAGGAAATGCGCTTATGATATGGAGAGCTTCCATTCTGGAAGCACAACAAACGTAGGCATTGCCCTAGTTTAAATAAGGAAACAAATTCTAGAATGTGTAAAAAGGAGAGAGGGAGGGAGGTAGGAATGAGAGTGATTCTTCTCATTACAAAAGAGCTCTTAGTGTTATAAAATGATTAACTGTAGGATGCCTTTAAATGGAAGCTCTCCAGTGAATTCAAGTGTCATATTACACACTAGTAAGTGCTTTCTCAGTTGAGGAAATCAGAGTGGTTTGTGCCTCTGCTAATTATGATGGGTGAACAAAGACAAGGCATCTCTAACATTATAACATAAGCTAATGGCAAAATGTACTTCTCTTACAAAACATGGTATTTACACACAGCTTTTCAGTACACCTATTGAATGAAATGAAGTTCAACTTTTGTTGTGCAAAGTTTAAGACAAATCTAGTCATTACAAAAGAGTGAAAAATATTGTATTGACTCTCCTAGACTAAGATCTCAACAATCTTGTGTGAATTTTTTAGGCTATTTGTAGAGAAGTATCTGTATACTTAGTGTATCTTCAAAGGATCAGACTGTCCCAGCCTAGGTTCAGAAAGAAATCTCTCCATACTTGAAGGTGTCTCTTGAAAATTAGCTTGAGGGACCAGCCCTAATAAAAACTATCTGCTGCCTCCCATCTCAGCTGTTTTACTATGCTCAAAGAATCATATATTTAGAGCTGAAAGAGAACTTGGGCCATTAAGAAATTGAGTTACAGAGAAGGTCACACATCTAATAAATTATCTGAATTAGGATTTGAACCCAAGGTCTTTCTGACTCCAAATCCAATCTTCTACTCTGCCATGTTACCTCACCATGAGAAGATGAAATTGATTTAAATGGAGGGAAAAGTATATTTGCTTTTATAAAGTTTTGTTGAAATGTCCCCATATCCCTTTTTTTAAATAAAAGCTAAATATTTTAGTCTTTGATACTTTGTCTCCCTTTTTTTTTAAACTCAGAAGTTCACAAGAAAGAAATGGGAAAAGAGCTTCTTCTATACTATCCAGTATAGAAGGGAAGTTAAATTTTTTTTCAGTTTTATTAACTGTAGAAACCATCATGGGCCATTTCTGTCACCTAACTGACAAGGATTAAAGATGTTGACTATTTGGGTTACTACACAGATGCCCTCTGGTAATGGTTCTGAAGAGGTCACTCTCAATTTCTTCTTCACTTTAGGAAGTGGCTAATGCTTTAGAATCTGGGCAAAGAGGGGGAAAAATTCAGATTAACATGAAAGAAGTTGAGGGTTGTATCTTCCACCCAGAAGCTTTGACATTCCTGGCTTGATGTCACCTGGGGTCTTTCCTAGGCTCCAGTGGAGCCGAGCAATCTCTTTCTTCTCCCTTAATATTTTATGTAGCTGAGGGGTGGGTGAATCTGTGGCCTTGAGGCCACATATGACCTCTAGGTCCTCAAGTGTGGCCCTTTGACTGAATCCAAACTTCACAGAACAAATCCTCTTAGTAAAAGGATTTATTCTGTAAAACTTGGACACAGTCAAAACGCCATACCCAAGGACCTAGAAGGCAACATGTGGCATTGAAACCACAGGTTCCCCACCCCTGATCTAGCTCTTTGAAGAAATGGTTATAAGGCAAAGCATCTAGAGAGATGAATTAACAAAAATTAGATAATCCATCCAAACCTTCAGCTAAAACAGCCATTCAACAGTCAATAGTTGGGCAGCAGCCAGAAGAAATAAGAGAGTCCAGTTTGATGCAAAGAACAGCTCAGGAGACCTGGATTCTATTTCTCTCTCTCTCCTGATGAGCTGAGTGACTGTGAAAGTCTTTTGACCTCTCTGAGGTTGAGTTTCTTATCTGCAAAAAGAGAATGGACTAGATGACTTCTGAGAGCCTTTACAGTTCTGACATTCTATGACTAAAGGATAGGACTTGATAGTTGCTAAAGTACAAAATTGGTTCCTGAATGGATAGTTAGTTAGAGCTTCACCTCCTTTGTACTTCCTATTTTCTTAGATGTTTTTAGGTGTTTGTTAGTTTTCATTATTCATGTGTACACTTTTATGGAGCTTTGGAAACTATTTGAAAAAATACCCATGTATCATTTAATCTAGCCATTTAGTCTCTGATTACACTCTGCCAATCCTAAGTATTTTCATACACTTTGACATTTAACAACTCTTAGTAAGGACTGACATAATTTGACTTTGGAATGTTAAAAAGTGAGTGTAACTGAGAACCTTGGGCTAACCGGGGTGTCTTCAGTGACAATCATCTTTGAAGAATGAATTAATTGAAATCATTTATTAAATGCTATGTGCTAAGCACTATGCTGAGCACCTGGGATATAAATGTAAAAGAGAGGACAATCTCTGACCTCAAGAAACTTATATTCTAATAGGGGGAGATAAAATAAAAGCTAGAATTTATCTATCAGTTGGTAGCAGCTAGGTGACTCAGTAGTTAGAATGGTGGGCCTGAAATCGGGAAGACTCAATTTCCTGAGTTCAAACGTGGCTTCAAACACTTACTAGCTGTGTGACCCTGGGCAAGTCACTTAACTCTGATTGCCTCAGTTCCTCACCTGTAAAATGAGCCGGAGAAGGAAATGGCAAACCGCTCCAGTATCTTTGCCAAGAAAACCCCAAATGGGGTCATGATGAGTCAGACAATGACCCGAACGACTGAACACATATATCACTTGAACACTTGCAAAGTTTTGCTTTACGTACGTGATCTCATTTGATCCTCACAGTGACCCTATAAAGGGAGGAGCTTTTATTCCCATTTTACAGATTAGGAAACTGAGGCTGAGAGAAACTAAGTAACTTGGCCAGGATCACACAGCTAGTAATTCTCTGGGATAGGATTTGCACTCACCTCTTCTTGACTATGAGTCCATCACTCTGTCAATTATACCTCTTAGCTACCTTGTTATGTAATGTAGTGGTGGCCAGGTAGGGGTTTTTTGGTTTAGAAAATTACAGGAATAGGGGTGAGGTACTATAATGGAAGCATATTGACATATACATTCTAGTAGTAATGGCAATATTGATTTAAGGTTCTAGAACTAGAAAGGAAGGGGAAAGTTATGGAGGAATGGCAGAAGATATGGATGCAGTGGCAAAGGTGGCTCACAGGAAGACGATGAAAATGAAACATGGCCGGAGACAGCTAGGTACAGTAGACCACATGGAACATTCACCAGTAAAGGCAGCCGTGCCCCAGGCACAAGTTCCAGAGCTGAAATGAGGGGGAAAAAATGAAACTCTCTGTGGAAAATAGAAATTTATTTTTCTAGAATGAATAATTATTGGGAAGCTAGATTTGAAAAACTCTCCTACCATATCTGAGTACTTACTTACACATGATAGACATGGTATAAAACACTCAAAAGGACCCTTGTTTTGTGTGTTTTTAGTTAGTTTTGGTAAATGGTAGAAAGAATTTAAGATATTGCTAACCACAAAATTAAGTATCGCATTGGTAAACATTTCAAAACAACCTTTATCCTAGTTAATACTAAAAATAAAATGCAGTCAAAAATTAGGGCAATGCAGGAAAACAAAACAAAACAAAAAAACAAAACAGTTGAAATTACCTGATAGCTTCCAAACTTAATTAGAATCTCTCCAGCTTCTCTTTTCTTGGCCTGGAGTAATCGAAGTCTCCAAATGTCACCAAAGGCATCAGATTTTCCCAGCCTAAAGAAAAGCGTTGCATTGGTTGTATTGATTTTGCATTAAGATTACTCTGCCACAATCTGTGAATAACTTTGAGGTAATTCATCTCCTTCAAGTATACTATGAAGACCATCGCCACATTTCTGAATTCGAAAGTCCTGTGGTATTTTAGTACTTAGAATCAAAATATAGAGTTTGAGCAGTTAATGTGTTCTGATCAAGGTTATATAAAGCATACTCTCTCTCTCTCCCTCTCTCTCTCTCTCTCTCTCTCTCTCTCTCTCTCTTCCCCTCTCCCTCCCTCTCCTCCCCCTCCCTCCCTCCCTCTCCTTCTCGCCCTCTCCCTCCCTCCCTCTCCTTCTCGCCCTCTCCCTCCTTCCCCTCTCTTCCCCTCTGTCACCCTCTCTCTCCTTCTCTCCCTCTTTCCCCTCCCCCTAACTCTCCCCCTTCTCTCTTTCCTCTCCCCTCTCTCCTTCCTTCTCCATCTCCCCGCCTTCTCCCTCTTCCTCTTCCTACTCACCTTTCTTCTCCACCTCCTTTCTCCCTCTTCCCTCCCTCTGCTTTCCTCTATCTGTCTCTGTATAGTTCATATGATCATAGAACTGGAAATGTCTTTGAAAGTTATAATTCTGTCATCTTACAAAGGAGGAAATTGAAACCAATCATGTCTCCTGAAAGATTTGAAACCTGAGCAGTCATTCTTCTCTTGGGCCCCCAAATCCCAAAGGCCCAAGAGAATTTTTGGAAAGGGGGAGGGAAAGAAGGTAGGAAACCTTTAGGATCTACTTTTTTCCTCCTAAAACCCCCATATGAGTGTCTTGGTACCTCCAGAAGAAGGAGCAGAGCTGCGAGCAATCTGCAATATGCTACATTGGACATGTGGTCATTGAAGTAATTATTTTTAGCATCCTGATCAGGTCTGTCTAAAAATTTAAGGGTCCCATAGATATAAGCAAGCTTCATCCTTACACAGCCCACAGTACAACTGTTGTTTCACAGCCGGTTCTCAACAATGGACTTGGAAGAAGTGATTGAGAAGACTTTTGAGCAAACAGCAGAGAAACACGACAGGGAAGGAAATGAGCAGCAGTGTTAACAGTCTTGGTTTCCTCTCTCTCATATCCCTTTTGGGGAGTGTCAAGGCCAAAAGAAACCCTCGCCCTCTCTGTCATTGATGTCTTTACATCACTGTAATTCACCAGAACACTCAGTGATGCTGCATTTCAGATCCACAGAGCAGGAAATCCTCTGACTGTGGGACTGACGAATCCTACCATAACTGTGTCTTATTGTTTCTCTCCTCGGCTGACGCGTTCTCCTGGAACTAAGCTATAGATTGAATTTCTTCAAACACAAGGCAAATTCCCCACCACATTGCTCACAGATGTCAGTTCCCACTGATAACCATCTCTTCAACTTCAGAGTAGTCTCTCACAACTTTTCCTTTTGGAGAGTAGAGCTGAGCCATGAATTTTGCAAGTAATGCTTCCAGTTCGCGCTGTGTGAGGTAATTGGTCCAGTCTGGAAAAAGGATATTTCATAGAATCACAGAATTTGAAGGGACCACAGAGGTCATCTAATCCAATCTGTACCTGAACAGGAATCCTCTTAACAATATTAGCCATCACTTGAAGAACTCCAGTGAAGGGTAACCCACCACTTTCTGAGAAGCCTTCCTTGTCTCTTTTGGATAGCTCTCATTGTTGGGAAGCTTTTCCTCACCCCAAGCTTACCCAACTCTTCTTGGTGCTTTCTTTGTAGTGTGCCAGAGAATTGAAGAAAATTAAGAGCAAAAAGGACTCTGATAAATTGGAGAATGTCCTTGGGATGGCCACCCAAGTAGAGAGGGGCCTATGAGAGTATGGCATGTGAGAGACTAATGATGTTTAAAGCAGAGAAGAGAAGCCTTGGAGAGAGGATATAGATGTCTTAATGTATTCAAAGGGCTGTTACATGGGAGGTGATATTAGACTTGTTCCAACTGACCCCAGAGGAGCAAGGGGCCAGCCGAACAGAAGTAGAATCAATTGGTAAAAGTTAAAGAGAGGAAAATTTAGGCTTGATTTAATGGAAAGGGGCACACTAACGATTAGACCTATCTAGAAGCAGAAAAGGCTGCTTGTAGAAGTGTTTGTCTCTTCTAACAAAAGCTGGACAACCACTCTGCCTGGTGTGTTACAGAGAAGACTAGTGTTAAGTGAGGGTTGTACCAGATGACCTCGGAGATCCCTTACATTCCAAGATTCTTTGGTTTTGTCTGACCTATATGCTATCAATTAATCAATAAGCTTTCACTAAGTGCGGCTATGTGTCAGGCACTGCGCTAAGTGCAGGAGATACAAAAAGAGGCAAAAGACAGTCCCTGACTTCAAGGAGCTTATGATCCAATGGCTAGAGAGGCAGCATGGTAGAAGGGATGGCGCACTGGCCTTGGAGTCGGGAACACCTGGATTTGCATCAGACCTCTACCATGGAGCAGATTTTAGTACTTCACCTTTGTGAGTTCCAGATTCCTCATCTGAAATATGGAGATAATAATAGTATGTACCCCACAGGCTTTCTCTGAGGCTCAAATGAGATAATATGTGTAAAATACTATGCACACCTGAAAAGCACTCTATAAATGTGAGATATTATTATTATCATTATTATTATTAGAATCCCATTGCACCAAATGAAATCATATGTTTAAAATGCTTTGCAAACCATAAGGTGCTATATAAAAGTCAGCTGCCATTATTATTTTTATATGAAAATACTTTATAAGAAGTAAAGAGCAGTTGACCAAATGTAAGTTAATATTAAAAGTAGGAACAGCCTGCTCAAGCTTCTATTTTTAAGAGAATTGTGGCTGGGGTGTGGTGGTAGATATTTAACAACTAGTTCTCTGAGGGAGAGGGAAGGAGGAATTATACACAAAACACGCCTTGAGGTTTAATCTGCATTCTTAACATTTTCTCCATCACTTTCTTAAATTTAGAAGACAGCTAACAAAACAATAAATCAAACCCTGATTTGTAGCCAGTTTCCAAAGTATAAATGCTCACAATGAAAATTTAACAATTAGCTCTCAGAAGCCAATTCAGCTGGCTCGAGTATACCCCTGAATGTCTCCCTACTTTCATTAAACACCTGGGGGGAACAGCAGCACAGAGTGGGTGCTCAGCACTATTTGGCCATGGAGATTTTAGCTTTCCCTATGAAGCCTATTTGGTGTAATAGAATAATGTATTTGTAAGTATTAAAGATATTTGCTTATCTCACAAAAACAACTGAAAAACCAGGACTTTGAGAAAGCTGATTTGTGTTCACGAAATGGGTATTTCTCAAGTCTCTTTACTCCAGAGGAATCCAGCTGTGTTGGAGGTAGCTGGATGGTGAAGTGGATAGAGCCCCAGGGCTGGAGGCAGGAGTCAGAAAGACTTGAGTTTAAATCTGGGCTCAGACACTTCCTAGCTATGTGACCGTAAGCAAATCACTTAACATCCATCTGCCTCATTTTCCTCCTCTATAAAATGGGGATAGTAATAGCACCCACCTCCCTGGGTTGTTGTGAGGATCAAGTGAGATAATAATTGTAAAGCGCTCGGCACATATGGTACCTGGAGCATGGTAAGAACTATATAAATGTTAGTTATTATAATTATTATCACTATTATTGAGGTCTAGGAGCAAGTCTTTGTCCAATCCTAATAACATTTTTGTAGCCTTTGCTCTCTATTCCCTAAGACTGCCTTTGTGAAACTACCAGTGCTCAGGAAAGATAAGAATTGTTATTTGTTCAGTGCTGATAAATCAGCATTCATCATGCTACCTATGTAAGTGATCCTCCAAAGCAAGTTGGGAGATAGAATCGTGGCTGCTGCTATGACATCACCTCTGATGCCTTCAATGGTTTTCTCTTCAGATGGGGGCAGAAGGCATGGAAGGAGGTGCTTCAGGAAATCAACATTGTCGGAAATTAGTCAGTTTTACCTTGTCAGGTAAGTGATTTTTACAGCCTTACTAGTTATTTATATGTTGTAAAGACACAGATACATGCTGCTCCCCGATCACTGTCAGATTTCGCACATTTTCTAGTAGTATTTCTCATTGAGTTATAAGTTGACTATTTATCAAACTCAATGGTAATTTGACTACCAGGCAAGTTGGCTAATGATTGCTATTGTAGAAGAAATTATTCCTTTAAGCTTCTCTCTTAAAAACTCAGATGTACAAAAAGAATAAACTAGAATGCAGCGTGTGACAATCTGATTAGAATTCTGTTACATGTTAAAAACAACCTATACTTATCTATGTGTATTCAAGGAAGGAAAATAGATCATATGGACACAAGGAAAAGAAATATTCTCTGATGGCAATGGGAAAATATACATAATAGATTGGAAAATGCCTGAAATGTACTGTTATTAAGAAAGGTGTAGTAAGTTGTATGTTTGCCATAAAACTTAGAGAAATGTCCTGGATGACAAAATCAAGCAAACTCTCAGAATAGCCAGCTTTCTTTCTTTTTTCGACAAACTTTTTTTTGGCTGACATCTGTGAAATAAGGAAATTGTGCAAAATAAAGCCTAACAGCTGTCTGTCGCTGTAAAACTCTGTTTTTGTGCTCATGGAGGTGTTGTGTTTCTGAACTTAAATCACATCCATTTGCTTTTCTTCCCAAGTGACAAACTTGGTAAACAGTCATAGAATTTTGCAGCTTTTCAGTTCAAAAAAGAATAGATGGAATTAGCCAAAAAGAGAAAAATTGTGCTGGTTCTTAAAAGACCAAAGACGCAATTCACACAGACAGACACTCAGACACACACACACACACACACATACACACACACACACACATGTGCATGTGTCTGTGTGTGTAAACATTTTTTTTGAAACAGACCCTGGCTGGAAATTTAGCCATGCAAGTGTCTGATCCCTCTGCTGATTGACAAACTCCATTTCTCTGCTCTGGGCTAGTTCACCTCTCCTGAGGCAGTCTGGTGACCCTCTGCTCCCAGGGGCCTACTATATTGGTGCCAGACTTAATGGCAAATACCTGAGCCACTTTAGCCTCACTGAAGCTCAGAATTCCTGAGCTCAGCCCAGAAATCCTAGTAACAAGGACCGTGAATGGGCATCATCACTCTTTGCTAATAGAGTTATTAACATGTGGAACAAGGTTAGAGTTTTCAGTGAGAAGATGACAAAAATGGAAGCATTTAAAGGCAACATTTTTTTTTTAACATTTTAAGGACAGTAGGTGTGAAGTCAGAGGATTTGAGTTTGAATTTTGGGCCCCCTCCCCTACCCCACCCCCACCTCTTCTAAGACATTGGGAAAATCCACTTCCTTCTGTAGGCTGCAGTTTCTTCATCTATACTATCAGGGACTGTATTAATGATCTTTAAGGTACCTTCAAGGTCTAAATTCTATTATATTTCTATTACTTGGGGCACATATACAGAAGCTATATGTCTATATCTATATATAAATTCATTGGTGGTGCATAATCTTCTGAATTTGTTTTCTCCTCCTTTACCTTCCTTGAATGTGACACTATTTAACATGACAGCCATTGTGTAACTTGATTTCTCTCACAATTCCAGAGTTTCTTGGTCTAATTTACCTGCAATTCTGGGAAGCCCAGACTTGCTAGTTGAGAACAAGGAAATTGGTTGATCATTCTATGGCCTTCTGGTTTCAGAGATCCTTAGGTTCCAGCAGTATCGTTGAGGAAATACAAGACCTGTGCCTTTCTCCTTCTCCCGTGACGCGGAAAGTGAGCAAAGTAGCAATTCTGAACAGAGTCTGAAGTTTCTCCCACAATATATTAGAGTGAAGCAGTTATTTTTCACTCTTTCTTTGACCTACTCCCCTCACTTCAATAGCCTTGAGGAAGTTTTAAGAAATGAATTGCCTTCACAGGTAGAAACATCTAGTGTAACTTGGACTGGAGATGTTTTGTCCAGATTAGGTTAGCCTGATCCTGTGTTACATAGCTCAGAATAATTTTATTTTTTTTTTGTTTTCTTTTTTGATCTTTCTTTTTTTTTAAATTTATTTAATATATTTAGTTTTCAGCATTGATTTTCACAAAAGTTTGAATTACAATTTTTCCCCCATTTCTACCCTCCCCCCACTCCTAGATGGCATATATTCTGGTTGCCCCATTCCCCAGTCAGCCCTCCCATCTGTCACACCACTCCCCTCCCATCCCCCTTTCCCTTGTTCTCTTGTAGGGCAAGATAAATTTCTATGCCCCATTGCCTGTGTATCTTATTTCCTAGTTGCATGAAAAAACTTTTTTTTTTGTTGTTGTTTTTGAACGTCTGTTTTTAAAACTTTGAGTTCCAAATTCTCTCCCCTCTTCCCTCCCCACCTGAGAAGGCAAGCAATTCAACATAGGCCCCATGCGTATCATTATGTAAAACCCCTCCACAATACTCATGTTGTGAAAGATTAACTATGTTTTGCTCCTTCCTAACCCATCCCCCTTTATTGAATTTTCTCCCTTGACCTTGTCCCTTTTTTGTGTTTGTTTTTTAAAAAGTGTTTGTTTTTGATTACCTCCTCCCCCTGTCTGCCCTCCCTTCTATCATCCCCCCTTTTTTGTCTTCTTCCTCCTTCTTTCCTGTGGGGTAAGATACCCAATTGAGTGTGTATGGTATTCCCTCCTCAGGCCAAATCCAATGAGAGCAAGATTTGCTCATTCCCCCTCACCAGCCCCCTCTTCCCTTCCTACAGAACCACTTTTTCTTGCCACTTCAATGCAAGATAATTTACCCCATTCTATCTCTCCCTTTCTCCCTCTCTCAATATGTTCCTCTCTTATCCCTTAAATTGATTTTTTTTTAAGATATCATCCCTTCATATTCAACTTACCCTGTGCCTTTTGTGTGTGTGTGTGTATGTATGTATATGTATATATATATATACACATATATATATACATATATATATACCTACATATACATACATACACACACACACACACACATATATATATATGCATATTCCTTTCAGCTACTAAGATATTGAGGTCTCATGAATCATATACATCATCATTCTATGTAGGAATGTAAACAAAACAGTTCAACTTTAGTAAGTCCCTTATGATTTCTCTTTCTTGTTTACCTTTTCATGCTTCTCTTGATTCTTGTGTTTGAAAGTCAAATTTTCTGTTTAGCTCTGGTTTTTTCACTGAGAAAGCTTGAAAGTTCTCTGTTTTATTGAAAGTCCATATTTTGCCTTGGACCATGATGCTCAGTTTTGCTGGGTAGGTGATTCTTGGTTTTAATCCTAGCTCCATTGACCTCCGGACCCTTAATGTGAAAGCTGCCAGATTCTGTGTTATCCTGATTGTTTTTCCACCATATTCAAATTGCTTCTTTCTGGCTGCTTGCAGTATTTTCTCTTTGACTTGGGAGCTCTGGAATTTGGCGACAATGTTCCTAGGAGTTTTCTTTTGGGGATCTATTTGAGGAGGCGCTCTGTGGATTCTTTCAATTTCTATTTTACCCTCTGGCTCTAGAATATCAGGGCAGTTCTCCTTGAAAATTTCTTGAAAGATGATATCTAGGCTCTTTTTTTGATCATGGCTTTCAGGTAGTCCAGTAATTTTAAAATTATTTCTCCTGGATCTATTTTCCAGGTCAGTGTTTTTTCCAATGAGATATTTCACATTGTCTTCCACTTTTTCATTCCTTTGGTTCTGTTTTATAATATCTTGATTTCTCATCAAGTCACCAGCTTCCACTTGCTCCAATCTAATTTTTAAGGTAGTATTTTCTTCAGTGGTTTTTTGGACCTCCTTTTCCATTTGGGTAATTCTGCCTTTCAAGTCATTCTTCTCCTCATTGGCTTTTTGGAGTTCTTTTGCCATTTGAATTAGTCTATTTTTTAGTGTTGTTTTCTTCAATATTTTTTTCAGTATTTTTTGGGTCTCCTTTAGCAAGTCATTGACTTGTTTTTCATGGTTTTCTCGCATCATTCTCATTTCTCTTCCCAATTTTTCCTCTTCTTCTCTAACTTGCTTTTCCAACTCCTTTTTGAGCTCTTCCATGGCCTGAGGCCAGTTCATGTTTTTCTTGGAGGCTTTTGGTGTAGGCTCTTGCACTTTGTTGACTTCTTCAGGCTGTATGTTTTGGTCTTCTTTGTCACCAAAGAAAGATTCCAAAGTCTGAGACTGAATCTGGGTGCGTTTTCACTGCCTGACCATGTTCCCGGCCAACTTACTTGACCCTTGAATTTTTCATCGGGGTATGACTACTTGTAGAGCAAAGAGTACTTTGTTCCAAGCTTGAGGGGATGCACCGTTGATTTCAGAGCTATTTCTATACAGCAGCTCTGCCACCCCAGCACTCCTCCTTCACCAAGAACCACCAACCTGGAGCTGACACAAATCTTCAGCAGGGTCTGCACTCCTGCTCTGATCCTAAACTTAATTCCTCCCACCACGTGGGCCTGGGGCTGGAAGTAACTACAGCTGTAGTTCTGTAGCTGCACCTCCCCCGCTGCCCCTGGGGCTGTGGCCAAACTGCGAACTCTGTCCCCCGCAGTTTTTCCCACTAACCTTCTCTGTTGTCTTTGGTGTTTGTGGGTTGAGAAGTTTTGTAACTGCCACAGCTCACTGATTCAGGGTGCTAGGGCCTGTTCTGCCCAGCCCCTGGTCTGGCTGGTCCTGCTGCCTCCCACGCTGAGCTCTGCTCCCCTCTACTCCGTGGGTGATAGACCTCATCCAGCAACCATCCAGGCTGTCCTGGGGTGGATCCCTGCTTCCCTCTGCTATTTTGTGGGTTCTGCAGTTCTAGAATTTGTTCAGAACCATTTTTTATAGGTTTTTGGAGGGATGTGGTGGGGATCTCACGCAAGTCCCCGCTTTCTAGCTGCCATCTTGGCTCCACCCTTGGAAGTCCTCGATCAGAATAATTTTAGCTTCCTTATCTTTTCTTCCTGGTCCTGTTACTCTTTCTACAAGATGTTTATTGGTAAACAGAGAAATCCAAGACCTGGCCTCAAAGTCTTATAAATCTATGTTACCCTGTACTGAAAATCCAACAAAGTATAGACTTTGAGCACATCATATGTTTTTTAGTTTTAAATTGTTGTCGGCTATTTGCTGGCAGACAATTTAAAAAAATGCCACTTTGGCCAGGTCACCGTACCAACTCACATATTGGTTTCATGGATCATGAAAGTGTGGATGCAAATGTAGAATTTTTATATTGAATCGTTATTAATTCACCCCTGGGGAATGACCATCTGGAACCTGAGCATTCTAGGCCATTTTACTAAAAATAGGAAATGTGCTCCAAAACACAGGTCAGTATTTTTTTCTCTAATTAAATTGTTTATAATATCCAGCATGCGTTGAAAAACAACACTTTCCAAAGCACCAAAAATGACTAACACATGGAGAATATGATGGAAAAACAGCATGTAACCAGAGAGTTATGAAGAAGGAAAAAGCAGCAAGGCAACACAGTGGATTGTGTTGGACTTGGTATCAAGAAGACTTGAGTTTCAGTCCTGCCTCAGCTACTAAGGAGCTGTGTGACCCTTGGCAAGTCACGTACTTAACCCCTCAGTTTTAGTTTCTTCATCTCTAAAATGGGTGTAATAGCACCCACCTCACAGATTTGTGGTGATGATCAAATGAGATAATGCAATGCTTTGCAAACCTTTAAGGTGCTATATAAATGGTAGATATTATAATCTTTATCAATAATAACTTTTTAAAAAGAATAAAATTTCATCAGAGAAATATACAGAGAAATAGGAAGAGAAGATGGATTGGCCATGTGGTGAGGGCAGCAGGTGATAGCAGGATGGCCAGAGTTCTCCACTGGTACCCTCATAATGTTAAAAGAAAGGTCGGCAGTCCTCTAGCATGTTGGGTTGACCCTCTTCACAAACTTATGGTAGGAAATGGACAGGAGTATCACAGAATGATCGAGTATTAATGGATGTGACTTCTGTCATTGGAGAAGTCATCTAGACCATTGAGTATGTAATACAATTTGAGTATAAGATCCAAAAGAATATTGACAAGATGGAGCATTAGGTTGATTCTGATCAGACGAAATTCAGTAGAGTTATGTGTAAAGTCTTATACTTGGCGAGAAAAATCTAATTTGGAGGAGTTGTGGATATTCAGCAGTTCTGAAAAAGATCTAGGGACTGGATAGACTGCAAACTCAATATGAATCAGCAGTAAAATGCTAATATGGTCTTGGACTAGATTGAAAAGAGTTGTAAGAAAAGACAAAAGGGGTAGTTTCAGAAAAACCTGCAAAGACTTACATGAACTGACACAAAATGAATTGAGCAGAACCAGGAGAACATTGTATGTAGTAACAGCTCCGACTCTGGACAAGTTGCCTAATCCCTATCTGCCTCAGTTTCCTCATCTGTAAAATAGGGATAATAATAGCACCTATCTTCCAGGGTTGTTGTGAAGACAAAATAAGCTATTTGTAAAACATTAACATAGTGCCTTGAACATAGTAGGCACTCAATAAATGCTTGTTTGCTGTCTTTGTTTTCATAAATTCTACAGTCTAGCCAAGCTGGTCCTGTTCTTCATATAGCACATACCATTTACCATATCCATTTCTTTTCACATGCCTGTCCCTTTCTTCCTCCTCATTTCTATTTCTTAGAAACCCTCAAGCCTGCTGCATGGGGCTTTCTTGATGACCCCTCCAGTTATCATTACACCTTACCCATTATATTATCTTAACATTGTATGTATTTGTCATGTAATTATATGTGTATAAATTGTTTCTCCCAGGATGAGCTAAGCTCCTTGATGGCAGGGACCATTTTGTTTTTTTTTTTAATCTCAATATCCTCATTACCTGGCATAGTGTTTAAAACATAGTGGGTACTTATTAAAGTGAGAGAATGTTTGTAAATTACTTAGAAAGCAAATAGATTAGCTATTATTATTAATAAATTGTTATTGCCTTAAAATAAATAATTTAAATTAAACTAAAATACATTTTTATCTTACCTTGTCTTCAAAATTACTCTAATTACCTTGGAGTTAAACATTTGGAGATAATAAGCAAATATGTGAGAATCATAGTGGGAAAAAATTGTAACAACTGCTGTACTTTATTATATAAAGTTAATATGGCTCTAACATTTATGTGTTGGGAATAAATGATTTTATCCTGGAAAACATGTGAGTAACTTTAGAAGTAAGCCTGCAATCATAAATTTTACATTATTAAGTATCTATGGTTGAATGTGGGGCATGAATAAATGAAAATTCACAGTGAATATTGAAACCATTCTTTGGCTAATAGCCTCATACTATAGAGAGCACTGAAATCAGAATCAAAAGATCTGGCTTCAAATTCTGGTACTCTTGGTTGATTATCTGATCTTGAGGAAATCATTTTACTTCTCTTGCCTTTAATACTTTCATCTGTAGAGTGAACTGGAAGTGTTAGATAATTTTTAAGTTCCCATTTCTAAGATTTTATTGTTCTTAAAATAGCAGCACTGATTTGAAAGTGTCTTCTGGCCAATCTGTGTTGGTTATTTGAGTGATAAAGGAGAAGTCACAGCAAAGATAGGGTGAACAAAGGGCCCTGGTCAGCACCTGGGTGTGGGAGTGGGAGTATAGTATAATGGACAGAGAGCTGGTCTTGGAGACAGGAAGAAGTTCAGTTCTGACATATACTGATTGTGTGATTCTGGACAAATCACTTAATTTCTCAGTGCTCTTGGAAACTAAAAGTGATAGAGCAGGTACTGATCTGTGTGTGGGGAAGGAACACCCTACACTATGGAATCCCAGATGTGTACCAAAAAGAAACAAAACCAACCATACGGTTTGGTGGTTGCCATTTATACCCATATCACTCCTCATTTCATGTAGAAAAATGTAATCATTTGGAATTGCTATGTAGAAAAATGGATTCTGATACTTGGAAAGAGTATAAGGCCTGAGTTTGAATCCCAACCTTGCCACTACCTGTATGACCCTGGGCAAATAACTTCATAAGGCCTCAGTTTCCTTATCTGTAAAATTAAGATGTTAGACTACCTGATCTCTAAGATCTCTTCCAACTCTGGATCTATGATCCTATAAATAAAATGAGCATAATAATTAAGAAAGGCACATATAAAAATGTGGAAAAAATAAATTTTTCTCTTGAAGGTATGTTATGCCAAATAAAGTCAACTGAAATACTATGGAATCATAACAGGGACAGTAAAATGCTAATGTGACATTCGTAATGAGCACACTGTTCATGAAATGACAGGAATGGGGAATGTGATACTAATGAGATACTACAGCAGCTCCTTTGAAGCATCTGGCTGGTTCTTTATCTGCCTTTTACCACTTCAGATGCCTTTTCAGATCAAAGATCCTCAGAGTTTCCTCCTTGGCTTAGGGGCATTTCAGATAAATCTTTTAACATTTTGTGACACACCCCACTCCTTCCCTGTTGCCCTGCACTTGCCTTTCTTGCTATATATCAATTTTAAGTGTATACTTGTATCTCTCTGGACCATAGGAGCACTGCATGTTTTTCACTTCTGTAAAGCAAGTGTAGAAACCCAATGCCAGGGCTAGCAGGAAGTTAACTAGCTTTGAAGTCAGTAAGAAGTGGGTTCAAGTTTCACCTCTTCCACATACTGACTCTGTGGCCCTGGAAAAGTCACATCCCCTTCCAACACTCCAGATGCCTCTTTGAGACTGGAAGGTGCCCACCTTTATTGGCAGAGAGAGCTTCTCACCAGGACTTCCCTACACTGACCAAATCATCAATACAGATTTTTTTTTTAAAAGTTGCATTTTCAAAAGTGTGACCTAGGTGACTTAGAATTCAGAATCTGGTCACTACCCCACTTGGACTTACTTAGACCCTAGTCCATGGGTTCTCAACCTTTTTTGTGTCATGGACCCCTTTTGGGAATCCAATGAAACCAGTGTACCCCTTCTCAAAACAACATGGTATAATGTTATTAAAATATATGGGATTACAAAGGAAACCAATTTTATTGAAATATAGTAATCAAAATATTTTTTAAGTTCAAAGATCCCAGATTAACAACCTGTATTATAGACTTTCCAACACTCCAGGTCAGCTCTGGACCAATAAGTCAGCTAAGGTCACCCTACTACAAGTCTATATGTATATGCTTTTGGGACCATCCCAGGAAATCTAATCTGAACTAGGTTTCCTAAAACCTCCTTAAACTGATCAAAATCATAGGAAGACTTCCAGAATGAATATAAACCTTTGGAAGCCCCAGAATTCATGGGCCCTGACTTGCCCAAGCTCACAAGGCAGTATGCAGTAGAGCCAGGATTTGAACCTGAGGACCTGACTCTACTTCTGGCAATCATTCCATTATATCGATCATTTTGCCAGCCTGAGGCCATAGCACATGTTTCAGGATAGCGTTAGAACAGTACTCGGGACTCATATTGTTGTTGTGCAGTCATTTTTTTCAGTTGTGTCCAATTCTTTGTAATTTCATTTGGAGTTTTTTTTGGCAAAGATACTGGAGTGATTTGCCACTTCCTTCTCTGGCTCATTTTACAAATGAAGAAACTGACTTAAACAAGATCAAGTGACTTGCCCAGCATCACACAGCTAGTAAGTGCCTGAGGCCACATCTGAACTCAGAAAGATGAGTCTTCCTGACCCCAGGTTCAGCACTCTATCTGTTGTGCCACTTAGCTGGCCCTTTGACTCATACGATCTGACCTTAAATTCTAAGAGTGCCTCTTGAAAATTCTTTAGCACAGCTCAGTCTTGTGAATGTGTCTTCACTATTAAGTCACCATATTTTTACCAACCACAGTGGGCGAAGGAAGGATCAGGAAATCTAAAGTGACATATGGAAAAAAAAGTCTCAACTAATAAAGTGTAAAATTAATGGTATGTACTAGATTCTATACTTTAATGGGGCATTCAACACATGACCTCTCAGTTACTTAAGATATTAGATATTTTATTGGAATAATTTAGAAATGTAACTTACCATCTCATACTCTAAATTCCTTTTTATTTGGGAGAGTGATGTGAGTTATTTAATATATGGTGCAAATGAATATGTGTTTATGATTTTTCATTAATCCTAAGGCATTGAGTAAGTTTCCAAAGTTTCAGGATCATGTTATTGCTCTACTGATTTGAACTCACTCACCTTACTTATTCATCCCAAACAGAACCTGATTTATACCTGCTCTAAGTACATAAATGATTCTTTTTTCTCTTTGGTGTTGCAACAGAATAAAGTGGTTGTCTTTTTTGTAATAGTCTGTTTAATAAGGATTTCTCCCAGAGTAATATATTAAATATTTGAGATCAAAATAAGGTTGCCCTGGAAAGTAACGATGCAGGAGTCCATGTGGGAATCAAAAGCATTCCTAGTCTGTGACACAGGAAGTTTCAACTAAAGGCCAGACATGCTAGACCTTCCCCCAACTCACCATTCATTGCTTCCTCTGTGTATCCTTTTAGGAGAACCTTCTGAATGAATTGATGCCTTAAGCCATTCCTGTACCAACCATCTCATCCATCTTAGTATAATGAATATTACATAAGTTCACTAAACAGTTTCAAGAAAGGGATCTTGAGCTATAGCTTGAATACAAATCATTGAGTTGCTTGTTCTAATGATGGTATATTGATGTATATTTTTCTTGCCCCCTCTTTTATTTTTAAGATCTTAGGGCAGTTGGGCTAAAGAAAGGAATGTTCTTTAATCCTGACCCTTACCTTAAGATGTCAATTCAGCCAGGAAAGAAGAGCAGTTTTCCTACATTTGCCCATCATGGGCAGGAACGAAGGTCTACCATCATCAGTAACACAACTAATCCAATTTGGCACAGAGAGGTAAATGTATGCCTTTTAAGTCTCTCATGCTTGATAGCTCAATAGTTTTCCAAGCTGGCATCTTATTCCTTTCTTCCTTTGAATGTTTCCTGCTGTGGTTTACTTCTGGGAGATAGTTTAGATTGTCAAAGATGTCATAGCAGTTTCCAGAGGCTGTGTAAGAAAGGACACGAGGGAGCCATGAATTATAGTATGTGGGTGATACTAAGCAAAAGAGATTTCTCTCCCCCTTGGGTTTTGGCTAATGGCTTTGTGGATTCCTGTACGCTATAGATTTCAATTAATTACAGAATACAATTGACTTGATGAAGGATCATTAAGTGAGTGTTCAACTTCAGGGTAGACATATTGACACGGACAGTATTGCTAATTCTTTAGAACGCAACATTCTGCAGTATGGTCTTATTGTGAGCTGACTGGATGAAATTTAAGAGAGTTTTTCCCATCAGTGCCACCTATAATGATGATAAGAACACACAAGTGCTTGTTTGGTCTGGAGGGCAGAAGTGAGACTATATTAGAATTAGTCCCTGAGTTTTGTTACCCTCCTTCAAAGTTATCCTGTGCAAGTTGTATATTATCTGTGTTTCACTTTCTCTTTATATAAATCCTTTGTTTTAGTTTATCAATTAAATTTTGCCTGATATAGTACATGTTTAAATAGTAATAACAACATTTATACCCTGGAAAGAACAGAATGGAAACATCGGCAGTCAGGAGAAAACATTAATTGAGAATAGTCAGGTTTGTGGAATATTTCCATTGAGTATTCTCCTATGGCTATGGAAATCAAAAAGAATTCCATGCATTTCTATGTGGAAAGTGATGCTGGTTGAGAGTAATTTATGGAAGTACTTATAAAGATCAAATGATCTTCAACCTCATTAAATTTTGTTCTGGCTGCTAGAGATTCTCTTCCCAATTTCTTCAGTTTAAATATGGAATTTCAATGAAGTGTAGATTTAGTGAAAACCTTAGCATTTCATTCATGCAGTGTTTCCATTTTGATACCAATTTAAAAGAATTTTTTTAATCCCTAAAAGTCACTGTGTTTCAATCGTACAGTGGAAAGGGCACTGTCTTTGGAATCAGAAGACGTGGATTCAAATATCTCCTCTGTCATTTAAAACCTGTGAGACCTTGGGCAAGTCAGTGAACTTCTGGGCTTTGGTTTGCTCATTTGTAAAATGAGAGAGGTAGACTAGAGAGGAGTGGATATTGATATTGTTATCAACCTGGTTGATGAAAAGGATGATGATAATCTTAACAGAGAGGGAAGTTTAGAGATGGTTTAGGGGACATGTGGAATAGGTTCCATTTAGACAGGTTGAATTTGAGATATTGATGAGATATCTAGATGGAAAAATCCAGGAAGCAGATGATAATGTAGGACTAGACTTGAGGAGAGAGATTTGGGCTGGATGTAGACAGTAATGGAATCCAGGAGATCTAATGAGATCTCTAAAGGAAAGAGTGTATCTATAGAAGAAAAAGGGGAGTAGGATGAAACCTTGAAAGAATAGTATTTTCTATCAAAATCCAATGCATTTGAGATTTATTTTAAAGGTAAATTAATGTTATCCCTGTTTCTTTTTTAGAAATATTCTTTTTTTGCACTTCTTACTGATGTCTTAGAAATTGAAATTAAAGACAAATTTGCCAAGAGTCGTCCTATCATCAAGCGTTTTCTTGGGAAACTAACCATACCAGTCCAGAGGTTGCTGGAGCGTCAAGCCATTGGGTAAGCATAGTTTTTTTTTTTTTTTGTGGTTCTTAATAAGATCAGTAGCTTTACTGCCAGTGGAAAATATCACTTTTCTGACTAGCTAATAGAGGTTTTCTCAGTGATCAGATTTCTTTTCTATCCTCAATCCTTTAAACATCATAAAATTTCCTTGTACTTATAAAATTCTGACAGCTTGAAAAAACCTTTTGACTGTAATATTTTATATATGAACTATTATTTCTCTGTACCTCAAACTTGGCAACTCAGTCTCATGTCAAGATATGCTTGCCAATATGCTATGTATTTAAGCAATAATTCAGTATAGAATCTTTTAATGTCAAATAGTAGTACACTAGGACCATCCTGTGATGCCACATTTTATAGAGCAATATTCTAAATAAAGTAAGGGACTACTTTATACTAATCAGTTCCATACAATAGAATTTTGTTTCTTAATGACGAGACCTAAAGCATTTTCATGTTTTAAAGTGGTCTCATACAAAGAATGAATCCTGAGTGTAGTCTTGTAGTAAATAATATTCATTCAAGCAACTAAACTTTCAGAATCTACTGCAATTATTCTTCCCCCATCCCAGACTTTCAGCTCCTTTTTATGTATTATCACCCCATTAGAATATAAGGTCCTTGAAGACAGAGACTATTATCTTTGCTTGTATTTGTATCTCCAGCACTTAGCATGGTGTCTGTTGCATAGCAAGTATTTAATAAGAGCTTCCCTTTCTCTCTCTCTTTCTCTGTGTGTATATATATGTATACAGATGATATTTCCAGTTCAGTCTTAAAATGTTTTGATCATAATTTAACAAAAATACAACAAATCTACATTTTATTACGTAGTTCATATGTGTCTGACATAGTAAATTTAGATGAGCTCCATAATAGGTTGACTCAGAAATGAAGTCAATAACCATTTATTATTATTATTGTTATTGTATAACTAATTATAATATATCAATGCAATGCCATAACAAATATTAATAATGTTATTGATTATTAGTAGTAATTACTAATTATTAATAATAAGTTAACATTTATATAGCACCTACTATATGCCAGGTACTATGCTCAGTGCTTTACAAATGTTGTCTCATTTGATCTTCACAAAAATCCCGAGAGGTAGTTTCTATTATTCTCCCAACTTTACAGCTGAGGAAACTGAGACAAACAAAAGTTAAGTGACTTGTCCAAGATCACACATCTAGTGTATGACAAAGATTGTATTTGAACTCAGGTCTTCCTGATTCTGGGATCACTTTATCCTGCTTACTATCTGCCTATCTCGCTGCCTCCTATGTGCTAGGAACTGTGCTAAGAACTATGGATACATAAGAAAGGCAAAAAAATATACCTGATATCAAGGACCTCACATTATAATAGGAGAGACAACATTCAAGCATATAAATAAGATATATATTTATCTATACATATATGCATACATATATGTATGTGTATATATACATATATACATATACATGCATATACATGCATATACATACATATACATATATATATACATATACATATACACACACACACACACACACACACACATATGTAGGATAAATTGGAAAGGCTTACAAAAGGTAGGATTTTAGTTGAGACTTGAAAGAAACCAATACTGAAGGAGATATCTTCCAACCTTTTTTTTTTTTTTGCCTTTGTTCCCCTGAAAGATGTTTTCAGCTGAATAGAGGCTAATGCAAGTCTTCCAAATCCAAGAACCACTTGGCACTAATGTCGGGTATACAGATGCATAAATAGCATCCGTATCCAACTATATCTATATCTATATCAGCCTGAATAATGCAATGCCCTAAAACTGTATGTCAAAAGTAAAAAAAAAACCATTGATGCCATGATAAAATCAGTAACTGAGTGTCAATATTCATCACAATTCACTGATAATACATGTCCAATATAAGTTTAGTTGTATTACAGTAAACACTTAATAAATTAATAAAGCATTTATTGTTTACTATGAGCCAAGTTCTATACTAAGCAAGACAATCCCTGTCTTCAAGGAGCTCATATTCTAATGTGGAAAGACAGCATATAAGTTGGAGCTAAAAAGGGTTAGGGCCTGCAGGAGCTGCAGCCTAACATGAAGCAGGGAGCAAAGTGGTATGCCCCATAGTACTAGGCCTCATTGAGTTAAGGAAAAAAGTGACCTACCAAAACTGAGACACCTGGAGTCAAATCCAGGTTACAGAGAGGGAGGAGGTGAAGGTGATGGTTCAAGCAGAGGAGGTATGGCTGGAGTGGCTGGGGAAGTGGCATGGGGGTGTGGGCTCTGGCAAGATAAAGCAAAATCTGGACTACCAGATCCAAGGGACCCAGGGGCTCAGGGTGCTGTGCTCATATCATAGGACAGAAATTCCTTCACAAATTCTCACAGATAAATATATTTGAGCTCTAGATTGACATTAGGGTATACAAACAACTTAGTTACTATCAACAGATTCAAATAGATGGAAGCTCCTGTCGCTGTTCCCTATGTACTTTACTTAACATCAAAGAGAACAAATCATTAATAGAATTATATAGAATTAATAGAATTAATAATTAATAATAATTAATTATTAATAATAATTAATAATAGAATTATAATTAATAATAGAATTAATAGAATGGTTTATACATATGGTCATGGGCCATGATGACTATCGCATTAATCAAGCAACATTTATTGGATCCCTACTTGTAAAAGGCACTGAATGAAATACCAAAAGGCTTAGGAAGTGATCCCTATTTTCAAAGAACTTTTGGCATCACTATGGAGACAAGACATACACAGAAAAAGGGGAATACTACAAGGAAGCATGTGATAAGTCACAGGACTGGTACCAACAAAAGTGATATAAGAGTTTTAGAGCAGAGGTAAGTCTAGAGCTTAGCAAAGTGTTCTGTACATAGCTGACACTGAATAAATAATGAGTAAATGAGACCATCACTATGGAACCAAGTAATGGGAAAGGTTTCATGGAGGAAAAGAGTTCTTGAGTTCATCCTTGAAGAATCACTATGATTTATATAAATGAAGAAGAGTGGGGAAATGCTCAATATGTGTTGGGGAATGATGAATAGGCCAGATTGGCTAGAGCACAGGCTCTTAACTTGAGGTTTGTGAACTTGTTTTTTGAATTTTTTTTAATATTTTGGTAACTATATTTAAATGTAATCATTTTGCTTTATTATCCTATGTTCTTTTGTTGTTGTTCAGTCATTTCAGTTGTGTCTGACTTTGTGACCCCATTTGGTGTTGCCTTGGCAAAGATACTGGAGTGGTTTGCCATTTCCTTCTCCAGCTCATTTTACAGATGAAGAAACAAATAGGGTTAAGTGACTTGCCCAGGGTCACACAGCTAGGAAGTGTTTGAGGACAGATTTGAACTCAGGAGCATGAGTCTTCCTGATTTCAGGCCCAGCACTCTATCTACCGTACCACCTAGATGCTCCCATGTTCTTTTATTTTATGTATTGAAAAATGTTATTTTGAGAAGGGGTCCATAAGATTCACCAGAATGTCCAATGGTTCCATCATACAAAAAAGAGTTGAGAGCCTCTGGACTAGAGAAAAGGGAATAGCTGGCCATATGTTTGGAGGTATAGTCTGAGCCTAGATTACACCTTTAATATTAGTAGAATTTGGATTGTATTTTGTTCATTTGTTGAAGAGCAATTTTGAAGAGCAATGGTTAAAGTAGATATCAATCTGCCTGAAAGCTTACAGGATGAATTTGAGGAGCAGAAAAAAGAGGAATGGAGATCAAGAGAGAAATTATTGCAGTAGTTCAGGCAAGGTGATAAGGGCTTGGACAAGGATATAATCAGTGGAAATAAAAAGGGAAGAGACAGATAAAAAGCAGCAAGAGACAAATTGGCAGGGCTTGGTGACTAGATGAGGAGCAAGAGAGGAGTTGAAAGTGATCCTGAGATTTCAAGCCTGGGTGACCCAGAAAATGTTGGTGGTGTTAGGAGAGTTGGAGAGGTATGGAAGGGGAACTGGTTTTGGAAGAAGATGAGTTCAGTTTTAGAAATACCGATTGGGAGGGGATGGAGTTGGGGATGACCTCAATTTCTCAGTCAGGTCAGAAGTGATGTCATCTGCTGAGGGGAAGGTAGGAGTAGGCACTCTAGGGGACTCAAAGACAGAGATGAAGGCTTGCAACAGCCTTGCCAAAGAGTGTCCATTACAAAAGAATGAAAGGATTGCTGGGCATTTGTAAGAGCAAATAATGTACATTAGTAGTGGACCCATTTAGTACATTTGTGTGACTTCCTCAAATGATCATCAGCCATGTGGGAGTAGGAAAAGAGATGCATTTGGTACTGGTGACCCAGGCTTGGGGTTTGGTAAGCCCTCAGCACCACTAGAACAAGGGGACAAAGGCAAAAGGCCATAAGTAGTTGAGCTGGTCAACTGTGATACTGACATGGTGAAAGGAAGAATATGAGGCCAGAGGTTTTATGGACTGTAAATATAAGGAGAAATAGACAAAATCAAGATGACAATGAGGACAAAACACAAATTTGTGAGGATCTAGTTAAAGGGAAAAATAGAAAAATAAATTATGATCGCTTAGGGGAATTTCAGTCTTTAAGATAAAGAGCAATCACTCAGCAATGAGCTGTTATGGAATATAAGGAATGACCTGTGTGTAGCTGAGAGTGAATGAAGCTATAGGTCATCAGTATTGAGGATGTCATGATCTGGGAGAATGAGTTGTTTTAGAGGACATCAGTATTTAAACTGAAATCCCATTATGTTGTACGATCATCAGTTCATGAGGGACCACAGAAGCCATCTAGACCAATCTTATTTTACAGCTTAGGAAACTGAGATCCAAGGAAGGTTGTGACTTGCCCACACATGTAGTTAGGGTTTGAACCCATGTCCTCTGACTCCAGAACTGGTGCCGTTTCCACTATATTGTGTTCTATGAGAGCAGGCTTGGTTTGAAGAAGACACAAGAGCCAGAAATTGAACTCATTGAGAAATAAGGGAGAATGACTGGGAAGCTGATTGATGGATACACCAAATTCTAAAAAGTTAGTATAGAGGAGAGGTTACTGAGTGATGGTACTGGAAGTGGCCATCAGGAGCAAAGAATATGCCAACTCTTCCTTGTGATTCAGTGTGCTAGGGACCTAAGAAGCAGTACCCAGAACTGGAGAGGATGGACAAGGATATGATTGGAATAGAACGTCTGAGGCTCGGTAGCATTTTCCCATATCCATGGCAGCAAGTTGAGAAAGGCTTACTGAAGTCTTCTCCTTATTCTGGCTGATCCCCCATTTCTACTACATGTTGTCCTTGGTGAATCACTCCATTGCCTGGGTTGCATGTTATCTCTCTCCATGGTCTTCTTGGGTTTGGCAAAACTATAGGTATGTCCACTCTCATAGAGCTGACCACTCAGATCCATGTTTGGAGATATATTCTGAGCCTAGATTGTGCCTTTAACAGCAGTCAGTGGATTTGTATTGTATTTTGTGGTCAGTGGGGAGCCACTGAAGGATTTTGAAGCAAAGAGCAATGAATAAAGTGACATAATCTGCCTGAAAGCTTACAGGATGAATTTGAGGGAGCAGAAAAAAGAAGAATGGAGGTCAAGAAAGAAACTGTTGCAGTAGTTCAAGCAAGGTCTAACTTTCCTGAACCTTGGTTTTCTCAGCTGTAAAGATACTGGTCTAGATGGATTCTGTGGTCCCTCATAAGTCTAGATCAATGATCCTACATCATAAGGGGACTTCAGCATAAACACTGATGTCCTCTCAAAGAACTCAGTTTCCCAGTTCACTGACATCCTCAACTCTCATGCCCTATAACTTCATTTGATCTCGTGGGTATTGAAACCTCTAACTATGACAGATGAACTTTTGTCTAGGTTGTCATAAATTGTAAGCTAATGAAATATTAACATCCAGGATAACCTCTCAATTTCATGTATTTTCCAAATAGAGAAATCTGTTTTGTTTACCTGAACAAAGTGATTGAGGCTGCTGCCTAATTTTTCCCTAAAGCTTTCCCTTTTAGTGGCATTGAATTCTTCTGATTACATCAAAAGAGAGACTCAATTAAGTGCCAGTATGTTTTATGATACCTCTCTTTGAAACCAGATAGTCTTCCTTTTAGTAAAACTGAATGTACCTCAACCATTTCAGGCAGTGGACGAGTTTGGGTGGAGGATGATGGAAAGGAGTGTATACGGCATGAAATTAAAACAATAAATCATGAATCTATAAACCTAAGCAAGTTCTCTCCATGGAAGTTTTTCTTTGCTTAATGAAAAATCTAATCATTTTGAGGCCCCCTGTTATAATGAGAGCTTCTTCTCTGGTTCTAAGATTGAGTGAGTCTATAAATTCATGTGACAATGGTGGTTCTGGAGTCCAGAACAGCTGGGTTCAAATGTGGCCTCGTGTGACCCTGGGAAAATCACTTAACCTTTGTCTGCCTCAGTTTCCTCCTCTGTAAGATGGGGTAATATAAGTGCATACCTCCCAGGGTTATGAGGATCAAATAAGATAATATTTGTAAGGCAATTTGCAAACTTTAAAGTGTTACATAAATGTGATGATGATGATGATAGAGGTGATGCTGCTGCTGCTGCTGCAGCATTTGGTAGCTAGGTGTGCCATGAGTAATATAGAAGTCAATATCTTTCCCATCTCGACCCAGACACTAACTGCTCAGAATTCTCTACTACAGCACTCCCCACATCCCTGCCTCCCTTTTTAACTCTGCACCCTAAAATAAATAAATGTCCATTATAATTATTATGGACTAAAGTTCTGTATAGGGAAAAAGACTTTAAGGACCAGTTTAAAATGCCATTAATTAGTTTTAGGTAAGTTCTTCAATGTAGCTCAATGACTGTACTCATTCACTTTTTTCTTCTTTAGCACTATCCATTAGAGGGCAGTATGAGAGCAGAAATGGTTATGATTTGGTAGGATGAGAATTTATTGACCATTTTCTTTACTTAAGAATAAGCTGAGTCTAAAATAAAAGTTACCTATTTGTAGCAAAGAACTGGTATGAGTGTATTGGACTTGGGGGTTGAAGAATCATAGAAGTGGAAGATAGTATTGAATCCAACCTACTTATTTTAGAGATGATGAATCAAAGCTGTTAATGCCTTGCTACCTTGTAATTAACTGTTTGGTATTTATTCACATTATGTTTATATTTGTATATTTATGCATGGTTTCCCAAAAGTCTTTATGCAATTTTAGGCTTTAAAATTAAAGCTTAAAAAAAGCTATTAAAGCTTAAAAATGTATTAAGACTTTTGGGACACAGTGCATCTGTACTTCTTGTCTTAGAATTTAAGCCTCCTGAGAGTTGGAATTTTTTTTTATGCTATGAATTTCTATTCCTAATGCCTAGAATAGTACCTGACAAAGTGCTTAGTAAATGCTTGGTTGGTTGGTTAGTAGATTGGTTAAGTAAGGGATTGGTTAAGTAGGGTTAAGTTAAGTAAGGGATTTTTTCCTATGGTCCCAGAATTTATTAATGACATTCTCTGGCTCCTAGTCCAATGATCTTTCCATTCTGCCACCCAGACTGTGCCACATGAGATATAACCATTTTTAGCTTTTTCCTTATTGAATATATGGAGTGTTAAAGTGATATTAGCTAGGCACATTCTCATTCTATAATAAAACTAAACCCTTTACAGTTTTGCAGCTAGTGGCTTTCAAAAGACTCTACCAATACTTACTAACAATAAGGAAATAATCTATTATCTCTCTAAGAAAATACCATATTCATGCTGTGCTGTCTTATCTATTTTTATTAACAGTTTCTCTTGTTCACAGCATGATTTTTCTTTTAGCCTTTCAATTTGAAGTTCAGTCCTGTAATCACACATCCAGTCTTTGAGCCTTTGATTTATGAACACATGACTCAAATCTTATAGAATTTGAGGTGTAGTTTATAGTAGGAGGGTACAAGTTCCTGGAAAACACCACCTGTTTCTTTTGTTTGTTTGTTTTGCAGTGATCAAATGCTCAGCTACAACCTTGGCAGAAGGCTCCCAGCTGACCATGTGAGTGGGTATCTCCAATTCAAAGTTGAGATTACATCTTCTATTCATGAAGGTGAGGTATCTGTGTGAGTAAATGGCTTTTAGAGGAAACACTTGAGTTTCTTTCAAGTATCCTTTTGTATTTGTGCAGTTCCATCAAAGAAAGGGCACTGTCGGAAGAAATTAATTGACCAAGGCAAATGTCGAAATCAATTTCACAGAAGCTTCTGGGTCATGCCTGTCTTCTGAAATCAGGATGTAGTTTTTCCAATGAAATTCCAAATATCAAATATCAGCTGTCATATCAACCTGACTTGACATGTACTAAGTGAGTTTGTTGTGTAGGAAAACCTTTACAACTCATTAATGATGAGAAGAGTTCCCAGTGGGATGGCCAAATGTTCCCATTAACATATATGGCCAAGGTACATGGTAAGAAAAATTAAATTTTTGTGACTATTCAGCCTTCTTCTATTGGGTAAGATTTAATTTCTGAGCCCTCTACAAAGTGCTCTGTCCTCTCTCCCTCATAGTCACCCTCAGTTGTTTAATGTCATTGCCATGTGTTGCCTCCACTTTTCATGGACTCCCAAGTGCTAAAGGGGCTGCTTTGGGAGTAGTTTCTTCTGGCGTGTTCCTTTTGTACTAAAGGGCCAACTAGAAAGTCCTACACATTGTATTCAATAAAGTAAGAAGGTTGAATAACCCAAGATGTCATTATGTCTTTTACCACTGATCTAGACTGGATTTTTGTTTGTTTGTTTGTTTGTGCAAATTAAAGGGAAAGTAAGGGGGTCCTAAGAGTTTAATGAACGTCAATGGGAACAGAATTTGTGGGCTTTCCTCCTCCATTGTTTCTTTAATTAAACCGAATGCAATAAATGTTACTCGAGTTCTGCTGACATGCCCTGTGATTAGTGCAAACTAATTCCATATATTTATTTTGCAAATGTTGTGTTTCTATTTAGATGCTTCTCCAGAAGCAGTTGGCACCATCCTTGGAGTGAATTCTGTGAACGGAGACTTGGGGAGTCCCTCTGATGATGAGGACATGCCAGGGGGACACCATGACTCCCATCCAGTCTGTTCTAATGGTCCAGTCTCTGAGGAAAGTGCTCCAGATGGCACTCCAAAGCATTCCTTTAGGACTAGCTCTACTATGGAAATAGACCCAGAGGAGCTAACCTCCAGTTCTTCCAGGACCTCCCCTCCCAGAGGACGGCAGGATTCACTGAATGATTATCTAGATGCCATTGAACACAATGGTCATTCTAGGCCTGGGACATCTGCCTGTGCTGAGAGGTCCCTTGGAGCTTCTCCCAAACTAAGGAGTAGTTTCCCCACTGATACCAGACTCAATGCCATGCTTCATATTGACTCTGATGAAGAGGATCATGAGTTTCAGCAAGATCTAGGTTATCCTTCTTCCTTGGAAGAGGAAGGAGGGTTAGTAATGTTTAGTAGTGCTTCACGAACTGATGAAGGGAACTCAATGAGTCAGGCAAAGCCAGAAACCAGCCCTGCCGAGGAGGAGGAAGCCCCAGCAGTTGAAGCTGCTTCTATGGAGAATAAGCAGGAGGAGGAACTTCCAGAGGTTCCTGACAGTTCCTCAGTTTCAGATGCAGCTGTAGAAGAAGGAGAAAATGGCCAGGAACCTCAGCCAAGTGCAGAACAGGACAATGGTGAATTGTGTGACTCTCAAGAGGGTGATCAGCCTATCAGTGATGTAGACCCAGGAAATTTGGACATGCCAGGGGAAAACAGGAGGGCCATCAGTGAGACTGAGTCTATTGACCAAGGCTCTGAACCTTCCCAGGTATCATCTGAAACAGAGCCCAGTGACCCTGCCCGGACTGAGAGTGTCAGTGAGGCCAGCACCAGGCCTGAGGGAGAGAGCGATGTGGAAGGGGCTGATAGTTCCTGCAATGAGAGTGTTACTACACAACTGTCTTCTGTGGATACCCGGTGCTCTTCTCTGGAGAGTGCCCGGTTTCCTGAAACTCCAGCCTTTTCATCTCAGGAAGAAGAAGAGGGAGCCTGTGCTTCATCACCTGCCAACAGTGGTCCTGCTGCAGGGTCACAGGATTCTGTATGCACCCCTGGGTCTTTACCTGTGGTAAGGGTCCCCAGTGGTCAGGAGGAAGGGCAGGCGGCAGAAATGCCTGCCATGCCTGATGGAGAGGAGATGGGGGAAATCTGGCAGAGGAGGAGTAGTCTTCAGGCTACAGCAGAGAATGAGTCACATGAAGAAGACACCGGAGATGCCCAAGAAGCTTGTGAAGGGGCCACTGCTCAGGCTGAAGGAGCTACTGGAGGTAACAATAATGGGTAAAACCATGGGAAAATGATTTTCAAATGGTGTTGGTAGAACTACTGGGTAATAGTAAAGTTTTTACTGAAATATATCCATTCATAGAGAATCATTTCCTCTTAAGTTTAATTTTTGTAAGTAGCTTGCCTATCGTTGCTGACTTTAAAAGGCTGATGGTTGTCCATAGGACGTATTTTATATATAGAATGTATAATTTAAGACTAAAGCAGCATAGCATTTATTTCATCAAGGTACTTCAGATTTGGGATGTTTTGGTGAAAAAGATCTACCATCATCACTTCCCCTCTCCTCTCCCACACACCTTAATAAATAATCCCCATAAGTTGTCTTGGACACAATTTGTCGTCCCATGACCAGTCAATGATAAACCTCTCTGAATTGAACTGGCAGGCACATGGTCTCTTGTCAGACTCATGCTCAAAAGCCCTTCCAACTTGGTAGAGCTGGAAGGAGCTCATGGGCCACTAGTTTAGCTTTTGAGAACTCAGGGTTGTCTATACTACAATGAGGCTTTGAAATATATAGTGGCTATGTATAGTGAAGTTTCCCCAAAATGATTAGGAATTTCTTAGTCTGTCAAAGGAAATTCTCAAGTCATACAAAACAGACCTCAGCTAGGATCTATGATATGCAATGGCTTTAATTAGGAAGAAGAAAGTATATTATGGGGGGGGGGCGCAGGGAGGGTTTAATTTGAAGCAAACAGCCTAGTTACAATAGCAGTGTAATTAGCCCTCAGAGCCTTTCAAGAACCATGAAGTTATATCTTTGTAAAAATACGTCCTTGGAAATGAAAGCCTAAGCATGTGCTCTGCATAAAATATTTCTCTGTTTCTTGCCACCTGCAGCACAAGAAATGTCAGCCAGATTGCTCAGCATGATTACACTTGAAGAATAAATAATGCTAGTACGTTGGCCAAAAGGCAATTTAAGACCTCAGTTTGCAAATAAAATTTTGGCTTTCCCAAAGTGAACATGCTATATAGGAGACTGGCTATATAGTAGCACAAAGTAGAATAGGACATTTCTAAATGTTTTATTATTGATAGATTAACAAAATCAAAGGAAAACTTTAATCAGATGTCTAAAATAGCAAAGGTCTACATCACCTAGGCTTTTTTCCTAGGAGAAGGTAGCTTATGTTGAAGTTTATTTGATTCCTACCTAAATTATTCACCTCATTCCTTCTTCTATTTCTATTCATTCTATGTTAGGAATTGTGATTTTAAAGCTTCTCAAAGTGTTGGGATAGAAGTCTGTTTTTGGGTGATGGGAGGTGGAGCATGTGCATGTCTCTGTAGGGTCACTTCAACTTTATAAGCATGCAGATCTGTTTGCCCAAGTCTCTACATAGGAGATAAAACTAGAGGGAGGAAAAAAAATTCAGGTACATTTTACAGGATATTTCAGCACTGAAAGGAAAAGATAATACCCAGATAACTTTTTACCTTTAATCCTAGGTTCTCAAGCCAACGGCCACCAGCCATTGCGATCGCTACCTTCAGTACGTCAGGATGTTAGCCGATACCAGAGGGTGGACGAGGCTCTGCCACCAAGTGAGGACCTGTTAACTAAAGGGCTCACCTTTTAATCAAAGGGTTCAAGGTAGAAGCAGCTGCAAGGATAATACAACAGGGTAGACCTGTACATGTGACCTAAGACACTGATGCAGGGGGCCCTAAGGAGAAAGAATCAGGGTATTTACTCTTGAGATAGAGGTTATACCTCCTTCCTCCTACTGCTGCACACTACAGTTGAGAAGTGAAACTTCTCTTGCAGTTTGAATGCCAAGTGAATAATAATGTAGTGACGCTGAGCTGAACAGATGCAGGCGGTCTGGACATTTGGAAGAGAATAGAAATCTGTTCTTTTCCTTGGATGCTTAATGCCCAAATGAAGTTTGTTAGCCTCCAAATAACGTTATGTAATTTTTCCTAGGGAGATGTAGACTCATTCTAGCTTTAAATGTATGACCCATTCTGGGCCACAGTAATGAACTTTGATAGGTAGCAACTGAATCTAGAGCTTTGAAATGGAATCTTTGGTTATTGGTACTGTTGTTTTTATTATGGAGAGGAATAAAAATGCTTAGAGCATAAAGGAAAGATGGTTGAGAAATATGGGTGCTGGGAAGTGGTAACATAAACTGCATTCCAGCGGTGAATGGGTGAATAAGGCCCATGGCTAACCATAATCCAGATCTAATTTAATACACTATTAAAACTCCCAGGGCTCATTAGGGGAATGGAATTATAGAAGGACAAAACATTGTCACTGAACATTTCGGAAGGAATTTTAAAAGTACCACCAGCAAAGTTTTAGTTCAGCAAACATTGCTTCTCTATCCTCTTGTGCTTTTTATCCTCTGTGCTTTTTCTGCTGATGAATCAGCCTCTCTCCTTACCCTGCTTTACACGTGTTTTTGGCAGGAGGGTGATGATCTCAAATCTCTGTTATTTAAAAACAAAAGGAAAAAATAGATTAAAATGTAAAAAAAGGAGAAAGGATAACAGGCTAGCACCATACCATGTGACACATATTTAAACAGACACTTGGATAGATGCTGTGTGTGTGCTGTCTAGACCAAAGATGAATGGTGCCATATAAACTCTTATCAAGGCATGAAAAATTTGACTATGCTTGCATTTAGGTTATTTATTATTCAGAGCAATGAAAATTTTCTTGATATCAACTTTGAAGTGTTTTGTGTTCTTCTTAAATAGCTATTTTCTTACCTCCCCTCCCCTTCCTTCTGCTTTCCCCTTCTCTTTTTCCCCCTCTCCTCTCTCTTCTCTTGTCCTCTCTTCTCCACAAAATACTAGTTAAATGTCTTAAATTATTGTCATTGGTGGCAAATGGAAAATTTATTTCCTTATTGTTTACATTGAGAAAAAAGAATATATTCCTGAGTGATTTATGGGTGCAATTTCAGGACAAGATAAATGAGAACCTCAGGAAACAGCCTTTTAGCTGTTTTTTTTTTTGCTTATTTTGTTTTGTTTTCGGTACGTGGGTTTATAAGTAGGATTAATAAGTAACTCTAGTTACCATAAACTTGATACAATAAGGATAGGGTACAGTAGATGCAGTGTTGGACCTGGAGTTAGGAAGACCTGAATTCAAATTCTGCCTCAGATACTTATTAGTTCTATGACCCTAAATAAGCGGGCCAGTCACTTAGCTTATGTCTGCCTTGGCTTCCTCATCTGTAAAATGGAAATGATAGCATCACTCACCTCCCAGGGTTGTTGTGAGGGTCAAATCAAATATTTGTAAAGTGCTTCGTAAACCTTAAAGCACTAAGTGAATGTTAGTTATTTTTCTAATTATTATTAAGTCTGTAGATAACTGGTATCCTCTTAGCCTCATCTGACATTTATAATTTTTATCCTTGTGATTTTTAAAGTCTGCCAAATGATAAAGACTGTATTAAGGGTAACATGTCATAAGATCAGAGGTGGTGGGGAGAGGGACAAAAAGCCTCAGGGATTATCTAATCCAAACTCTTCATTTTAGAAAGGAGAACATTTTGGCCTGAAGAGGTGAAAACGACTCGCCCGACTCGCCCTCGGTCACATTGGGAGTAAATGGTAGAATGGGGATTCTAAGCTGAGTCTGCTGACTCCAAATCCAGCGTCCTTTCCTCTGAAACACACTGCAAAGGAAAAATTCTATTACCTGACTTATTTGGAGGGATTCTTTTCTAACAAAGTGCCAGTTACTTTTATTAGCTTTAAGTGAAGTTAAAAAAGAAGAAGGAAATAGCTTGTTAGACCTCAGAGGGGAACAATTTTGGCTAATTATAAGTGAAGAATATTTTAAAATCCACATTGTTGAAGCCTAAGCAGCATATGAATTTGTGAAATTTTGTGCATTTCCGGTCTAGGCAGATCTAGGATAGGGGCATGATATAGGTAGTTTCCTTAAGGTTCCACATGTCAAGGGACAGGAGCACAATTCAAAATACGTTTTTAAATGACTTTTTATAAATGTACCCATTTTTAATGTTAGTGGCACATTGAAGACAGTGCCAGTCAGGAAGACTCTTCTTAAATTCAAATCTGGCCTCAGACATTTATTAGTTGTCAGACCCTGGGCAAGTCACTTAACCTTGTTTGCCTCAGTTTCCTCATCTGTAAAATGAGGTGGAAAATCTCAAATGGTGTCACAAAGAGTCAGACACAACTGAACAATAACAAATTTTTGATGCTAGTAAATTCTCTGCAAACTTGGCAGTGGCATTGGTGGTTATTCATTTTGTGAGGTAACATTATCTCACAAAGATTTTTGTGCATAGTCAGTATAAAAAAAAATTTATTAAGCACTTGCTGTGTGCCAAGCACTGTGCTGAGCACCAGGAATACAACCACGTATGAGGTATAATTTTCAAATCAAGGCTTCATCTCAGTTTCAAGCATGTTGCATACTATAATTTGAGTGTATCTATTTCCATTAAGCTCTTTCCTGTTTTTACTCACATTGTTTCCGTTACCCCCACAAAGTTCTTTTCTATCTGCTTTCATCACTTGGCTATCCTTGCTAACTCTGTTCTGTCGCCCCGATGAATTGTCTGCCTTCTCCTAACTGGCCAGTCCCACTAGTGTGACTAACCATTTCTTCAAAGTCCAGCCCTATCATTCTGAGTCCTGTGATGCTTTACTTCTTTGTGTACCACTTTAAGGGGGTCCCGAGAGGCTCAGATTAAGATATCGGCAGTTGTATTTGTTTGCCAGCATTGGATATCAGTTTATTAGTATTGTCTGACCTGACATTAAAAAGTGAAGTACCAGGGCTAATGGATGAAGACAAGTGAAGATAGTGTAATTCCCTTTTAAAAGCTTAGCTAGAAGCAGAGTGTTAACTTGTACTATTTTTTTTACAAAAATATTTTGTAGTCTTCTGAGCCTCTCTGATTATAGAGCAAATTTCAATTTAACAAACATTTATTAAAGCATTCAAAGTTCCATAGCATGGCCCTTGAGGTCCATGCCCCTGGACTCCATTACAACTGAAACTATGTTTAATACATTGCTTGTCCTTTGTTCTGGAAGAAGACAGTGACATTAGGAGTGTGATGTCTTGACTTGCAAGTGACTTGGGTTTAAGTGAGGCAGAGCTGTGCAAAGTCATCAGCCTCACTTTTGTCCTTCAGGGTCATCTTAGTCCAGCGGCAAGACATAGATCAGGACAACTGGAGATGACCCCAGATGCAGTGGGAGACCTTGGCCTTTTTAAGAAGTTAAGGTCTTTCCCAGGTCTCAGTTTGTCTGTGGCTACACCCTTTCAATGATTTAAGGCTAGGTAAGAAATGAGGCAAAAGATGGCCTAGTTTCCTACCTAAAAAAAAAAAAAATCAAAATGGGAGGGGAAGACTGTCAGGGTTTCTGGCCAGAACAGAAACAACTGCTATTTTCACTCATTCTGAGCCATCAAACGATGACCAAGTGAGGCTTGGCTTGGGACTGTTGTTGGCCCAGTGAGAGCCAGAGTGATTTGGGTTTAAGTAGTTTAAGTCAAGTAGTTCCATTTGAATCCCAATAGGCTTTGTAAAGGCCTGGATTTTCATTGCTGTATTTGAACAGATCCATTGTCTATCTAGTCAACCATATACAGCAAGACTCTGATCCAACATAGATATCAATCAATTCTCTAAGTTGAAGGAGAATTACTATGGCAGCTACTACGGGAGGTTCCATTGGAATACACCTCAGAGAAGCTTATAAGTAAGGATTGCCCAGACAGCCATTTTTCTATAAAAGTTTGCTCATCAGCCCACTCTTTAGTGGTGGCTAGCTGGTGGCACAGTGAATAGAGGGCTGGACTTGGAGTCAGGAAGATGTGAGTTCAAATCCCTCCTCAGACACTTGCTAGCAGTGTGACCTCCAGCAAGTCACAACCTCTTCCTGCCTCAGTTTTCACAACTGTAAATGAGGATAATAATAACATCTACCTCCCTGGGTTGTTGTGAAGATCAAATGAAACTTTACAGATGAGTTTGTCAAGCACTTGGCACAGTGCCTGACATATAGTAGGCATTAAATAAATGCTTATTTCCTGCTTTCTTTCCTTCACTCCCTGCTCTCACAATCTATGAGGCTTGATATCTCAGAATTTCTTTGGGAAGGGGCTGATCACCATGATGCACTAATTTACCCAATCCCCCCTTATTTTTAAACTTACAGGAAAATCACTTCCTCATCCCTTTGTCCAAAGTTTACATGCTAACACATTGTTGGGTAAGACCCTGGAGAGATCACAACAGTTCCTGAAAGATTTTGAACTCATACTTTCAAGAGTTCATTTTCTAATTTAATGAGCTATTGTGAGGTTCCTTTTTATTGTTTGTCTTTGTAGTTATTTGGTATTTTGCTACTTAAAACAGCTTTTTCAGTCCTGCTGTCCGCTTCCTCATATCAGGCTATGAAATGTCAGACTTTGACCCATACATAGCAAGTTGAAAATATGACCTACTGTTTTGGTCTCAAAAATCTTACCCTACTTCTGACCTTAAATGGAGATATTGGTGCCTGTGAGCTTATGGGCCACTTCAATTCAACAAACATTTATTTATTTCCAACTACTGTTTGAAAGAAGTCCTAATGGTTCCTAGAAAATAAGGAAGCTTCAGGCTTACATGCTATACCACCATCTAGTTGCTGGAAGATGATTCTCTAGTCTGAGTGTGGTGAGAGTAAGAATTGCCTTCTCATTCCGAAGGCTGGTGACTAGAGACAGTGCAGGTCCAGGGAAGCCACTAAAACGATGTTATAGAGACAAATGTTTAGTTTGGGGATATCACAAAGACAGGGATAGAAAAAAATGGGAAAGCTTATTTTCTTCTGGGAATCTGTTTGGGCTTTGAATGTATCTATCCTGAACTTATTTTAAATAGTTTTACCTTCCTGTGTTGGCCATATGTACTGCTGTATTTCTGTACATAACTTCTGTTACAGTATAAATATACATTCTTATCTGAGTTGGTAGGATTCAAATAACTTTCAAATCTGGTGCCATCTTGAAAAAAATTGATGTATTAGGTAATGGATGTGAGTTACATCTGGAAAATGTGCATTTAGTTACCCATGGACTCTGATCCCTGCAAATAGTAGGGGGGAGGTGTTTTCTCACATTTCTTCTTGGGGGCCAAATTCCACAAGTCTAATTTCAGTTGTAAAAATCAGATGGTGCTGAATCTCTCTATGGTGATTTGGGGGAAGGGCAGAATGGGAAATCATTCCTTAAATTATTATGATCATTTTGACACTAGAATCATAGAATTATAGTTAAGAACTTGAAAGACTTCTAGTACTGAGGCTTAGAAAAAGTGATTTGCCCAAATTTAAATAGCAAGTTCATGGCAGTGTTAGGTCTAGAACTGTAGTCTTCTGCCTCAAGTCTGGGCCTGTTCAACTGTTCTATGCCGTAGCTGCCACCGGGATAAGCTAGAACACATTGACCTACACCTTCCTTCCATTAAGGAAGGGTTTAAAAATACTTTTTTACTAATTTCCTGCTTCTAACAGATGCTGACTTTGTATCCTCAGGCAAGTCACTTAAGTTCCCAGCGTTCTAGGCAACTCTAAGACTTTAAGTTGCAGAAAAAGTACTGAGGGACCTACATTGATAGAGGGCATTTCCTCATGGGGCAGTTTTTTGTGTTAATGAAACCACAAATCCAGACTGTATCCCTATTCTCATTCTGTAAAGAAGGAAATTTCCTAGTATAAGTCTCATTCCCAAATCTATGTTCAGAATGAATCTAATATCAACTCTTTAGCCAATTCCATCCTCTAATTAGCAGAGTAAAAACCTACTATAATAACTAAGGAACCGTTGGCATTCCAGATACCCTCTATAAGATCCATAGAAACAAGAAATTTAGGTGACAATCTCTAGTGGATTGTGCCTGACTCACACTGATGCCATTGTAGTTTAGGTTCAATAGTTCAATACTAGAACAAAATAAAATATCAATAGGCCATTTAGTAGGCAGGAAGCAAATAGCATTTATTAAGTGCCTGCTATGTGCCAAGCACATTGCTAAGCACTTTATAAACATTATCTCATTTGATCTTCATAGCAAATGTGGGAGGTAGGTGCTATTTTTTCCTCCATTTTACAGATGAGGAAACTGAGGCAGACAAAAATTAAGTGACTTGACTAGGGTCACACAGCTAGTATATGTCTCAGGAGGGATTTGAACTCAGATCATCCAGGCCCAACACTCTATCCATTGTGCCCCCTGGATATCTCAATCAACAAATGGTGGTTTACTTAGCCATGGTAGGGGAAAGATATTTTACAGGAATATTCAACAAGGATACTATATTGATTCAGCAGAGTTGGTTATGCTATTGGTTCATGGTCAGAAGCCTCAGATTACTATTTGGAGTGGCTTGTGGAATGAACCACTGGTCTGAGAGTCAAGGAAAACTTAAAATCATATATATTTGAGCTGGGAGGGCTCTTAGAGATCATTCATTGATCCAACCACCTCATTTTACAGGTGAGGACACTGATGCCCAGAGATGTAAAGTGACATACCCAAAGTCACACCTGCGTTTGAGTCTTGGCCCTGCCATCGATTTCCTAAGTAACCCTGGCCAAACCCCTTAAATCTCTCCAGGACTCAGTTTCATCACTTGAAAAATGCAGGGATTAGACTAAATTAGTTCTAAAGTTCCTTTCGATTCTAATGTTCCATGGTATTTCAAAGAAATTTGACCAGGAAACAGAATCTAAGCCTACCAGTAGTTATGTTCAAACAAAACCATAATAATGACATTCATCTCCAAATTCCCAATCAACTTGTCCCTTTGCCCAATTTTCCCCCAAGTTCAAATTCTGTTAGGAATCACCTGTGGAGCCTGACATGATAATGATCTTGTCATTCAGCAATAATTATCCTGTCTTTCTGTGTTGTATCCCTTCCAAATTCTTGCCCAAATGGAGAATTTCTTTTCTAAAACTTATTTAATGTTACTCCTCCACACAATAAGCTACTTATTCTTAGGGCTAAGTCACATCTTCAGCTGGAATAGAGAGTCCTCAGATTCTTTCATGATAAGGAGATGAAGCCCTGTGCTGATTGCTGGATTCAGTGAGATTAAAAGTTTGTGGAAGCACTTCATAAGTGTAACGTGCCTTGTAAATGCCAGTTGTTAATAGTACAAAAGAGCTATATTTAACAGTGTTAGTAAAATGGTCATTGTGGCATTGCTAAGTGCAAAAAGACAGATGAATATGTCCTAGCTAACTTTGCAAATAATATTAATCATATTTTTTCCAGTGGCTAAATATCTAATCCTGAAATGTGGCAGAATGAAGAAATGAATGTAAAGATCTAGACTTTCAAATCTTCTTATCTATTTTTTAAAATCGTGTGTCTCTAAGAAAGCTGGTTATTGGAAAATGAATTTCCTCGTTTCCAAGGTTTCAGGAAATTTTTCTGTTCAGTGCTTATCAAGATAATTTTAGTAAGGGGATAGGCAAGGAACTCTAAATTTTGTCAAAATTAGAGGGGCTGTGAGCTATTTGGTCTATATAACAACATAAGTCTTCTAGTCTTCATGTATCTCCCAACTAAAGCCAGTTTTACCTGCCATAATATATATATATATATATATGTATATGTATGTATGTATGTATATATGTATATATATATATATCCACTTACAATTTCAACACTACTTTCTCAGATAATTAATAGTCTTCTGAGCATTACATCTTCAAAGTACCCATCTTCTGCTATCCTAATTTTAGAAAACTTCAATGCTAGCTAGGATTGGCAGTGGTTATGCTAAAGTTTCGCCTGTTGGGAATCTTCACTGGAAAGATTGCTTTCCCTGGGCTATCTCTCTAGGGATAAATGTTTGAACCAAAAAAGGAAAACATCTTCCCAAATATTTTTATCACCACCATCTTAAAACGTAAAGTGACAGCCTATGAGATGAAGTAACATGTTGTAGAATAGGTAAATCACAATCTCTCTAAGGCTTGGTTAAAGTAGAGTGAGAATACTTCTAGATGTTTGATTTAAAGCCCAGTGTGTAAGGATATGTTAACATTCTGTTAATACTCCCTTTAGGAGAAGGCCTTCCCCTTTAGCTTTGTCAAGTACATAGGGGGCAGCCAATCTTGAGTGATCCGTATCTACAGAGAGAGAGAGAAAGAGAGAGAAGGTCATCCTATTTTTTTGTTTGATCAAGAATGGCCTAGGAAATTTAGGGGGGAAAGAAAACAAATCTCAAGAAGATTTATAAATATACCTTACATTGGCTGTATTTTATGTGTATATTTTAGTAAACAAATTTTTCACATACATTTTCAGAGCAAGGGATTATCTCACAGAACATTAATCTGCTTTGTGTTATTAAAGAAAGCGTAATTGCCTAGCCAAAATTTTGTCGTTTTTTTAAAGGTAGAAAGGGAGAATATATGGAAACTTTATAGGTAGATAGAGAAATTGTCCCATTCTAGAAAATTATTGCTGTTTGAGATGGAGCAAAGTGACTGGACTGTGGATGAATACCCACAGGATGATTATTGGACATCAGAGATCACAGTCCTTTTGGGGATGAAATTCTATGATGGAGGCACTCAACATTTCTAGATAAGTTGGGTCCTACCTACAGTGGCTAGCTATTGGTCTTTCCTTAGGCCTAGAAAATTTATAGATTTACAGGCTCTTTGAACAAAATAATTGTGGATACAAATAAAGGAAACCAGTACTCAATTTATGTACTATTATATATATATATATATATATATATATATATATATATATATATATATATATATATATATATATATATACATACATACACACACACACACACACACACACACGCACTGATTCTGCTCTTTAAATGCAGCCATTATTATAACCTATATGCGGTATATAATTGATATCATTATTGCTTGCCTTCCCAGTGGGTGAGGGGGTGGGAGGAAAGGAAAGAATTTGGACTCAGAATTTAAAAGGAATGTTAAAAACAAATGAATAATAATGAAAACTATACGTAGGATGTATATCTACATAATACTGAATTTTCAGGTCTTTTATTCTAAGTAAAGACATGTCAATTTGTATAACTTTAAAAAGTTTGCGTCCTGGCTAGGATGTACTTAATAAGCTGTCACCAAAAAAAGATTCTGGAATCTCTAAGGGGAAGTTCTACGAGGAGGTGTATGATTATAAACACAAAATTACAGTATGTAAGTCTTGGGAAACACGTGCTGAACTCAGTAAACACAATTATAGTCTTACCACCTAAAAATTGTTACATTGCTGCTCTTTAGATTGGGAGGCTCGGATTGACAGCCATGGAAGAATATTCTATGTGGATCATGTAAACAGAACAACAACTTGGCAGAGGCCCACTGCTCCCCCCGCCCCACAGATACTTCAGAGATCCAATTCTATACAGCAAATGGAGCAGCTAAATCGTAGGTGAGAATGGCTACCATGACTGTCATTCTTTGGGTGGTGATAACTGGGGAAGGTGGTTGTCTCATTGTCCTTGGATATCAATATTAAGCCACTGCCATAACTCTTTTCATTTGATGGGCCTCACTCGGGTGTGATGGCATATGTGTGTGTGTGTGTGTGTGTGTGTGTGTGTGTGTGTGTAGTACCTATTCACAAAGGGAGGTAAGTAGCTAACTATGTTCATTTGGAAAATGGAGAGAAACCGTAAAGACTACAATTTTAATAAATAAAAAGTTTGTAAGTCTGATAAAAACATGTTTACACAAGTAGTGTGTTGTTTTTATTTTCTAATCCATAGGGCATTCATTCGCAACGCAGTTTTATACAGGGTTTTGGTTTTTGTTTGTGGTTTTTGGTTTTTCTTTTTGACTGCAAATTTACAAAAAGAGAGCTGAAGTTTCACTTCAAACATTTAATAATTTGGTTTTCCTTGATGCAATGATACCATGCTTTCTTAGATTTAGCTAATGCACCAACAAATTTTCTAAGAAATAATGGACAAATAAGCCTAATTTAACTAGGGATCTAATGTCAAAGAGATTTAAAAAAAAGAGTGGATGGTTGTGTAGACAGTGCACATGTCTCCTTGCTCTTGTAAAGTAACTTGGCCGGGTTTTTGTTTTTTTATGGTCTGCACTATGTAACTCTAGGGTTTTGATGGCAGGTATCAAAGTATCCGCAGAACAATGACTAATGAAAGGCCTGAAGAACACACTAATGCCGTCGATGGAGCTGGAGAGGACACAGACTTCCATCAGTCCAATGCAGGTGAGAGTCAAATGCAATGTTGAATCTTAGCAAGGTGAGGAGCCATCCGGTCATAATGATTCCTGAGAGAGTATAGTTTATTTATTGGGCAAATAAATTATCATTTTTACTGTATAATGTGGATCATAAGAACAACAACAGAATGATAAAGCTATAGTGTACAAACTTTGAACTTTCTATTGGGATTATGAGAAGTAAAGTTTAGGAAATAGGCCACATGATCCCAAATGACATGCTTACCTTTGGCTTTGATCTGGATGGTTGGGAAAGACAAATTTACTCATTTAAAAAACTTACTAGTTGCAAAAGATGAGGCTGTTCTATTTTATGTTATCAAGTACAGTTAGGATTTAGTATATTAATTTAGATCAAAGGTAAGCCTTTTCGATGGCATAAAAGTTTCTATTTCAGTCCAAGAGCACTTAAAGAAATGCCAGATAGTCTTTGCTTTTTACTTCATGCTTCAGATCAAAGGGACAGAACTAGTCCAACTGCATAAGAGGGTTCTCTTGAAAGGTTTTATTTGTTCTTAATAGATTTTCGACGGGAGAATGTGCTGCCCCACTCTACCTCCAGGTCCAGGCTGACATTACTGTTACAGTCTCCGCCCGTGAAATTTCTCATAAGCCCAGAGTTCTTCACCGTGCTGCATTCTAACCCTGTGAGTATCCCCTCTTGCCCTGGGTTCAAATCTGGATGGATGGGATGAATAGAAATCAGAGGCCAAGAGTGGGGGGGAGGAGGAGAGGGAGGGGATTATTATATATCTGCATTCAGATAAATTTTTTTTTTCTGAGCCTTGCTACGTGACTGGACTAAGCTTTGGAAGGAAAGAGATAAGCTTTGTTTTTTGTTGAAGAAAATTGTAACCCATTGAAGAAATCTTTAAAAACAAAATTAAAGCATTTAAAGGCAGGTCAGGCTTGGAAAGGATGTAGGGAGAACGTGTAACAAGGGGCTGAACCATGTGATATAGAAGTACTGGATCAAGGTCTATTGGTGAAGCCTAGCTCTCATGCTCATGAGCTGAGTGGCCTCAGGCAGGGCATTTCCCTTTTTCATTTGTAAAATGACGGGGTTGAATCAGATCAGAGATTCCTAACCTGGTGTTCCTGAACCTGTTGTTGTTGTTTTTTTAAAAAATATATATTTTGGTAACTATTTCAGTATAATTGGTTTCCTTTGTTCTTATGTATTTGATTTTATGCGTTTAAAAATAGGACTTTTGAGAAGGGACTCATTGGCTTCCCTATGGTGCCCATGACACATACAAAAAAAAATGGTTATGAACTCCTAGAATAGATGATTTCTTAGACTCCATCCAGCCCTGACTCAATTATGATCCCATTCTTGATGTTGTCTAAGGTATATGTGATGGACAGAGAGCAGGCCTTGAAACCGAGATCTGGAGTCAGCTTCATCCCCTGCCACATAGTGTTTGTGTGACACTGGGCAGGTTGCTTGATCTCTCTAGAACAATTCTCTAAGGCTATGAGATGCACAGAAGATACAGACATGCATCGGGAGAGGGCATTTCTTAACCTGAGAATTGTCTATTCCAATGAAACCCCAGGTCCAGTTGCCATCTCTAAGATCAAGAGAGTTTGCCAAAGGCCTAGAGGTAGCTACAGACTTCTCTCCCCCTTAGGAAGGTCGCCTTCTTATTTATCTACTTTCTCCCCATGAGTTCTTAAGTAGAGTATAGAAATCCTGGTGTTAGTAACTAGGGCTTTACCAGTACATAGGTGATTGTTGTTTGAGCCTACCTCTCAATGCTGTCCTACCATCCCTACCAATAAAATGCCAAAGGATATTTCACCAGCGTCCTTTTCTCTCTCCACATCTTTCTAAATCTTCAAAACCCAAATTCCACAGCTAGCCATTGAAATGTCCTCACTTTCAATTTTCCTGACTTTCTGCTTTCATCCTCATCTATATTCAGGGATGATACCTAGGATAGAAAATCTCCTTTCTTACAAGAAGTATTTATTGAATGATGTAATCCCTATGGCCTCCCCTCTCCTTTGCACTTACCTCATTCTCCTTCATAACCTAATTGTTTTTATACTTGTCCTTTCCCTCACTCCCTTATAACCCTCTAAGAGCAGGGCCTGGGTAATGTCTATCATTGTTTCTCCAGTGCTGAGCAAAGTCCTATTAGGCTCATGATCCTGTGACCTCTCCCTCTGATAGACTGGTTCCTCCCAGAACCTCCATTTTAAGGAGGAGCCCAGGCTGACCATGTCTTCATTTGTCTTCCAAGCTGCAGCGCTGAGTCACCACACTTTCTCTATTGTGCCCCTGGGCCCAGTACCTTCATCCGCTTCTCACCTTTTCAGCTTCATTTATATGTTATGTTTTCTCATTCAGATGTCAGTACCTTATGGTCAGACACTGTCTTTCTTTCCACTTGTCTTGGTATTCCTAGAGCTTAGCAGAGTGCCCAACACAATCTAAGTGCTTCAGAAATACTTGTTAACTTGTTGGTTTTGTTTACTTGAATCTGGAAAACAAAAGCAAGTGTCTATCATATAAAATGAAACAAAAGGACAGAGGGGAGAAAAGAATGAGGTGGAGTCAGGCGGCTAGACTAGTAGGGTTCTTTGAAGAGGTTTTGTGTAAGGAAGTAAAGGATATCCTTTGGCAGAGAAGGGGATACGAGGACATTTTAAATGAAAGAACAGGACAGGCAAAGAAATAGACATAAAAATCAATAATCACTCATTAAACTTCTAGTGGTATCAGACACTATGCTGGTTGCTAGGGAGACAACAACAGAACTGAAATAACCCTTACCCTCAAAGTGATTACATTCTATTTGAGAAGACAACATAACCTCCCCCTGCATACATATATATATATGTATAAATATACGCATACATATGTATACATGCGTATACATATGTATGCGTATGTATGTGTGTATGTGCGTATGTGTGTATCCCTATGGATGTTGAGCAACCCATTAGAGAATTTCATCACCAAAAGGACTATGATTGCTGTTGCCCAATGATCGCCAGTGAGCATTCATTCAGAATGGGATAGTATAGTCTAACTATAAAGCTTCCATATTCTCTTTATCTCTACCTTTTAAAAAATTCATGGATTTTTGGCTAAGCAATTACACTTTATTGACTGAAAGTAGATTAATATTCTGTCAGATATAAGGCACACATATACATGTACAAATATGTATATATCAGTCCATAAAAATATATTAAATATATATCAGAGAGGCCACAGGGAATAATAGATAGAAAGCTGGTCTCAGTCAAGAAGACTTGGGTTCAAATCCTGTCCTCTGACACACATACAGGCTATGTGACCTTAGACAAGTCACTTGATTTTTTAGTGCCCCAGGTGATTTTCTAAGACTATGATGTACAGACTAGGTGCCCCAGATGTTGGTAAAGAGACTTACCTCACCAGAAGTTCCCTATAGCAATAAATCACAAGTCCACCCTCCTCCCCCCAAAAATGTAATTGGAGGTATTACCATCATATAGGAAGTAGTGCTTGAGATGAGCTTTGAAGAAAGCTTAGAGTTCTAAGAGGCAGATGAGGAAGGCGTGAGTTCAGGCATGGGGGGCAGCTTGTGCAAAAGCACATAGATGAGTGATAGAAAATCATGTATGAGAAACAACAAGGGGACTTGTTGTATATGTATATGATATGCCTGCATAGATAGGTTGGAATCAGGTTGTTGTTCAGTTGTGTCTGACTGACTCTTTGTGACCGTACGGTCCATGGGGTTTTCTCGGCAAAGATTCTAGAGTGGTTGACCATTTCCTTCTCCAGTAGATTAAGGCAAACAGAGGTTTAATGACTTGCCTGTGATCATCTGTCTGAGGTCAGATTTGAACTCAGGTCTTCCTGACTCCTGGCCTAGCATTCTATCCACTGAGCCACCTAGATGTCCCTAATCTAATCAGGTTGTAAAGGGCTTTTATTGCCAATCAAAGGAATTTTTATTTTATCCTAGAGGTAATAGGGAACCCCTAGAGTTCATTGAACAGGGGATCACATAGTAATACATATGTTTTATAAATATCACTTTGGCAGCTATGTAGTAAATAGCCTGGAGAGATGAGACACTAGAGACAGGGACACCAATTAGGAAGCAACTGCAGTATTTTAGGCAAGAGGTGATGAGGGCCTGAAATAATGTGGTAGCCATACACATATAGAGAAGGGACCAGATAGGAGACTAAGTAAGACGTGCGGGCAATGATTAATGTAATTAGATCTTGTGGAGTGCTGAATTCGAGTAAGGAGCCATTGAGTGGCAACAGCTGATAAGGTGCTTTAAATGCTAAGTCGAAGTATTTAGATACTATCTAATAGGCCATGGAGAAACATTCTAGGTTCTTGAGAAAATCATATTGCATGCTCCTCGAAGTGTGGGAAAGACCAGACATATAGGAGTCCAGCTTGAAAGCTATAGAGGCAATCTAATGTGAATATGTCCTGGGCTAGGAGTAGTGGATGTGGAAAAAGAGAAGGGTCCAATGGGAGAAACACTTAAGGAGGAAGAGTTAGTGTGACTTGTTGACAAGATGGACACAGGAGTGGGTTGCCCCAGAATGTTTCTCCCCAGGGCTTGGGATAATGATGATCTGATTAACAATAACAGGGAGAGTTGGGAAGGAGAGGCAGTTTTATAGAGGAAGGGAGAGAGAGTCTAATGTGTTTGAAGTAAGTCCCAAGCACATTAGAACTGTATTAGGCCTGTCCCGGACTGAGACTGCGGAACACACTCACCCGAGGAGATTATAGAGTCCTTTCCGTGGGGATAAAGTCAGAGCGGAGCATAAGAAATTTAAAGGTGAAAGACACGATGTTATTCAAACCACATAATTTCTTCTCACTCTTATGGATGCTAGAATGGTCTGGAATCTTATGCCCACATTTGGCAGATTATAAGGACAAAGTAAAGCTTAAGGGAGGGTCCAAATCCTAAGTGAGTAGTGGGAACAGCAAAGTTCTCAGGAGCCATGGCAACGAGGAGGCACCAAGTCAGAATCAAGAGAGAGTAAGAACCTGTGTTACCCAAGCTGAACTGAAGGCTGTAGTGAGCCCAGTTTTATTCCTAGACTGGGAATATACTACATTTTCTGCAGTGAGGGGGCAAGTGGGTTTCTCAAGCTCTGCCATATTGGGTTTGGGGGATTCAGTCTTTTGGTTGAGTGAACAGTTGAACCAAAATTGTTGTTGGACCTCATTGATATTTAGAAGTTTAACTATGGTATTGCCACTTTGGTGAAATACTTATTTTTTTTCTGTAAGCAGAGATTTAACTACTTATGGAACATAATGAAGAAAGGAAGAATAATTTTTCTAAAGTAAGATGAAGCTAGTTCACACACAAAAGCCCTTGTTGCTATTCAGTCGTTTCAGTTGTGTCTGACTCTTCCTGACCCCATTTGGGGTTTTCTTGACAAGGATACTGGGGTGGTTTGCCATTTCCTTCTCCCTCTCTTACAGATGAGGAAACTGAAGCAAACAAGTGAACTGCCCAGGTCACAAAGCTAGTAAGTGTCTGAGGCCAGATTTGAACTTAGAAAAATGAGTCTTCCTGATTTCAGGCCCAGCACTCTTATCACCTATGTCACCTAGCTGCCTATAAAAGTCTTAGACCAATGAAAAAAGGTATCACCTCAAGGAGTGAGACTAGGGGGAAGGAGGTAACTAGCTCTCTGATGGCTAGAAGCAGAGGTACAGAGGTACAGAGGATCAAGTACTACACCTGGAGTCAGGAGGGCCTGAGTCTAAATAGGACTTCAGATACTTAGGTCCCTTCACCTCTGTTTGCCTCAGTTTTTTCAACTATAAAATGGGCATGATAATGCCACCTGGGTTGCTATAAGGACCAAAGGAGATAATATTTGTAAAGCACTTAACGCAGTACCTGGTACACAGTAGGCATGATATAAATGCCTATTCCTTCCCATTTCTCAGAGAAGAAACTTGGCAGTTACACAGAATGCCTTTTGCCAGTGGGTGGTACAACAGAGGGGGATTGATTAGTGGCACTTAGTCCTTGCTACTGAACACAGCCAGGGGGGCTCATCCAGGACACCATATCCAGGCCCACTCAGCAGGATGTGGCCTGATCACACTGCTTACTCAGGATCTGAAGCCCTGTTCAAATTCAGTCTGTCCCTATAATTTAATGGCTGCATTTTGGGCCCTCCTGGCTTAGAGCGAATGTCAATGGTAACTGCTTCTCTTTGGAACAGCAACCCTGAGGGTCTTCCCCTTCCAGCTTGATTTTTTTTTTCTAATGAAAGAGGCCATCCCTTGAGTCACTTCTTAAAAAAAGGCCTATTCACTGAATCACCTCACTCTAAGAGAGTACATGAGAAGGCCTTAGCCTAAAAGGGCCAGGGTCTCCCATTGCATCCTGGGTCATCTCCAGTCACCCTGATGAATATCTGGTCACTGGATCCAGATGGCTCTGGAGGAGAAGGTGAGGCTGGTGACCTAGTACAGCTCTTCCTCAATCAAATCAAAGTCAACTGCAAGTCATGTCATCATTTCCCTGATGTCATGGTCCTCTTTGAAAACAAAAGACAAACAACAACAACAACAAAGTAAAATGCTGTGGGCTGCATGATATAGGCATGAAATAACAGACAAAAATCTAGTGTCCAAAGGCCCAGGGAATAACCACAGCTTATCTGCAATCGTGCCCATCTCTTTCACTTTCAAAGCATTCCTCTCTGGACTCACACCATTGGGCACTACCCTTTACACCCCATACATGGGGACCTTCTGCAGGAATGCTCCAAGGCCAGGTTACATCTGTTACAGAAAGGATAAAGGTAGATATCAAGAGAAAAAATATCTACATGATTCTGAGGTCAGGAGGAGTCAGTATTACACTTCATTATGTAAACATTTATTAAACTCAGGAGAAAATGATCTTGTTTTCAGCATAAATTTCAGCAACTTTCAGCATAAATATTGACCTTGCTTTTTTGATCATGCCATGTAGTGAAATGGAGTAAGAGGACCTGGATTTAAATTTTGACACTCCTGCTTAGTGCCCTATGACCTCTACTGAGTGAGTTAACCTCATTAAACCTCTCTTTCCTCATCTATAGAATGAAGGGTTTTGATTGGATGACCTCTGAGGCCCCATTCAGCTCTATATCTACGATCCTATGAATATGTAATATAATTTCAGCTTTATGTACTCTTCATCTCATATAATTTATGAAAACAAGCCACTTGCCAAAGATTTTATTTGCAGCTCCTCCAGCTTAGTTGTCCCCTCTTGATTTCATAAAGTCTCTTTCCAAAGGAACCTTTTTAGTTGTCAACTTGTTCTGCCTCTGAGATCTTGAGCTGCCTCTGCTACTGAGTCCTGTATGATTTAAATTTTGGCTGGTTTTGAAAGGTATCTCACCTTCTGTGTATAGCTGGCAATGGAAATTATCTTGAGTGTTCTTGCTGATGGCCCCAGGATTTTTCATAGACGAAAATCCCCTCCTTTTCTTGGATTAACAAAAGACAGTATAGAACAAAGTGATAGGATTTAACCTGGTGGTTTTTGAATCTTCTTTTTCCTGTATTACTGGTGCTTTGCTTGTTTTCACAGGCTTTGATGGTTTCATAAAGAATGATTCCCTCCCATTTTAATGTGTTAATTCTAAAGCATCCTTAAATTACATTTCTCTGATTGAAAAACTGCCTCTTTTTATATGCAGTTTTACATGCCATGGCCTTCTGCTGGTTACAATCGAACTTCCTCCAAAATGTGTAGATTTTTGTTTAGCCACCTTACTTCAGCGGAGGGTGGAGTTGTATTACAGTCTTATATTTTGAAATCTGCTTGTCGATGATGACATGTATATACATTTGATTATAGTTATTCATAAAATTATTTTCGGTATACAAGAGAGAATGGTGCAAGTCTAAGTAATGATTATTTTGGCTTTTAATGAGCTTTAGAAATACATTGATTACAACATCAAGACTGCCCTTAGGACTTTATGGAGGAGGAAAAATATTTACTTTTCTAAAATCCCATGTATATTCTTCTAAATATGTGTCAATCATAAATAATTTGCAACTCAGATGAATGGACAATCGATAGGTATATGAAGAAGTGAATTTTTCCTTCCATGTTACTAGTGAACTGGGTAAAATTTCAATGTAAAATACCATTTATGTGCCATTATTATTATGCCAAAAATGCCATTAATAAAAGGTCTGTATAGCAAAGCTATTTCCAGGTTTCGGCACATGACAATATTTGATTGACTTAGGTACCTGTTTAAGTTTGTAAAAGATAGCACTAGGTGCTGAGGGAGGTACAGAGTTTAGATTGGATAGTTCTGCCCTCCTGGTGCTTATAATTTAGGAAGGGGATAGGACAAAATAAATAAATAGAAATAATACGAGGTATTAATTTATAACAAGTTGTGAGTATGCATTTTTAATCTACTTGTTCATTAGATTAAAAATCAAGATCTAATTTCTTTGTTTCAATTTCTGGAAAGGAAATATCTGGGGAAAAGTATTATCTATAAATCAGGAAAAATATTGTCTGGAACCCAACCTAGGGTTCTATTATTAATTATTTTTAATCTATTATTATCTATTAATCTATTATTATTAATGCAGGATTTCTTTACCTGGGGACTGTAAACTTTTAAAAAAATAATTTGGTCATTATATTTCAATATAATTGTTTTCCTTTGTAAACTGATATATTTTTATGTATTTAATAACCTTATTCTAGGAAGGAGTACATAGGCTTTGCCAGATTACCAAAGGCAGTAAAAAGAGTTATGAATTCCTCTACTAGAGAAAGCATTCTTTTTTCTCCTTTATAATTTCAGTAATATTGTCTCTGGCCTTCAATGACTGCTCATCATAGGTAACTTCATGGAAACTAAACTGGATTTTAGCATCCTAGTCCTTAAATCAGTCTGGTTTGAATGTTTTAGTTTCTTTCCATTCTTAATCTTCCCATTCTTTTAGTTCTACCCTGGAAAACTCGTCCTCTCATTCTGCCATTTACTGTCTCTATTTACAAAATCTAAGAGTCGGAAAGAACCTCAGAAACCATTAAGTCTTACTTGTACCCAACTGAGAATCCTTTCTCCCGTATCCCCAGCAAGCGCAGTCCAGCCTCTGCTTCAAGACCTCTGATGAGAGTGAACATAGTATTTCCCCATGTCGCCCAGAGGACAAAACTGGGACTAACAAGTAAAACTGGTAGAGCATATTTATGTTCTTGGGCACTAGATGGTGCAGTGGATAGAGTGCTGGGCCTGGAGTCAGGAAGACTCTTCTTAGTCAGAGCTTCCAACAATGGGCCCTCCTGGCATCTATCTCATATCCTTCATTTAGTGATTCAAATACTATGGACCCCTTCCCACAAGTGGGGGTATTGATACTGATGCTAACTACCCACCATCCCGTTCTCACCTCTCCAGAAGTCATGCAAAATACAGTTTAAATACTCCAACAAATAAGTACTTTTTCTGTTTTTAAACAACCAGTAGTCATTACATCTTTGTACCGTGTATATGCTGTTGTTGTTGTTCAGTTGGTGAGTTATGCCCCACTCTCTGTGATTCTGTATGGGGTTTTCCTGGCAAAAATACTGGAGTGGTTAGCCATTGCCTTCTCCAATGGGTTAAGACAAACAGAGAGCAAATGATTTGTCCAGGGTCACCTAGCTAGTTAGCGTCTGAGGGCTGATTTTAACTCTGGTCTTCCTGACTCCAGGCTGGCACTATCTACAGAGCCACCTAGCTGCCATATACATATGATGCTCCAAATGTCCAATAAAATCCAATGAAAATTTATTAAACATCTGCCATATACAGGACACTTTGCTGGGCTTTCAGGAGACAAGAACAGAATAAAAAACAGTCCTTGCACAAGGACCTTATGCTCTACTGAGGAGTATCATACTACCTGATATTTTAATAATAGAAACACTTTAAATACTTTGACATAGAATCAGTAAATTTTTGGAGTCAGCAAGGGGATTTAGAAATCAATTAGTTAAGCTCTCTCATTCTAGTTTATCTAGCTTGATCCTTCTGCTCATGGGAAGGAGGTAGGAGGCTTATACTCATTTGCCAAGGGAAGACACGGAAACTCTGCAAGCTGTCACCTCGGGTCACACATCTAGCTAGAGGCAGAGTAAGGACTGGAACTCAACTGTCCTGACTCTCATGTGTCCTTTCTTTTCACTAGACTTTTTATTCTATTTTATTTTTTATTTATTTTATTACTTCTCTGTATAAAGTAACATGTTGAATGCTTTGAAGATGAAGGCCATCCAACATGAGCTTCCTGAACTCCCTTGCTCCCCATCTTTAAACCTCTCAATGTTCTTACCTATGTTATCTTCCTGTCCTCCAGTCTTAGAGAATGAGTTTGTTGGCTTCTGCCTTTGCTGATGCTAACCTGCCTCCCAATGACCTAGATTTTTTCCATCTCCAACATGATCCTGATCCACCACTCATACCCTTTGTTTTATGCATTTTTCAACCTTTCCATCTCTACCAATTCATTCTCCTAAGCCTACAAACATATTGGAAGTCCTTGGTGTCCTGAAAATAATGAACTTTCCCTTTACTCTGCTACCCTACTCAAGCTATGATCCTTTGTCTCTCTTCCTCTTTGCTGCCAAACTTTTAAAATAATTCAACTTCATTTCCTCTGTGATTCCCAGCTACTCATGTGCTGTTGTCATTCAATCCTTCAGTCGTGTCCGGCTCTTTGTGACCCCACAGACTTGTCCATGGAGTCTTCTTGGCAAATAAACTGAAGGGGTTTGCCATTTCTTTTTCCAGTGCGTACTCATTTTATTGATGAGGAACTGAGGCAAATAGGGGTTAGGTGACTTGCCCACGGTCACATAGGTAGTAAATGTCTAAAGTCACATTTGAACTCAGATCTTCCTGACTCTAGACCCAGTGCTCTATCCACTACACCACCTAGCTGCTGCCCACCACTCACGTGCTAGCTTATTAACCCCTTGAAATCTAGTTTCTATTCTCACACTTGATTTTTTGAAATTGCTCTCTAAGGTCATTAATGACCTCCTTTTGGTCCAAGTCCAATGTCCTGTTCTTAGTCCTTATCCTTCTCGACCTCTCGGTAGTGTTTGATGCTAAATATAAACACAGTATAGTTGCTGCTGCGTATTAGTCGTAGTAATAGCTGACGTTTATATATCACTTTAAGGTGGACAAAGCATGTCACATACATTACCACACTGATGCTTACAACAGTCATGTGAGGTGGGTGCTATTATTATCCCAATTTTATAAATAAAAAAAAAACTAGGGCTGTGAAAGGTAAAGTGACTGGCCCATGAGGCACACAGAGCTATTAAGTTTCTCAGGCAGGATTTGAAGTCTTCCTCACTTTAAGTTCAGTGCCCTATCCATTATGTGATAATAGAGAGCTGAGTTTAAGTAAGTCAATCATCAAACATTGGTCAAATGCCTACTATGTGCCAGGGACTGTGCGTATTCTTTGTATATTACTTTGTATTGCCATGCAAAGACAAAAATGAAATTGTCCATCTGTTTAAGGAGCTCACATTTTATCAAGGGAAGCAAACATTCACATAGAGGCACATATGAAATGAATACAAAGCCACTTTTTGAAGGGCTATATACTAGGGCCTGAAGAGATCAGGAGAGGTCCCATAGAGAACATGGCACTTGAGTTGGATTTTGAAGGAAACCAGGGCTTCAAAGAAGCAGAGGTGAGGAGGAGGTATATTCCAGGAATGGTGGGCAAACACCATAAAGGCACAGAGAAGAGAGACGGGAGATGGGTCATGTGTAAGGAATAGTAAGAAGGCCAGTATAGCTGGACTATGGTGAAGAGGAGGTTGGAAAGGTAAGTAGGATCCAGGTAGGGAAGAACTTTGAATGTCAGGGGTCTTTGTATTTGCTCAAAGAACATAGGGAGGGAGCCCTTGGAATTTATTGAGTAGGGGACTGACTTGATCAGACCTGTGCTTTAGGAAAATCACTTCAGCAGCCTTTTGGAATATGGACTGGAATGGAAAAGACTTCACTGAATCGGGATCACCATTTAGGGGCCTTTTTTTTTCTTTTACAATTGTCCAAGTGAAGGGAAAGGGATGTATGCAAGGGATGATGTGGCAATACAAATGGCAAGATTTGGTAACTGATTAGATTTGTGAGATGAGAATGAGGAATCAAGGGTGACATTGAGATCTCAAACTTTGGTGACTGGAAGGATGGTTGTGCCCTCAAAGGTAATAAGGAAGTTTTGAAGAGGGCCGGATTTGTGGGAAAGAATAAACAAGGTCTGTTTTGGACTTGTTGAGTTTGAGATGCTTATAGCGCATCCATTCAAAATGTTTATTTGGTGAAATGGTACTCATGCTCAGGAGAGAGTCTAGGGCTGGGTATGTGGATCTAGGAGATATTTTCCTACAGATGACCTTTAAACCCATCTGTGATGACAAGGTGATCAAGTCGCAGATTGTAGCGAGCAAAGATAAGAGAGCCAAGGATAGAGCTTTGGGGATTTATCTATAGTTAAGAACAATGATATGGAAGATGTGAGACTAAGAAGGAATCATCAAGCAGGAAAGATGAAAACCAAGGAAGAATAGTATCACGAAAACCTAAAGAGGAGAGAGTGGTCAAGTGTCAAATGCTACAGAGATTAAGGGGCCAAGAAACTTGGGCTCTGGGATAGTCATAATATCTCAGGACCTCAGTCCCTTCATCTGTAAAATGGGAATGAGTGCTTTTACTACCTATCTCACAGGGTTATTGTGGGGCTAGCATTTTGAACAATTGTAAGTGCTAAATAAATGTAAATTGTTGTGGATGTTGACATTGATTCCTCTTTAGTATTCTCTCCTCCCCTGGCTTCTGTTAATACAATCTTATGGTTTTCCTTCTGCCTCTTTGAATATTCATTTCCTGTCTTATCTGTTCACTCCTCATTACCTTTGGGAACTTAAATGTGTATATCCCACAAATCTTTATCCTTGACCCTTTTTTCCCTATTGCTTTACTTTTACTCAGCAGTTCCACCCACTTCTTGACATCAATTATTACCACTCTGCTCATGATTCCAAAATTTCTATCTCTACCCTCTTCTCAGATCTTTAGTCCTTGATTTCCATATGTCTAGTGGACACATTTTCCTGAATGTCTTGACGCCTCAAACTCAACATATCTAAAATGGAATTCTTCTCAACGTCTTGTCTTTCTTCCCAGCTTCTTGATTTTTCTTATTGGTTCTATCATTGCCCTATTGTCTAGGCTCTGAGTCATTTTGACTCTTCCTGCTCTTTAACCTTCTATAATAGATCAAATGCCTCATCCTATCTATTACATTTCTATAACTCACATATATCCATTCCCTTCCACTTTTACTGTCAACATCCTACCTCAGGGTCTCATAATCTGTCACCTAGACTGCTCTGACACTCTAATGCCTTAGCATATGCAGTAGAAAAGGGCATACAATTTGGAATCACAGAATACACATTCAAATCCTGACTCTCTTTGTGACCTCATTTGGGGTTTTCTTGCCAAGGACAGTGGAGTGGTTTGCGATTTCCTTCTCCAGCTCATTTTACAGATGAGGAAACTGAGGCAAATGGGGTTAAGTGATTTGCCTAGGGCCACACAGCTACTAAGTGTGCTCCTCACTTTGGGGCTGGCATTCCACCCACTTTGCCACCTAGATGCCCAAGCCTTTCCCAATGCCTTTTAATTCTAGTGTCTTCCCACCTTTATTTACTTCTTATTTATTCTGAATATAGTTTGTTTGTATATATTTGTTTGCTTATTTTCTCCCCTGTTAGATTGTAAGTTCCTTGAGGATAGGGACTGTCTTTTGCCTCTTTTTGTATTCCCCAGCTCTTCACACATGGAACATAGTGGGTGCTTAATAAATGTTTATTGATTGACAGAGTGGGATGAGGATGGGAGTAGGAAACACATTATGGCAGATGGCAAGACAGTACAGGATGTGAAGCATGTTGTGGGGATAGTGTGATCTAGTAGGTCATATGAGTTGGCACTTACCAATCCAGATCTCTTGGTCTCAGGAAGGAGTTATAAAGCTGAGTGTATCAAATTTACCAGGGCATGGTGGTCCAGGAAGTGCATCAACAGGGCAGATGGCAAGAGGGCCAGAGTGGATGGCATCACCTAATACTTAATTTGCTAAATTGAATTTTTTCTCTTCACATTTTACATTAATCAAGATGCTTTATTCTTTCTTTGCTTTCTCTTGAATACACCTGTTGATGTGGACTAACTCTTGGTTCTTCATGTTTTTTTTAGAGTGCCTATCGCATGTTTACAAACAACACGTGTTTGAAGCACATGATCACCAAAGTCCGGCGGGACACTCACCACTTTGAACGCTACCAGCATAATCGAGACCTAGTGGGATTCCTCAACATGTTTGCTAACAAACAACTGGAGCTGCCAAGGGGCTGGGAAATGAAGCATGATCACCAGGGCAAGGTAATTGAAGGAAGTGGTGTGTTTGTGGGGGAGTGGCTGAATATGAGCTATTTGAGTCTGTTTGTGCCTGGTACAACTCAGTTCTTCACAGTTCTGCCTACCCTACCACCTCTGTTCTGGTGTTATTAGGGAAAGGCGGGTCTCTGGGGGTGTCCTACTGTGGATCAATATATGAAATGTGGAGAAGAGAGGTATGAGTTGGCTTCCAGCAGAATGACCCCCTATTCCCTCTGTTCTAGTTTTCCTATGTACAGTCTATCAGCATGGAAGACTGTATGCACTATATCCTTCCTACGGCTTATGCTAAGAGTTATGACTTTCATTTTCATAGAATAAGCAGGTGCTTTGTTTATGTCACAAATATCTATCCTATGTCTGCTGTTTTAAGAAAGAATGCGTGGTATGATCTCAATAGAAAAGAATTTCCTTTCTAGTTTAGTAGCACCTTCTTTGTTCTTTACCCTCTTAGGAAGAGAAAAGGGGAAGATAAAAGGTTAAAGAATATTGCATGTGTGCCGCCGTAACAGAGTTGGATTGTCAAGTTGCTCAGCTCTAAAGTTGGGATATAACCTACCTTTCATACTGTCATTGTCTGTGCTTCCAACCTTTCTGACAACCTGGATTACAATCCATTTTCTGATATCGCCCTTCGCTCTTCTGCCTCTGTGTAGTCATTTACTAGAGCTAAGCCTATTGTCTGGAATACATTCTCTACTAAGGTCGACCAGTGGAAATCTTCCTGTTCTTTGAAGGCCTAGCTCAGGTGTCACTTTCTCTATGAAGACTTCCCTGATCAATTAGACTCCTGCTTTTTGGCCATAGAGGACAGATCCAAGAACAAAGGGTCAAAGTCAAACAGAGGTACATTTAGGCTGGATGCCAGGAGAAACTTTTAAACAATTAGAGCTGTCCAAAAGTGATTCCACTGCTTCAAGAGGTGGTAGGTACCTCCTCCTTTATGTATTCATGTGGAGGCTGGATGGTCACTTGGGTTGAACTATAGCAGGGACTTTATTTTGGGTGTGGATTGGTGTAGATGACTGCTAAGATACATTACTGCTCTAAATCCTCTGTCAGCTCCAGCTAAAAATTCTTCTCCCTACTCAGATTTTCCTTGCACACTGTCTGGATTTCTTTTACATTCTACACATATCCTCCTAATAGATTATAAACTCTCCAGGGGCACGGACTTTTTTGTTTTTTCATTGTCAATCTTCAGCACCTAGCAGAGTGCTTTTGCCTTTAGTAGGTATGTAATAAATATGTATTGACTTAAATTGCATATTCAAGGACTTTATACCAGTAATGTAAGTATCTAATACCAGATGGTGAGGAATATCTACAGGGTTCTTTGGATGAATAATAGGGATATCTCTACATGGGGCAGCTAGATGGTGTAGTGGATAGAGTTCTGGGCTTAAAATCAGGAAGACTCATTTTCATGAGTTCCAATTCAGCCTCAGACAGTTACTAGCTGTGTGACCCTGGGCAAGAGATTTAATGCCATTTGCCTCAGTTTTCTTATCTGTAAAATGACCTGGAGAAGGAAATGGCAAACAATGCCAGTATCTTTGTATGATTTGTACCGGGCACAAACAGACTCAAAAAAAATCCCTAAATAGGATCACAAAGAGTTGGACACGACTAAAACAATTGAATGACAACAAATATGTATGTATGTATGTATGTATGTATGTATATGTATATATATGTGGGATCATGTATATACATATTTATGTGTGTGTATATATGTGTATGTATATATAGATGCATATACATATATACATATAAATATATAAGTGTATATCAGCACTTTCTCTATAAATTACCAATCAAACAATTTATCAGCAAGCATATATTAAGGACCTACCGAACACTCTGTGTACGCATGTAATATTCTTTACCTTATATCTTCCCTTTTTCTCATCTTAAGAAGTTTAAGGACAGAGAAGGTGCTACTAGATTAGAAAGTTCTTTCTAGTCTAGCATGCATACATATATACATATACATACATACATATGTGTGTGTGTATATACATGCACGGACACACATATATAAGCATAAGCACACATATACTTGTAGAGAATTCACATTGACTCTTCCAGTCATTTCTTGCAAAATAGCTCTGAGTTTTGGCTTGTGAATATTTGGCCCTACAAGTTGCTAGCATTTTTGGCTTGAGAAGGCCTCAAGCTATTTTGCCTCTTAGAGGTTTGGAAGAGTTTGCTGCATCTCTTCTAAGAAGCGTGTACACAGAACCAGAAAGACCTAAAAGCTTAGCACTCAACCTACAGATGGCTCCCCTTCAGGCACCACACCTTTAATTAAGCACTTAAGCTAATACTTTAGCTAAAATCTCTATCTGGGATTTCTTTCCGCTGGTGTCAGCAAGCATCTGGGGAATTATTTCACTGGAAAATATCTTTCTATAATCTCCTGGGGCCTGCTCTGTCTGGTAACTGCCAACTACCAATAGAAACCTTCAAAAAGAAAGATAGGAATAATAGTAGCAACATACTATCCTCAATGATGATCCATTCTCTAGTCAGAAAAGACCCAACATTCATCCACCCCAAGACCTGAATCTTCTGCCTTATCTATGTTTTGACTTTTAGCTCTAGGATATTAGTGCTTTTCCAGCTTGGGTGTTTCTGTTGACAGAACTTCTAAAGAAACCAAGCCTCTTTTTGCCTATGAATATTTTAAAGAAACTATGATTTTCAGAGACATTATATGGTGGAATAAATGCTAGATTTGGAGTTGGAGACCTGGATTTGAATTCTGGCTCTTTTTGATGTCTGTGTTACTTTAGCCATGCTACTTAATTTCTCTTTGGGGTTCAGTTTTCTAGCTTGTAAAATGGAAGGGAGAGAATTGAACTTGGTGATTGCTGGAACCCTTTCCATCTCTGAACCTGTGATTGTCTGACACTCTATAGAATATAGCAAACAGCTATTAAATGTTAAAAAAAAATAGCTTTCTCACAGAGACAAGTGATCCCTCATGTTGAGTCTGAAGGAACAAACTTTCTTTTTCTACTACTTGAACCTACATTAATCCTTAAATTATTCTGAAATTCAAGACCAAGATATCTGAACTGGCCCTGCAAAGACAGAGAGACAGAGAGAGAGAGAGAGAGAGAGACAGAGAGAGAGAGAGAGAGAGAGAGAGAGAGAGAGAGAGAGACAGAGACAGAGAGAAAAGGAAGGTACCAAGCAGAGACAGTGTTGGTTTTTGCCTAGGCTGAGCTTTTGACACATACTATATGTGTGTGCCTGTCAGATCTAAGGTGTATTATTTGATGTATGTGATGCAGTTTGATTTGCTTCAAATGGAAAACTGCATTATGAGAAAGGAAGTCATTTATTGAAAAGGGGAATAAAATCCATTTGCATGTCATTCTAAAGGTGCAGTGATTTTTACCTTTCCCAGGAGGGAGAAAATCAAGAATATTTGGTCAATTGGACTCTGTATCATGGTGGTAATATGCAGGTTGTAGGTTTAAGTAAGAAATAAATATTTGTTGGCTCCAAAATGTTAGTTATTTAATGATCCTCAATACTTGTAGCTCTTGGCTGAGTCTGACCATTAGTCCATTAGTCTGTTAGTTTTTGCTCGGGGAATAATATGTCTAGAAGGCAAAAATCATCTCCAGTGTGGGGGGAGGTGGGGATAAAGTGTGTGTGTGTGTGTGTGTGTATACATTTATATGTATGTATGTGTGTATATGTATGTATATTACATATATACATATATATAGTTATGCATGCTTTTATATATATTCATTCAACAGGATAATTTTCAGTTTGCTAATCTCATGACTTTAAGGAAACTATATGGCAAATGATGTAGTAAGAATTAAGACCCAAGTTTAGGAAGCAAGAGACCAATATCCCAGTCCTGGCTAGGCTACTTAGCTATGGGAGTTTGGGAAAGTGATTTAATCTCTCTGGATGTTGTTTGCCTCATCTATAAAATGGAAATGAAACCTGTCCAGCCTTCCTTAGAGGTCTGTGGAATCAGTAGCGTGTCATAGTAGGTAGGTAGCGAACAAGCATTTAAGTACTTACCATGTTCAAGGCACTGTACTAAGCACTGAGAATAAATATAAGCAAAGAGAAACACAGTCCCTGCCCTCAAGGATCATACCTTCTGATTGGGATGTGGGACATTGTGACAAAGTCCTCACAGCCAGGAAGGAATGAAGCATGAGTACTGCCTGGCATTATCCCCAAAATAGAGAACCAAAAGATCATCATGGCAGTGTGTGTGGGGGGGCGGGGTGGGCAACATGGAAGAGGGATATGGAGGGTGAGAAGCCCCAAGGCCTTCTATGTCAAAATCAAATAAATGTAAGTATCTACCATGTGCCAAGAACTGTGCTAAGCATTTGAAATACAAGTACAAAAAAATTAAGAAGACAGACTTTACCCTCAAAGAGCTTACAATCTAATGAGGGAAGACGAAATATCAAAGGAAGCTGAAAATCTCAGGTTAGGTGGAAATACTCAACATCAGAGCATGGTGGTGAAGTCAGTCAGAAGTCTCGAAGTAGTGAAGCTAGATAAGAAATTCAGAGGTACTGAGGGAAGTTCCAGGGCACAAGGGCCGCTGAGTTATGGTGGCAAAGTGTTTAGAGACAGAAGCACAACTGGCAGGAGGAAGAGCCATGGTCATGGAGTCAGAGGTCCTAGTTCTGATGCTTTCGTATTCTGTAATCAGATTAAAATGTTCTGTTTGGCTGTTAAAGCCCTTGACAACCTGCCCCCTTTCTACCCTTCCAGTCTTCTTACCCCTTACCAGCCACCATGTTTGCTGCACCCCAGTGACATTGGTCTCCTTGTTCTTCACAGGTTGCATTCCATCTTTCAACTCTGAATGTTTTCATTGATTGTGTCCCCTATACCTCTCCCTTGCTATCTCCACCTCCTAGTTTCCCTGAAGTCTTAGATACAGCCCCACCTTCTGCAAGAAGTCTCTCCCAGTCCTAATTCTTAGTGCCCTCCCTCTGAGACCACCTTAGTCATCCTGTGTGTATATCTTGTTTGTACAGTTTGGGTTGGTTTTTTCATTTTGGATTTTTTTGTTGTTGTTGTTGTCTCTCTCATTAGACTATGAGCTCTTTGAGAGCAGAGATTGTCTTTTGTCTTTCTTCGTATACCTAACCTGCTGGCACATGGTAGAAGCTTAATAAACACTAGTTGATTGGTTGCTATGATTCTGGGCAAGTCACTTAACTGTCTATGTTTTAAGTTTCCTTATATGTGAAATGGTAATCCTAATACTTGCATTTCTCACCTCCCAGGATTATTGTGAGGATAATGCTTTGCAAATATTAACAATTTTTTTTAAAAAATCCTAGAATCATAGATTTAGAATTTGAAGGAATCTTGGAGCTTATCTAATTCAGTCCCTTCATTTGATAGATAAGTAAACTGATCCTCAGAGAAGTTAGATGATTTGTCCAAGATCACATAGGAATCAAAACTAGGTCCTCTCCCAATCAATCAGTCAATAAACAAAAATTAAGCGCTGGACACTGTGCTAAGCATTCAAGATACAAAAAGAAGCAAAAGACAGTCCCTGCCTTCAAGGAGCTTACAATCTAATTGGAGTCAGAGATGAGAACAAGAGTCTGGAGAGGATCGGGTAGTCTCCTGACAGGGAAAATACCTAGGAATATGGTTCTGGCTACACTACACTCTGTTGAAAATATGTGAAAGTATTTTGGAAATTATAAATGTTTATATAAGTATAAGCCATAAGAATGGGGATTGAGAACAGAATATGAGATTCAGCAATCAGGAGATTGTCAACCACTTTGAAAAATGCAATTTCAACAGTGTGGTAGAGGGCAGAAGTTAGATTACAAGTAGTTAATGATAGTGAGGAGGAAATAGTAAGGTCAGTCAGCATTGAATTCATTCAAGAAATTTAGCTTGGAAAGAAGAAAGTACAGGGCCTTCAGTTACTTTGGCCTGTTTTTTTTTTAAAAGCCTAGTTTGAAAAGGGGGATAATTAAAAAAAAAAGTTTAAGAAATTACTTTGGAAATTAAGAAGTTTTAGTTTGCAGGTAATTTTAACACTTTGAGAATTCATGCCATAGGGCAAATGTTAGATTTTATTTTACAAAAATGGTTTGCCTCCCTTATTAGTGCTATTTTTTCTTCTTCCTGAGTGACTGAAATGATAGTAAGTTCATACTTTCTTTCCCTGACCTTTTCCTTGTCCTTCCCACCTCACCTAGCTTAGGAGATATCTTTTAGCCCCTTCTCGATAGGTAAATATTGGAGATACTTAGAGATACTACCCAATTCCAACCTAATAATTGCTACATGGGAGAATTCCATCTCATTTAAAATGGTTCATCAGGAAAACAATCATCAAGCATTTATTAAGCTCTTATTATATTCTTGGCTCTGTGCTTAGCACTGGGAATCCAGAGACAAAAGTGGAACCAGTCATTGTCATAAAGGAACTTTAAGTATGTCCTGTATTCTTACCTTTTAAAAAAATTGTACTTTTCCAAGTCTCGGAATCTGCTTGTGTCCTTAGCTCTTACAGCTGAAGCTGGCTCTGGGTTTCATGCCTATGAGTCAATGTTTGGCCCATTGACTGGTTCTCAAACCATATCCGAAAGATAATAATTGAGGTGGCAGCAGCAGCAAAGTGATGGCAGAGTTGGAGTTTTCATTGGAGGAAGACTGTCACAGTCAGGGCCCACTTCTGGTTTCTAGTTTCACCAGAATCTAATGTTCTGTTTAGCTTAATAAGTTAGACTAATTATGGCATGGGTCCGAGTCTGGATTCAGTGATCCCCAGTTAATAAACAAGTTCTTTTCCAGAAATTCATTTGCAAGTCTCTTGTTTGGAAATCCGAATTCATTTTCCCATTGAAAGAATGTTATAAATGGTGGCTAATATTTCAAGCCAATCCACAAAAGCCTTCTAACCCATAATGAACCTGCAGCATGTATAGAGCCTAATCTGACCTAGTCCGTCCAGCAGTTTGTGTGGGAAAAATTCATTCAGAGATACAATTTGAAACTCCTCATGCTATACACACACACACACACACACACACACACACACACACACACACACACACAGAGTGTATCAGGTAGGACTGGAAACACTCCCCTCCCCGCTGCTCCAAGTCACCAGGTGGCTCTTAGGCCCTAATATAAGAAATGAGAGACTAGAGTCAGGGGGAGGAGTCTAGGGAGCAACTGTGAAGGACAAGAGCTTCTTAACATGGAAAATACCCAGGGATGCTTCTCTATTCTGGTTGGTATTCTTGCCAAGCCTTTTCTTTTCTTCTTCTTGCTCCAGGAATTAGTCGCCTGGTTTACTTTCTAGTGCTACTACTTGTTGCTTTTGCCCTCTTCTTCTGCCCTGCTTCTCTGCCCTGATCCACTGTGGAAGACAAACTCAGCATCATAACTTTTCTCCTACACAGTTTTTTGTTGTTGTTCAGTCGTTTTTCAGACCTCTCCAACTCTTTGTGACCCCATTTAGGGTTTTCTTGGCAAAAATGCTGGAATGATTTGCCATTTCCTTCTCCAGCTCATTTTATAGATGAAGAAACTGAGGCAAACAAGGTTAAGTGACTTGCCCAGGGTCACACAGCTAGTAAGTGTCCGGGGCCAGATTTGAACTCAGGAATAAGAGTCATTCAGGCCTTGCACTCTATCTACTGTGCCACCTAACTGTTCTATGTATAGAATAAAGCTATGGTCCTTTTGAAGTGTTCTAAAGACTTTTTGCTGTTAAAAGAATAGGGATTAAAAAAGTCTTCTTGAGTTTTTCTTCCTTCCTTCTTGCTCTCTTTTTTAAAAAATTAAACCTTAGGAGTAAGGACATACTTGGAAAGGGCTAAAGTGGCTTTGTACCCAGAGAATTCAACTAAGATATCATATACTCAATTCTTGAGTATCCCGAAGCAAGAAGAACACAAGACACTGAGGTCCAGGGGACTTATGTTCCACTCCTGGCCTAACATCTCTTGGCTTCATTTTTTCTCACCTGAAAAGTGAGGGAATTGTATTCATGTTTTTCCAGCTAACTTTCTATGATTCTTCCACATTTCAGAGGAACAGCTGTCATAGACTATTCTGGGTACTTTGGTGGTAGGAGCTGCCAAGGAGCAGGAGCTCTGGAATAAAAAAGCCAATGGAATGAGGGAGACAGGGAAAAGAGAGGACCAATCTTGGGCCCACGTTGTACTAGGGAGCCAGGAAGAAGAAGAAAAAGGGCAGCAAGGAGGGAAAGCTACATCCTCTGTACATGGACGTTGATTGAGAATAGGTAAATAAAAGATGAGAGGTGGTGTGACATAATAGATAGAAAGCTGACCTTGAAATGAGGAGGACATGGGTTCAAGGCTTGGCTGTGACACACACTTGACTGTGTGAACTTTGGGAAGTCATTTAACTCTTAGTGATCTAGGCAACTTTCCTAGACTATAAAGTTGCAGAGAAGATGCTGACCTGCATTGGTAAAGGAAGTTAACTCACTTCAGTGTGCCTTGTACCAATGAAATCACAGATTCTGCCCCTGCCCCCAAATAAATGATAGAATGCTTGTAGAAAATCTGATATTTGTCATATATCATGTCACATCCCACTAATTGTGAATTTTCATGAGGGAAAAATAATCTATATCTTAGCAACTCCTGAATAAATAAAAACATACCTGCAATGTACACATACACAGCCTTATTAAGCTGCTAGGTGGCATTGTAGATAATGTTGAGCCATGAGTCCTGAGAAGACCTGAGATCAAATTTGGCCTCAGACTGGCTGTGTTGCTTAGCTTTTGTCTTTTTCCTCATCTGTGAAATGGGGATAATAATAGCACCTACCTCACAGGGTTGTTGTGAGGATTAAATGAGATAATATTTATAAAGTGTTAAGCATAGTGCCTTGTTATAATGAGTATTTAATATATCCTTCCCACCTTCCTGTTCTCTCTCCTTCCCAACTTTCCTCTCTCCGTCCTTTACATTTTCCCTCCTTCCTTCTTTCCTTTCTTTGTTCCTTCCTTTGCTTCCTTCCATTCTTCCTCCCTCCCTCCCTTTCTTCTTATAAATTACTTCCCTTCATAAAACTTACCCAGCAAAAAAGGGGCTTAGAAGCATAGACAAAAATTAATTGAAAACTAAATAATCTAATCCTAAAGAATGAGTGGGTCAAAGAGCAAATCATAGAAACAATCAATTATTTCATTAACGATAATGAGAACAATGAGACAACATACCAAAATTTGTGGGATATAGAAAAAAGCAATATTTAGAGGAAAATTTATATCTCTAAATACCTAAATCAATAAAAGAGTGAAAGAACAGATCAGTGAATTGGGCATGCAACTAAAAAAACTAGAAAGAAAACAAATTAAAAATCCCCAATTAAATACTGAAATAGAAATCCTGAAAATCAAAGGAAAAATTAATAAAATTGAAAGTAAAACAGCCACTAAACTAATAAATAAAATTGGAAGCTGGTTTTATGGGAAAAAACAATAAAATAGGTAAACCATTGGCTAATTTGATTTTTTTAAAAAAGAAGAAAACCAAATTACCAATATCAAAAATGAAAAGGGTGACTGCACAGCAATGAGGATGAAATTAAATCAATTATTGGGAGTTATTTTACCCCCTTATATACCAGTAAAACTGACAATCCAAGTGAAATGGATGAATACTGAAAAAAATGTAAATTGCCCAAATTAACAGTAAAGAAAATAGAATATTTAAATAACCTTATCTTAGAAAAAGGATTTGAATGAACCATCAATGAGCTCCCTAAGCAGAAAGCTTTAGGACCAGACAGGTTTATAAGTGAATTGTACTTAACATAAAGAACAATTAATTCCAATGCTACATAAACTATTTCAAAAAATAAAGAAAGAAAGGACACCTCCAGATTCCTTCTGTGACATAGATATGGTTTCAGTACCTAACCAGCAAGAGCAAAACCAGAGAAAAAAGCTATAGACCAATTTCCCTAATGAATATCAATATAAAAATTTTAAATAAAATACTAGCAAGGAGATTACAGCAATATATTACAAAGATCATACACTATGACTAGATGGGATGTACAGCAGGAATTTAGGGCTAGTTCAATATTAGGAAAAGTATCAGCATATCAATAATATCATCCATATCAATAATAAAAACAATAAAAATCATATGATTATCTCAATAGATGCAGAAAAAGCTGTTGACAAAATGTAATACCCATTTCTATTAAAAACACTAGCAAGCATAGGAATAAATGGAGCTTTTCTTAAAACTGTAAGTAGTACCTATCTAAAACCAAAGGAAGCATTATATATAAAGGGAATAAACTAGAAGCCTTTCCAATAAGATCAGAGTAAAACAAGGATGTCAGTTATCACCAGGATTATTCAATATTTTACTAGAAATCCTACCTATGGCAATTAGACAAGAAAAAGGAATAAGAAAAGGAAGCAAGGAAGCAAAATTATCACTCTTTGCAGATGATTTGATGGTATAATTAGAGAATCAACTAAAAATCTACTTGAAACAATTAACAACTTTGGCAAAGTTGCAGGATACAAAATAAACCCATATAAATCATCAGCATTTCTACATATTACCAACAAAACCTAGCAAGAAGAGATGAAAAAAGAAATTCCATTTAAATAACTGCAGATGACACATTTTTCACACAAATAAAAACAGATGGTACCATACTAATCAAACTACCAAAGAATTATTTTATAGAGCTAGAAAAAAATAATAACAAAGTTCATCTGGAACAACAAAACGTCAGTAATATTAAGGGAGTCTTTGAAAAATATATGAAGGAAGGCAGCCTAGCAGTACCATATTTCAAGTTATATTACAAAGCAATAATCATCGATCTGGTACTGGTTGAGAAATAGAGTGGGAGATCAGTGGAATAGATTAGGTACACAATATACAAGAGTAAAAGGCCATAGTAATTTAGTGTTTGTCAAACCCAAAGATCCAAGCTTTGGGGGCAAGAACTCACTATTTGACAAAAATTGCTGGGAAGACTGGAAATCAGTCTGGTATTAACTAAGTATAGACTGACATCTCACACCACATATTAAGATAAGCTCAAAATGGGCATGTGATTTAGACATCTTAAAGGTGATCTTATAAACAAAGTAGGAGAGTATGGAAAAATATACCTGTCAGATTTTGTGGATAAGGGAAGAGTTTATGACCAAACAAGAAAAAGAGGATTGCAGGAAGTAAAATGGATAATTTTGGTTACATGGAATTAAAAAGGTTTTGCACAAACAAAACCAATGCAGCCAAAATGAGAAGGTAAATAGGAAACCAATTTTACAATAAATTTCTTTTGTAAAGGACTCATTTCTTAAATACATAGGGAACTGAATAAATTTATAAAAATAAGGGTCATTTCCCAATTGGTAAATAGTCAAAGGATATGAACAGGCAGTTTTCAAAAGAAGGAATCAAAGCTTTCAGTAGTCAAATGAAAAATCCTCTAAATCACTAATAATGAAAGAAATACAGAGTAAAACAACTATGATGTATCACTTTATACTTATCAAGTTGGCTAACATGACAGAAAAGGAAAATGACATGTTGCAGGGGATGTGGAAAAATAGAGATAGTAATGCATCATTATTAGAGTTGTGAGCTGACTGGTCTAACCTTGTGGAGAACAATTTGGAACTATGCCCATATAGCTATAAAACTGTGTATACCCTTTGACCCAACAATACCACTACTAGGTCTATATCTCAAAAAGACCAAAGGGAAAGGGAAATGACCTGTATGTACAAAAATATAGCAGCTTTTTTTGTGGTGACAAATAATTGGAAATTGGGGAGATGCTCATTAATTGAGGAATGGCTGAACAAGTTGTGGCATATGATTGTGATGGAATATTATTGTGCTATAGGTAGAAAGTGGGACTATTCCATGGTTGAACTTTAGTCATATGTGACCAGTGATAGGACAATGGAACAAAAGATCCAAGAGTAAAAGACAGTGTAGACAAGGGGGATGGTTTCAAAAAAACTTGGGAAGACCTGTAGAAATTGATGCAGAGTAAAGTGGGTAGAATCAGGAGAACATCGTATACAGTAACAGCAATATTGTAATGATCATCAACTATAGAAGACTTAGCTGGTCTGATCAATAAAATAATCAAAGATGAATTTGAAGGACTCATGATGTAAAATGTTATCCACTTCCAGAGGGAAAACTGATGAACTCTGAATGTAGATTGAAGCATATTTTTTTACTTTATTTTTCTTACTTTTTTTAGGAGTGGGGAGCAGCACAACTAATATGGAAATATATTGCATGACTTCACATATATAATCAATATTATATTACTTGCCTTCTCAGTGGGTGAGAGAGAAAGAATTTGGAACTCAATTAAAAAATGAATATTAGAAATCATTTTTTTTTAAAAAAAGAGGTCATTGGTAACTTTGGAGAGGGTAGTTTCAGTTGAATGATAAGATCAGAAGCTAGACTGGACAGAATTTAGAAGTGAGAGTAAAGAGACGAATTGGATATAAATTTAATTTGCCTAATGTAAACAGATTTCTCAAGCAGTTTAGCTAAGGAGGGGAGGAGAGATATAGGATAATAGTAGAGATGGTAGGATTAAGTAAGGGTTGAATTTTTGTTTAAAGATAGGGGTGATGTGGGTGTGTTTGTAGGCATCAGGGAAGAAGGCAGTAGACAGGGAAAGATTAAAATTAAAGGGAGTGAGGATGATGATACATGAGGAAATCTTCTGGAGATGATGTCAGGGGATGTGATCAAGGGTGCATTTAGACCGTGTGTCCTTGACAAGGAGAAGGGCCATCTCTTCATTTGAGATTGGAGTAAAGGAGAAGATAGTGGGGGAAGAAGTCTGAGTGATGTGAATTAAAGAAAGGAGGAGAAGGAGCTCTCAGATAATAACCTCAGTTTTTAAAATTAAGTGATATTTGAGGTTCCCCAGTTAAGAGAGAAGTGGTACTGTGGATGATTTGAGAAAAGATAAGAAGGCTACTACAGATGTGGGAAGTTCAATAGCAAATTGATCCAGAAGGAGTAGAATGATTGCTTTGCTCCAATGAGGACCAGAAACTGATAACATAAATTTGAAGTAGACCCAGTTAGCATGTTTCATGATTTTCTCTAGCTCATTTGTTCTAGGAAGTAGAAAGTTGAAATATTCCATGGTTGGACTTTGGTCATATGTGACCAGTAATAGGACAGTGGAGCAAAGGATCCAAGAGTAAAGGATAGTATAGAGTTGAAATAGTTCTTCAAGGGGTCATGATAGGAAAGAGAGTAGAGTTTAGCCAATCCAGGGGTGATAGACTGAGAAATAACAGAGCAGTATAGAGAACAAAAATAATGAAGGGTTCAAAGACTGGAGTTCATGGTTCTAATGCATTAGGGAAAGATGCAATGATAAAAGATTGTGATCAGATAAAGGAATTTAAGAGTGCATGAACGTGAAACACTTGGGGAGTAATGGTGAGGTTTAGGTAATTTAGTTGTGGTTTAGGTGAAGTGGAGTTGAGGGCTATTAGGCTATGAGAACCAAGTCTACTGAGGAATTGGGAAAGTTAGGTTATTTGAGGAAACATCTATATATATATATATATATATATATATATATATATATATATAACATCTATATCTATATATATATATATATGTATATAGCATATACATATATGTTACAATCCCCTTGTATAAGGGTAGGGGTTCTGGAGAGAGAGACTTTGAGCCAGACGTTGAACCCCTTGAGGAAGAAAGGAGAATGTCCTGGGAGTCCAGCAAATAATGGCTCAAAAGCATGCACATAAGTATATATACACTTAATAAGTGTGTATATATATTTTTTTTCTTTTTGACCCTTTCCCTCCTACTAATAACAAGTAACCATTCTTTAACCAAAGAGAGCTTTGCTATGCTCACCATCATCACTTGCCTTCTAATTAATTTTACTGAGAAAAATGAAACATTCTCTTTGTCTTCAGCAAATAGTATCATTCATGCCTCTTCTACTCTTCTATGATGGTTGAAAGATTGTGTGGGAAGACAGGGAACAATGTAGAGAAAACAGTTGTATGTATTCCCCCACAACATTGGGGAAAGAGAAATGAGAAATTCCAAGAAGGGAAGGAGTATGTGAGTAATGTTTTACTTTTAATTGGAGTAAATTAAAATAAATTATGTCTTCCAACCTGATAGTACATTAAAAAACTAAGATTTGGGATCACCAATCTAGATTTGTTGTAGTTAGTGCTTCATTCTTAAATTATGGTTCTTTATATTATGATCAAAGCACTGTTGCTCAGTGTATATGAATGGGGTAGGTGTGTGTACTTTTATGGATCCCCAGTTTATTTGGCAAAGATTTCTATGTAGACAAATTTAATTTCTTTTAAAGCTACATTCTAATTTTGTTGAGGCTGTAGTTGTTATGTCTTAAGAAATACTGATGTCCTTTTCTGTTTCTAAAATAATAACTTTTTTAGTATTGTGTGAAGAAAAAGTGTATTTTTTTTGGCCTTGGTGAAACACTAGTTGGCTCCAACTGTCTTAAATTTCCTGGCTTTGACTGTGCCCTGGAGCAGTGAAAGGGTAGAAGTTTTTAAAATGAGACTAGATTTTGGTGTGTTTGCATTCCTTTTGTTTTTAACCATGATTCTAGTGTTCATTAGTGCAGAGCTAGGAAGCTTGAATTAATTTCTTTAATGAAACTTCACATCAGTGGTTGTATGCCACTCTATTGTTCCACAATTTTACTTTATTGGGAGCTAGCCTAAAAGTTCTTTGAAGTAATCCTGTGTTCATGCAATCAGTGTAACACATTGTTTTTTCAAGCAGAACACATAAGCAAATGTTAGGAGCTTTTAATAGATAATTATATGGTATTAGGGAATTATGAAATATAGTGTGCCCTAAATGAAAGAATATTAGGTCAGTTTCTGTGCTAGCTTGAACTAGTTAAGGTGTCCTATGGGACATATTCTTTTCCCCAAAATTAATTAGAAAGCAGTTGATGGTGGTGAGCATTGGAAAGATTTTTTGTAGTAATTAATACCTGAGTTACATAGAGAAATGACAGTTCTTCTACTTATATTGTGCCTTTCACATGCTTTCCCTCTCCTTTGAATAAGTGTGTAAATTTTTACAGCTCTCCTGTGAACTAAGTAATTCTTTATATGCAGGCAGAGAAGTCAGGAACTAAGCAATCTTGTCCAAGGTCATGCATTGTGCCAGCAATGGAATGCCTGGGTCTTGATTCCTTATCCTGCATTCTATTAGTGCTGTAGGTATGTGGTTTGAGGGAGTTCTTACCCAGGACCTTGCTCCCAAAGTACTTGGCAGACTTAATGAGCATGTGTAAACAATACACAGAGCATTCCATCTGCCTCTGAAATAGAATCCTTTGTGAGTTAGAAAAATGTCACCTTTCTACCACCCACAGCAGTCTCACAAATGGGTTAGGGAAGGGTATTTCATGCAGTGAGTGCCTGAAGTGCTATGCTGTTCATAGCAAGCTCCCAGTGGCCTTTTAAATACTGAGAAGATCAGAGTAGTCATCCAGCATCGGTGAAGCCACTAGCAGGCCTAAGGTAGTTGTTAGGAAAGCAGCAGGAATAGGGAAATAGAGGAAGGAAGAAGTAGACCATAGGGAGAGAAAGAGAGAAATGTAGAGATAGAATAGAAGGAGAGAAAGAAAGGGTATTCCACGTTATAGGGAGTGGTAGTATCCTCAGTGGACGAGTGGCCTCCCTGTCATTTTGTTTTGTTTAATCTAGATGCATGATTTCATCAGAATGGGAAACTCCCTCCATGTGTGCTGATCTGAAGCTCTTTGTAACAGATTTTGAGAGTCACCTGGGGCACTGAGAGGTTGGGACTTGCCCAAAATCACACAGCTCATATGTGTCAGAGGCGAGATTTGAACCTAGGTCTTCCTGGCCCTCTAAATTTCCTGAGTGCCTGCTAAGTGACATGACACTATTTGGTATAGGAAAATGAGTAAGAACAGTCTTTGCTCTCCTACAACTTATAGTTTTTGGGTTGTTTAGTAGTTTCTCCAATTCATTTTACAGATGAGGAAACTGAGGCAAACTGGGTTAAGTGACTTGCCCAGGGTCATACAGCTAAGTATCTAAGAGTCTGAGGCAAGATTTAAACTCAGGAAGATGAGTCTTGCTGATTCCAGGCCCAACACTTTATTCACTGTACCACCTAGCTTCCCCAGAGCTTATCGTTTAGTAAGGAAATAAGATACACAAAACGTCATCCCACATAGGACTTAAAATGGCAAGAAAAGAGATCCAGAATACTATGGGATTTTGGAAGAGGGAAAACTTCTTCTAGCTTTGGGGGGATTTGGGGCAGCTACGTCGAATAATTACATTTAAACTGAGCCTAAAAAAGGATTAAGATTGAATGAGCAGAACCATAAGGGAAGGGCCTTCTAAGGAAAGGGAATACTTTTGAAGCAAATGCACAAAGACAAGGAAGCATGGGCACATTTAGGGAATTGTCTAGTTTGGTTAGAACTTATTGTGTGTGAAGGAGAATGATAGATAAGCCTTGATAACTAGCTTGGGGCCAAATATTGGGGAGGTCCAGGGTGACTTATAATAAAGATGTCACCTAAGGGAAAATGCAGTCCTCCAGTGCATTTGTTATGCTGTCAAGGTGGGTATTTCCTTCAATGATGTAGATTGCAATCCTCCCATTCTTTCCCATCTTATATGATTCTTGTCCACATCTTTCTATCAGTTTACCACAGGGAGTCCACCCAATGTGCAAATGGCATCTTGCTACCTTTGGAGCAGGAGAGAATTTGTATGAGAGAGTTGCATTCTCACTACAAGATCCCCTAATCTTTGATCATGCAGTACTTTTTGAGAATGACATAAACTTGTATCTTTGATGAAAATATTTCATAAGGACAGATAAGCTTTTACAAATGGCTTGCTGTAGCAGACTGCATTTTCTCAGTCACACAATTGGCTGAAAGGTGCAAAGAATACAAGATTTCTAGGTATTTATTGTTTTTGACTATTTCAAAAAAGCATTTGATTCCCAACGAAGCACAATCTTAGAGGTTCTCCTCTAATAAGGACTCTTTTATGTATATGTTAACATATTACAAGATTTCTTGGTAAAACAACTATATAGATAATTCACTTTAATGATCCTCAGATTATTACCATCAAATAATGCATAAAACAGAGAGACATATGCTTGCCAAATGTGTTATCCATTGTCATGAAACTGATTCTGTGCTAAGTCCAAATGGAAGAAGAATTCCCTATACATGTTGAAATAGTCCAGACATCCCAGTTTGGGGGTGATACTATATTGACTGCATCAAACCCAGAGCATTACAGGGCCCCCTCAGTGAAACCCATGATTACTCAAAAAAAATCCATGAAGTGGAAAACTATACGATTGAAAAAAAGACCCTTTTCAAACTATGAGATAGTTTGGATGACCAGTTGCTGGGCTTGTCCATTATCAGTATATTAATGTGTATAACTGGGACTAGAACTATAAATAGATGTTAAGTTCGGCCCTACGTTACATAGGGGAGAGTAAACTGGATTTCATTTGCTTTTAACAATCCCAGACTGCTCCTCACCAAAAGAGGTCCATTTTTAAAAAAATAAAAATGTTCTCCTCTATGGTTGCAAATCATGGACTACCATAATTCCAAAGAATAAAGGTTCTAGGAGACCCAAATGTCAATTGAGGGGACAAGTTGGCTACAGCCTACTTCCAGGGATGACCTAAGTTGGAGCAGCCATTTAAAAGATATTCCAAAACTCCAGAAGATATGTCATCTCATCAATGTGGGTATTTCCTCCATAGACAAAGATCAGAATGCATGCCAGTCCAACTTGAGTGATTCCTGTTTATGGCCTTCTAGAGTTCACCACAGTGGGTCAACTCAATATACTAGAGGCCTTCCTCATGTTCTCTTGACATCTTGAGACACCTTGAGACGTGGGGCACCTAAGCTGTCCATCAGACTATTCCTCACTCTTACAATGAAATCAGCCCATCTTTTTTTTTTAATCAACTTTTCTTTGAGGACATCCTTTATATCATGTATTCTTTGTAACTCCGTGTTTGTAATGTGTTACAATCCTCAACACACCAGTTGGGTGACTTTCTTTTGCCCTTTAAATGATCTGTAGTACTTCATTTTTGAGATAAACTTTTATTTTTTTCAGTTATCAAACCTTTATTTCTTCATACACACTCCCACTGGAAAGAAAAGGAAAGGAAAAGAAGAAAGAAAGCAAGGAAAGGGAGGAAAGGAAGGAAGGAAAAGGAGGGATGGAAGAGAAGAAGGGGAAAGAAAGGAGGAAAGGAAGAAAGGGGAAAGAAGAAATGGAGGTAGGGAGAAAGGATGGAAGTGAAGAAAGAAAGAAAGAAAGGAGGGAAAGAAAGGAGAAAGGGAGGGAGAAAAGGAAGCTTCTCTTTCATATAAGAAAAGTCAAGTAAAACAAATTCCCATGTTGACTACATCCAAAAGTGTATTTCTTAGTTTGCACATTAGTTACCATCTTTTTCTTCTTAAAATCTTTAAAGATTGTAGTCTTTAGTGATTCATAACCACACAACATCACTAATATTTGTGATCTTTTGTTTCATAGAGAAATTTGTGATCATTAAAAGAATTTTGCAGTTTTCCAAAGGCTATAAAGTTCTCTCTGTTTCTCCTTTTCACTTCTGGGCCCAGGTTTGCAGAATCTGTCCAAGATGTAAATCTCACACATACACACACACACACACACACACACAGAGACACATATATGTATATATGTATATGTATGCATATATGTGCATATATGTGTATACATATAGATACATATATAATTGTGTATTTTTTCCATTCAACTGCGTATTATAATCCAGACAATAGGTATTCTTCATCCATTTCTTTTTTCTGGTGTGACTAATTGGAGCAAATTCATCTTTGTGATGCTGTATCTCATCTGGGAGGCTGAGAACTGTTTTGGGCCTCGAGGCATTATGTATAAACAAGAACATCTTGAAGAAATCCCACATCCTGTAGGATAAGAATTCTTTCATGAACTTTCTAAAAATAGTTTGATAATGATATTTCAGCATAATTAATTTCCATTTTGATCCTATATATTTTATTTTATACGTTTAAAAACCTTATTGTGAGATGGGGTCCATAGGTTTCACCTTACTGGCAAAGGTGTGTGTCACAGAATAGCTTAAGAACTCCTACAATAAGGAACCTCTCTTCAACTTAGACTCTATTGGATCTTCTCCTTGACAGGGGCAAACACTCTTGCCAAGCCTTGTCATTGTTCAGTCATTCAGTTGTGTCTGGCTCTGTGTGATCCCATGGATGTTGTACATGGTGGTTTCTTGACAAAGATACTGGATGTGTTTATGATTTCCTTCTCTAGTGTGACCCCATTTTATAGATGAGGGACTGAGGCAAATAGGGTTAAGTGACTTACCTAGGGTCACAGAGCTAGTAAGTTTCCAAAGCCATATTTGAACTCAGATCTTCCTGACTCTAGGCCCAGTGCTCTTCCACTGTGCCACCTAGCTGCCCCAAGCGTACATCTTCCTATTTTTGCTTTCCTTGATATAAATAATCATTGAACAAAGGGCCGTTGAGTAAGGATCAGTCTCCTCATTACGGATGGCAGTTGACTTGCGTTGGTTGAAATTTCTGTGAAGCTTCAATAACAGGTGTCTTTGTCCTTTCTTCCATCTGTTTTCCATTTTTAAAGCATTAATAGTTTATTTACATCATCTAGATTGGAGATGTGTAATTTTAAATAAGCTCATCCAGGAAATGTATGATTGGAAAAAGAAGTGGGCCAGTCACATAGTGGGAACAGGGATGGAAGGCTCAAGTGTTACACTACTTCCCACAAAATATAAAAAGACCTAGAGGAAGGTCTTTAGCGTGTTGTGTAGCTCCTTGGTGGGTAATCAGTGAAAGGGACTGGGTAAGAATTACAAAGGATTAGAAAATACGGATGTGTTACAATTTGCACCCATAAGGGAATCCATCTATCAGGGAGCTAACATATCCATTGAAGTGAATCGGAAGGAAACAGATTAGAGATAAAACATCTAGTTAGAAGGCTTTTGCAACAGTTTAGGAAAGAAATAATGAAGGCCCAAACTAGATGAGTAGCAGTAAGGACAAGAAAAAGAAGATGGATCCTAGAGAAAGACTAAGTAACTGATTGAATATAAGGGGCAAGGAAGATAAAGAAGAAAAACATGATTCTTGAATAATAATATGATTATAATAATAGCTAGCATTTACATAACTTTAACGTTTACAAAGCTTTTTAGTCTTCACAACAACCCTAGAAGGTAGGTGTTATTATTATCCGTATTTTACAATTGAGGAAACTGAAACAGACAAAGATGAAGCGATTTGCCCAGAGTCCCACAACCACTAAGTATCTGAGTGTCTTCCTGATTCTGGGTCAAGTGTTCTATACACCGTGCCCTCTGGCTGCTTCCTTGAAATCAATGGGAGGTTGGTAGTGTCTTAAATATATAAAAATATTAGGAAGAAGGCATAAGTTTAGCATCAAGAAGGTGGTGAGTTAAGCTTTGAACATGTCAAAACACCTGCATGGAAAGCTCTAGCAGAATTGGAAGTAAAGGTCTGAAACTAGAGACAGGTTGGAATCTGAGGGAAAGATTTAGTTATCTTCATCACAGGGATGTCATTCGAAGCCATAGATACAACTGCCAAGGGAGAAAGTGTAAGTGAGAAAAGGCTCATGGTAGAACCCTGTTGTATTAGAACACTAGGAAACCCATTAAAGGGAGAGAATGAAGAAAATGAGCCAACGAAAGAGAAGGAAGGGAGTCATTTGTTAGGAAGAGAACCTGGAGCAAACTATACCACAGAAACCACAGAAATAGGGAGTTTCCATGAAAATAAGAGGGAACAGAGTCAATAGCAGCATAAAGTTCCAAGTGCCTGAAGACTGAGAAAAAGCCACTAAATATAGCAATCTTCTTTTTAAATGGATGTTAAAATTTTTTATTTACACATAATTGAGAAAAAACAAAATAAAAATTAAATGTAATTCTCACAAAAAACCCAGTAGTGCTAACAAGACAAAGACAACTAGTTTTGAAGCAGATAGTTTTCCTTGACTGCTTTTTAAAATTAGTTTACTTATTTTTAGTTTTCAACATTCACTTCCATAAGTTTTAAATTTTTTCCCCCTCCCTCTCCACTTCCTCCCCAAGACAGCCTTCAATCTGATATAGGCTCTACATATACATTCCTATTAAACATATTTTCATATTAGTCATGTTGTATAGAAGAATTGTAACCAATGGGAGATACCATGAGAAAGAAAACAAAACAAAATTTTAAAAAAAGGAAAATAGTCTGCTTCTCTCTGCATGCAGATTCCATAGTTCTTTCTCTGGATGTGTATGGCATTTTCCATCATGAGTCCTTTGGAATTGTTTAAGGTCCTTGCATTGCTGAGAAGAACTAAGTCTATCAAAATCAGTCATCACACACTGTGGCTGTTACTGTGTACAATGTCCTCCTTGTTCTGTTCACTTCACTCAGCATCAGTTCATATAAGTCTTTCCAGGTTTTTCTGAAGTCCATCTGCTCATCATTTCTTATAGCACAATAGCATTCCATTACATTCATATACCACAACTTCTTCATCCATCCCCCAATTGATGGGCATCCCCTCAATTTCCAGTTCTTGGCCACCACAAAGAGAGCTGCTATAAATATTTTTGTACATATGGGTCCTTTTCCCATTTGTATGTTCTCTTTGGGATACAGCCCTAGAAGTGGTATTGCTGGGTCAAAGGGTATGCATATTTTTATAGTCCTTTGAGCATAGTTCCAAATTACTCTCCAGAATGGTTGGATCAGCTCACAACTCCACTAACAATGAATTAATGTTCCAACTTTCCCACATCTTGTCCAACATTTATCATTTTCCTGTTTTGTCATGTTAGCCAATCTGATCAGTGTGATGTGGTGCCTCAGAGTTGTTTTGATTTGCATCTCTCTAATCAATAGTGCTTTAGAGCATTTTTTCCTATAACTATAGATGGCTTTAATTCCTTCCTCTGAAAACTGCCTCTTCATATCCTTTGACTATTTATCAATTGGAGAATGACTTCTATTGTTGCAAATTTGACTCAGTTATTTATATATTTTTAGAAATGAGGCTTTTTTCAGAGACACTAGTTGTAAAAATTCTTTCCCAGTTTTCAGCTTCCCTCCTAATCTTGGTTGCATTGGCTTTGTTTATGCAAAAACTTTGCAATTTAATGTAATTAGAATTATCCATTTTGCATTTCATAATGTTCTCTATGTCTTGTTTGGTCATAAATTCCTCCATTCTCCATAAATCTGACAGATAAGCTATTCCTTAGTCCCCTAATTTGTTTATAGTATCAGCTTTTATATCTTATAGCAGTCTTTAAGGGAGAAAATTATAAAGTGTTGAGGGTGGAAGCCAGAGTGCATAGTTTTTTTAGGATTAAATGGTAAATAAAAGCAGTGAGTGTGGACTATTCTTTGTAACGTTTTTGTGGAAAGGAAGAAGGCCCGAATAGGGAAGACAACTGAGGCTACATGGGGGGAGAAAATGCCATAGCTCCAGGTGGCTAGAGAAAGTTTCTTTGTTTGCATGTTTATTTTAATTAAAGACAGCAGAAACTTGGGCATGGTTGTATTCAGAGGACTTAGTGTAGGGGATAGTGTAAAGATTAAATATTGAAGATAAGAGGGAGGGAGCAGAAAAGAGAATATCTAACTTCGTAATTTTCTCACTTTATCATTTGAAATAATCAAGCATTTCTGTGCTTCTCCAGTGGTACAGGATTTTTAATTATCTTCTTGGTAAATTAATTGATTATTTTCTTGGCTCTATGTCTGTTTTCAAATGATTTCTTATAGCAAAGCTTTATTGAGAGAATGGACACTGGACAAGCTTCTTAACACCCAATTATACTGTGACACTGGTTGTAAATCATGTTTGACCTATATACACAGCCCCAATAATTACATAGGGGGTTGCTTTTCAAAATACATTGCTGATGCTGTTAAATGACTACTCTACAAAAAGCATTTCAAAGAAATCAAATTGAGTAAATGCGTGATCTATTTTAATGCAAGTGCTTCATCTTCTTTCTTAATCACTGTGGCTTACATTATAATTAAACAACATATCCTTCGGTCAAGAGATGCTATTATTTTTTTAAGTGCATGAGAACTGACCATGACTCTAGGAGATAAAATTTTGAGGTTGGGCTGCCCATTCCCTTAAAATAGTTGTAACTAATATCCATGTGTGAGAACCAGTTAGTCCCCATTGAATAAGTCTTCAGAGACTGAAAGGAACTGCTTAAGTGTATGTGCCTGCCTTCTAAATGAAATAGTGTCTTATGTTGCCTCTTGGGCAGTAGAAGGGATAAGGATTAGAATGTAGGTCTAGTCTCAGAAGACCTAAGATGACAAACTGTGTCTGTCCTATGTTTCCTTTTAAAGACGGCTGAAGATTTGACAGCAGGGGGAGTAGGTTTAAGAATGCTCTCTCATCCAAGACCTCCACTCTCTATATTCTTTATATCCTGGAATTCAGTGATTGGTGGCACAAAAGGGGTGTGTGTGTGTGTGTGTGTGTGTGTGTGTGTGTGTGTGTGTGTGTGTTGAGAGAGAGAGGTGTGTTTAAATACATACATATATACATACATACAGAGAGGGAAAGAAAGGAGAAGTATGTGTGTGTGTGTGTGTGTGTGTGTGTGTGTGAGGTTGGGTTTGTTTGGTTTTTTTTCCATTTCTGGTATAGAAAGACACCTTGTTATAGTGGAAAGAGTACAGAAATTGGAGTTAGGAAGCCCTGAGTTTAAATCTTATTTCTAACATTCAGTAACTGAGCAAGTTACTTAATATCTCTCAGCCTCAGTCTCTTAATCTGTAAAACGGGAATAATCATACATATAGCTTCCTTATGAAACTTTTATGAAAATCAAATGAGAAAAATGTACTTAAAGCTCTTTGTAAATGTGCTACATAATGTAATGAGCTACTTAAACATCAATCATCGTAATGTTTATTTCTCTTTCCTAATACTTCAATTTATTATAGTTTAAATTGGCCTATTTCTCAGCAATGACAATCATGACACTCTCCTCAGAAATCTCTTAAAAAATCATTTTTGTCTAGCTTGCAGGTGTTTTATCACAAAGCAAAATGAGCATCAGTCTGTAACAAAGTATTTCAATATCTAGAATGGTTAAACTATTTTTCTTAGGCAGCATTTTTCCAGCAGCACAATGGAATTCACCTAGTCACACTCTCCCCTTTGTGGTCACAGTACCCTGTGATGACATCATTTTCCCCAGTGTGAAAAGCCAATGCTTTTATATTTGGCTCATGCAGTAAGTAATCCCCTCTGCCTAAAGCCTGAGATCATCTGCCCTGACACATTCTGTCATATTTATGGGTTGTGGTTTGCTAGTTTACTGGCATTGTCCTGATAGGCCCTTTTCTCTTGGATGGCTTAATTAATTTTATCCCAATAATGGCAAACTTACTTAAACTAATTTTCCTTTAAGTAAAGAGTACTAATGCTGGATCCAGGCTCAAATCTTATTATCTTCGATGGTATCCTGCCTTTTAAATGCATGTAATTAGTCCCTCAACAGAAAAGACCTAGGGCTTAATTCTGTTAAGAGCCTTGATGTCAGGAGTTTAGGACACAACCTGTAGACTTTTATTCTGTGGGTCAGAGACACCAATAAAGAGTTTTAGAGGTGATGGGAGCATTGACCTGATCAAAGTCCAAGTTTCAGAAAATTAACCTAGCAGCAGTGTGCCAGATGGATTGTGAAGGGTCCTTAAGAGACTAGAGACAAGGTTATCACTTAAAAGACTGTTGCAATAGTCTAGGGCCTACACTCTAGGCCTAAGGTAGGGTGCTAGCAGTAGGAGCAGAACAGAAAGGAAAAAAAGCCAGAAATACAGCAAAGGAATACCCCTGAGAATCTCTGAGGTCTCACTAAAAATCACTGTTTGACCATAGACAAATCACATGATCTCTCTGGGCCTTGGTTTCTTTATCTGTGAAAAGAAAGGGTTGAAGTAAATGATCTTTAAGTTCCATTCCAAATTCAAAATCCTACAGTTAATAATATTAATACAGTTAATAATGCAAGCCCTGTTGTAAAAGACTGTTGACAATAAGACAAAGATTTGAAGGACATTATAAAAGAGGGCTAAGGAAGTGAATCCTAAGTGTGTTCACAGAATCCCAGGATGTATGCAGGAATGTTAGATCTATGGATGTAGCGAGTATTGACCATGAGTTTGTCTGTCTTCTAGGCTTTTTTTGTCGACCACAATTCCCGTACCACCACCTTCATTGACCCCCGGCTCCCACTACAGAGCAGCAGACCCACAAGCGCTTTGGTACATCGTCAACATCTGACTAGACAGCGCAGCCACAGTGCTGGAGAAGTGAGTCACAAAGTTTTCTTGGGGACTTTCCTGATGGCTAAAGAAGATTGATCAGTATGTAGCTGCACTTAGGCTGAGATGGTCTAAAAAAAGTTTTCCTTTTTTTTGGTTGTAGTTTAATGTGAGGCATTTTGACAAAAACTGAGAAAGTTTAAAATATCAGCAGTTCTCTGTATACACACAGAAATATAGTGAAAGTTTTTTTTTTTTAAGGAATGATCTAATGGGGGGGGCTGTGTCCACAATCTTTGTTTATATACCCTTATGCATAGATGGCTTCAAAATCATTCGTTATATATATCCACTGAAGATAACAAGGAAGTATAAATTCCAGTCAAGTCAACACAAATCTTTTTTTTTTTTTGAGCACCTACTATGTGCCACACACTGTGCTAAGTGCTGTGCCTATAAAGAATGGGAAAAACTGTCCCTGCCCTCAAGGCCCTCACAATCCAGCGAAGGAGAGAACATGCAAACAACTTGGTACAAACAAGCTATATAAAAGATAAATTGGAGATAAATAATTTCACCAGTCTCTACCATCAAGGAAAACTGGAAAAGATTTCTTTCAAAAGTTTTAAATTTCAGTAATTTGGAAATTAAGTTAAACATAAGAAAGAACTCCTTGGGAAAGGGTTGCTAGAATAAAAGTTGTGGAATTTCCTTCACTGATGGTCTTTAAAACTGGAATGTATATCTATCTGTGGAAGGCTCTCCGATGTGCCATGCTTGTTGGCCCTAAGGAGATGGGTCCATTGTGTCATCGATTTAGAGCTAAAAAGGACCTCCGAAGTCAGTTAAGGGTTTGGACTGGCTGGATTTTCAGGCTTCTTACAGCCCTAAATCTTTTACAACTCTATTGATTCTATAAGGTTTGGCCTGTTTTCTGTGGATTCTTAATGCAGTTCCATATTGTAACCACTTGAGGGCACTCAGATTTCCTAATTACAAGTCACAGAGAGCTTCACTTTAATATACTGTAAGAGTTTACGTGACCAAAGGGAGTGTTCAGGTATTAGAGGTCATCTGTCCTTCCCCAACAACTTAAATGCCTTTATTGTTGGTTTTTGTATACATTATATGAAATATACTTGGAGTATAGTAGGCACTTAACAAATGCTTTTACGTTTATTCATTCAAATGCATAATTCACAAATTTTGCCTAAAGCATTATTAGATGATAGCCAAATTTGCATTCTATGTATCTTTTCAACACCAGCATGATATCCTTTAGATTCTAGATTGGTGATGGAGTATTTCCATGATAAGGAGAAAACATAATAGAGTGAAATTCCATGACTGTATTTGATTCTTTTGGGTTTAACTCTTTTGTAATTCCCCTTCTTAATGCGTGGACCAGTTCTGATTGGCTTTGTGTGTTTGCTAATTGTGTGTGTGTGTGTGCGCGCGCGCGTGCACGTGTGTCTGGCAATATATTTATGTGAAGCTTGTATAAAATTTATAGGTGCGTGATATGCTCGGTATTTATAGCTCAAGAGCAACATATAAATGTATACCCTGCTTATCCTGTAAATTAGTAATGTCGCATTGCAGGATACTGGCACAATCCATTCTACAAACACAAATAAATCTCTTACCTTTGGACCTGATACTTGATAAACAGGTGGCATGTGTCTACCATGCCTGACGTCACTTTGTTCTTCAGCAGACTCACCTTCTTTTTCAGTCCTCATTAAGCAAATGGTTCTATGGACTATTCAGAATGACCCATTTTCAGGGAAGCCACAAATAAAAATTATAACTGTCCCTAAAATCCCTTTTATAATTTTTCCCCCAGAATCTAAAGTATTGTGGTAGACTAATGAACCCAATTTCAGGAAGAGATGCTGAAATAAACACTAACACTATCTGAAGTTTGCTTTTCATGTGAAAGAAAGCTATATGCGTGTAGCAGAGCTCACCTCTCCTAATACCCACATTTTATCTACAATATTGTTAAACCTTCAGAGGAAATGCCTACTGTCTAATCAGTGGTAGGAGGTACATCCTGGGTTATGTCCTATGCCAACTTGCCTGTTGACTGGGTCTGATTTCAAGAAATGAGGAATTGGGGACAGGTCTCATTTCTAGTTCTAAGAATGGTGACACATAGCGCCCTACTTGCAGCAGAAAAACCTTATGTCTGTCATTGGTGTCTTTAAATAGTACCTTCATCCTGGTTAGTAAAAACCATGAGTAGTGATTGATCTCAAAAAGGCAGTGGCTGACCTCATTATACAAACCTAAAAGTTTACCATAAGTCAATGTGAAAAAAGACATATGAGCCATTCCAGCTATATGCCCTATCTTTGACATTTAGAATATTCCAAAAAGTTAAATGATGTAATATTAAAATTTGTAGGAATCTTTGAATGAATAAGAGTAGGGATCTATTACTGAATATTAATTCATAAATATGATATGTGCAACCATCTTCTGATATCTTACCCCTCATAATTTGGTATTCTGTGAAATTTTGGTGGAAGAGTATACGTGTTTTATAAAGATGAAAAAAATCATAAAATAAAACACTCTCTAAAATGATCAGATCCTCAAAACAAAATTGTTTTATGTGTGTTTGTATATCTAGTTCAAGAACCCGTTTCTTTATTATAAAATAAATTAATTCAAATTAGTACAATTAAATTAAATGGATTGCTTGCTTCTGCTACCAGTTATCTTGTGTGGTAACTTCCAAATAGAAATACCAGAAAAATAGGCTTTAGGAATTTAGCTAAAGATAACTGGTCAGTTCATCTGCTGAAATTTTTAAAAAGGGGGAGGGAGCTTGGTTTAAAAATTGAACATTAGGACATTGCCCTAATTCAGCTCCTAAACTGACACTTTCCTTTCCTTTCGACCATTTGCAGGACTCAGTTCTGTGAATGTACAAGCTATTTCCAATTGACACACTCCTAAGGCATGCTTTAGATGGGGACCCCAGTTCTTTGGCAGGACATGACTGTGTTTCTTTTTGCAGGTAGGAGAGGACTCTCGACATTCAGGGCCACCAGTTCTTCCTAGGCCATCCAGCACCTTCAATACTGTCAGTAGGTCACAGTACCAAGACATGGTTCCAGTGGGTATGTCATCAGCTGCTCTCTTGTTCTTCAGAGAAGGAAATTCTAATTTAATTTTGCATGCCAGTGTGCAATATGTGTGTGTGTGTGTGTGTATGCTGTTTGTTGCTATGGATTTGGAGTTAGGATGATTCTATTCATTTGACATTGCTTGCTGGGGAATTTTGACCTTTGGGCACATATGATTGAAGTCATTTGAAAACTGCCAGCATGTCACAAGTGCATCATATTAAAAAGCATTGGCAGAGATGCTTTTGTATTTTGTTTGAAATTCTGTTGCATTTTCCTTAAGAAACCTTTAACAGATTTAATTCACATTTGAATTTTAAAAGCATTGCATTGTTGAAAAAAAAACAGCAACAGAAAAATCAAGGTGAACTTATATATTCCTTAACCTTTTCTGAATATGAGTATTTGACTATTGAAAGTGATGGAGAAAATGACTTAATTATGGAATACATGAAATATGGTCATTATAAATTAGTTGGCTGCTGTTTTGAAATAAATATGCCCAAAACTGTATGGTCTAAGACTGAAAGCACATGACTTTACAGTGGCATAATTAATTAAATGGGGAAAACAATTATACCACATTTTAAAAGACTTGAGAAAAGTGGCACCTCAATCCTGCTGCTCACTCAAGCAAAGTAGAAATATTCCTCCCATTACTGGAAAAAAAGTAGAGAAGGAACATGGTGTAGTGGAAAGAATGCTGGTCAGGAGACCTGGGTTTTGTTTTTCTGTTGTCATTAAGCTTGCTTAATCTCTCTGTCACTATGGTTTCCTCATTTATTAAATGAGTAGTTAAATTAGATAAACTCTAAGGTTCCTTCTAATTTTCAAATTCTATGATCCCATGATTCTATTGCCAAATGACAATGGGAATTTTCCCTTATGTGAAATATTAACAGATTTATAATGCTTTTGTGGATATTAAAATTTTGTTTAATTAAAAGACAGTCTCTTATTAATTATATCGACTGATATAAAAACATTAGCAGAGAACAACTTGACAATTTTTCGATTCTTTTGTTTTCATTTTCATCTATTGTATTCTTGATTCCTTTGAGCTTTGCTAGATTTTAAATGCAGTATTTTTCTTTTTAGTTCATCTTTTATCTCCTTTATAGCACTGTCGGGAATAGGTTTGATTCTGTAAAATTTTTTATCGGTCTTATGAATGCCAGTGAGGAAAGAGATGAAGAAAGCAGTGGTATCTTAGATGAGACAATTCCCTTTGCATGAGTCAGCCTTTTACATTCCTTGTTCTCATGCAATGAGACCAATTATCATTCTTTAAAATTTATTGCTGTCCTCTCTTGTGTGCTGAAGTCCTATACCAGGCATATAAAATATATAATATTTGTTTCTCTAGAAGCAATATGCCAAGATAAAACAGGTATTTTGTAAACCATGTGTCATTAAAATTGCCAGACCACTCAGATTAAATGTAATCTCTATGGACAAAGCTATTGAATTTTTTAAAACTGCTTTCGTTCTTGGGAAATAATATAAAAATCATAAATTTAAGAAACATCATGTTGAAAATGGGATTATACATTAGCAGTTTTAAAATATTTTTGATTTTATATAAAATAGTTTAGTCAACAATATTGGTCATCTTGAATATTTTATATTATTATTTATATGCTTGTTTTCAATGTATGTATACTGAATATCAGAACATAAAGACAGACTGGTTCACCATTAGGGAGCCAGCTTCAGCGTCAAGAAGACCTTGGTCCAAGTCCTGCTCCTGTCAGGTATTGGCTGTATGGCCCTGGGAAAGTCACTGGACTTCTTAAAATCCCAGGCAGCTCTCTAAGGCATTTAAATTGATAAACATTGACCAGTCTCCACAAGTAGAGGGAGTTTCCACACCAGAATTTCCCTAAACAATGAAACCATAGTTCTAGAAGATGATGATGATGATGGTGGTGATGATGGAGGAGGAGGAAGAAAAGAAGAAGAAGATGGAAGGAGGAGAAGGAGGAAGAGGAGAATAAGGAGGAAGAGAAAGATAATGTGTTATGTTAAAGTCTAGCAAATGTCTGCAGCAGGGTTTGAGTATACTTCTGTTGTAAATAGATAATTATTACTTGGTTTAAGATCTTATATATCATTTATGGAACATAAAAGTGTTGGCTAAACCTGAATCCCTGATGAGAAATTCATGACCTAACATTTAAAAAGACATATAGCCATTTAAATATACTTTTATGGCATCATGGAATGTCAGAGATGGAAAGAGCCTCAGAACCCATAAATGAAAAAGAATCTCTGCTTCAATACACCTGATAAGTGGTCATTCAGTTTTTGCTTGAATACCTCCAGTGGAGGATGTGGAGAGGAGAGAGGAACATAATGTGCAACCTCTTATGTCAATGCATTCCATTTTTCATATCTCTAATTGTTAAATTCTTCATTCCTTCCAGGCTACTTTTACTTCTTTGGAACTTCAACTCATGAGTCCTATTTTTGCACTCTGGGGCTAAATGAAAAAAAAATCTATTTTTAATGATTTTTTCCTTTAAACTAGGCACTAATCAGTCACTTTGACTTCCATATAAGCCTATTTTTTTCATCATTTGCCCTTGTTTAAGATTTAAAAATTTTGCTTATTGTCTATTAGTGTACTTTTAAATTTTACCAGTCTTAGAATATAGTTTCTTCTCTATGTTCATGGCTAGGTTAAGGCTACATAATGAAACTCTCAAGGTTACCCAAACATTTTTATAGCTTTAATGTGGTGCCACTCAAGGTATAAAATTAAAGGTCATAAAATTAAATAAAACCAAATTGTCAAGAATATCAAGATAAATTGTAAAAGAAAAAATGAAGAAGTACTGGGCTGCCAGATATCTAATTATGTTGTTAAGTAGCAATAAACAAAACTGTCTAGTACTAGGGAAGAAACAGTAGAAAAAAAGATCAATGGAGTTGAGTCCATAATCTAAAACAGACTCAGAGAAATACAATGTGTATAGATTTAACACAATGAAACACTGGTGGAAGAATTACTTATTAATTAACAACTTTGGCAAATCAGATTATAGTATAGTGAAAAAAATAAGATTATATCCAAATACCACACAATATATTACAATAAATTTTAAATGGCTCAATGATCCATTTGTATTATCTCACAGTCACTGATAGCTTTGATTGCAACAGAGTATTTTACTTGAAACAAACAAAAAAGGAAGAATAAAAAGGATTCAGATTCGTGAATTTTCTAATTCTTGCTGCAGACATTATTAGCCAGCATCAGCCAAGACATATATCTATATGTGTTCTAAGATCTGAAACTACTGCTGCTAATTGGGAGAGGGGGAGGAGAGGTGGTTTGTAGCTTTCTTTGCAGATGTGATGGAAAAGACCCATCTGTGGCCGACTGCCATTTATATATTTCTTCTAGGAATGACTTGTCCCTTTCCTTGTGTCCATCATTCTCACTTATAGAACCTCTTGATTGTGGCTCTAGTATTTGTCCCATAGACTGCCTAACATTTCAAACCCCAAAAGAACCTTTCAATAGTGTTGTGTGCTACTTTGAGATTTCTATTCTTAGCCTTCCAAGAGTTAATAGCTATAGCTTATTTTCTTTATGTTCCCTGCATTGTAGTCTTCTTAACATTTTTATGCAAAATTGTTTGTAATTGCCTCTATTTGGCTGTCACTCATCTTCTATGTATCTATTGTCTGTTGGGAATTGTCTGATGGGGTGTACAGAGTGTCTTAGCATCATTCTTATCTTGCCACTTGATGATAGCTGTGATTCCATTAGATGATTCTGATAGAAAGGCTTAATGAGACCAGATGTGACATATGGCAATAGGTTAACCATAAAGTAATTTTTGCTATTGTTTTAGATGTTGCCTGACTCTTTATGACCCCATTTGGGGTTTTCTTGCAAAGGTACTGGAGTAGTTTGCCATTTCTTTTTCCAGCTCATTTTATGAACAAGAAACTGAGGCAAACAGAATTAAGAGACTTGTCCAGGGTCACATAGCTAGAAAGTGTCTGAGGCTGAACTCATGAAGACAAGTCTTCCTGATTCCTAGCCCACTGCTTTGTCCACTGTGCCGCCTAGCTTCCCAGCCATAAAGTTAATTAGATGCTAATTAAAGTCATAATAATAACACTAACTTAAGGTATAACCAAAATATTGACGTATCTTTGTAAAATTTTTTGTGGGTCTTCATTATCATTGTTAGTACAGCAGAAATTCCAGATTGTTCTTTAAAATATTCTCCTTTTCCATTGACACAGCCTACAATGACAAGATTGTTGCATTTCTACGTCAGCCCAACATCTTTGAAATTCTGCAGGAGCGTCAACCTGACCTTACCAGGAACCACTCACTCAGGTAACCATGATGCTGTTGGTTTCATTGTTCTCTTTCTGGGAAGCAACGATCTCAGTTTTTAAAAACACTGACAAATACTGACATTGGGTAACTCATTCTTATTGGTACATTAAGATAAAAGATGGAGAGAGAGAAGAGAGAGAGAGAGAGAGAGAGAGAGAGAGATACTTCAGAGCAAGGACTATCAACATTTGGTATTGAACTTCAGCTTCTTCTGTGTTATAGTTAGGAAAAAGAATATCCCAATAATCTGGAACTCTCACAGACAGAAGGGTTCTTAAAATGAGAAGAATAAGTTATATCTGCAGTCCAGAGGTCATCCCAATTTTCCAAATCCAATAGAAGAAATGAGACAACAATCCTTCTATTTTGAAAATCAACTACGCGCCCAAAAGTAGTATGGGGCTGATTAAAATCAGGTTTTCCAAAGTCCTATGGTTTACATTCTCATTTCATTGTAACAATAATGCATTAAAAAGCCATTACATGACACATTGCACAAATTCAGATAGAAATCACAGATTTCAAGAAAAGGATCAAATTGCATTTCTAGAAATGTGTTATATAAAATGAAAGCCTCATAAAACATAATTATTATTCTTGTCCTATGACATAAGCATTTTATGTTGTAAAAGCACATTCCCTATAGTTCTATTCCAGATCTTCATTATCAAACCTGCTGTGGCCCAGAATTCAATGCAGTGTGGTTCCATATTATGCAAGGGGATTTTGTAACCGGAAGTACAGAATGTAACAACTCAGTGTCCTAACTAGAAATTTGAAGCTCCAGAGCAGAAATTTTATAGTTGTCCTCTTTTTTTTTTTGTGCTAAACCCTCTAGCATGTATTGCTTGGGCTAGAGAGCTGAACAGGTCTTGTAACTTCCCATATATTTTTTAATAATTAGCCCTCTACAGCATAAGAAATTCATTTTCAGCAAGTAGGGGGTATCCACCCACAAATTTGGAGGGTTTATCTGGAGAAAGTGTATATAGTAGTTAAATGGAGTATTTTATACAGTCTTCCAGGTTTTTGACAGCATTGTCAGTAGCCCTTGTCAGATTAGAAAATCTTCAAATTAATACAAGGAAACTACTTTGGCCTCCATAACATAGCTTGTCAGGTTAGTCTTTTTGAGCTCCAATTACCTGGAATGTTTCAGGGTCTGTTTGTGTAATAGTTATGGACGAGTAGGAGGAAAAGGAGTCTAGCATTTCAGTTAAGTATTGTTTCATCTATAACATGGTCTGTAGCCTAGACTCAAAGGATGATATTCTCATGAGGCTCCGACATATTTGTTACTGAATGAAAGCAATGAGTTGCCAGGTTTTGAACTGTTATTGTGTACATTCATAAGTTGGATACGTTATGAAATAGAAAAATTGCATGCTGTCATGAGAAATGGAAGGAAATGAGACCCACAAATCAGTTAAATGGTATTGTTCCTCTTAGCCAGGGTGTATGTCATAGTTTTCTCTTTTATAAAAGGGGTAGTTTTGGGTAGTCAAACAGCTTATCATAGCAAAGTAAAGGGGAAGTATATATATCTGAAAGGACATTCTGTCTCATGTAGTCCTAAATTGTATTGCAAAAACAATTTCCAGATGGACAGATGGACCTGTAGGGCTTCTCTGTCACTAATTTTTGATACTTTTCATAATGGATTTAATTACATAGAATAGACCATTTTTAAAAAACCGATTTGGGGATGAAAGTAATCTATGGTCCATTCTGATACATACAAGGCAGTACTTCTCAATCTCATGGTATGCCATTTATAGTCTCTACATTATCTGTTCTATAGAATTTTTCCCACTTGTTTCCATGGTTTCCTTCTCAGAAATTGGTTAATTAGGAAAGGTGATTTTTTTTTTCATTTTAAACCATTGTGTCTTTCTTGTAATTATCACAACGATAGAAAATAATTCCACTCATTCCCTTAATTTATTTGATTTGACACATCTTTTCTTTTTCCCCTAGAATCCACAGTTATGTTTGTAGATGTACACATACATGTAACTATATATGTAATCATATATACACATACAGACATATAAACATATGTTCGTGTTACCCATACACACATCATAAAACGTTGATGGACTTTTGATTTCACTGACCTGTCTATTCCTTCTGTCAGCAGAGCTGGCAACCCATCCATTCCTTTTCCTCCTGTGTGAAATTTTTCCATGTCATTGCACAGATCTTTGATAGAAGAGCTCATGCTATCATGCTGTAGGCCTGCCTCAATTTCTTTAGATTATTTTGTGACTTCCAGTGCAGCACATAGACGTCTATCAAGCTATTCCTCTTTCTTGTTAGGTGACTGACCCATCTTCCTTTCTAGTCATAAAGGACCTTAATGATGTTTTTTATACCACTTGTTGCGTACAAGTCATTGTTAATCATATACTACAATCTATTTGTGTCCACTGTACATCTTTCTGTTGTCCTCTGGATCACCTATAATTCTGAATGTGAGATCCTGTTATTTATTTTTCACAACCATACATGCATATGGTAACAATACTCCTTACAGACATTTTGCAGGATTATTCCAATTGAAGTAGCTAATTAAATCAGCTAACAACCTAAGAATTGTTAGGCTAAATTCAAATGCTCTAATATTTCAGCCAGCCTGAAGCCAACCAATTTCTGAAAATACAACAGATTGTTAAAAGTTTTGGTTTTTTTACTGGTATGGTTAATATATAAAAATCCAGTACAACTTTTAGTGCTGTCTGGATATTTCCATTTTACCAAAGAAGGAAATACATTGATATTTGTAGCAAATTTTATATGAAAAAGAGAACTAATTATTAAGTATAGGAATCAAAAACAACAAAGCACTTTTTCTAGTTCAGCCATTGGTTTATATCAGCATCATTTTAGATAAATAACACCTCCTCTGGGCCTTGTTGTTTCCAGTGGTAAAAATGGAAATAGTTTTTTTTTTAATAACTCATACTCATTGCTGCACGTTTAAGTATGTCTGAGTGTTTGTGTGTACCTCTGGCTACTTATTATTATTCCTGGAAAGATCTGGTAAAGTGGGTCTGATATTAATCAGCACAGCTGATGGCTGTCAAAAATTGCACATCCCCATTTAAACATTTGGAAGTGCATTTTACAAGGTTAATTTTGTAGTTTACCAAATGAAAATAAAAGAGGTGTTCAGGTGCTTTTCCCCCTTAAACTCGTCAGGCAACTCAAGTGAGCAGTGCATTAACTTTAATATAATGGGTGTGTGGACCCGAGTGCCTTTTGTTTCTTTTACTCATAATCTGGTATCAGCCTGTTTTTGTTTGTTTGATTTGTATGTTTTTTAAAACAACATATGCTTAGGAAGGTAAAGAGGGTTCAGATAGCTTCCTTGTACATACCTCACAATAACAGTGGGTAAATTTGCTGCCTCTGTCACAGGTTGCTTTTATAAAAATAACAGTAATTCCAACAAAACTACTAACCTGCGTTGGTAAAGGTGGATCAGAGCTCTACCGCTGATTTCATTGATAATGAGATCCCCAGGATAAATAAACTCACTTGACCAATGCAAGTTGGTCATTGCTCTACAATTTATAGTCTCAGAGAGTTGTCTACCACCCTAAGAGGTTAAAGGACTTACCCAGGGTCATGCAACTAGTGTTTATCACAGGTGATACTTGAACCCGGGTCTTCCTGGCTTTGAGGCCAGGTCCCTATTATGCCTTTGGAATACAATATGCCCTTTGAGCTTAATTTCCAGTTGCAGTGATGGATTTGAAGTTCCTTAATGATGTCTTTTATTGCAAACAAGTCAATGGTGATCACATGCCATGGTCCATTTATGTCTACTATGTATCTTTCCATTGTCCACTGGATCACCTGCAATGCTGTGTTTTTTTCTTTGTATCCCTAGCACTTAGCACAGTGCCTGGGCACATAGTAAGTGCTTAATATACGTTTGTGATTGTTGCTGTTGCTGATAATGGCTGTTGTTGTTGTTGGTATATAAGTTCATACCCAAGAAATAAGGTATTGTGGAAGGATATATTTATAATGGTAGGACTTATATTTAAACGGGGCCTATAGCAATGGTTATTGTATGCTTATAGTAATGGCTCAAGGAAATAGATCTAATCACTCACATCACAAGCTGTGTTATAGAAATCTTTTGCTGTATATAAATATGGGAGATGTGATTTCATCTATGATCTATCCAAATCTATGTCATAGTGGATAATCACACATAATAATGACGATGGTAGTAATAATAATAAATTACTTTCTGAAGCCATGGTACTAGTTTGGATACATATTTAATGACCTCTTTTCAACTTGTTTGTCCAGCTAGACTATCATGTTTTGTGGTTTGGGGCAACTTTCATATTTAACAATCTGATATTATGGGAGATATTTTTGATTCAGCATTTCATTTATTCTTGGAATAACTTCTAAGAAACCCAGTGCCCATCCTCAAGTGACAAAGGACTAGTCAATCAACTAGTGCTTACTGGGTCTCCATGGGGTGTATAGCATGGTGTTCAGCAGTCCATGGTAAAGAAAAGACTGTGGGTCCTTCCTCAGGGAGCTCATAGTCTAATCATGTGTACAGGATAAAGACCCATACAATTAACATTTGCTCATACAAGCTCAATAGTTGCATAAATTTTGAGTGGTTAAAAAAAAAAACCAGAAAGAGTGCTGCTAGAATTTGAAAGAATTAAGTAAATTCTCCCCCTCCCCCATAGTTAATGGGCTAAATAATGGGAGAGAGAGATAGTGGGAAATGATTTGACATACTGGAGGAAAAATAATCAGTTTCTTATTTAAGATGGTTTTGTATGTATGCATGATCAAAATTGGGGAGGGGAGCTAGTGATTGAGAGAAGGAAAGGGAGGTTGGGAGAGAAAGAATTAAATTTCCTGTAAGAATGAGCTAGACAAGATTCCCTCCCTTCTTCCCCACCCCAACCTCTGGCTCTAATCAAAGTCCTGTACTTGTTTCCTCTATATTAGTCTCATTTCATTAATCCTGCATCAATTTGATTGTCCTGGTTGGATAGGTGAGCAATTCAAATCCATTAGAAAAGTCAATAAAATATACTTTTGATGATTATTTTCCACACTGATCAACCTGCTCCACGAGATTCCAATCATTTCTACGTTTTTCTTCTGCTTTTTCCTCTATTCTCCTTTCTCTTTCTCTACTTCTATCTTCTTCTGTCTCTCTCTGAAATACTCAAATGGTTCTGTGATAGCACTGATTCAGAAGTCTTCTCCAATTGTGCAAATCACAACTCATGCTTCCTGCTCATCCTAGGTGATCCCTGTGTATGTCCTCCCATAAGTCTGCCACAGGAGGTCCATCCAACATGCTAGAGGCATTTCTTCTGACATCATGAGGGTACCAATGGAGCACTTGGGCTACCCACCTGTCATCCTCCCCCATTCCACTAAGTAATCAGCCCTTCTTCTCTTCCTGGCACATATTTTCTTGTCATCTTTTATTCTTGTTCTTCACATCTTTTCATTGACTATATATTGCTGCCTGGTCACAACCGCCATGTTTCTCTCCATTACCTTCTGTGAAATTTTGTTGTTATTGAGTCATTTAAGTTGTATGCAATTTTTCATGACCCCATTTGAGATTTTCTTGGCAAAGATACTGTAGTGGTTTGCCATTTCCTTCTCCAATTCACTTTTTACAGGTGAAGAAACTGAGGCAAACAGGGCTAAGTGACTTGCCCAGACTCACAGCTAGTAAGTGTCTGAGGCCAGATTTGAACTCAGGTCTTCCTGACTCCAAGCTTGGGAACCTGGCTGCCCCCTCTCTGTGATACTCATTTTTAATTCTTTGGAGATGTTTGCATTCCATGTAGAATATTGATATTGAAAACACGAGCCTTCATTTCATGGAATGCCTGGAGTTACTAAAAGAGTTCCACAATTTCCTAAAGGCAAACTAGCCTTCTCTCCCTCCTGTTCACTTCTGAGCCCAACTCGTTCTCTACTGTGCTGTTATTGATCTCAGACATGCAATGCTTATGGACAATTTCTATGTTCTATCCAAATGCATGTACTTTGGGTAGTAGGAATCTACCTGGTCTTTTCTATGTCAATAGTCACGTAGAATTCTTTTGAGCTATTACAGTTATCTTAAAGAAGATTCTGCAGTGTGCTGGGGTTTGATACAACTAGCACAATGTTGTCTGCCAATGGGAGCATTGGAAGGACCTCAGCATTCACAGATAATCTCTCTTCCACTTGGACTCTGTGCTAGATCTCCTCTATCACAGTGGCAAACATCTTCAACAAGAAGAAATCTCCATGTTTTATGTTAATGACCAGAGGGTCATTGGACAGGGTTACTTCTGTAATCAAAAAATTTCTGTAAGCAAAGAATTTTGAATGATTCTATGTGTGAATGGGAGGCAATTTGTTAGAAAAGAGAATTTTGAGGCACTGTTTTGTTCTCCTGAATCAAATACTTTTTCTTATTTAACAGACTAAGTATAGTGGGATTTCATCTTCTTTTCATCTTATTTGCAAATTGCAAATTGCAATTGCAAAATTGCAAAATAGCCATTGCAAAATACTAAAGATGTGGATCATTGTTGAATGTCACTTGTTCTTCTTTAATATCAAGTTGGACAGAATCGAAATTTCTTTATGCTAGGAGTACAGGCTTATCAAATTAAAGATTAGAATGGCGTCAGGCCATGCACACAGCTCCTAAAGCATCCCATGTGGTACTGTATTTCTACAATTGACACTTAATGCTACTTTCTAACTCATACATTGACATTTCCCATAACTCCTTATAAGCCTACTTTGCTTACTTCTATTTCTGGATATACAGTTTGACTAGCGGACCCATTTTTCTCAGGTGTTGGCAGGCCATTCATTTTTTGTTGTAGTTATTTTCGACAGTGCTACACACAAACACATTTGCCAAAGAGTTTGAATTTCAAAATAAGGCAACAAAGAAAGCATTGATTGCTAAAGTACATTAAAAAAATGTTTTGATAGTTGTGGGTTTCTGTGTTAACTGTATAAACACTTTGTTAACCTCTAGAAGAAAATCGTTTTATTATTACTGCTGCCTCACTATAATGCCAGGTCAGAGTCCAACATTTGAGATGCCTTTTGGGTGAGGCTTCCTTATAATCAGATTAGATAGTATTTACTATTAAAATTTTTAGGTCCTTGAGGAAAGCAACGATTGTTTTTCACCTTTGTAACCCTATGTCTTGCTCATAGAAAGGGTTTAATAATTGTTGAATTGAGGTGAATCGTAAGATTGTCATTAACTAAAATCCTCTGGCTAGGCTTTCAAGACACACCTGCTTCATACTTAATTCTATTTTATGGACGATTGTGTTAGAGTGATGTCTTCTCATACGTTGAATTACAGGACTCTAAGCCCTCCACATATTCTCTTTCCATAGTCTTCCCAACAATACATCACTTCTGGAGGAAGGAAAACCGAGGTGCAGAATGATAAAGGCATAGACAAAATAAGAAAGAAGGCCCACCCAGCCCTCAGTCACAGTATATATTGAGCAATCTACAATAAAGAGCTTTCCTTTCTCCCCCTCTAAACAAAAGCCTTTTAGGTAAGAGCCCTGAGATGTACAAGAGTTTCTACATTCCACTCTAGCTTCCATTCCATATTTCTCTTGTGCCAGCCAGTGTACCTTCAGGTAAGAAGCAGGATGAATAGCACAGCTTTGAACAACTACAGCTCCCCTTAACACTGTTGGTTCTGTGTCAACCCCAGAGGCTATTAGATTGTCACTAACATATTGGGAACCCTTGCTTTGTGATGTAAAGTTAACGAGGTAGTAGTTAAAAGTAGGGGGAGGAGAGAGCATGGAGAAAAAGGGATCTCTATATGCTAGGACTCTACTGGACATCTCAAGCCAATACAGAAACACAAAATACAAAAGTTATAAGAGAGACCTAAGAGTCGTGTAGTCCTACTCAGGCCTGAAAGGAATCCCCACTCTAACATATCCAACAAGTGATCCCCCAACATCTATTTGAAGACCTCCAGAAGGGGGAGCCCATCACCTCTCAAAGAAACCCAGTCCACTCTTGGACTGCTCTAACTGAAGGGAAATAATCCCTGAGATAGAACCTCAATTGCTTCTTTATAGCTGCTACCTATTGCTCCTGGTTCTGTCCTCTGAAGCCACCATGAAGATGATCATTATGTCCACCCAAGTCTTTAGCTTTCCGGGCCAAACAACCACAGTCCCTTCAGCTGATCCTTATGTGACTTAAAGGCCCTTCCTTGCTCTCTTCTTGTTACCCTCTAGCTTATTAACGCCCTTCTTCAGCTGTGATGCCCAGATCCTGATCAATCAATCAATAAACATTTATTAAGTGCCTGCTTTATGCCAGGCTCTGTGTTAAGCTCTGTAGATTCAAATGTGGAAAAAGATAGTCCCTGCCCTCAAGGAGCTTACAGTCTTATAGGGGAGGATGATGCACAAAGGGGGCGTGGTTAGAAGGAGAGGGTGCCCATTGAGGGGGCGTGGTGGAGAAGTCAGTCAGAGAAGTCCCAAAGTAGGGTAGCCAGATGAGAAGTGAGGAAAAAGATGTCTGAGCTGAGCTCTCTCTCTCTCTTTAAACGGAGTTTGGAAGGATAGTGATGAGGTGCAGTAGTACCAAGGCTGGTGAGATCTTGCAGATGATGAGCTTCCTGGGGCTTGGTGGAGAAGTCAGTTAGAGAAGTCTCAGAGTAATGCAGCCAGGTGAGAAATGAGGAGAAATATTCACCTACCTTGTGATTGTGGTACTGAGGTTGTTTCTGGAAAAGGCGCTGTCCCTTTCCCCTTAGCATACAGCACCTTGGCTTCTGTAGTGCTGTGATCTGAAGGGCAACACTGGATGGGAAAATGGGCTATAAGCAAGCTTTGGCTAGGCCTTACAAATAATGATGAAAAGAGTGGATGTGTGAAGCTTTCCCCTCCACCTTTCTGCCCCTTCGAGTTGTCAGGTCCTACCTATCTTTCAAAGATGGCTGAAAATAGCTGTCATCTTTGTTCTGCATCTTGTTTCAGACTTGTGGTCAGGCTAGATCGTGTGAACAGCTGTCTGTTCACCTTGTATGAAGTCCCCTTCCTGCCCAAATACAAGGAAGTGGAGAAAGCCTACTTGCCTGCCTGCACATAATCTGGTTCTGTGAACAACTTTATTTCACTGTCTCTTCCTGTGAGGCTCATATTTTTTTTTTCCTTTGGCACTTAAACTTCCTCTCTAACTTCAAGACTAGAAAATCAACTTGTGGCTACTTTGCCTTTTTGCCACAAAGCCCAAATGCTATTTTTTGTTAGGAGCAGGGGACTGTACCTAACGGGGTAAATAGTTCCTGGTTCATTTGCTTTGTGGTGGGGGAAGTAATAAATATAATGACGTGTGTGGCACCATTTTATATTGCTCTCTACAAGAGACTAGATAATGGGACAGAGATAGGGACTGGATCCATGCTTTTATTGGTGCAGGGAAAGGAATTTCCTCTACCAGCAACAAAAAAGAAAAAAAAAAGACTGCTAAGCAACCTAAAAAAACTTAGAGAATTGCGTAGAGAAAAGAGGAGTCAAGTGACCTGCTCAGGATCAGATGGGTAAACTGTGGCAAAGACCAGGCTTCCCAGGCTCCAATGCCAGCTTAATATAATAGATCTATACCCCTGAGTCTGAGCCAAACCGAGATGGAAGGGAAGACAGATTTCACCTGGTCTGGTTCATTCTTCAAGTTGAACACTAACCTCTGACTATAATGATGAGAAGGAGATGGAAATGAGCCACATCTTTTTTTTTTTTCCTAACTTTGAAATTTCTGCTTTGGAATGGGTAAAGACACTATCCTAACTTCTTAATCAAAATTTGTACACTGTTGCCCTACAAACAAGTCATGATAACTAATTTTTTTTGGTTTCTCCCTTTTTTTCCTCCTCCCCCACCCCCATAGTTTTATACATATCTGTTTGATTGTTGCCAAATTGAAGGAATCAGTCAAAAAGCTAACTGATTTGTAGGCAAGATTTTGCAATCTGGAGCATTTTGTGGTTTAGAAGCATTGTTACTTCTGATTATTGCAGAACCCGTACTATATTTTGACTTCACCAAAATGGGTACTTGGCTTCAACAGAGCATTTTCTGTGGGAATTTTTGTCTTAAGACCGATTGTCCTGAGATGACCTGCTGGAGCTGATTTTCTAGGGCGTATCTGTGTTCCGGAGGAAGTGGTGAAAGTGCTTAAGTATTTGAGACACTGCCAGATGGCTAGAACAGGTGATCTTTTCCTGGAGTTAACCCCTATTCTATTTAGCATCTTGTTTTAGACTTTTGGGTTAACCTTAGAGCTACTATTATTTTTAAAGATGCAGTTTTAAAATGTTTTATTAAAAACACCATTGAGCATCAATGCAACAAAGTAAACTTGCTTTATATCTATTTACAAGGAAATTGCTTGATTTCATCACATAAAGTGTCATCACAGTTTTTCAGTCATTCCCTCTAAACTTTCATTGGGATTCTTTGTCCATTCGTTATCATTCACATTTTCTCTTAAATATTCACAGTTAGTATGTACTCCAATTCTTCTTGTTCTTCTTTATTTTTTCGACTTTATTTTATAAGTGCTTTTCCAGAGAAGAAGGTACAATCTATCTTTGTCTTTATTTTTTCCTTAGAGTCACAATTGTTCTGTTAAGTTATTAAACTGAGTCTTACAAGGCTCCTCTTATCTTCTTCTAGAACAGAAAAATGGTGTCAAAGTGTTGGGTTTTTTTGTCCACAATACTGAAAATACTTTTATGTAAATATGTTAGGAATCAATTCTATATTTTTAGTGCTAGTTTATCAATTGTATGTGCCAGGGTTCTAGCTTTATTGTGTTGCCAAGAAAATTAAGTTAATATATGTAATTGGTTCACTTCAGAGGAGGAGAAAAATGTGGCTTGATCCTGGCAATAAAATGAGGGCTTTTTTAAAAGTTCATTGAAAAGGATCCAATTAGTGCCTTATTTCTTTTGGTCACTAAAAATACACAGATTGGTCATGAGAAAAAAATCACAAATCCCAGGGCTGTCAAGTGATGAAATGGATTACAGAAGACTTTGAGCATAACTTTTAAAAAATAGATCAATATGAATAAGATAGACATTATTTATTCAGAAAAAAAGGAGTTGGGAGAGGGTAGATAACATTGGGTGAGGAATATTATGATTCTATGATTTTAGGAAATAAGCCCTTTTATGACCATGAAAAGTAAGTATATCTCCAGAACTGTGCTTCTAAGCCAGATTAGACTAGTCAAATTAGTTCTTTAGAAGTTGAGGTAAATGCTTGATGGCCTAGTTCACTTAGGAACTAGGATGTGGTTCACTTTTTTTTTAAGTCAAGGCAGTAGGGTAGAACATTTGTGAGTCACTAGTGAGGTCTAGTTCTACCACATCCTTAATGGCAGTCTGTAAGTGTCTGCCATAGGCCTAGCACAAAAGATGCAAAAGACATACAGAAAGAGAAAAGAACTTTTAATTGTGTCAGGGACATATTATACATGCATGAAATCGTGAATGAACAAGACAATGATATATATGCATGTGTATATGTATATGTATATGTATATGTATACATGTATGTGCATTGTGTATGTGTGTACATACATGTGTATATGCATGTGTATACATATGGGAAAGTCAGGTTTCATCTGGTTTGGTTTATTCTTCAAGGAAGATATTCATCTCTATGGTGTTGGGAAGGAACTTGGTATGTGTATACACATGCCCACATCATCTACCAACAAAAGGAAGTGCCAGGTTGTATGATGTAAAGGCAGATAATCTATTACTGTTCTTCCTGATGCTCAGTTCCTGAAGGACATGGCTTGTGGCTTTGCCATTGTGATAAATAGCTTGGCCTTCTGGGCATGAGCCTGTCTCAAACAGGCTTGTAGGATTAGACCAGGGGCGGGAAACCCGCAGCCTCAAGGCTCTTTGACTGAATCCAAACTTCACAGAACAAATCCTTTTGAGGACCTAGAGGGCCACATGTGGCCTCGAGGCCGCAGATTCCCCAACCCTGGATTAGACCCACTTACTTTTTAAATTTTTTTTTATTTAATGCGAAAAGAAAAAGAAACTATAAATTTAAATATTAAAACTTAAATATAAAATAAGAAAAGGAAAAAAACACATCATGTATGCAACAGAACATAAGAAAAGATTCAAAATATGTAGCGATAAATTTCTGTTTCAAGAAATCCTGTATAATAAATACTACGTGTTATATTGAGAGCTGTCCATCTTTTCTTTGCTTCCTTGTAGGTTTTCTTTTGATCTATGCTGTACGTTTTTTACTTTGTTCTTTTTTCCCCTTCCCCACCCCCGGTTACAATTAAGTGTGGACGCATTTATATATAGATATCAATATATACATACATATTTACATACATAACAGATTCTACTCCTAATCTTTATTTTTATATTTATGCATATTTCTTATTTCCTATCCCTCCAGACTCCTCTACTTCTACCCGCTACCTTCCCCTACTCTTACTTAACCTGCCTGTCCCCTCCCCCACAACAATGCCTCTTTTATCCTCCCATTCCCAGACCCATTTACTTTGTAGTAGCATCTGCTAGCAGATAATTTTCAGGGAGTGCTACAAAATTCATGAATGAGTAAATTTTTCTCTGCTTTCTTCCCTTTTCCTTTTCCACAGCATGTGATTCATACAACCAAAAAACTGTTTCCTTACTCAAGACACAGGAAGCATGCAATCCACAGTGGTTCAGTGAGTTGTCACTGGTCCTTCATAATTTAGCTAGTTATTTGTAATCCTTTGCTTGAGGAAACTGGAAAGAATGACTAGCCTGTTCATTTTTAGATTTATTTTTTATTTTATCTGTACTTCAGAGTTCATGGATATTTTACTGATAACCTATGTAGAAAAAAAATACATATTTTATAGAGAGAAACTTTATTCTTTTAGTATAAGCATTTTGGTCAGGAAGTTGATACTGACCCACTGAGAACATTTCCTGGGCTAATTTATTAGTCAGTTCAGGCTAATATCATAAGATTTCTCCAAATTAATTTTATTTTGAAAGATAATTTTTTTAAATGTCATATCAAAATAAGAGTTGCTAAGAGGTAAGATTTTGTTTCCCTGTTATATACACCAGATCTAGTTTTACCAAACATCTCTGAGAAAAGGTTTTGCCTGGTTCAAACCTTGAAATAACTTCAAGCAGATTCTTTCAGAATAATTGCTCTGTGTCTGTATCTGTGAACTTCATATTTCTTAGGAATTTCTTTTTCTTTGAGTATCTGAACAGAGCTGAAGGAAGAACCACAACTGCAATGACTGGGTACATTACAGATTCATGTTACCCAAGTGCAACCAGCTCCAATGGTTTCCTTTTGCCTTTAGGATAAAATATAAAACTCCTCTGTTTAGTTTTTGAAGCCCTACCCAAGCCTCCTTGGATGTTACTCCCCCTCTTGCACTTTGGGATCCAGTTAAACAGGTCTCCTCTCTGTTCTTCACCCACCGTACTTCATCTCTCATCTCTATCACTTTGCACACTGGCCATCCCACATGCCTGGACTTCATTTCCTCCGTCCTTCTGCCTCGTAGAATCTCTCTTTTCCTTTAAGGTGAAGCTCAGGGCCCATCTTCTACGTGAAACCTTTCTTGATTCCTCCAAATGCTACAACCCTCACTATCAAAGCTACCTTGTATGTACTTGTTTTCTGCCCCCAATAGAAACTAAGCTCCCTGTGGTCAGGGATTATTTTTTTTTTGTATTTGTATCTCCAGTGCCAAGCATATATTATGTGCTTAATAAATGTTTGATTAATAAATTAATAAACATTTAATTCATATCTCTAGATAAATTAAACTGGACATATAACTGATCAGATGCTCCAAGAAATCATCTATTGGGGCAGCTAGGTGGTGCAGTGGAAAGAACGGCCCTGGAGTCAAGAGAACCTAAGTTCAAATCTAGCTTCAGACACTTTCTAGCTGTGTGACCCTGGGCAAGTCACTTAATACCAATTGCCTCCAAAAGGAGGAAGAGGAGGAGGAGGAAAAATCATTTTTTCACTAACTATTTGATTGGATAAAAACACTTAATGACCACTCTGGTCAAGGCCCTGTGCCAGGCATTGGGGAAGACACAGTGATAAATAAGACAGTGTTCCTGTGTCAAAGGCCTTAAATTCTGTACCATAGATCTAGATGCAAAGATGCAAGAACTAGGAGATTAGACTCCATAGGCTTTTTTGTTGTTGTTGTTTTGTGGAGACAACATAGTAGTGTGGAAAGTATGCTAGACTTGTCAGGAAAACCAAGCGTGAATCTTACCTCCAACACTTGCTAGCGGTGGACAAAACTCTTAATTTCTCTGAGCTTTAGTTTCTTCTGTATCTATAAAAATAAGTATAACAAGGACTGTGATGCATATATCATGGAGATGTGGAGAGAATCAAATGAATTAATGCATAGAGAACATTCCTCAAAACTTAAAATCCCATAGAAATGTCAAAAAAAAAAAAAGGAAATTCTGTTTATAGTCTTCTACCATACTTTTTGACTGCGGATTAATCAGATGGTCCCTCTGTGTATCAGCTGCCGATTCAGTATTCTGGGCCTTGCAAAAATGTCATCCAGAAACAGAAGCATCTTTAAGGAATCCCTTTTTCAATTGGACGATGCACAGGGTATCTTCCCTGACAGAGGCAATCAACATTGCTAGTATTTGTTCTCCGCTTTATGTCTTGCTTAATTCAGTCCAATTCAGTAAACTTTTATTGAACAGTCACAATGTGTAAGGCATTAGGATAGGGATGGATAGATCCCTGGCTCTGTGGTCAGAGGACCTGGCTTCAAATCCTGCCCTTGATACCTGTAGCATCTTGGGCAATTCGCTTAACTGACCTGGGCCTTAATTTAATCAACTATAAAATGAGAGGACCAGACCAAATAGCCTATGAGGTCTTATGAACTAGCCCCCTGTTCTTCAGGAGTTTATATTCTGCATTATTAGTCAGAGGGTGGTTGAACAAAAGTATCTCTGCAATTGAATGGATCAAGGAATCTTGTATTATCTTAACAAAAGTCTTCTTGGAAACTTTAAGACTGAATTTTGGTATACTAAAGCAAAAAAAATTTTTTTTTTGGTAATCAACAAGTAATTAATACAATAGTATTTGTATCTGCTGTGTTGTTTGGTCATTTTTCAGTCATATCAAACTCTTTGTGATCCCATTTGGGGTTTCTTGGCAAAGCTACTGGAGTGGTTTGCCGTTTCCTTCTCCAGCTTATTTTACAGATGAAGAAATTGAGGCAAACCAGGTTAAATGACTGTCCAGGATCACACACCCAATAAGTGTCCAAGGTCAGATTTGAATTCAAGAAGGAGAGACCTCTTGACTCCAGGCCCAGCACTCTATCCACTGCCCCACCTCACTGCCCCTGAATACTTCTCCATAAATTTGGAAGTGTGAAAATGTGGTATACTCTGAAGGTTCATCTGTGAAAGCTAACCTGCCTCCTCCCTTTTCTTATTTTCTCAATGTGCGTAAAGGCCAATCCCATAAAGGAGAATGATGCTTTCATGTTCTTGGCCACCTTTTAAGAAAGTAATATCATTGACAATCTTTTCCATACTTTAAGAATTTCCCCATCGTTGATATATCTTGAAAACTTATATTCTGAGTACTTGTTAAATTGTATCACCTCAGGCCTGGACTCCTTCTGTGTATATTTGGTCAGACCTTGCCCAACTTCTTTTTCTTGAACTCTATTTCTGCTTCTTCATATGACAGGAGGGTGTTCAGATTTTAGAGTCCAAATGTGGTTGTTTCACTGTCATAAATAATCAAAAGAAATTACAGTTGGAATGCTGGCAGCTCTTTTCCATTTCAAATCTACTTCTTGTGTTCTTTCTAGTTTCAACTGTCCACACTATTTCCTTCTTTTTTTAAAAAAAATCAGGACAAAACGTGCCCTTCTCTAGCCCTGTGTATTTTTCCTGCTCTCTGTAGTCTTTCAAAGATCATTGGATTAGCAATCACATCTACACGTTATATAAATACCCTTAGATGTAATTCTTCTAGGCCTCACTGAAGGCAGCTATTTGCTCTCTCACCAGCTTCATATTTATCTTGCTTTTCAGTTTCAATTTTTGTTCTTAATCTGGCTTAGGTTTCACACACCAATCTTTCTACAGGCTCTTTTCTCTCCCCCCCCAACTGTTTTATTAGGAAGTTCTACTTATAATCAGAATTCTGTCATTCCCTTCTATACTGTTTTACAAATGAACTTACATTCTAAACTATTCATCATCCTTGGCTACTGTGTCTCACCACTTGGCAAGGAGGTTAAATGCTTGTTCGCTGCTGCGGTTTCTTTTCCTCTCCTTATTGTGACATTTCATGATAAGATGTCACAGAGATTCTCTAAGAAATGGGTGCTTTTAGTATTATCTATTTCTCGTTTTTCAAAATTGACAGCTTGTTGAAATAGATCAACATAGAGTTGTTATAATTGCACGCAGTGTCTTATCAAGATAAGGTAGACTCCTCCACTTCTGGTTTGGTGTCCATTTTCCTTTGCTCAATATTTTGGTTCTGTCATCTGTAGCTAGTTGTCACAGGTCTATGACGATATTGGCCATTTTATTTTTGGTGATATTGTTCACTGCTTGCTATGTCCATTGTTTTCTGACTTGCCCCTTGAAGAAAGTGTTCATGACATATAGGCATGAAGATCCTAAGTAATTTACAGACCTTGGTCGCTTTTACTTCTTAATCCTAAATTATATTTTCCAATGTTTGTGTGTGTGGGTTTGTTTGTGTTTTTTGCCATTTTTCCTTGTGCCCATCTTTTTTATTATAGTTACCACAATACTTAGAAGTATGCTGATGGGCCTTGGAGAATCTTGTCAAGTTTTTCATAGAATTTCCCTTCTCTTTTACCCTCTCTGAGACATTTTAGTGCATAAGTTACAACCCTCTTGTCTGCGGTTCTCTTTCATAGAAACTAATTAGGGGCCCTAAAAGGAGAGCTGATGAAATGTCACATGATATAATGCTCCCTGTTGCCATTAGGTACATGAAAAAAACCAACTTCAACCTCATTTGGCACTCTGATGAGCTATTGGGCTTCCATTTTGCTCCAACTTCTTTATGTCTTATGGTTTCATTTATAGTAAGAATGTCAGTGTGGATATGATTCATTTCTTTCAGTAATGTTTTGATTCATTGGTTGCTGGACACCGATTTTCCATTTAGAACAGCAAGATCAAATTAATGTTTGCAGATTGTCTAAAGCCCTCTCTCCTCTTTTATTCAATTGTCATTATAAAACTGTCATTATAAAAACTGGAGATTGTGGATTATTTATTGTTTCTTTCTACTGGGTTTTCACAGCCAAATTTACCTCATACCAACCTAATAGTGTCAGGTTCTCTGGACTTAATGAGGCCACTTCTTAGACAGCTGGCACAGTCTGTCATTCTGATCATACTAGAAGCCATTCCAGTGTGTGATAACCTTCCAGACCTAGCTCTCTACTGACAGCCTTGAAGAACTCTGCTCTTCCACAATGACTGACAATAGGATTTGACCCTAAAACATATAATTGGACCTAAATCAATATGTACTTATGTAACTGGGAGTTTATTTCGTTGTTACTAAAAGTAAATCAGAACGAATGTATCATAAAAGTAGGATAAAGGTTTCTATCAACTTTTGATCCTATATTTCAATCTCATTAATATTTTTTCAGTACTCTCAAGAGGTTTATAGTCTTTTTCCCCCTCTATAGCCAAAGCTAAATTAGTAATTTAGTACTCTGAAAGAGTATTAAGTAAAATGATAAAAACAACCATGAGTTTCTCATTGAAACTATATAGATATTGGTAAAATGAGAAACTCAAAGCTAAGAAAAGAAAAAAATTGCCAAATAATGCCAAAGAAAGCTAAAGATAGAGAAATATAACAGAAGATCTTTGAGTGGGGAAAGTCATGAAATATCTGATAAGCACTTATGTTGTAGTAGTTAATGAGCATTATGCCTGGGATGAGATAATTATTCATAGGATGTGAAGCAGTTAGTGTGGCCTGGTAGAAAGAGCGCTGGACTTGGAGTCAGAAAGACCTGAATTCAAATTTTGCCACAGACGTTTACTAACTATATGACAAGATGCTTGACCTCCTTCAGCCTCAGTTTCCTCATCTGTAAAAATGGGCATAATAATAGCACTAGGTTATTCAGTCATTCAGGCATTTATGTGCCAGGCCGTGTACTACTGCCCTACAAAAGACAAGCCCTGCTCAGAAGAAGTTGACAATCTACCAGTATGGAGCAGAGATAACAAACACATGGTTTGCATGCAGCTCCCACCACTCCCAAATACAGCCTAAACCGGATTAAAATGTAGTACCCACCTGATTTCAGTGTGTTGATGTATTAATAAAAAAGAAATGTATAAATATGTATAGTTTTCTAGATCAGTATGTAGCCTACAAGGATCCTTATCTATGGTTTAGTGGACCCTGTTTCTATTTGAGTTTGATACCATTTGTATAGACAGCATGAAAACAACTAGATACAAACAATATGTATACAGAATGAATTAGAAATAATCAACAGAAAGAAGGATGTTATTGTGAGGATCAAATAAGAAAATACATGTAAAGTGCATGGCATACCTTAAACTTCTATTTAAATATGAGCCATATAATGATTACTTTAAGATCTATGATGTTGACTAGAGTGACTGGAGAGTATATGAAATAGACAATCTGAATGGGGTGTTACAAGCAGAAGAAAGATGTGTAAGGTTGCCTGCTTTAGTGTATGGCGTACATCTCACATATGGTTTAAATTTGTGTCTTCAGAAAAAGGAGCATATCCTTTTAAAAGATCCCTTTTGTAAGTAACAACCTTCTCCTGAGTACTGCTGGGAAGTCAGTGTCACAAATGCTATTGACATGAGAAATTTATTTCCTTTAGTTGAATGGTTCTGCTACCTGAAGCAGCTCCAGCATCAGAAGTGTTGGCAACAGAAAACCTTTTCATTTCAGGTCTTGGGTTATAAGCTTCTCTTACTTTCATGGAATTGGCCCAACTGGATTAAAAGTGGTGTCTGGAAAATAAGAGATGGGGAGATGGGAAGAAGGGAGGGGTCATCTTTTCATATCTTATGCTTTTTCCTTATTACTCTGCTTTGTGTTGCCTTGTTATTCACAAAACACATTTTGGAACTGTTTCTTGACTCGATTAGGGAGAAGATTCAGTTTATCCGGACAGAGGGGACACCTGGACTGGTACGTCTTTCCAGTGATGCTGATCTTGTAATGTTGCTAAGGTAAGCAACTTATTTGACCCTTAGCTCTTAATATAGATGCTTCTGTGATTGTTTGTTGCAGAGCAGTTCAAGTATGTAATATGATATGAATTGGTGACAGATGGCTCCATGAGGAAGAGCTGTGAGAGGTTTGGTTAATTTAGTCCTACCTTGTCAGCATGAAATAGAGGAAAGAGATTTACTGAATTAGATTTAGGGGGCACCTCAGAAGTCCTCTGGTCTAACCTTTTCATTTTAAAGATGAGAAAACTAAGGCCCAAAGGCAAACGGGTAGCGAGGAGCCGGGCCAAGAGTCTACCATAGATCTTTTGATTCCAGATGAGATAGTTTTATTGCACTGTATCAAAGAGATCTGAAATCAGAGTCCTGAGTCTAAACACTGCCATTGCCACTGTCACTTATTTGTGTCACCTTGGGTCAATCACTTTAGCTATCTTGGTTTACTCATTTTTAAAATGAAGGGGCTAGACTAGAGCAACTCTTAAGATCCTTTCCTGATTCTAAATTTATGATCATTTTGAAGTGATATTTGTATTATTATTAATATTGTTATTGTATTATTATTTATTATCATTATATTATACACAATAAGGGATGGAAAGATAAAAGATGCAAAATTCTATAAAGGGAATATAGTCCACTGACAATCCAGACTAACTCTTATTCAGAGGAGAGAAGAATGGATAGTTATAGCCTTTCAGAGCAAACTAAGATCATTGTCAACTTTCACTGTCATATAGATTCACAAAATGTGCTTTGCTCCCCTTTGCTTTTTCGACTTATCCACTTAGTTGTGTGGTTTGGAGAGTTTATGTTTGGAAACTTGGGACTTGAGTTATCATTTTGCCAATAATGCTGAATATGAGCTTGAAAGTTCTTAAACATGCTGACCAATTTTGTCTCCATTGTTGTTGATAAGACTTGCTGTGGTTGGAGAGAAGTGGAAAGAACTCATCAATAATCATTGTCATTTATAGTCTGTCTAGGAAAGGGTAATGACTATGTTCAGTGTTGAGGAGGTCCAACACTAACCATAGACCAATACAGAAAATTCTTACTAAGCCATTCAAGAAATGTAAAATTTATTCCAGAGATAGGTGAGACTCTAGTATTGCTCTTTATGGCCAGGTGCATCCTAGCTTACTCTGGTAATTGGTTGCCTGATGCCTCACAGAATGACAGATTTTGAGAGTTAGAAGGGAGTTCAGTGACCAGAGGAATCCCCACTGTGACAGGTGGTCACTTCTGCTTGAAGGAGGAGTACAGCCTTTCTTCCAAAAAAGAAGTCTTTAGGCAATCCACACCATATCGGACTACCTCCAATTGTTAGGAAGTTTTTTGGTTTTTTAAATTTTTTTCCACCAACGTCAAATTTAAATTGGACTCTTTGTTCTCATCTCTTTCTCCTAGCTCTGCCTCAATCTACCAATCTTTAAAACTAAAATAAAATTATATTGATCTTCCTTGTGGCATAGTTAAAATCTGTTTAATTAAGAGTTTACAAATCCTTTTCCCAATGTGGTATGCCATTTGATAATATCTCAAGGAATGAAACCCGTGAAAAAAATGCCAGCAAAGGCAATAATTAAAATTATTTTAAAATCTTCAAACAGGTGCCATGGCATCTAATTTAAGACTACAGCTAGTAGTTTTGGAGGGGAAAATAAGGTAGCCTCTTAGAACTGTTGGAACTGAAGTTAATTTAAGAGGCAACTTCTGAAAGATAGAATTTCACTGATACTCAGATTTGAAATTAGCGTCTACTAAGTACAGAGGACTATACTAGATGCCTTGGGGAATAGTAAAGTTGGAACTCTTCACATAATGATGTTTATTATACTTGTAAAATAGCTGCCTGGCAAATGTCATTTTTAAGCATATTAAAAAATTGAAAAGCATTCTTATGTAATGGATAGAGCCTTGGAGTTGAGAGGACTTGAGTTCAAATACAGCCTCTAACACATATAAGCTGTGTGACTATGGGCTCATTGACCCAGGCAACTTTCTATGATAGTAAATTGAAGATGAGCTGCAGATTTGCATTAGTGGAGAGAAATTATCGGTCTACCAAAGTAAATAAATCCCTGTTAGTTCTCTGTGCAATCAACCTGTGGCCCTTGTATATACCTTTAAAAACACATTCAACAATTTCAGTAGAGGAAGCTCTTTCAATCCAGATTTTAAAGGAGTTATAATAGAAAACAAATGATTTATGCAACAGAGTTCCTAAATATCATGTGTTTTCGTCAGTTCTTAAGAGGTCTCCAAATGGCCACTATTTCTGATAGATTGTATTTTAGGGAGACTGACAGACTGAGGTAGTTCTTAACATAGGACATGGTATGCTTGGTATGTAGGAAAAAATATCATGTGCATTCATATAAATTCTATGTATTCTACCATATTTTGGTAGTCCCCCAAATCATTTATGTAACAACAATCAAGCTGGAACACAACTGCTTGATTTCACTCAACACACCCTGGTTTGTGACACTCAAATCTAAATGGAACAATTTTATTCTTGGAGGAAGGAAAAAATGTGTCATAGCCAAACTGATGAAAATACTAGTCACCATCTACACTTTAATGAGCTTCATGGTAGGATGCTAAATATTTTAAGCCATGTCATTGTTTAGATTATAGATTATTTGCGCTTTAGAAGAGTACAAAAGTTGATAAGTATCTTCCCCATTATTTTCTTTAGCCAAACAAGTGATTTTGAAGTTCATTCATACTGAAAGAACAAGTTAATATTTTTTTCCTGTGGAAAATAAAGATTCTTTTTAAAACTTGTGGGCATTTTGGAGAAAGAGAGGAAAAGTTACCTACACATATTTTACCTAATTGAAAAGGAAAAAAAGACTTTAGATAAGAATGGCAATTTGTTTTAACTTCTATGATTTTTATTGGGTGATTAATTTCTAATATGCAACTCAGCACATCTGGATGTTTAATCAGTGTCATAATGATTATGGGACAATGGAAAGTTGCTTTCAGAGCTTTGTGCCTCAGTTCTTCAGAATTTATTTTGATTTTAGTTTTAAGTTTAAGTGATTTGATTGATGCTCAAATAATTTATCCACAAATGAAACGGTAAGGGAGAGTGTGTTTCCATATAGTTATATTTCTTAAAAGGAAAATCATTTGTGGTAAAGGGGAAAAGATTATGATAAAGCTGCAATTTCAAGATTATTGCTCTAGGAAATCATTCCAATTTAAAATAAATCTTTCTCTCCTCACTGTGTGTTTTACATGAACAGAGGATTCTAAATGGACTGGCTTGGGCCTATTATAGCTCATTCAATTTCATTAGTCATTTCAGAAATTCATCTCATATGAAATATGCTCTGACCCTGTAGATAATTCCTTTTTAAAAAAGCAATTTCAGTACTCATCTTTAGAAATGATTAGTTATTGGATTTTATCAGTAAGCAGGGAAGAATGAATAAAAATAGTGTGTAGATACATATTTCTGCATTCATACATAAATAAATTGCAAAAGCATCCATTGTAAAATCTTTGCACCTGTCTGTATCTATCTTGAGATAAATAGTGAGTATTAAAAATCCATTCAATTCTCAATCACTATAATTTCTAAAAAAGAAAGTCTAGGATTCCTATATTCCAAGTTTCTCTGTAGGTATTAATTAATATCTTTGGGAGAATAATTTAAGCAAAACCATTCTGAAAAGAATATTACTGACTGTACTAATGTTATATGTTCCCACATGTCTGTAAAAGTAGGATGAAATAAAATGAAGAGAGAAGCTAATTATTAGTAGGGAGAAGAGAAGGCTAAGGAAAAAAAAATAATTAAAAAAATAAATAATATAAATAAATAGATAAAAATAATAATAAACAATAACAAAAATTATCATTTGAATTAGTCTTTAATATTTACAAGGCAGTTTACAAATATTACATCATTTTATCCTTAACAACAAACCTAGGAGATAGGCACTATCATTATCCACATTTTATAGATGAGGAAACTGAGGCAGACAGAAGTTTAGTGATTTGCCCAGCAACATACAGCTAATAAGTGTCTGAGGCTGGATTTGAACTCAGGTCTTCCTGACTCTAGGTCCAGTGTTTTATCTGCTGTACCACCTACCTACAGTGTAAATATTTTGAGGGCAGATTAGATTTCCTTGTGGCCTCAACAATTCCTGGCATACAGAAGTGCACTCAAAAGTTTCCATTCCTTTGATTTCCTTTTGATTTTTCCCCCAAATCTTGAAGCCTTATCATAGTAAGTCTTAAAATTTAACATTTAAAATCCAGAAATACATAGTTGAAGCAAAAATAGTTTACTTTCAGAGGTTGGTGTTGCAACAATAGTGCTAGCAGCTGTTGTGGGGGTGAGAGACCAACAAGAATGCTGCCAGCACAGGTTCTTTGATCTGCTTTACTAACATTAGAGGGTTAACAATCTTATTTCAATCCAGCATACAAATATCATTCACTTTGTTCAGGGGAAAAAACCAGCATCCTGAACTTCAGAGCAAATACAAACAATTACAAACATACATTATAAACAGACCAAATACAGTTCATAGTTACCAAGAAACCATCAACATCTGGGTGAGCTGGGAGGCTCTTAGAGCAGCTGCCCAGAGTCCTGTGCCTCCAGGAGTGAGAACCTCAAGCAAATAGCTCTGTTCTCTCTTTTTATACAGTCTTTGGACATCATCAAAGTCATCTGAGGGACTAGAACTCAGACTGCTACTGTTGGCTCTGGTCTTAGTAACTCCCCTTAAGGACCCTGAGAGCTTCACACCCACATAGGCTTAGCACCTAGTAGATAGGGGTTTGGTCCTGGGGCTTTGCAAATAGTAAGGCTCAATCAAAGACACTTAATTAATTTATTATTCTAAATCAGTAAAAAAAGAAAAATCCCAACTTCATTGATATTACAGTTGGGTAAATGTCACATATAATTGGTTAAAAAAAATCTCACGGTTAATGAAAAGAAATTCAAGGAAAGGTGGCCTAGCCACACCAGAGCTTAAATTGTATTATAAAGCAGCAATTGTCAAAACTACTTGGTACTGGCTAAGAAATGGAGTTGTGGGTCAGTGGAATAGGTTAGGTACAGAAGACATAATAGCCAATGACTATAGTAATCTACCATTTGATAAGCCCAAAGACTCCAGTTTCTGGGTCTTTCTCACTTTTTAACAAAAACTGCTGGAAAATTGGAGAACAGTATGGCAGAAACTAGGCATAGACCAACATCTTACACTGTTTAACAAGGTAAAGTCAAAATGGGTACACAATTTAGATACAAACATTGATACTATAAGCAAACTAGGAGAGCAGGAAATAGTTTACTTGTCAGATTTATGGAGAAGGGAAGAATTTATGACTAAACAGAAGATGGAGTACATTGTGAAATGCAAAATGGATGATTTTGATTACATTAAATGGAAAGGTTTTGCAAACAAAGCCAATGCAACCAAGATTAGAAGGGAAGCAGAAAGCAGGGAAACAATTTTTACACCCAGTGTCTCTGATAAAGGCCTCATTTCTAAAATATATAGAGAACCGAGTCAAATTTATAAGAATACAAGTCATTCCCCAATTGATGGATGGTCAAAGGATGAGAACAGTCAGAAAATATTAAAGCTATCTATAGTCATATGAAAAAATGCTCTAAAGTCACTGTTGATTAGAGATATGCAAATAAAAACAACTTTGAGGTACCACATCACACCTATCAGATTGGCTTCCATGATGAAACAGGAAAACAATAAATGTTGGAGAAAATGTGGGAAAATTGGAACACTAATGCATTGTTGGTGGAGTTGTGAACAGATCCAGCCATTCTGGAAGGCAATTTGGAACTATGCCCAAAGGGCTATAAAACTGTGCATTGCCCTTTGGCCTAACAATACTACTTCTAGAGATGTATTCCAAAGAGATCATAAAAATGGGAAAAGGACCCACCTGTACAAAATTGTTTATACAGCTTATTTTGTGGTGGCAAAGAATTGAAAATTGAGGAGATGCCCATCAATTGGGAAATGGCTGAACAAGTTGTGGTATATGAATGTAAAGTACTATTGTGCTATAAGAAATGGTGAGCAGGCAGACCTCAGAAAAACCTGGAAAAACTTACATGAACTGATGCTGAGTAAAATGAGCGGAACCAGGAGAACATTGTACACAGTAACAGCCACATTGTGCAATGACTAACTTTGATAGTCTTAGCTTTTCTCAGCAATGCAAGGATCTAAGACAACTCCAAAGACTCATGATGGAAAATGCTATCCACATCTAGAGAAAGAAATTTGGAAGCTGAATGCAGATGGAAGCATGCTATTTGCTCTCTTTTTTTTGTTATTTTGTTTTGTTTCTTCTTTCTCATGGTTCCTCCCGTTGGTTCTAATTCTTCTTTACAACATGATAATGTGAAAATATGTTTAATATGAATGTATATGTAGAGCCTATATCAGATTACATGCCATCTTGGGGAGAAGGGAAGGGAGAGAGGGGGAGAAAATTTAAAACTCAAAATCTTATGGCAGTGAATGTTGAAAACTAAAAATAAATAAGTTTATTTTTAAAAAGACAGTGAGACCATCTTGGAGACTTGATTGGTCCAGGGAACTAAGGCTTGAACAACTAATCTGACCTTGAGGCCTCCTAAGGCATAAAATCGCATCCCACAAGTAATGTGGTTTCTTCAGTCTTGACTAACTTCCCACTGCCATTCAAGTAAAAAAATTCTTCTGATTATGCCCCCTTGGAAAATTGGGAGGGCGTAGGGGTAAGAAGAGTGCCAAGGTAAGCTGTAGCCAGCTGAACCCACAGTGTATCATTGTTGAGTAACCTTTCCACGATATTGTTGAATAAACTTTTGTTAGATGTTAAAAAACAAAACAAACACACCTCACAAACAGATGCCCACCCCTTTTAAAGGGTCAAGAAGACTTTTATTTTCCTTCACAAAAATAATATGATAAGACCCCTCCCCGGGAAGCTAAATATAACCTTTAATAAGTCCTATGGAATGGAAGGAGAATGATAGTAGTCACATTATGATAGAGTGAGAATAACTGCCATACTCAGAATTTTAGAAGTAAGGAATTTTGGCCTCTCTGGTAGTCAGTTTCTCCTCTCTGGTCTTTCTCAGTTTATTCGAAGAAGAGATAATGTCATATGTGCCTCCACATGCCTTACTCCACCCCAGCTATTGCCAGTCTCCGCGAAGTTCCCCTGTGTCCTCACCTCAGAACTCTCCAGGTAAGCTCAAGTGGTACTTGAGGAGTGAGCACTGACATTGGAAGTCCTGTCTCTACCAGGGACAAGTGAGGGAATAGTTTGGGAAGGCATTTTAATGGTTATCACCTGAGTAAATCTTTGGTTATGCTTATATTGGTTAGATCTTAAAAACTAACTCCTTTCTAGAATTATTTATGATGGATAAAGAGATAGCAAGGTTCTAGAGCATGAAATAAAATGCCAATAGTGTGACGTGCTTTTGGGTCATCTTCTTTTTGTTTGGATAAACTATGTTCTGCAAAAATGAAAATTACCTAAGTAATTTACTCATGTGCCATGCAGATTACCCGTTATCATTTTGAAAAATCTGAAATAATTTCTTCTCATTCGGGGGCCATTTTGATGGAGAAAAAGAAATAATTTTACTGCTAAGAAATGACCTCTAAATACTTGGACAGATCTATGGTTTCAATGACATAGGCACTACCTTCTTTGGTACAGATTACAGCCTATCTATCCCTTCTCATGCTATGATATTCTTGTTCAGGCCCTTCTGTAGATCCCTCATAGAATATCTACCTAGTCTGCTAGAGGACTTTAACATTCTTTTGGTACCAGTGTAATACTAAGATTGTCTATCTGCCATCCTTTTCTCCTTTTACTAGATGAAAAGTTGACCTGTGATTATAAATTTCCTGGATATCTTGGATACCACTTCTTATGCATGAATTATTATTGGTAATAGGCCTCAGCCTGCTTACTCAGATACCAAAAACCTGATTCTGAGATGGCTTACTTGCAAATACTATTGATAAATAGAATATGTAAAACCATTCTCCTATCCTTCTACATTGCCTCTTGGGTTATTTCATAATTTCTAATGGTCTTTACCTTAATAACAGTTTCTACTAAATCTAAGTATTTGTACTTCTGATACTAAAAGTCCGAAGTTATTGGAGTGATACATGATGTTTGGCAGCTCATGTCAACTGAGGATATGTTTCCCATCCTTGTTTTTTGAGACCCATAGGCCCAATGACTAGTTAGAGCTGGAAAGGACCTCAGAGATCATGTAATGAACCCCTCTCCCCCTCATTTATAGATGAAGCAAATGAAGCTGAGAAAGCATTCATTTGAATCCTGTGAATTCTTTATCTAATGCTAGCTTAGGTTTCTCTATAATAAGTTCTATGAAGATTGTCACATAATTAGTTTTTCATTTAGGATTACAAGTTAATTATGGGATGAGGGGGAACCTTAAGTTAGCGTAATTCATCTCCACAAAACAGTCATAAGATCATCAGTGTTTACTCTGGATGAATTGAGCAGTAGAAATGGATCATCATCAAAAGCAGAAATTAAGAGGAAATAATAATGAAGAGAAAGCTAAGAAATCACCAAGATGCCTAGTCATCTTATTTGGTGTTTTAGAAGTTAGTTACTTCTTATGCAGGATACTTTCATTTTAAAATACCTAAAAATCTATCAAGCACCGGTCTTGGATAGATTGTACAAAGATCACATATGAAAGACATATCTGCAGAATAGAATTTTATGTTGGGATGAAGCGCATTAAGGATTCTCAGTTTTAGGATAATACATTTTCTGAGAATATGTATAACCCAGATATTATGACATTAATTGGAGTATTTGGGTGCTTTTTAATTTTTGGAAAGAACAATCTCCATATTTTTGGCCAAGTCTCTTTTTAGTGGGGCTTCTTTGTTCTTGAAGTTGATATGTATTGCTTGATACCAGTGGAAACCATTATAACTGATTTCACATGCTAAAGGATTAGGATCAGCTAACACTATCTGATGGAGATCCTTTTGAGGCTTTTTAATAGATTAAAGTTTCTTTTTGAAATTATCCCTTGGGTTTTTGAGAAAGCAACATTTCCAACAGACCCAAAGAAGTTTGAACTCTTTTCTCTAGAATTTCACCACTTCAGGCTACAATGAAAATAATATTGTTAAAAGTTACTACTATATAATAAAATTTAATGATTATTTTAAAAATCCCCCTAGAGACTTGGTAATCTTTTCAAAATGCTTCTCATCTCAAGTGCATTTGCATTTCTGCAAGCAAAAATGGTGATAGGAGCTATGGAAAATTTGATTCATTCCCTTTGCAGCTGTCAGACTACTCACCTAAAATTTATCAAAATCTTGGAATGGGAGCATTTGTTTTTGTGGGATAATTCTAATGCCAGCCTCAACTACAGCTATGCCAACAGGAAAAGATCTTTTAAAACTTCATATGATTTATTATTCCAAATATGAAACCCAGCAGTTTAAGAAATATTTGTAACAGCATGTTATTTTTATTACCATTTAAATAATGAAATAAGTGTTTTCTTATGGGAACACCTTTCAGGTAAATGAAGTTTACCCATTTAAATGTCAAAACCTTTTAATTTTTAATAGTTTTTTTTTATAAAAATCCTGGTCAAGCACACTTCCCTGCCTTCTCAGAGGAAGATAAATATGATTTCTTGATGACTCAGTCATCATTAGAATTATTAATAACCGCACTATGCTGAACTATAGTAGTTTTAACATCCTTCCTCTCTCTGTCGGTGGCCACTTATGTTGTTTCTCTGTAGGTTTTATTTGTAAAATATATAAATAATATTTTGTAGCATAAGAAATCAAAAAAACATTTTATTGGAATTGTGTACAAAATAAATGTTGATAGGTTCTGAGCATCTCTTCTACCAAAGCAAGTCATAGAACTTCTGAGTTCAAAGAGATCATGCTGACCAAAGAAGTCATTGTTACAATAACCCTGGCAAATGGTCATCCAGCTTCTATCAGATTGCAAAAATTTGCATATCCCTTCCTCATCTCTCCTGAATTCCAGTCCATTATCTCCATCTGGATGTCCCATAAACATCCCAAACTCAGTAGGTCCAAACACAACTCACTGTCTTCCCCTCTAATCTTTTCCTCATCCAAAATTCATGTTTCCTTTGTGGATACCATTATCCTCAATCACTGTCCTCATCATCCAAGTTTATCGTCTCAGAGTTAATCTCCACTCCTTCCTTTCCCTCACTCACCATATATAACCAGCTGCCAAGTCTTGTCAATTCAAACTTTACAATGTCTTTTCAATCTGTCCTTGTTCTCTACTCACACAGCCATCACCTGGCCCATTAAAACAGCCTCCTAAATGGCTTCCGTACTTAAAATCTTTTCTCTCTCCATTTTATCCTCTACGCAGTTGCTACAATAATCTTCTTAAAGTATGGATCTGACTATATCAGTCCCCTACTCAAGATACTTCTGTGGCTTCTATCAAGTTGCCCTGGGGTAAAATATAAAATCTTTGTCTTAGTATTTGAAAGTATTTACAGTTGCTATCCAGTTTCCCTTTCTAGAATTTCACATTATATCCCTTATACATATATTCCCCCCAAACTGACCCGAACTCTGATCTCTATTTGCCATTTCAATGCCTTTTTCCAGGCCTCCCTGAATGCCTGGAATGCACTCTCTCCTTACTTTTACCCCTTAGCTTCCTTAAAGGCTCATCTTAAGAAGCCTTTTCTGATCCCTCTAATTATTGGTGCTTTCCTCCCCTAAATTATATTGTATTTCCATTTTTGTGTAAATGTTGCCTCTCCCCTGAGGGTAGGGGCTGTTTTTGTTTTTTTCTTTCCACAGCATCTGGCACAATGTCTTGCACAAAGTAGGGACTTAATAAATTCTTGTTCAGTGAATTGAGTTGAACTCTAATGCTAGAACATTCATGCATAGGCATTATGATGCCAGTTTCCACAGTTCAGAAATTTCTTTTACTTGTTTCCTGATTCTCACCTGTATTTTGGATGGTTGAGACTGCCCAAAGCCTAATCTTTACTGTTTTGTTCAATTATTATATTGGCCTTCAACTAGATTTGGTGCCAACAGGAGACATTTAAATTGGCATGAGGATTTCCATTTTTTAAATAAGAGGACTTGGAAACAACTGGCACCATGAGCCTTCCAAGGACTTGACTATGGAGTGACCCTGGAAAGAGAGTGTCCAGCAAAGCCTGGGGCAAATATCTAGTCTCAAAATCAATCCAGAGAGATATGTGGAAAGTCCCAGGATGGAACAGTGCCACACCCTAGGAGCCAAGTGGCATCCTTATTTCCCTGGTATTCAGAGGTGTCTATCACGTTTGTCAAATATTGCTAGGTAGATGGTGTCCATTGTTGGTAGTTATTGACATGAGAAAAAAGGCTGTGCAGATAACTCCTAAATCTACTTATCTGTCTTGTAAGGTCCAGCCTTGTATTACCAATTGCTGGATGTCACCATCTGGTTGTGTCCTTGGAATTTCAAACTGGGAGATATCTGAAACAATTGCAATTCATTGCCTTCCCCTCCCCAAACCCTGTCCTCCTTCCTGAAACTATCTGTTTCTGTAAGGTGCATTTATCATTGTTCAAGTCACAAAGATTTTCAACCTCTTGACTCTCCTTTTTATTCCCTCTTCATATCCAATTGGTTGCCAAGTCTTGTCATTTCTACTGCTACAATATATCCTGCATCTGTTGCTTCTCTCCATTCAGAGTCACCATCGTTGTTTAGGTGCCTATCATCTGTTGCTATTACAATTGCAGCTAAATGACAGAGTGGTTAGAATGTTGGACTTGGCATCAGGAATACTTAAGTTCAAATCAGCTACTGGCTGCGTGACCTTGGGCAAGTCACTTGATCTGTCTCAGCCTCAGTTTCTTAATCTGTAAAATTGGTGTAATAGTAACACCTATTCAGGCAGCAAGTTGATATAGTGGGTAGAGCACCCTCTTTGGAGTCAGGAGGACCTGAGTTGAAATGTAACCTCAAACACATATTAGCTGACCCTAGGCAAGTCACTTAACCCCAACGGCCACCAAAAAAATAATAATAATAGCACCTACATCAGCAAAATTTTGAGGCTCAAACGAGGTAGTATATGTAAAATGTTTTGCAAACGTTAAAGTGCTATGGAAATATTAATGATTATCATAAATCGGATCCCCTGCTTCTAGTACCGCTCCAATCCAATCCATCAAAGTGCTGAATTTATAGACTTACAGCACAGATCTGCCATGTCACTCCCCTGTTCCAGAAGATCCAGTTGCTTTCTTTTGCTTCTTGGACAAGAAAATGAATCCTCATTTGGCACTGAAGGTCCTTCACAATCCGTCCAGCCTATATTTCCCCTTACTCTTCCTCATACACTCTACATTCCAGCTTCCATTCAAAGCTCAGCTCCAGTGCTACCTCCTGTCTGTCTTCATTCCTCAATTATTAAAATTTCTCCTCAAATTAAGTGGTTGTTCTGTTGTTGTTCAATAGTTCCAGTGTCCAACTCTTTGTGACCCTGTTTTGGGGTTTTGGGGGTTTTTAAAAATTTTTTTGGCAAAGGTACTTGAATGGTTTGACATTTCCATCTCCAGCTCATTTTACAGATGAGCAAACTGAGGCAAACAGCATTAAGTGACTTGCCCAGGGGTCACACAGCTAGTAAGTGTCTGAAGCTGGATTTGAACTCAAGAAGATGAGTCTTCTTGACTTTGGGCTTGGCGCTCCATCCACTGAGCCACCCAGCTGGCCCCTCTACTCAAATTATTTTGCACATGTTCTTGTATTCACTTGTGTTATGCTATTTCCCCAATCGAAAATAAACTTTTGAAGACAGGGATGGTTTCATCTCCAGCACCTAGCACAGTGCCTTGGCATATGATATTGGCCAGATGGAATTCTATGTTAAAGAAATTATTGGATTGGGTTGTGAATGTGAAACTATATATGGATAAATTAGCATACTATGAAATATTATCCTATTGTGCTATCTAACACACAAAAAACCCACAAAATGAATGCCAGAAAGAGATTCCTTCCTACATAAGATAGGCAAAAGAGGAAGGTTTCAAACCAATATTTTAGTTGGTTATTTTATAAATCTAGGGATAGACCTGTGATTTCATTAGTACAGGAAATTCGTGAATGAGCGTACACACACACACACACACACACACACACACACACACACACACACCAATTCAAGTTGGCACCTTCTCTGAAACTTATGGTCTTAGAGAGTCAGCTAGAGTGATTTGCCCAGGGGATGTCAGAAGCAGGTTTTCCCAGGCCTGAGGTCAGCTTTCTATGTCTCTATCCACTATGCCACACTTCCTCATATTCATATATAGGGATATAGATGTATAAACGTATAGTTATATAGATGTATCTATATATAACATATACATATTAAGAGAGCACACTTGTTTTCTTTTTTATTTTCTCAAAATGGTGAGCAAAAAACTAATCTATTCATGAAGATATTTTTGTCTTGGTCTCCTTTTTGTGGTCATATTAACACTGCACTTGCATTGGTTCAATCTTGCAGGAATATGGTTGATTCCCAAAGTAGAAGTAATTATTGTATTTATCCTGGAGTTTCTTGGCACTTGCAGCTGACTTGCCGTAAGAATTTGTCATTCCCAGACAGAATCATTTAGGGGTAATTTTTTAACCGTGAAGTCATGCATGAGTGATTTTTAATTTTTCCACAATAGAACCATTTCAAAGGTATTTGTGGACTTGAAAAGTTCCAGTCCCCAGAGCCTTCAGAATGGGATCTTTTTGCCTAGCATAAAAATGGAGTTTAGGCTCATTTTATGAACTCAGTATTGATCATGGCATCTCACATTTCCCTTTAACTATCTTAAATGATGGGGAAAAGGAGAATAGTCGATTTGTCATTTATTTAATGTTGTTAGCTATTACAAGGGTTCCATTTCATTCTCTTCAATACTGTGAGCTGGCTCCTCTTTTGCCTCTAGTCCTATGACTATAATATCCCCACAGCTCTGTACTCTGCCCTTTGTGGGGTCCCCCCCCATTCCTATACATCTGTTCCAGTTTTGTATTTCCAAATGACCATCAGATATTTCCACATGGATGTCCTATCATTGCTGCATACTCAACAAGCCCAAAGCTGAACTCACCATCTTTCCCCTGAAATGGGCTCCTTTTCCCAACTACCCTCTTACATCAGGAAGGGATAATAAATAGACAGACTTGGAGTCTGGAAATCTGGGTTTGAGTCCCACCTTATGTATTCTCTGAGCAAAGCTGGGAGAATGACTTCAGCTTTCTGGGAGAGTTTTCTGTGTAGATCTGGGCAACTCATTGAAACTTCCATCTGTAAAACAGGGGTAAAAATGGTAGCACTAGTCTTTCCTCTCTCAGTTTCAGCTGTGTACGTTGTTTGTTGCCAGTCCAGTTTCTCTAATGATATGGGCGACTGTGGAAGAGTTCAAGGAGGAAGTGAGGGGAGTTTCTTTGGGCTCATTCCCTCTCCCCTCAATAGTCTGATTATAGGCACAATGGTCTACTTCTCCAAAGTGCTCCCAAAGCTTAATTGCCTTCTGTTGATATCACCTTCTGTGATATGACTAAGCACAGAAGCATGTCTAATTCTTTAAACCAGGTCCAATATATTTTGTCTGATTTTAACCAGTGACTTAACTCCTTCCAAAATGAATAAGGACTTGTTTGCACCTAGATTATAGTTTTGCTTGACGTTTCTGATTTAATCAAAAGGTGGTCTCACCAGACAAAGGCGTTAGGTGCAGAGCTTCTTGTTGCTTAGATTAATTGGGGTTGGGAAGCTGAGACCTTCTTCTTACACTTGAATCATTACAGCAACTTCCTGGATGGTTATTTTGCCTTCGTGCTTTTTCTTTCTCTTCCATATTACTCTCGGACTAATCTTTCTTAAACACTGCTATTATTGTTATACTCTCTACCTCTACCCCCTTCAACAAGCTACCACCAGGATTATAATTAGGATAGGACATCTGGGGCTTCAGCCTAAATGATTTAGAGGGTATTGCTAGAGGGTAAGTTCTACCTGGGAGCCCATTCCCCCAGATCTATCCACTCTTGTCCCTCCCTCTCCCTCTCCCTCTCTCCAGCACTGTAATTCATCCTCTGCCCATCTGGCTGCCTGCCTTGACTACCAGCACTATTGATCTCCTGCCCAACTCATACCCCTAGCAGTTTACTAATTCCCCCCTTGCCCACCCAAAATGACAGAGAACTTTGTTTTTCCCCCTTTGGTGAAGCAGCTAGCCTCAAGCAGTGCAAAAACACAAGTTTTCTTTCACTCAGGACACTCCCTAAATAAGCATCCTCTCTCCCACCCCTCCAACGCCACCATTGTTTGCCTTAGGTGAAGTTTTGGTTTTTTATTTTTGTTTTTTTTTTGGGGGGGGTGGTTGGTTATGTCTCTGACTATAAGGGTTCCTGGCTATCTACAATATGGAAACCAAAAGCATCTCCCTGACTTTTAAGGCCTAGAGCCCCCAACAATCTGGCCCATTTCTACCTATTTAACCTTACTTCCCTGCTGTCGCATGCTATAAAATATCGTTCATGTGAGGCAACTCAATGCTCACAGCGCAGGGGATGCTCATTCCTACCTCCCCACTTCAGCCCCTGAAGCTTCTCCCCAAAGCCCCTCCCTGCCAGGCTTTCTTTCCTCAGTTCCAATTATCGCGATTCTCCTAATACTTTAAGGCCCAGATCGAGGCTTTTTCTTTATCTGTACTTCTCAAAGGTATGCCATTAGCGTGTGAAGTCCTTGAGGACAGGCAGTGTGTTGTTGCCTTTCTCTGTATCCTTCGGGTTGTATGGGGTGTCCAGGGAGGACTAGCACGTCTGGTGTGAGGGCTTGCCCAACCCTTTTCACGGCTGCTCATCCACCTTTGGGGTCCACCTTCATCCACCTCTCACTTGTGGCTCCAAGAAGCTGTAGCATGTGCAGCAGCCATACTCCAGCAATACCATCTTGGCGGAACAGCTAAACTAGGTTGAAGGTAACTGACAGGCCTCAAACTCATCTGTGAATTAGGGGATATCTACCCCAAGCATGTGAAGACTTCTTCGGGTGGAATTGGTAGATGGGAACAATTTGTTCCAAGGGTCATGGAGGTGGCTGAAGCGGGCTCTGTGGAGTACTTAGAGCTTGGTCAAGATGCCAAGGTTGCATCCTGGGGCCATTGCCGATCATTCTCATTTTTGTCTTGCCCTCGGATTTTGAAGGTTCTAGAAGAGAGGGTGAGCCTGACAATTTTGTGCAGTTCTGCCTCTCTTAAACCCAGTTCATGCATAGGACATCACCCTGTGATGTACTCTGGAAATGAAGGCTCAACAGCAGCGATGACAGCAGTCCTCCGCACGTAGCGCAGCACCTGGAGCCGTAGTAAATGATAAGTGCCTGTTGGCTGCCGCAGGTTCTCCTAAGGTGTAGAGAATTGTACGGACCTTAGACTTACATTTACCTGCGCTTCTGCAGTCTGCCATGAATTGTATAGAACCAACTCTTGGGATCACACGGGCGTGTTGAAGTCTGCCGTCTCTCTCATGTTGTGTTGTGATTCCTCATGAGCCAAAACAAAGGTCAAGAACCACTGGTTTTTATGAGACTTTACTCAACTACTCCAGCCCATATTGATCTCCAGTCCCTCTCCCCTCTGTAGCTCCGAGTTGGAAAGGACTTCGGATGTCATCTGGTCTAACCTGTACTAGAATGAGAATCCTTTCCACGATGTGCCTGACTGGTGGTGATCTGCTCCCTGTGGGAAGACCACCACTGAGGAATAATAATGATAATAGCTAAGTAATGTTTGTATAGCACTTACTATGTGCCAGGCATGGTGCTAAGTGCTTTACATGTATTATCTCATCTGATCCTCAGGCACTGTTCTTATCCCCATTTTACAGATGGGAACTGAGGCAAGCAGAGGTTAAGTGACTTGCCCAGGGTCACACAACTTTAGCATCTGAGGTCAAATCTGAACTCAGGTCTTCCTGGCTCAAGGCCCAATACTCTATCTACTGCATCACCTAGCCGTCCTAATACCCCAGCACCTCTTGAGGCATCCCATTCCATTTTTGTTATTCAGTCATTTCAGTCATGTCTGACTCTTTGTGATTTGGGGATTTTCTTGGCAAAGATACTGGGGTGGTTGGTCATTTCCTTCTCCAGCTTATTTTATAGATGAGGAAGCTGAGGCAAACAGGGTTGAGTGACTGGCCCAGGGTCACACAGCTAGTACGTGTCTGAGGTCATATTTGAACTTGATTGTTTCTCGCTCCAGGCCCAGCACTCTATCAACTGTGTCACCTAACTGCCCCCTGTGCCACCTAGCTGCCCCCGTTCTATTTTTAGACAGCTCTAATTATTTGAGAATTATTTCTTACATCAGGCCAAATTTTCCTCTTTGCAGCTTTCCCCCCAGTTATGCCTTTGGGGGCTAAGCAAACATGAGCTCCCTTCATCTACTTGAAGAAAATTCTCCAGGCTAATTATCTGTAGTCCATTCAACCACTCCACATATGGCACAATCTCAAGGCCCAACATGCTCCTGTTTGCCCCCTTTAGGATACCCTGTAGCTTATCCATCCCCAGTGCCTGACACAGAGTAGGCACCAAAGAAGTGATTGTCAGTTAACTGATCAATAGCCTTTCTAAAATGTGTTTCCCAGAACCAAATACAATAATCCAGATACTCTTCAAGCCAGAGATAGATAAGCAGGCTTATCTATCACTTCCTTAGTCCTGATCACCAGGCATCTATTTGTTCTCTGATATTTTCACATGTGTTAGCTGTGCTTCCGTGGCTAGTGTCAATTTCTTGAGGGGCGATACTGCCCCATACTTTAGCCTACTCTATGCTGCCCAGCAGAGTGCTGGTCACTCAGTAAACACTTGGTAATTGATTTGTTCATTCAATATATATGTGTTGTTGAATTATTAGTAGAGGCAGTAGATAGAGAACTGGACCTGAAGTCAAGAAAATTTGAGTTAAAATATGTCCTTAGATATTTATTAGCTGTGTAGCCTTGGGCAAGTCACTTGCCCTCTGCCTCAGTTTCCTCAACTGTAAAATAGGGATCTCACCTACCTCCCAGGGCTTTTATGAATATCAAATGAGATAACTGTAAAGTACAGTACCTGGTACAGAGTGTGCACTTAGCAAATATGTTTCCTTCCTTCCTTCCTTCCTTCTTTCCTTCTTTCCTTCCTTCCTTCCTGTTGTCTATTTGAAAGGTACATAAATTTTTTGAAATTCATTTTGTGGGAGATTTTATTTTCTCTACTGGAAATACCCATGTCTTTTTCAAAACTCTAGGTGTGATATCCACATTCCCTATAAGTTTTGTGCCCCAGCTTGTCAGTCATCCTTGTGACACTAAACAAGTTTCTCATGAAAAGTAAGTAGGTAGGGCCCCTTATACTGTTCATTAGCAATGCTTACATACTGTTGAGTGACATTTAGCACCCCTGTGCTGTCTCCCCACCCAGAAGTAGTGTCCTTGGCAGTAATGTTAGTTCCTGGTTTTATGTCAGGATTAAGTTTTACCCTATAAAATGTTTTGCTTTTTCTTATATAATTATGTGTCTGAATTCACTTTTAGTAATGGGGCATGTCTGACAGAAGTTGATTTTATGGGGGAGTTCAGGGAGAATTATGAAAAGAAAATCCATTATTCTTGGCCTGTTGTCCCACATTCTTTCATACTGTAACTCCCTGTCAAGTTACCATTATATCATCCCAGCATAAAGCTGAGAGATTCCACACGCTGAACAGTGGCCCATTGGAGCTCAGTTACATGTCTGACTCATGTTGGTTTGGGCTAAAGAAAAGAACATATTTCATTAACACATTCTTACTGTTTTGTCTCTTAAAATTTGGAGTTGATAATTATTGACTAACATTGACATAATGACATATTTTGAAGAGAAGGCATCACTTGAGAGCTCTGTTAAGTTTAATTATGCCTTCAACTTTAAAAGAGAGTAAAAGGACGTGTTAAATATGCTATCGGCTTTACTTTATAATTTTGTTCTTAAAACTGTAGCAGTCCTTTTTAAAATGATGACTTCTGGGAAGAGTTTTCACTGTGCTGGTTACCTGAGGTTGTGCCACTCTGGTTCATCCTCTTTGTGCCCTTTACTACAGGTACGCAACGTGCCAATGCTCGAGCTCCCGCCCCTTACAAAAGAGATTTTGAAGCCAAACTTCGGAACTTCTACAGGAAGTTGGAAACTAAAGGATATGGACAAGGGCCAGGAAAGTTAAAGTAAGTAACAATGATCTGTGAGACTAGATTTGTAGATGATCAAAGAATGACCTGTGTTAGGGAAATCACTAAATAGATTCTGAATGAATATGACCAGGCTCTGCCTTAGTCTTCCACTGGTGTCCTGGCATTGCTGAATGAGAGCATTATATAATCAACCTAATTCTGAGAATAAGTGCCATTCAATCTTAAGCTTTTTTTGTTTGTTTGTCTTACTGCTTTAAAATACCACCATTCATGGTGCTGCAAGAAAAAAATTACAGTTGGGGAGAAAACTGTATTTTTTCTCTTTAAAATTACATCTTTTCTCAATAGCTCATACAATATATACTCCAGATGCCTTTCAACATGTCATGAATTAAATTTTACTATTATCCCAGTTCATCCATAAGCATTAATAACTTTCATCTCCATTTCTTCCCACACAATAAAAAAATAATAATAGCTTACATTTGTAGAGAACCTTACAATTTACGAAGAAATTTTTAAATATCCTAGGTGATTAAAGGATGTTATTGCTCCCTATCTATATATAACTTCCTTCATATTTGGGACTACCAGCACAGCCATATGGTTGTGCCAAGAATGAGTTTTCTCTCTCCCTATTTTGAGGGTGTAGGTAGGAGCCAATTATCATTACATCATTTGAGAATGCTAAAGGAAGAGATTTTTCCTGCTGATGTTGGCCGCTTTCAGCCATCCAAATGAACCAATGATGTGAGAAGTAGCTTCCAGTTAGAATTCAAGGTCAGATTTCTTGACCACAGCCCCATTTGAAGATCTCTTGGCCCCAGATGGAAGTCTCATTTCTCTACAGTACCAAACTCTTTCCCAGCTGCTTACAAGGTAGCAAGAGATACTCCATAATTCTAACATAATTCATAATCCTCACCTTTATATAGCACTTTACAAAGCATTTTCACATCCATAATCTCATTTGATCCTCACCAAAAGCCTGTAAGAATAAGAAGGGCATATATTATTATCCCAATTTTATAGATGAGGCTCAGAGTGCTAATTAACTTTCCCAGGGTAACACATCTTAGTCAGTGGCAGAACCAGGACACAGGTCCAGGTGATTCTGATTCCAAATTCAGGACTCTGTCCGGTATAACCATCCTGCCTCAGGAGTTGTGTAAAGTAGCATTAGATATTTTTAATCCTTTGACTGCTGCCATGGACCTTCTTTTGCGTTGAATTCTTAGAGAAGAGGAAAGCTAGAAACATCCTCCTTATTTCTCCTGTTACTGGATGACCAAGCTATTAGTCAGCATCAGGCAGGCCAGGACATTGCTACACCCAACTGAAACCGAGGACATAGAGACCAAAAAATGCATCTAACTACAGTTGCCTCTTAGCTACCTGGGGGTTGGTGGGAGAAGGAGAGAAGAAAAGCTTTGGGAGGTGCCCCCCATCTCCATCACTCATCCAGAAGTCAAGTAAAAACTCCATTGTTTATGTGGGAGAATCAGAAGAGATTGCTGGTAGTGGGCAGAGAGCAGGGAGGTGAGGTATAGGGGGCCTAGGACCTTCATTGGAGGAATTAACAAAGACAAAAGCAAATCTTACCATCTATCATGCATATGGAAGCATCATGATGCAATAGAAAGAACACTGAAATTATAGTCAGAGGACCTGGATTCGAATCATAGTTCTGCCACTATCTACCTGTGTGAACTTGGGAAACCTCAGTACTTCTTTGCACCTTTTCCCTCCTCTGTGAAATGAGAATTGGATCTGATGACTTCAAAGGTCTGTTCTAGTTCTGTCTAAAATCATTTCATTATGTCTAACTTAATATTGATTGATAACTCAAAAAAATCCTAGTTTTCATGTGTGCCCAAATTCATCGACGGGCCACATTAGTACACAATTCCTACAGATAGCACTGTTGTTCCTGAGTGTAGACACTCCAGCTGCTGGGGGAGCTCCTAGCCTTACATCACTCTCAGTGGCCTCTCTGTAATCCCTTTTGGTGACCTCTTCAAAGGAGAGGAAAGGGAGAATTACTTCTAGCAACTGTATTGACCTTGGCAGTCATTGGCTGCACCAGTGGGCACTTCCAGGGCCACCCACGAGGGCTCTTTAGCAAGAACATCTAGCAAAGCTCTTTCCATGCACACAGTTGACCCTTAACAAATGACTGAATTGAATGTAATTGAATAGAGTCAATGCCCAGAAGCCCAGCATTGCATCAGTAGGAAAAAGACACAGAAAGAGCATCATCTTCACCCACTCTATGCTTCAGATATTGCGGTTTATAAGATCATAGCCTTAGAGCTGGAAGGGACCTTGGAGGCCATCCAGTCCAATCCCCTCATTTTACAGATGAGGAAACCGAGGTTCAGGGAAGTCTTGTGCAAGGTCATACAAGAAGTAAGTGTCTGAGGCAGGATTTGAACCCTGGTCCTCCGACTCCAGAGTCAGTGTTCTTTTCACATTATCATCGTGACCAAAATTGGTGTTTGTATAGGTCGTAAACTTAGCAGAATGTTTTTACATGTATTATTTCGTTTGAACCTTACAACAACCTTGTGAGATGGGTGCTATGGGTCCTGCCATCCTGGGTCAGCCTTAAGGAAACTGAAACCCAGGTTAACTGACTTTCTCAGGGCCACACAATAAGAGCAGTCTCCAGGCCCAACATGCTCTCTCGCGAAGCACAACACACCATTATTTCCTTTTTGTCATCTTTATAGTCTTCCATTTTAAACGTCTTGAGCAATAACTTTGATTGCACCTCCAGCACGTGGTCACCCTGTCTGCCTCAATTTCCTCAGTTGGATGATGCAATAATAACACTTAAATCCCAGGGTTGCTGGGAGGATCAAATGGAATGGTATTTGTAAAGCACTTAGTGCAGTGCCTGGCACATAGTAGTTACTTTATAAATGCCAGTTCGTATTATTATTATTAGCCCTTAATTCAAAACTTTTAGATATAACTCAACTGTGCCTTCCTCTTAGTGAATGCTGGGATATGGATGTTCACATTTAAAATAGAAATTAAGAATCATCGTAAACCTCTTTTGGAAGGATATCTTCTCTCCTTGTTGTCTAAGTTATGTCCTCAGGCACTTAGTAACTAGATCCCTTGCCTAAGTACAGTGAGACCTACAACATTACCTAATGGGGTTGTAATTCCTTTATTAAACAAAAGTTTTATGTGCTTTATTTGGTAAGCATTTCATTCTTGGGGAAAAAAAATCATTTCACTATGCACAATGGACTCTCTGGGGTTATTATTCCAGGTCATGGGCAGGCTACTCTGCCTACCAGCTTGTATTCTCACATGTACTTTCAAAAAAAATCACAGAACACAGGCCTGTTAGAGATGGCTAGGGATTTTTTTTTTTTTGCAGAGCTAAGTGGTGCTTTTAATTATTGAGTTAACCTAAAAAAAAAAAGAATATGGTTTTACGTAGACAGACATTTTATATATATATATATACATAGAGAGAGAGAGAGTATATGTTTTGTATATTTTACATACATATGTAAATACATATTACACATGCTTGTGTGTCTCCCTCTAGGATAAGTAATGGAAACCATTTGTATTTTTAAAATAATTACATACAGGTTAATCATCAGAAGAGACCATTTGTTGGAAGATGCTTTTAATCAGATTATGGGCTATTCCAGAAAAGACTTGCAGAGGAATAAGCTTTATGTCACCTTTGTTGGAGAGGAAGGGTGAGTAGAACAGAGAAGTGGTCTGAAGAACACAAGCTGCCTGTTATGCAGCTGTGCCCGGATGTTTCACCACCATGTTGTGGTTGCCTGAAACAGGAAAGCATTCTGGCAGGAAATACCATTCATATAAGCTTAAACCTTTAAACCCAACTTGTTTCTTTCTTTCTTCCTTCCTTCCTTCCTTCCTTCCTTCCTTCCTTTCTTTCTTTCTTCCTTGATTTCTTTTTCTTTCTTTCTTTCTTCTTCCTTTCTTTCCTTCCTTCCTTCCTTCCATTCTTTCTTTCCTTCCTTCCTTCCTTCCTTTCCTTCTTTTTCTTTCTTTCTTCCTTCCTTTTTTCCTTCCTTTTTTTCTTTCTTTCTTCCTTCCTTCCTTTCTTTTATTTTTCTTTCTTTTTTTCTTTCCTTCTTCCTATTTGTCTTTTTCTCTCTTTTCTTTCTCTCTTCTTTCCATCCTTTCTTTTCCTCTTTCTTTCCCTTCTTTTCTTTTCCTCTTTCATTCCCTCTTTTTTCCTTCTGTTTCTCTTTCTTTCTCCTCTCTCTTTTGATTTCTCTCTCCCTTTCTTTGTTTCTTTCTCTTCTTTCTCTTTTTCTTGGCTTCCTCAGGTATTTAAAAATTATTTGACATTGAAATGATTATGAATGTTCAGCTGAAGACAATTTCTGTGGGATTTTTGGCTCCCTTTTCTTTCCCGCCCCCCCCAGGGGCAAGATGGGACTTAGGGGAGGGAAAAGTTTATATTTGATTGTCCATATTCTTTAATTATGTGCAGTGTTGGGTAAAAAGCATTATGCTATTTAGACAAGGTCAATTTTGCCTTTACTGGTTGAAATCCTATTAACCCTACTAAGAGATCCTTGTGAGCAATGTTTCTTGGGCCCTCTCCCTAATTAGCTCCACCCCCAGTTTCTCTGTTTCCTTGGGAGAGGAAGGAAGCCAGGCAAAATACCCACCTGACATAAACAAATGTATCAAACCTTTATGACTCTTCAGTGAGTAAGCACCTACAGATAAGGATTAGGCAATAAAGGTGTCCTAGACTCCCACACAGTTGAAGACTCTTGGAGCAAGACAGATACAACAGTTGTGAAGTTCTCTGTCATTTCCCGTTGCTGTTCTTTGCCAATTTCCTCAGTCCCAATTCTGCATTTGACTTTTCGGGGGTGAGGATGACTTTAGAGATCCCAAGCTCCCTACTATGTGAGCCTTTCAATTGGAGGCATGTTGAAAAATCTCAGAGCATCTTCTGTCAGCCCATGTTCATTTGCATGGTTTTGAAGCCAGGCCTCTCAGTCAGCCAAGAGTAGGGACGTCTGCCGGCTCCACTCCTCAGGTGCTGGACAGGGTCACTGTACACACCTTCAGTTGTATTATAGGGCAATGTTATATGTGGATTTTTTCTTGCCCTTGGATCTCCTTTGTCATTCCAGTTAATGACTGATTCTTGCTGTTTTTTCACACTCTGCCATTGTAGACTCTCCCTTCTTCAGTTGGATTGAACATGTCTTTTACAAGGCAGCCAACAACGTAGAAACGCAAAAATATTAACACGGAAGCCAAATGGTTTGAGTCTCATAGTTTTAATGACCAGAACTCCAAAAGTATTGCCTAGTGTTCATTAAGGTGGCTGGGAGAAACAGGTGTGCCAAAGAAAAATGAAGAAATATATTTGGCCTTAATACAGCTATGCATAGGATGTGAAGTATGCTCTGCCCCAACCAGTGAGGGGAGAATGAATTCCCTCACCCAACACCCCAGTTTCCTTCCTACACAACTTCACTTACCATGGGGGATTATTGTGCCATAATGAGTTTCAAGCATGAAGCTGTGGCTTGAGGAGTCTTAGTAAGCCATGAGTAAGAGACAGCATGGAACAGTGCAAAGGAGAATTGGATTTGGAGTCAAAAACCCTGGGCTCAGATCTTGCCCCAGACACTTACTAGCCATGCGACCCTAGGCAAGCCATTTCACTCCTGTGGGCCTCAGTTTCCTTATTTGTAAAAATGTGGGTGGTAGATATGATGACCTCTCAAGTCTCTTCCAACTCTTGAAGAGAACAGATTACTGTAATGCTTGATTATTCTAAACCAGCTTTCCTGTAAATTGAACATATTGCCTCCATCTCCACCAGCAATGCCAGAATGAATGGGTTTGGCACCCTTTTCTTTTATAAACATACGTAATATCTCCTCTCCCATTTCCCAGTTCTGCTCTTTTTCTATGAATACAGCTACAGTTGATCCACAGGAAACACAAGAAACAGGAGAGTTTGTAGAGGCTTTGACTATCCTGGCCATAGTGAGCTGTTCCCAGGGCCTACTTTGGCCTATCCACTAGCAGTACAAACTTATATGAACAAGACCAGCTGATTTCATGACCTCACCCCTAAGCAGCTGCATATGGAAGGAGATCCTGTTGACATCACTCTGGTATTATGCTGGAGCCTCTTTCTTAGATACATACTTAATCTTGGTCTTAAAGAGAAGTAGAATTGAGGAACAAATAAATTTTGAAAAAGCAATAGGTTGCTATTCCTAGGAAGGAAAAGAGGAACAACTTAAAATTAAGCATTTATTTCTATTTCCCCAAATACATTAAATAAATAATAAAAGATCATTAGTTGTTCCCTCTGGTTTACACTGGGAATCCAAGTTGATTTAAATATTTTTTAATGAAGTAAGAAAAGCAAATCTGAAATATTTACAACTTGCTATCCTTAGCTGTACTGTTGACCTTTAGAAATGTTTCCTTTTAATGATTTGAAGGTTTTAAATATGTGTGTCATTTTATTCTGTATGTAGCTATAATGATGAAAAGCTTGAAATTCTGGCAGATCCAGTTTGTGATAAAATTTTAACAGAATTTTATAAAAGAATCGAAAAGTTTTCCACATCCAGTTTTTATATAAGGTATCCCAAAAGTCTTAGTGCAGTTTTAAAGTTAAAACTAATATTCAATCTCCCCACACTATGGTTGCTCTTTGCTACTCCCACCATTGGCACAGAACAAGAATGACTCCTCTATTTGTTCTCATCCTCTGTGATTCTCATCTAAGCCGTTCTATAAATTTTCTTTGTGCCAGAGGGGCATCAGTGTACCGCTGAGGCTGATTCTTTTGATAGTTGTGACCTCTTGTTCCATATGGCATCACCTAGAAAATACTGGCATTAATATGAGGGGCTTTTGTGGCAGCAAGTTGCTTGGAATCAGTCCTTCAAAATGCACATTTCTCAGATTCACATTATAACTTAATCTTATCATCCTAGTCATTCTGCTCTATAGTTAGCACTTTGTCTGCCAGCATCCAGATGTATGTTATATGCATGTGCAAATACGTATGTATATGCACAGCATGTGAATTTGCTGCTGGGCATACTCAATACATTGTCAATCCAACTGCTTGGTATAATCTAGACCAGAGGAGTCCAACATTAAGTGACAACCCTAATCCCCACCCCCACCCCCAGTGCAGCCCAAACCAAATTAAAATGAGATTGGGAAATGTTTGACAAAAATAAATAAAATTACAATACAATATAGATAACATTAATTTGTAGTTTTCTAAGTCAATTTGGCAGCCAGGGAGCCATTTCTATTTTAGTTTTACACCACTGATCTAGACAATATAGATTTTTCATCCACTTTGGTTTGGTTTTGTTTTTCAAATAAAGTTGGATGAGCTGTTGACCTTGAAAGGACTAATCATGTCACTGAGGCACACCTGGGATGTTACTTGGCTTGTGTGAATGGAGCATTTGGAAAGCAAGTTACTCTGTTTGGGCTTTGTAGGAGATAACTTCCATTGCCTTGGTGAACACCTTAGGACAATCAAGCAATAAATAAACATTTATTAAAGACCTTGATGCTCCAGACACTCCGTGTGTGTGTGTGTGTGTGTGTGTGTGTGTGTGTGTGTGTGTGCGTGTGCGTGTGTGTGGTTGACCTTGTTCTCGAAGAGGACCAAAATGACATCAGTAGGTTGGAGTCAAGTTAGTGTGTTCAACTGTGGCTGATCAGACCAATATGAGCTCCTAGAATGCTCTACCACAGGTCAGGCACAAATAGTACATGTGAACATTTGGGATAGATTCTCTAAATTTGCACATCTTGCATTTCTTTTGAGCTACTTCAATTCTGCTTTGCTCATAGAACGCAGCACCTCCTTTGATGAGGGCATACCATGGTAAGTAGTCCTGTGCCAGTGTCTCCCATGTCATGTATTCGATCCCGAAGTTCTTAAGAGAGACCTTGAAAGTGTCCTTTTCTTGCTTTTTCTGACCACCATCAGAGCGTTTGCTCTCTGTGGGTTCTGTATAAAATAATCTATTAGGCAGATGATTGCTCACCTAGTGCAGCCTGTGAAGCTGAGATGCAACAAATTATGGATCGATTCTTTGCTGCTTGTGCTAATTTTGACCTAACAATTAACACTAAGAAAATGCATGTGCTCCATCAGTCAGCCCCACACCATCCATATCTGGAACCATTGGTTAAAGCAAATGGAGAAGCTTTGAATGCTCTAGATAAGTTCACTTACCTTAGCTCCAGACACTATCTACTAAGGAGATGGGGGTGTGGTAGAGCTACAACAGCAGACAGTCACTGCTTTAAAGGTCCTTTGATTCTACAGGGAAAATACATCATAGTCAGATGAGTAAATTCAATAAGTAACTTTAGATAAGATAAGGAAATTCAGGATATATACAAATTAAATACAGAGTTACTGGGGAGAGGGTGCTAAAAACTAGAGCAATCATTCTTAAATTAAGGTGGTGCTTTAACTGAGCCTCAAAGGAAGTTGGCAGTTGGAAGAACATCCTAGGTGTCCAGAATAGCCTTTGCAAAAGCACGGAGGTGGGAGATAGATTATCAATCATAGGGAACAGTAATATAACTAGGCTAGCTTGACTGGGGCTTTGAGGGTGCGATAGGCTAAAGCCAGCTCAGATCATGAACGGTTTAAATGGAGAACAGAGGAGTTTTTATTGCCCATAAACATTCTGGAGCAGCAAACAGGGAGTGACACAGTCAGACCTATTCTTTGGGAATATCACTTTGGCAGCTGTGGGAAGGATGGATTAGATAGGGGAGAAGCTGGGTGAAGGAAGGCCTATTAGGAGGCTATTGCAATGCCTAAAGTAGAGGCGTTGCTATGTGAGGTAAGTATATCTCTTTGTTTTGTGCTTCACTCAACGTTAATAGCAATCAATCCACAAACATTAATTAAGTGCCTTCTCTGTGGTTGCATCTGCCATAGGACAATTTTACATATGTGTGGGAAACACCTTGTTTGGGAAAAGTATTTTAAGCTTTATATTATTTGAACCTCTTGAACAACTGAATGACTATGAAGATGTGTCCTACATACAGTAGATGTCATACACAAAAGTCTGCCTGTTATTTCCTCAAGTTTTTATTTTAAAGAAACACATGATATTCATGAATAAATCATTCTCATAAAGAGTCTTTAGAGAAGAAAAAGTAGAGAACATTGGATTAGAGTCCTAGGACCAGAGTTCAAATCTCAGCATTTCTGCTTATTGTGTGACCTTGGTCAAGTCACTGAATATTTCTGTGACTCATTTCCTCAGGTGTAAAATGAGGGAGCTGGACAAGATGACTTCTAGGATTCTTCCCGGTTCTAGATACATGCTCTTATGAGCTGGTGATGGTTGGTGATTGCTGATGTCTTCTCAGTTGCCTTCCCCCACCCCCCTTAATTAGAAGTACCACTTGTGATCCTTCTCATTCTTTTGGAATCTTCCCCTCTTTGAAGTATCTTGAAAATCATTCCAATGTGACTTTAATTTATCACCTCCTGGACATGTTTCTTCTGTATGTATTTGGTTAGTTTCAGCTGTTTTTTCCCAACTTTACCTTAAGTATTTTTGCCACTTGGCTCTGGGATGATAAAAGGGATATACAGATTTAAAGTAGACCTCACTTCATAGAAGCTCCAGGATTAGAGGCTCATTGGTCTCTAAGACAGTCACATTTTCTCTAGTTTTTTTTAATACTTGCCTTCATCTGCCTCCTCATTCCCGCCCACAATCGATTTTAATGTTGTTAAATTTTAGTTAAAATGTTGTTGTTCACTTGTTTCAGTCATGTCTGACTCTTAGTGACCCTATTTGGGGTTTTCTTGGTAAGGATAATGGAGTGGTTTGTCATTTCCTTCTCTAGCTCATTTTACAGATGAGTAAACTGAGGCAGAGTTAAGTGACTTGCCCAGGGTCACATAGCTAGTAAAGGTCTGAGTCCAAATTTGAACTCAGGTCTTCGTGATACCAGGCCTGGAGCTCTATCCATTGCACTACCTAGCTGACCATTAGTTAAAATTAGAATTGAACTCAATTATCTGCTGGAAGCACTCCTTACAGATTCTTACTGATATCACTTGCCCTGATTGATAAACAAATTTGTGGTATGGTACACATAAATAATATAGTGAAGATAGAGGGCTGAACATAGAGTCAGGAAGACCTGAGTTCAGATGCTACCTTAGACACTAGTTGTATCACCGTGTGCAAGCTATATAACCTTTCTGTGCCTCCGTTTCCTCATTTTAAAGTAAGGAGTATGGATTTGATGACCTCTAATTACTACTACAAGTACAACCACAATGACAATGACTATCTTGTCAGTAGCACCTATATAGCATTTCAAGGTTTGCAAAGTGCTTTTCCAATATTATAGCCTCAAAACAACCCTGGGAAGTAGGTGCTAACTGCACTTTGTCCCAGCTCTAAAGCTATGCTCCTGTGAGCCTGTAGGAGCTGTACCCTTGGTGGGGTAGCTCCAGGAGGCATTTTAGTTGAGATAATGTGAATTCCCAGAGTATCACAGATGCCTTTGTTAAAAAGAAATCACAAAAATGCTTCCAGAACCAGCAAGAATTTTTCAGTTGTCAGTATCAGCATTGAGCCAGATGACTGTGTGTTCTCTAGTGGAGACACTAGATTTGCATCTGCTACTTACCTCTTGAGTGATGTTGGGACTTGAACTTGGAGTCCGTAAGACCTGAGTTCAAATCTTATTTCAGGCACTAGCTGTGTGGTCCTGGGCAAGTCACCTGACCCCCTCCCCCCCTCCCATTTCCTTATTTGTAAAATGAGGGGGTGGGATGGGATGATCCCTAAGGCCATTTGCAGTTCTATAATATATAACAACCTAGTTACCCAAACAGTTTTTTTAACCCTGTTGCCTGGTTTCTTACAAAAGGGTGTAGTAATCTGACTTGGTCATAGTTGGAAGTTTTGCTCATGCCATTAAAATTCCCATTCAACTTAACAGGTTGGCCGTCTTTGCCAGGGAGCAAAGGGGAAGTGGAATTATGCAGTGGCCTGTAACTAAGTCATCTTGACAGAACATGGTGGGAAAATGTGCATTATGCTTGCCTTCTCTCAGGCTCCCACAAGCATACCAGCAATTGCTTTGTGCTCATAAACAGTGAAGTGCCACATGTTCTTCCAATTTGTTATTTTCTTTGGAACTAAAGGTCGCATATTATGCCTCAGAGAGTCAAGGATGTGTTTTTGTGAAAAGGCAGAGAAGGTGGCTTGTGGTCTTCTGCTACACCCTGGACAAGCCCTTACCTTCTGAGAACCCCGAAGCAACAAAGGTGTAATAGTCCGGAAAAGGAGCATCTCTTTTCACCTCCCCCTTTTGCCTATTATGGCCAACCCTGTAAAAAGGTGCCTTTCTTTAAGGTGAAGAATGAGTTCATTATTACTCATGTGTAATCAAATGATGTCAGTCACTCAGCTTGCAAGGCCACATTTCAAACAGGGAGAGGATGTGTGCAAATAGTTTTAGTTTGGGGGTTTCAGAGCATTCGGACTCCAGGCCACATTTCATTCTGTACTGCTCCCCACAAGATGGGTAAAAGAGCACATCTAAAGAGGAAGAGAAACTGGAACTTCTTTCTAACATTTACAAATGAAATCTTACCCTTCATGTGAAGCCCAGACTGCCTCTGGTAATCCTGAATTAGTATTTCTAGTTTTTATTGACATTAATAACTCACATGTATGTGGCACTGTACCATTTATAAAATACTATCATCAGAACAATCCTGGGAAATGCTTGTGTGAAATGTTATTTGTCCCACTTTAGAGATGAGAAAGCTGAGATTTATAAAGATTGACAAAAGTCATGTGTAGTAAAGGGTTAGGGTCAAGGCTCCAACCTAAGAGTCAGTAAGACCTGAGTTCAGATCCAGCCTCAAACACTTACTAGCTGTGTGACCCTGGGTGAGTCACTAACCTCTGTTTGCCTCAGTTTCCTCATCTGTAAAATGGGGATAATAATAGCACCTACCCCCTAGGGTTGTTGTGGGAATAAAATAAGTGAATACGTGTAAGATGCAATGCAGATCTTAAAATATTTAATAAATTACAGCTATTATACCATGCTGCATATTCTATATTAATCATTTCTTTTTATTATTATTTATTATAATAATAGTAGGCAATGTGGCCAGGTGGAGAAGGCACTAGACTTGGAGTTTTCCTTAATTTCTAGGTTTTCCTTGAGCCTGAGTTCAAATCCTGCCTTGGACACTTGCTACCTGTATCATCCTGGCCAAGTCACCTTTCATCCTGGACTTACAGTGTCCTCAGGAGGTGGACTCAGTTTCCTCTAAGTTTCCTTCCGGCCATATATCTATCAGCTCTCTAATCTGCTATCACCTCATGGTAATAGCTGATATTTATAACACACTGTAAAGTTTATGACATTCTTCACATGCATTATAAAATTTAATCCTCACAACATCGCTCAGTTTCCTCATCTGTAAAGTAAGATGGCCCCAGTACTTAGCGCAGTGTTAGCATGTAGTAAGTGCTTAATAAATGCTTGTGGGCTTGATTTGGCTCTATGGTCCCTTACCATTCTAGGTCTACGATCCCAAGGTCCTACCTATGATCATAGCATTCCAAAGAAAGAGGACTCTCATTGCAGATATTGTCATGTCCATTTTCCAAGTCAGGAAACTCAGGCTCAGAGAGGTTTAGTGAGTAGCCCAGGGTCACAAAGAGATAGTATCATGTTGGAGAGGATGTGGGAAAATTGGGACATTGATGCGCTGTTGGTAGAGTTGCAAAGTGATCCAACCGTTCTGGAGAGCAATTTGGAACCATGCCCCAAGGGCAACCCAACTGCACATACCCTTTGATCCAGCAATACCACTATGAGGTTTGTATCCCAAAGAGATCATAAAAAAGGGAAAAGAATCTACATGGCAAAAATATTTATAGCATCCCTTTTTGCCATGGCACAGTTTTGAAAATTGAGGGGATGCCCATCAATTGAGGAATGGCTGAACAAGCTATGGTATATAAATGTAATGGAATACTATTGTGCTCTAAGAAATGATGAACAGGCAGGTTTCAGAAAATCCTGGAAAGATTTGTATGAACTGATGCAAAATGAAATGAGCAGAACCAGGAAAAAACATTGTACACAGTATCAACAACATTGTGTGATGATCAACTATGAATGTCTCAGTTCTTCTCAGCAACACAATGATCCAAGACAAATACAAAGAACTCACGAAGGAAAATGCTATACATATTGATATAAAGAGCTGATAGACTCTGAATGCAGATCGAAGCAAATGTTTTCACTTAATTCTTTCTCATAGTTTTATTTTTCCTTTTGATCTGTTTCTTCTTTCACTAATGTGACTAATATAAAAATATTTTTACATGATAGCACATGTATAAACTATATCAAACTGCCTACCATTTTCAGAAGAGAGAAGGGAAGAGAGGGAGGGAAAAGAATTGGAACTTAAAATCTTGTAAAAATGAAGGCTAAAACTTTTCTTGACATGTAACTGAGGAAAAAAATAAAATGCTATTAAACCGAGAGAGAGAGAGAGAGAGAGAGAGAGAGAGAGAGAGAGAGAGAGAGAAAGAATGAGAATGAGAATGAGAATGAGAATGAGAGGCAAAATTGTACTTCTGACTGAGGAGTCTGCCCTTGTTCCATTGTCTTACACAGCCTCTCCTGAGCAACAGGCTATGAAATCCCACGGTAATCCCCTTTAGTAGTATTGGTTTTAAACCAGGGAATGACAGGCTGACTTATTGTTTTCTTCATCATTTACCTTGGCTAAAGTATCTACCCACCAGATGCCTAAATAATTCAAATCCTGATGAGGAAAGATAAATGTTTCTGTGTTCTCAGCTCTGATTTGGTATAATTGGGGCTAGACCCCTGTTAGCAAGGAAGCTTGCTAACGTGATGCCACAGTAACCTGCTAGACCTTCTTAGATAATTCAGTAGTTAACAGCTTGCTTTTATAACTGTGACAGAGTGAAATCAAGAGCAATGTGTCTCCAAACTGCCATACAGGACAGCTTAAAGCCAACATCCAGGAAATGATTTTCAGGGGTTGGGCTTTTTTTGTTGTTGTTACATCATTTCCTTTGCATTTGTCACATGAATGTTCCATTTTCAGTGATTCTTAATTGAAAAAAAAAAAGCATCATCTCATACCAGAGCCCCCACAGCTTGTGTGGTATGTCAAACAGCATAGCACTACAATGATGTTAAGCAAATGCCTGAATAACCCTTCCCAGAACTTAAACCACACTGCTACCATAGGACATCTGCATTTGGACACTGAAATGCTCTTCGTCGCAGCTGTTGTGTGGCTACATGCCTGCTGTAACGAGCTTCTGGATTTCTGTGCCAAGGTTTTAGCCGTGGAACCAACCCGACTGGCAAAACAGGAATGCAACAAATGATCCATCTGATATGAGTCATATTAACTCTTTATATAAAAGATGCTGTTGAGAAATGATAGAAATAGCCTGGACAGAGTGCTGCTCTGACATGTTTCGTTCAGTTAAATATGCTGGAGTAGGCATCTTGCTCTTCAAACTGCTGTCAAGTTTTGTGTAAATTTAGGATGTAAAACACAACTAGGCACAAGTTGCTTACAAACTAAGTGTTGACCTCAGTGTGAATCTGTGACTAATTCCAGAATTAAAGAATGGATAGATGAAAATTCGCCCCATGAAAAAGAATGGTTCATCTTGGTTGAACTGTTGATGGTTAGGCTGGTTCTCTCCGGGAAAAAAAAAAATTGTTCTTTTTTATTTTGCCCCATCTGAGAGTATTAATCTTATTTATGCTCTGAACTCAGTAAAGAAGCAAAACAGAGAAGCCAGTTTCTATTTAAGAATGACAATGTTTTCAAGATTTTAAAGAGTTTATTTGAATGTTACAAAGCACTAGACTTTTAAGGCATATTCCAGTTATGAGATTTCTGCAAAATATTGTTTTCTTTTTCTTGGGGCAGTGGTGAGTAGCATAAACACCTCATACTGCTGAGCTTGTATAGTTCCTCAAGGCAAATTGCAGTCCCACTCATTGCTTCACAGATTTGTTCAGCCAAACTTTTTTGAGCACCTACCTACTTATTCTGCATAATACTCTGTGAGATTTCTAATAAAAATGCAAATGATGTTCATTTTTTTCTTCAGAAAGCAACAAAAACTTCTTCCATGAAGCAAAGATGCTACCAGAATAAAGTCAAAGCAATGAGCTTCTGCTGTGACAGCTAAATTTCAAGCAGGAAATAAGTGGCTTCACTTTACATGTTACCCTTCTGTTGTGCAAAGACGATACTGCATGAATTTTTGTAGCATTTATTCATTTGCTCCATGTTCAGCTCTTTGTCCTGTATGTGATATCTCAAGATCCTTGAAATCAGGGACCATGTCTGTTGAACTCAGCTTTGTATAACTACCAAAGCAATACCACACACAGAGACTCAATCAAGAAAATACATTAGATATATGAGTACATATGATTGTACTTTTTTGTTCTCTTTATCTGATGATTTTCTGAATCTTGTTTCATTTTCTTGAAGTAATCTAACCCAAGAGATGGAGATTTATAATAAATAAAATGAAGTGAATGGAATTCTTCTGCTCATCTTCCTACCCTGTGTCTTCCCCTTTCCTGGTTGTGCCACAGTGAATTCCTAAATGAGGCCTCTGACTACTTTTTTAAGTGTTGCCATAGGTTATTTCTTGAATGGCTTTAATATACTTTAGTTCTCATTTTTCTCTTCCAGCCCTATCACTTCAGCCACATCAAACTCTGGTTGTTTCATTCAGACCATTATGATCTCTTCATTTACCCCTTTGAATTCAGCAAGGTCACCCTAAGCCAACAAAAATCATCTTCTCCTAAAATCCACTGTGACATCGTAGATGTCAGTGTTATGGATCAAGTTCAAGATCTTCATCCTCCACTTCAAAAATATTTATTAGGCAACAGCCTAGGACGTCCTCATCTTCCTTGTCTCTTTCTAATCCCCAGGCTGTCTCTACCTTGTCTCCTCTAATTTACTTTAAACCTTGATCACTTGAATCCAAACATTCCAGTTCTGCTTTGATCATCTTCTCAGGGTTTACTTCGCCTCTGAAATTCCCATTTGGCCATTTGTCAAGCCCTCTCTGTCTTCCTTCAGTCAAGAAGGCAGTGAGTGTGTGGCAAAAGAAGCACTTATGCACAGTGGGTGGGAAGTTTCTGAAATCTAGCCTGGTGGAGTAGAAATCACCCTGGCGTTGGAATTGGGAGACCCGAATTTAAATTTTGATTCTGTCACTCTTACTATCCATAGGCCTTGGGCGAGTCAATCCCTTCTGATTTCTCATCTATAAAATTCTCATCTCAGCTTTCTCTTCTATAAAATGAGGAGTTTGGACTAGGTCATCTCCAAGGTCCTTTCCAGCTATGAGTCTATGGTCCTAGAATCATAAGTGTTCCAGGATGCCCTTCCTGAATAATTGGAGAGACTGAAAATCCCCCCCCCAACACACACACACACACACACACACACACACACACACACACCTTTTCTAAACAAACAACTTCCATGACCTGCTTCTCTTCCCCCATTTCTCACAATTCTTCATCATATAATTTATTAACTTCAATTCTTCACATACTCTAATAAATCCATGGCTTCATTAATGTGAGTGCTCCCTTTGAACATATGGATCACAATACTGTCATATCATCTCATCCTGGGAGGTGCCATCAGTCCTCCATAAAAGGTCTTCCTCCAGTATGCTTGAAAATCCTTTTCTAATTCTCTTAATTTCTTGGGGGCACCAGAGTAACATCGAGTCTATCTGTTGTCTTTAATGCTCATTCCCCACCTGGCCAGTACCATTTTCCAGCCATACCATCTTCCTGAATAATGTATTTTATTATTAAAAGGCTTCTGCACATAATGTTAAAGAAATCACCAGCGCGTAGTTTCTCTTGTGTATTTAACATTTCCTTGTTTTCTATATTTTTTACATCTATCAGTACAATGTTGCAAGTTCACCATTTGAAGTGCAGCTGTTTCATGAATCTTCTGTAGTTCTTGATAAAGTAACTTAACTCACTTTGTGTCACCTAGTAGATAATTAACAAGTGTGCCTTGGTGATGATAAACTATGTAAAATACACTTGCTACATGTAGCATTGGGTGGGAGAAAAAACACTAATTTTTTGTTTGTTTTTATAGGCTGGATTACAGTGGACCTTCTAGAGAGTTTTTCTTCCTGGTATCCAGAGAACTCTTTAATCCATATTATGGCTTATTTGAATATTCAGCTAATGATACATATACAGTCCAAATAAGTCCCATGTCTGCTTTTGTAGACAATCACCATGAATGGTAAGATAATGGAGTTTTGAGAATTGTGCTCTCCTCTATTATTTTTTCTCTAACACTAGTTTATGCATGTGCCCTGATTTTTTTCAAATATAGATACCTGCTTTAATTCTTGACTAAAACCACGATTTTGCTTAGAAATCCCATTTGATTCTTTAAGGTTGCTTTTAAATATATAGTCTCCAACATATTGAATTATTATTTTTTCATAAGTCAATTTTTAAGTAGGTTACTTGGAACACAGAACACATTATCTCTTAAAAACTACGTTATAAATTATGACAAGCTTCCCAGGCTAGCCCACAAAAGCCTATTTAAGCCATTACCTAGTCAACATAGTACAAAAGTTGAAAGCAGCCTGGCTTGGAAGATAGAGTTAGCCTGGGAGTCAGGAAGGCCTAGATTCAAGGCCTTTTTCTGACACCTACTGACTCTGTGACCCTGGACAAGGCATTTATTGTCTCTATTCTTCCTAGTAATTCCCTAAAACCATATGTTGCAGAGTAGGCGGCATTGGCAGGGGAAATTTCTCACCAAAAGTTCACCACAGTGATGAAATCACAGGTTTGGTTAAAAAAAAAAGTACAATGTTGAGCTATTCTGTGCTTCCTCAACCTGGAGAAAGGCAGGAAGAAGTATGTTAGGAAATTTGCCCTGGGCAGAATCTCTAGGGCAGCCAAAGGATTAGAGCTGGTCCAGCATCTGCAGCTGTGGTTGTCAATAATTGATAAAGAGTTATTAAGTACCAACTATATCAGGCACTATGTTAAACCCTGGGGATACAAGAAGAAGCAAAAGATAGTCCCTGCCCTCAGGGAGCTTCCTTACTAATGGTCAGGCAAAGTATGGGTGAAGAAGAGAGGTTAGGAATTCTTCATCTGGCTAAGCAAGATACAGGGGAGAGAGGACTCTAGGCACAGAGGGGAGGGTCCAGGGTTGGTGACAGGGCACTGGCAAAGAAGGAATTAATAATGGAAAAGAATGTCAGTGGGAATGACTAATCATATTATCGCTCACTTGTAAATCCACAGTTTCTAAATTGAGGCTACTGACTTTTCTTAAAGTCTTTTTAAAAAAAACCATGAGATCTTTTTATTATCATTTCAAGTTAAGCTTATTTTTTAATTTAAATTGTTTAATTTCAAGGTTTTTTTTTTTTTCCAAATCTCTTTACTTACGGACTTCAAAATTTTCAAAGCACCTATTTTTGAGAGTGCCTGTTTGTTTTACACTGGGTACAAGTGAGTAAAACATGATTTAGTCGTATACTGAGAAATCATTCGTGATGCCCCTTTTTTGCCAGTAGCTTGAGGAAAAATCTAATTATGGCTTAGAGGTTAGTATGTCCAACTTTCACCACAACTTCATTTTAGCTACCATTTGCCCTGCAGTCACTGATATCTAATAGACATTTAGTGGGAGGAATACAACTTTGGTGGAAGAAACAAAAAGGAACAAACTGTAGCTCTTCGTATGTCTCATATCTGTTGCTGCTCAAGAGACTGACTTAGGGAAGCCATCAGCTTCAACCACCAGAAGCATCGTTACTCTCGAGATAAAGAGAAATGTGGGGGTATACATTTCAGTCATCTAGGTGAATAATGTCAGTTATTTTCAAGAAAGTTTCCAAAATGAATCAGAATGAATTGTGCCTTGAGATGTTTAGAAGGTGGCGCGTTGTCTGTAGGAAACCCCCGAAACTTCCAGAGGCAGAGATTTTCATTGCCCTGAAGGTTGAGAGGATAACCACCATGATTAGGGAGGAGGGAGAGAGAAAAAAGGGGAAGTTCTGCAGAGTAAGATACTTAGTTGTGTACCAGAGCAACAGAAAATGAATTGGTGCTAGGTAGATATGAGAGAAATAGCACCAGCATTAACCCAAACAAACTGGAAGCAGAATCAGCACCGCGGGCTACCAGGATGCCTTGGTTAATGCCTTAGGCGGTAACCCTCGGGGATTTCTCACAAATACAAATGAGCAACTCATATTGGCAGAATAGTTGGTGCACGCAGAGTACCATTTATACTACAAAATCTTTGGCTTTTAGTACTAGGTTATACTCAGCACTTGCCATGAGCCAAGCACTGTGCTAGGCACTTTAAAATTATGATGTCATCTGGTCCTCACAGCAACCCTGGGAAGTAGGTGCTATCATTATCTCCATTTTACAGATGAGGAAACTGAGGCAAACAGAGGTTAGTGACTCATCCAGGGTCACACAGCTAGTAAGTGTCTGAGGCTGGTTTTGAACTCAGGTCCTCATGACTCCAGGCCTAGCACTCCATCCACTGAACCACCTAGCTACTCACATAACAAAGATAACTAAGCCAAACAAATTTGACTCGAGTTTGGGGTGTGATTTTTTTTAGCCTAATGTAGGCCTAGTTAATGTAGGATGTATATGAACTCTTTGTGGCCATGTGGAACCATTTAATAATTCACTAACCCAGGTCGTGCGATCTGTTTCCTATCTTTCTTGTTCAGGTTCAGGTTTAGTGGTCGAATCCTTGGCCTCGCACTGATACACCAGTATTTGTTAGACGCTTTCTTCACACGACCATTTTATAAGGCCCTTCTCAGAATGTGAGTAAAATTATTTTTATTCTTCTTTTAATCAGCATGGAAAAAATACAGCATTTCCCTTTAATTGAAATGGAAAATTCCTGTTGTCAAAGTCAGTGTTTCCCTATCTGCTCACAATCTTCCTTGTGATGTTGTTTTTATAGCTGTACAAATTTTCTGAAACTGAATAAGTTTTGAAGTTTTGTTTATTTGTCGAGCCATACTCTCTTTCTCTTCCCCTTTATTTCTGGATTGCCCACAAAATCTTAGTTTTGCTATCTTCTGAACCATTTTATCTTTCTCATACTTGGTAACACATGTTTCTTCCAAACAATTGTACTTCAAATGCAGCTTTGGAATGCTTATGGCATTAATTCAGATTATTAATAGAATAGTTGTGGGTTAGTCTTTATGACTCACCGAGTCCTCTTCCCTTTGAGATGGATTTTATATTTCACATTGATGCAAACTTTAAATTACTCTTGGCTCACTTCTCATCTTCCATGGCCCTTTCTATGTCTTTGGGACACCCTGCTTGCTCAAAACCATCCCTTTGTGAAAGGAAAATTTAGATTTGTGGAGGGAGGTACAAATAAAACTTCCATGGGAATTTTCAGTACTATTATAAAAATGAAAGACTGCAGCTAGCAATCTTTCCTCGGAGCAGACAGCTGGTTCTGGCCTATAATAAGCAGTACAGTGCAAGGCCAAGCACGGGTAGGCCGTATTTTGTTCTGTCTGTGGGACGAGTAGAAACAAAGTGAGGAGATCTTAGCAGAAATACTACCACTACCCATACTCCTCTCTACCTTTGACCATCACTTCTATCCCTACATCAACCAACTTCTTATCTATCTTCTTTAAAGCGAATCCCTGACACTCGGAAAGAGAATTTCCGATGAGCCAAAAAAGAAGGGACCACCAGAAAAATGTTCCGATGCCCAATAGGAAAGTGTAACCTTGAAAGAGAATTGGTTGTTGAATTGAAGATGTAGTATTATTTTTCCTTTCGTTCTAGCTGCTTTTGTGAAGATGAGCTGACATTCCCAGAAACAGTATGAAGCATCGCTTACTCATTATTCCTCTCAAACATCCTTCGCACCAGCCAAACTGGCCCTCCATCTCCCATCTCGGTGCCTGACGGCCACTCTCTTCTTACTTCTACCACTTAGACTCTCTAGTTTCCTTCAGGGCTCGGCCCAGGCTTTACTTCGTACATAAGGCCTTTCCTGATCTCTACAATTACTAATACCTGTCCCTTACCCACAACTGCATGTGTTGCCCTTGACCCTTCACCTCGTGGGATGTAAACTGCTTGAAAGTGGGGGCTTTCATTTTTGTCCTTTTTTTTTAATGTCCCCAGGACCTGCCTAGCACATTGTAGGCACTTAATAAATGCTATTTGATTAACTGATTGATTTTTATTCCAGCTTCCTATCTGCCCTAATGGTTTTGCTGCTGTTGGTTTACTTTCCACATTCCGAACTCATTGCCCTCTAGCTGGATATGGCTCAGCTCTTAGTCTGTCTATAAAATGAGAGATCAGTGTTGTCAGGCTGTGTGGCATAGTGGCAGTAGCCCTGGACTAGACATTAGGGGGCCTGGGTTTTAGTTGGGACTTTGCTTTTAAGTATCTCTAGGACAGGGGACTTCACTGAACCCCTCTGAGCCTCAGTTTCTTCATGCAGAACATAAAAGCACTGAAGTGGACAATCTTCACAATTCCATCTCTAAGCTCTATTACCTTTACAAAGTTGTTTTTTTCACTAGCTCAGTTTTAGACTCTAAATAACAGAAACGTAGGAGTCATTGTTGCTTCGTTCATCTTTATCCTAATGTCTGTCAGTGTCTGCTAATAATAAACATCTTTCTCTTTGATACGTTAGCCTGTGTGATTTGAGTGATCTAGAATACCTTGATGAGGAATTCCACCAGAGCCTTCAGTGGATGAAAGACAATGACATACATGATATCCTAGACCTCACCTTTACTGTAAATGAAGAAGTTTTTGGACAGGTATGTGCTGCTAAAGCATTGTGGTCAGATTCTTTATTTGCTTTGTTAGAATTTATTGCTAGGTGATTAACTATGTCAGTGGACAAACATCAGGCATGGCTATTCTTGGTTCAGTATGACAATTCCTAAATTGGGTGAGTGTGTCCATTTACTCTGTAGAAGTACTTCCTCATTGCAGAGTCTGTCTCCAGTAACTACAATGCCATCACAGAGGGAAAGGAGCTAAATGACAATGTATTACGTGTGTTGTTGTGTATTCCTTCTTATTCTTTGCTTTCAAAGGTTCGATATCCACTATGAGCTACTTTCTATGTCTCCAGTACACTTTTAAAACCCTTGTTTTCATGGAACCCACATACTAAATACATCTTTGTACATAGCTATTGTTCAGACAGGAAAATGCAGTTGTAAAATGAACTGAATCGATATTTTGATACAGATGCACAAAATAGAATCATTGGTCTACATTGTTCTCCCAGCATCAGTATGGGAGGGGCGTCAGTGATTTCTTTCATTAATATACCTTGCTGTTCGCTTTTTGTTATTTTTCCAGAATTCATGCTATCTTTTAAACCTTGGTCCTCATCTGAATATAAATCCTTTACTCTCAAAGTTAAATCTGCATTTAAACATTAGACACCAATATGTAATAAATGCTAAGCCATATCAGGATTTATGAAAAGTCCTAATCCAGCCATTCAGATGGCAAAAAGCCAGAGCCTCAAAGAAATTCAGCCTAATTTATGAGAATTAGAAATAAGTACTGATACTCTGAAACTCTTTGATATCAGATAATCAGTCAGATGAGGTTTACTAAGTGCTCACTGCGTGCATAGCATTTGATGAGGGTCTCTTGTAGACAGAGTATGGAAGACACAATTCTCGTACTACAGAGATATATGCACTTATGCAGAGTATGGTGAAGTTTTTTCATGCTCTTGGTGATGGTCTCTTTTTTGACTAAACTGTAATACTTTGATTCAATTAAAAATATTTATGTAAATATATATATTTGTTCCAAGATCACCGAACGAGAATTAAAGCCAGGGGGTGCCAATATCCCAGTCACAGAGAAGAACAAGAAAGAATACATCGAGAGAATGGTGAAGTGGAGGATTGAGAGGGGTGTTGTCCAACAAACAGAGAGCTTAGTACGGGGTTTTTATGAGGTAAAGAAATTGGGCATTTATGGTGCATGCTTTGAATTTTGGTTTCTACAGATGTTAAAATCTATCTTTTGTGTCTACAGATGTCACATATTATCTCTACCTGCATGAAGTATTCTTTTTTACTTAAAACATTCATTATTCAAATTAATTTATGGGGAATACTCTCTGCTTATATGATAATTTTTCTGAGAAAATGAGGTGGCTTGGGTGGATTGTTGAATTCATGGAATTCTCTGGTTCAAGAGGTCTTTGAGTTAAATGTTTTGACTAGAATTTAAATAGGATTTGATGATTTAATGACCACTAATATCATTTTAAGTCATGCATGCTAAGATATGGGTAATCAAATCTCATGCTTGAAGGTGTGAAATGATCACACGTAATGGTCAGAACAAGCTAGTTATATGTTCCACGAGTCTTTTTCCTTAGAAGCCACTAAGATCCTTTTCAGAACAGAGAAGCAGATTGGACCAATCATTATTTTGATGTAGTATGGAAAATTCTAATGCTGAGAGAGAGTACTTTGATTAACTAATAATCCCTAATACTCCTAAGGATATATGGTCTCCCTCTAGCAAAACAGTCAATCAGTCAATAAACATTTATTAAATACTTACTTTGTGCCAGGCACTGCACTAAACACTAGTGATACAAAGAAAGATGAAAACATAGTCCTTCCCTACCAGTAGCTCACATTATAATGAGGAGACCTCATGCAAACAACTGTGTGGACACAAGACATATACAGTGAAAATGAAGGATCGTTTCAGAGGGAAAGCAGTAGCAGTACATGAAGAGAGGTACTGAGAAAGGCTTATTGCAGAAGGTGGGATTTGAGTTGAGTCTTCCTAGCCAAGGAAGCCAGAAGGCAGAGATGAGGATGGAGACCTATCTAGGAATGGGGGACAGTCAGTGAAGAAGGAACCGTTGGGAGATGCTGTGTTATGTGTCAGGAGCAGAAGGAAAACTAGCATGGCTGGATTATAGAATATATAGAGTAAGACTTGGAAACTGATTGGATATGTAGGTAAATATGAAGGAGAAGTTGGGAATGACACCTCGATTATGAGACTGGGTAACTGGGAAGATAGTGGTTCCCTCAACAATAACAGGGAAGATCAGAAGAGTGGAGAGTATGGGAGGAAAGATGAGCTCTGTTTTGGACCTGTTACATTTGAGATGTCTACATATAGGACAATCAGTCTGAGATAGCAACCCATCTGTGCTTCCCCTCCCTATGTGACTCTCATCCATGTCCTCCCATCAGTTCATCAAAGTGACGGTGGGGAACCATTGTGCCAGAGAGCCTTCTCTGTGCTCTCTTGACATTTTAGTGAAGACACTATGGTACAGTGGAGGAAAAATGAACTTGGAGTCATGAAACTTGAGTTTGAATCCTGGCTCTGCCAATTATAAATGTGTGACTTTGGGCAAGTCATTTAACTTCCCTGGGCCTCAGTTTCCTCATCTCTAAAATGAGGATGTGTTGACCTCTGAGTTCCCTTCCAACTCTCCATCCTATGACATGTTGACACTTAGGGGCATCTAAGTAAAGCAGTAGATGCAATGCTGGATCTGGAATTAGGAAGACTTGAGTTCAAATCCATCCTCAGACACTTACTAGCTATATGACTTTGGGCAAGTCGCCTAGCTTCTATTTGCCTCAGTTTCCTCATATGTGAAACAGGGATAATAATTGTATCTATCTCCCAGGATTACTGTGAGGATGAAGTGAGATAATGTTTGTAAAGTGCTTAGGATAGTCACTGGCACATAGTAAGTGCCGTATAAATGCCACTGTTCTTGTGTTCTTGTTGTAGACACCAATGCTGCAATTAAAATTATACCTTATAATAATATCTTGCATTTACATACAAAACCTGCACATAAATTAATCTATAAATGTCTATAAATAAATGACAAATGCTTGTTGATTGATTTATCATAGAAAAGGTATAATCAGCACTACTTACTAAATTTCTCCTCCCGATGCTTTTTCTCTGACAAGTCATTCACAGAAGGGATTTTCTTGACTCATTCCCTTGAACTCTCTTCCCTTCACAGGTGGTGGATGCTAGGCTGGTGTCTGTTTTTGATGCGAGGGAACTGGAACTGGTCATTGCTGGAACTGCTGAAATAGACCTAAGTGACTGGAGAAACAACACAGAATATAGAGGAGGTGAAACTGACTGAGTTTGAAGCCTTTAACCAAAGGAAGGGGTATGGGTTGGCGCTGAATATGGTCTGAATTCTGTGCTGAGAAGACTATCTGGTTTCTACTCAAAGATCTGAAGCATCCTTTAGGAGACCTTGTGCAAGTCACATTCCCATCTTTCCCTATTTTCCCCATCTGGCAAACAAGGGAAATGCCATTTACATACCACCCAAGCGTGTCATCACAATTAATTGTTAGTGATTATGTGAACACTAAGTAATTGCTTTGAAGCAGGAGATCACTAGCCAACTACCTCCAGCCCATCCCTTCCTCCACTGCTTTGGAACTTTAAGAGCCACGCCCTTTGGGCTTCCAGACCAAGAAGTCTTGATTCACTGAGCCACTTACTGCTTGACTCAATGCGGTGTTATCTAACACTTTTTTTTCTTACTCTCCATCTGTAACCTAATCTGTGAAGGGGAACTCCCTGTATGGTAGCACCTTCTACTCAATATAATCAGAGTCTTAGAGAATTGTCTGGGAATGCTGAAAGGTGAAATGAATTGTGTCAGTCTGGACTTGAACCCAGATCCTCTTGAGTCTAAGGCCAAGTCTTTATCCACTATAAAGGGATTTGCTAGAAGCAGCTTATACAGGCTTCCAAGAGCCAGTTGTTAAATTTTCAGCATGAGCATTTATATCTTTGAAGTCAGCAAATGCTACAAATCAGGGCTTGCTTTATTGGGTATGCTGTTGTCTAGACTTAAGAAAGTGATGGGAAAAATGTTAATGCAGATTAAACTTAAAAGTGTGTCATGAGAATATTTTTTTCAGAAAGCTATTTGTTAAACATTTACCAGCATCTCCCTACCATGATGCAAAATTTCCACTTATCTAATATGCAGTAGATAGATAGATAGATAGATAGATAGATGATGGATAGATAAATAGAGAGACTGCTGATAGACTGACAGATAAATAGCTAGACAGATATTTTGGAATATCTATGCAGATGTTCCAAATAGAAAGTTTGGACAGATTATCTCTCCACAGTTAGATAATTTGGAAATTGTTATTTCTAACAGTCAACTCAAATCTTCAGTCAAATAATTCATACAAATGCCTTAGAATTTCATTTGCAATGAAGTAGACCTGTTTAAAAAAAAACCGAAAAGTTAAAGTTATGAAGGTGAGCATTAAATACAATCTTGGGGAAGCTAAAATCCTTGCCAAAACTTTTACATAGCAAGAAAGATCTATAAGTTCAAAGGAAGACAATTTAAATGGAAATTAATTAATTAACAAAAAAAATAGGGCCATTGTAAAGTGCTTACTAAAGTATTTTGTCTTAGACATGACCCTAACTAAATATTAGCTGCCTCTGAATCACAGAATCACAGGAACCTAAGGAGCTGTCTAGTACCATCCATACGACACCAGAAAGGAATCCCCATTGATAACATAACTGGTGATCCTCCAGCTTCCGCTTGAAGACCATCATGTGGGGGGAAGTGATCACCTCTACAGGCAGCCGTTCCACTTTGAGGCAGTTCATTTAAAAGCTAAATCATTTTAATCCCCTTAGCTATATATCTTTAGTCTTCTAAGTTTGAGGTAAGAAGAAAGTATCTTCAGAAGCTGCTGATGTTTGTTCTTTGTTTTTGAAGAGGACCATGACATCAAGGAGGTGATGCCATGACATGCAAGTGAATTGGATTTAAGTGAGGGAGAACTGTGCAAAGTCACCAGCCTCACTTTCTCCTCTGGAGCCATCTGGGTCCAATGGCAAGATGTAGATCAGGATGAATGGAGATGGCCCTGGATGCAGTGGGAGACCTCGGCCTTTTTAAGCTAAGGTTTTTAACGGGTCTCAGTCTGACTGAGGCAACACCCTTTCAGTAATTAAGGCTAGGTAAGAAATGAAGCAGAGAATGGCCTCTCTACCTAATTAAAAAAAAATCAGTCTGGGAAGGGAAAATCCTCAGGGTTTCTGGCCAAAATATAAAAAAAAATTGCTATTTATATTCACTCTGAGCCAATCAGGGCCCAAACAGTGACCAAGTGGGACTTGGCCTGGGACCCATTTTTGAGCAATGAATGGGAGCTGCGGTGATTTGGGTTTAAGGTATGGCCCTTAAGAAAGAAATGTAGCCCATAAACCCTAAGATGTCTTTTGAGATTTAGCTTAGCTTCCACCAGTCTTTTTACCTCATTACCCATCCTTGGCTCTTTCATCCCGTCACACTAGCCTTAAGCTAAGATCTTTTCTCACTCCCCAGAAGCAATTTCAAATTTCTACTGTTATTACTTCTTCTCTAAGCCTTAATACGCTAGCAGCTAGGAGAGGCATTGTGGAAGAGTGGAAAGGGCTTTGGATTTGAAGTCAAACGACCAGTACTTAAGGTCTTTTTCTGTCCCCTGAGTTACCTTAGACAAAGTCATTTAACTTCTCAGGATGTCCGTTTCCATTCCTATAAAATGAAGGGCTTGTGCCAGATGACTTCCAGCATCCCTTCCAGCTCTAAATCTATGATCCCATGGGCTGCTTTCCATTGTCTCGTGTAATCTCTACACAGTGTTCCATCATTAAAGTTAACTCAGTTAACTAAGATGTTTTTACTAACTAGAACAATTTCTCCCAACCTGCTTTTCTCTGCACCAACAATCAAGTCATATCCCCCATTATATTCTATTAAGATGATGGGGTTGGAGCTGAAAGCTTGTTCAAATTCATTTTACTCTGTGTATTTTATAAATATTTTCACTCTAGAAGGGATGGCAAGCAGTTTTTTCCAAGGATGCTATAAAGTTTATGAACCAAAATAGATACACTAGCATTGGGAACAGGTAAGGGCCACCTTCCTTATTTCCTGACTCAGTCAGATGGTAGTAGAGGAAGAATTTTCCCAGATAGAGATCTGATCATAAATGCAGGTAATAATAGTGGGTAGGAGGACATCCTCACTCACCCTTTTTTTTTTTTCTAAAGGGATTTTCAGATCTCTCTTGTAGCCAGGTAAGATGAACCTATAAAACAGATGAGTGAGCAAAGGTCTGAAGAGTTTGTGGTTTACTCAAGGTTGTGTGGCTAAACCACTGGCAGGTCCAGAAATTGAAACCAGGTCTTCGGATCCTGAGTCCATTATCCTTTTCATGGTATTACACTGCCTACCTAGTTTGAGCTGAGAATCGCTGTCCCTCTTTTGAAGAAACTGAGATGATGATTTGTATTTGAAGGTTTGGGTGTTGGTTTTTTAAAAACATGTTTTTTTCATAGCTTAATTAAATTAAATTTAAACTAATTTAAATTTAAACTAAATTAAATTTAAAATTAAAATAACATAGATTCTTGTTCTTCCTTTGATAGGATATCATGACAATCATATTGTAATCCGGTGGTTCTGGGCTGCTGTAGAAAGATTCAACAATGAACAACGACTAAGGTTGTTACAGGTGAGATAGATGTCTATCAGGCTCTTATTTTTTTCGATACAGTGTTGTTGACTTTCAAGTCTTAAAACCATCAGGCACATAAATAAGTTCCCAGATAGTCCAGGAACCAGATCTGTGGTTTTATTAATGTAGGAAACTCTCTGGAAGAGAAAACTCTCTACTAATGCAGGTTGGCACCTTCTCTGCAACTTGTCATCTTAGGGAGTTGCCTGGAGCACCCAGAAATAAAATGATTTTGCCCAGGGTCATACAGCCAACATATGGCAGAAGCAGGACATAAAACCAAGTTTTCCTGATTTCAAAGCCACCTTTCTATCCCCTATGCCACACTTCCCTCCTCCTCAGTAAATGCTGGATTCAGTTGACTTGTCATCTTTCTAGAGATGTATAGAATCTACCAACTGCTAATTTTCCGTGGTTGAATCAAGGCCAATAATTTCCCCTTCCTCCCAAAGCAGGATGAGAGGATGAAACAGTTCTGGCAGGTGGTCCCACCTCCCAGGAGGTTGTAGTTAACATTAGGCCATTTTATGAGTCCTATTTATCCAATATTCCTTTATTTAATTTTGTCTCCCCTTTTAGTAGTACAAATCTTTCATTCTTCTCTGGCTGGATGTTAGAATTTCTCTGCTGTGATTATTCTGTGCCAAAACCCCATTTGATATAATAATTAGAGCCTAAGAGTGATGCCAGCAGGAAACAGCATGCTGCTCTTGCTCAATAACTTTAAACAGAACTGATCATTCTTCTTTCCCTTCCACTGAACCATATTTCATTTTCTTATCCTGTTCTACTTTCATTGGCAGTTTGTCACAGGCACATCCAGCATACCCTATGAAGGCTTTGCTTCTCTGCGAGGGAGTAATGGGCCAAGGAGATTCTGTGTGGAGAAATGGGGGAAAATCACTGCCCTTCCCAGGTAAACAAAGCAAACCAAAAGAAAATTAAACAAATCCTCCTCCAATATTTAATAAAGAAAATTGAAGTTACCTCTTAACCTAAGCTGGTTACCTGTCTTCCCATTAAAAAAAGTGGGAGTATGGGAAACATCTTGAGGTCGGTGTTGCCTTTCTATCCTGAGCCCTTAGCATTGGTGCTTAATGGATGTTTATTGAATTGCATCTCTAGTTAAGTCTTCCTAAAAGAATTTAAAATGTCTTCTCATTGATGCTTTACCTGCATTTTAGGAGAGAAAATGCAACCTAGCTCCTAAGTACAGATTCTGTGTTTGTCGGTATGATGTTGATGTGAAGATGCCTTTTGCAGTCATATGTGTGGTTTGTTACGATCATCCCAGTTTCTGTAGCACTAGTTGTCTTGGAGGTATTAGATGTATGAATTCCTTTTTATCAAGTAATACTGTGCTTATTTGTAAATGATATTAGGCTATCTGACAATGTTCTGCATTGTTTTACTTTCCTCTCCGGTAATTATTTATAGAAGTTCTAATTCTTCCTGAATTGAATCTTCATTTATAATAAACTCAGAGTTTCTTTATGATGAGAAAAATATTTATTTTACTGATATAAAAACATTCATTCACTCTTGAGTGGGAGCTATTATCTGTGAACAACTTAAGCCTTGAGGGAGAAAAAAATGTATGCAAGGCTGAATAGAAAGACTGAGGCAGGGCAGGGCATGATAATAGTTGACACAGATAGTTCTTTCAGGTTTGAGTAGCACTTTCAGCACAACAAACCTAGGTTGATTTTATAAGTATCATTATCTCCATTTTACAGACCTAGAAACTGGGGCTCTACAAAGCTAAGTGACTGAGCCAAGATCACACACCTAGTAAGCATATGAGTCAAGATCTGAATCCCGTTCTCTCCAAACCTGGGTCTAGAATTACAGTGCACTTCCTCTCAATTAGAGAAAGAGCTTTAGGGTTGTTTTATTTATTTAACTAGAATAATATTTCCATTCTTCCCCCAATTCACAGATGAATTTAGTGCCAGAAAAATTAAGTGACTCGTCTAAGGCATTTTACCATGAGACATAATCAAAAGTTTCCTTAAGTATCAGTGGTGTCAAGTGGATTTCCAAGGCCTTCTTTAAATCTACTCACGGTTTGAATAAATGTTAGTGCAATACAGTGAACTATGTGAAAGCATATTTTCATCCTATCTACATCAGCATGTTACTTCCTTAGCAACCTTGCTCTGAATTGTGAAATTAGGTACCACATCCTGCAACCTCAGAAGCCTACATGTTGCCACCAGATCCTCAGTTGGGAAGGTGACTGGTGTATCTCAAATCAGCTTTTGGGGGATGGTAACTTTTATTGCTTGAAGAATGATCTTACTTTATTGTTTTTCCACATGGCAATTATGTCATACTTAGAGAATTACTTGTTTGTGTCAGATTTAGAATGTCTCTCAAATGCCTGAGGATATGTTTTTTTCTCCCCTCTAAGAACTTTTAGGGATTAACCTTCACAGGACAGGGTGGGATCGTTGTGTTACCTTCCTTCTACTTCATTCTGGGCATTCTAAGCCCCTCAATATGCTTTGACACTTAGCTGCTGACATCAACTACGTTTGTTCAGTCACCATATTATTCACTGAACTTGGAAAAGATATGTGAATGTTGGTGAAAGCCGATAGTTTGCCATTCATCTTAGATAACAGATGTCCACTGATAGGTAGGTAAAAGTATATTAGGGACCTGGTTGGGTCAATATGTTTTCCATATTCAAGGAACAGGAGGCAATTCTGTGCTGACCTATTTGTAAATGGTGGAACAAGTGCCCAGGAACAGATGGGTAGTTACTGTACAACATCTCTCTCCTGCATTTGTAAGCTAAGGCTACCACCAGATTCCAAATTGTTCTCCACTCGTCAGATCACACAAAAAGAGGTAGAATAAGACACACAACAGTAAATCTCTTCCCTTCATAATTTCAGCACAATTCAAATTAATTGACATTTACATGATCATGAAAAGGGTTTTTTATTAGCTAATATAATTAAACTTGACCATTGTAATCTTTACCTTTTAATCTGGACTTTCCCCTTAGTAATCTAAACCTACAAAGTGGATACTCTACTGAATGTTAGATTTGGAGAATACTATAACCTCCACTAGTAAAGAATGTTCTTTTCTGCTCAGGCATCTTTACTATTATGAGAGTTTTATATTTGTTTCATGGACAAAACTGGCTCCCAAATCTCTAATTGAAATATGAGATGTTGCATTTAATCTAAACATATCTCTGTCGTCTAGTTATAAGATTTTCTTAGAATTCGCCAGATCACATTTCTCACATCATCAGAGAAAATAAACCGGACCACTTCTCAGAGTACCTTAGGTACCTGACTTTGTCAGCGAGAAATTAAAATCTCTCTGATCTCTGAGAAACTTCAATTCTGTTATCCTGTATCTTTTTCTTCTTAGTGAGCCACTGTCTAATATCTCATTGTTGTATTTGGTGGAGATTGCTTACCCTCTGCCCAGGTACTTCACTGGATATTGTACCAAATAGGTTCCTTCTTACTCTGCCCCCTCTTTCCAAAGTGGTACTATCATGTGATGAATGTTAAATAGCAGCATGCTAGATTGATGTGGAATGATGGAAATAGTTGTTGTGCTTGGCCCCATATCATACTTCATCTCTATGGTGGACAGGCATGATGGAAGAGGGGAATCCCAGTGTCTTTTGGACACAGTAATCTGCATTCTTTATACTTTTCTCTAGCAATCAAATATAATTGGCATTCATTCTTCATTCTACTTAGTCCTATTTTCCTCTACCAGTTTGAGAAACAAATTACCCAAACAGGATAGCTCTATAGCAAGATGCATGGCTCTGAAGCCATTAAAAATTTTGTGCATCACTGCCTTTTCTTTCTTTTGTGGAGAACAAGTAATTTGAGACCAAATGACAAACAATTCTGCAGACAGATGGGTGTCTCTATGGAGCCTTATATGCTGAACACGTCAACAAGAACTTACTGCTTGTACTTCCTCTGCTTTGTGGTTGCTGGTTAGTTCTGTATTTTAGAATTTTTGTAGAGTACTTCCTACCACCCAGTTTTCACACACAGCTTGTTCACTTATAACAATTGCTTTCTGGCCATTCCAATACCCAGGTTTCTAGCATGAGGGTACAGGGTTCGAGGAGAGGAGGTGTCCTCTGCCGGACCAAAATGAGTCAAAGTTATCCATTTTCACCACATAGGGAGAGGCTTCTATATTCATCTGTTAATATTTAGCCATGTGACATGATAGGATAAAGGGATTTGAGACCTGCCGTAGGGAAGATGTATTGGTTGGGTTAGAGTTCCCATACTCCTTCCTCCCCCCCCCCCAAAAAAAAGATCCTAATTTTTTGATTGGCTGATGAATCTAGAGAAGGATATTCAAGATGAGCTGAGAATGTGCTAATTGAAATGAATAAATTAGGGTTTGAAAGTAAACTATCTTTTTGTCAAGGTATTTAACTTAAAATGGAGGAAAGTTCATTTTTTAATGTGAAAATAACCTTTTAAAGTTTAACCACAGGTACTAATGAACCAATATTCTATTCTCAGTTTTAAAACCGATGGGCATGAGTTAGGTAATATTACCATTGATACTTTTGTTGTTCTGTCCTGTGAAAAAACAAATATGCTCATGTATGTAAAGCACTTTTCAAACCTTAATTCACTGTGTTGCAGTCATTGTTGTGGAGTTGTTGAGTCATGTCCAACTTTAGGACTGTGCCCATGAGGCTTTCTGGACCCCGATACTGGGGTGGTTTGCCATTTCCTTCTCCAGTGTGTCCCTATTTTATAGATGAGGAACTGAGGCAAATAGGGGTTAAGTGACTTGCCCAAGGTCACAAAGCTAGTGAGTGTCTCAAGTCAGATTTGAACTCAGATCTTCCTGACTCCAGGCCTGGTGCTCTATCCACCATACCACCTAGCTGCTGTCATTTCTTGATGCTGGTATGAAGGCCATCAACATCATCAACGGGGGGGGGGGGGTGGCTGATGGTGAGAGGAAGCATTTATAAATGTTTATTGTCACAAAAGGTAGAAAAAGAGGTGAGAAAAAAAAAACGGCCTACATGACAACTTTGCCAAAATCTGTTCCCTCCTCTTCATGTTTGTCTACTAATGGAGCCACATTTAATCTGTCTGGTATTTCTTAGATTTTTCCAGGTAAATCTAAACTACATAGTACAAAGGGGAACCTCACTTTTAGAAAATGTATTACACTGAAAAAAAAAAAGGATTAAACAATAAATTCTAAAAGAAATCTTGGCCTTAAAAATTTTTTTAAAGCTGATATTCATTCCAGGTCACCTTTAGGACTTACCCAGATACTTTTAAATGTTTTTCATTTACTCAGATTTGCCCTCACATACAGCATGAGCATGTGAGCTCAGGTCCACTGAACTGCTGAAAAAAGGATCCCATCTCTCTCCAGCAGTGTTGAAGCATTTACAAGCTCCTAAAGACTTGACAAAGTCATCTGCAATGAGGATAGATGGGGCAAGTTAACTTTAGCTTTGAATGTTAAAAGCTACAGAAAAATTAAAGCTGGAAGCAAAATTAAGAAACAGCATTTTCAGAATCAAAGTGCAAGGAAATAAAATAAAAGAGTAGGGCAACAAAGATTTTGTTTCCAGGAACAGCTCAAGTGCAGAGAGGTACATCCATAATATATTTCTGGTTCATTGAAATAATTACTTGCTCTTCTGTCTAAGGATAAGAAGGAAGTTTCTGACTGGCAAGAATTCTCCATTAAGCACTTGACTGAAAGTACCTGAGCTATAATAATGTTTGTTGATTAATTGATATCCACACAACAACAAAAATATTAAAATGGGCTAGATACCCAAATGGCGTCCAAAGAGTAGACCCGCATCACCTCCCCTTCCTGGTTCCCCCTCCCTCATTGTGCTGGCTGGTTAGGTGAACACAACATGTATTCTTTTCAACTTCTGATGCTTACATGGGTAGCAGTGTTTGGCAGTAGTGTATTAGTTTAAAAAATATCCTTTTACTGAAACCAAAGACCATGGGTTGCTGTTGCCAATATCAACAAAGTCCCAAGGCCCTCCTATTATTTTTTGGAAGAGTTTTCTCTAGGACAAGGAACTGGAGAGTGAAAAGCCTCAAGCATTATGTTGTTTTGTTGTGTTTTTTTTTTCCTTTTCCTGGCTCATACAGTGAATTGATGGTAAATATTGGGCAAGTGGTTTGACCACTTTGTTCCTCAATTTCCTCATTAGCAATACTCTCTTGTTTATAAGGCATTTTGAAACATTAGCACAAAAAGATGTGTGAATGTGCAAAATGTTGCTATTTTAACATTGACTAAACTGGAATTTTTCATAATTGTTTGAAACTGGTAAAATTGTTCTCAAAGTCATCATTGCTTTTCCTGTAATTAGCCGTGTGTCTCAGGCTCATTTCATGGAAGCAGTGAAACAATTTCTGGAAAGAAGGATCGATGCTGCTCAGTGAGTTAAATTGACTGGGTGGTTGACATGCCATTCTATTTCCTACGTCAATGAGCATAAGTGCTATGTCATCTATCAGCAAGAGACCCTAGAAGGAACACCTGCTTTTAGCTGCTAACACTAGTCACAGTGCAGGCTTGAGCTTCCATCCCTGGGTAAGCATTCATTGTCTAAGTGTTGCTTTTTCTAGCCACACACTAGGGAAGGTTCCAGAGCATTTTCACCTTGGAGTACAGGAAAACCCATGACATACTTGGCTTGGGAGTGTGGAAAGATAAGTAGGAGAAAATAATCACTCCAATGGCTGTTGGTTCTCCTCCTTCATCATTATTCCATGTCCAACATAGACACCTAAGAGAGTTAGTCTAGCCTGGGACAACCCTACGGGGAGAGTTGAAAAGGTTTGAGATCACCGTAGTCTTATATAGCTGGTCCTAAATTGTCCCTATTCCAGAAGTTCTAATTTCAGGCTGAACTAAGAGTCCAGTTCCACTTCAGGTTATGTCTTGAATCAAACTAAACTCCTGTGACCACTCTCAATCCGAAACTTGGATTGGCTCTAGAAATTCCCCTGTTGTCCTCATGTGAAGCTGGTCTAGTGATGACTCACTGGACTGTTTCCCCCAGGGCCACTCCAAAACCATCACTTCATTCATTCTATAAACACTTAAGAGCCTACACATGATAGATCCTATAAAGGCTAAAAATCTATATAGGACAAGCGCCTCTCCCTCCAAGTGGTTTACAGTCTAGTAGGGTGATGTAGCCTAACATTACACCCTCAGAATTAGAATCCAACCACCATTTTAGCTTCTGAGAGTAAACGGATGGTAGAATTGGGCATTCATCTAACAGCTTTCAACTAGCAACTGTTGGACTTCCCCTGAGAGTCTGGAAGTATAGGGTCTGTTCTTGGCTGGGCTGCTGACTCAGGCTAGGACCTTGGGAAAATCATTTAATCTCCTTATACAGTTTTCCCCTCTATGATATGTTTTCCCTGTACTTAAAATATATTTTCCAAAGTTGCTGTTAAAGCTATTTAGAAGAAAGGTGCCATGTGACACAAATGATTTCAATTATATAATGACCAAAATGTAATTCAGGTGGTCATGGTAACCTATTATAATGTAGTAACTGCAGCTACATTTTAGGCTGCAAATGACTTAACAAGAGTTATTTTGAAACAAGATCAGACTAGAAAGACCTCTAAGAATCACAAAATATTAGATTTGAAGTCATTTAATCCAATCCTGACATTTTACAGACAAGGAAACTGATATGACAAAGAATACACAGCTCGTAAGAAGGACTTGGACTCGAACCTAGGTCTTCTGGTTCCAAGGACAACGTTGATGCCACCTACTAAGTAGCACCTTGGTATCCTTTGATTGCTAAGGCATCTTTAAAGTCTGAAGTCATGAGTATAGATCATTCCCTGTCCATGTCTAAGACTATACCTACCCGTTAAAGGAAGATGGATAAATCTGTTGTAGAGAGAGACGGAGATAGACACCATATGCTTCCTGAGTTGCTGGATGTGGGAAAGCATGGAAAACTACATAGAATTCTTTTCTTTTTCCCAGAAATCTCCACAAACAATGGAAAGGTTCTTTGACCTCAACTGCCCTCATTACAAAAGTGGCTCCATTAAATTACATTCACCACCATTATCACCTTGCAACAATTTTTTTCTCTAGCACATTTACTGTCTTGAGAATTCACTCTATTAGAAAGTTAAATTATTTTTCCAAATGTTTCTGAGAAGGAAATCTGAAACTTCCTACCATAAGTATAACAACTACAATTAATTCTTTACGAATGTATAGTTGCAACCTTTTGTCTCTCTTGGTTATATGGGCATTCTACTAACTCTTCTATAGCTTAATTGCTATATATGTGATCTCCAGTCAAGTAGAAAATAATTGAATGTTAAGATTCTGGGAAGAGAATTGATTTAAAGTATTATATATAGAGTGCAACAAAAGGCATCCTGCCTTAAGCAAACAAAGAAGATTAATTGAGGATGATTGTTCACTTTAACAACAATTCTGTGTTTTACAAAAGGACTCATTTTGTAAATATGAAATATGTGTAAATGTGAAATAATAATGGACTCACGTGGTAAGATTAAATATATAGAAACTCAATCCACCAGTCATAAAAATAGAACAGTGCCCTTTCAAAATACTGCCCAACTATGCAATGAACTAGAACCTCTGGAAATAAAGAAACAGGTCAGGAAAGGGGGAAAAATATAATAATTTATGCCCTCATTTTCCTCATCATTAAAACAAGACATTTGGATACAATGGTCTTTATGACACCTCATACCTCTAAGATGCTATGATTTTAAAAGATCTGCATATTCAGACAAGAAAACTTTTTCCTTCCTATTGAAAATTAAGATGTAATTATTGAGTTAGGAGAATCAAAATTGAAGTAAAATTATCATTAAAAAATCTTTACTGTGGATTAAGATGGATTTTAAGCTTTTCCTGGATATCTCTTTCAGGAAGAACAGTTAGGGTAAGGAAAACAAAAAGCCAAAATATTAATCAAAAGATCAGTTTTTAGGTTGTGGTAAAAGGTAAGACACAAAAAAATAGTCATGTAGCATATAATTCAGAAGTCGGCTATATTATATAAAAAAAATCTAGAAACACTGCTTGATTAATATTAGAATAAAAAGTATTTTCTTATGTAGGCCAACATTTAGGAAAAATATTAAGTGATCCAGGTCAGAATTTGCTCTGTGTGTCCAGAAACTGGAATTCTTACAATATGCAAGAATTCCTAGGTATAGGACATTGAGAGGCCCACCCTTAGCCCCACCCACAAGGGACCTCTAGAACTAGATTAACTATATTAAAAATGAAGAAGGAAGAGTTGGAGGAGGGGACCCAAGGGGTAGAAGTCCACATGAGAATAGAAGCTTGGTCAATGAAAGTATATAACTTTTTCTTTTTTTATTCTCTTTCTCCCTAATTGCTTCCTGCCCCCCCCAAAAAAACTTTTTAATTAAGAGTGGTAGATTTGATTAAGGCAATTAAGAACCCTAGATGTTTGAATGCAAAGGATTTACCTTCCCAATGGGTACTTGCTTTCTTTGAAAGGAGCCTTGTTAATAGAAAAACCTCTAATGGTTGGAAAAGTGTAGGGAAGATATTTTTGAGGGGTTATTCCTGGCCTACACTAGCTTGCTGCCTAGTGCTTCTCCACAGACTAGTCCTGCCTAGCTAGTGAAGTCCTCATTGTTTAGTAACTCACAGAAGTACCCCAATGACATGCCCCCCTCTCTCGGTTGTTCTTTGTCCCAAAGAACTCAATAAAACGATCAGTACTGGTGGGGAATGAGGATAAAAGTATAGATTAGCACAGGAATTCAGAGAGTCTCCTACAGTATGAATTAAAGAAGCAATTTGGCTTCTTTAGAGCCCTTACAATAAGCTCTTTATTGGTGGCAGCATGGTGAATGAGATAGTATGTGTGTATTCATTTCATTTCACATATATGTAAATGATGTATAAGATAAATTTAAGCATAAATGCCCAGGGACAATATTTGATTGCAAATATTATTCTTAAATTAAACTGTTTCACATTCAAAATAGAATGCTGCTTATTCGATGTCAAAAGTTCAGATCTCTTTCCTGATAAGATTGTACTGGCCTCAGACCATGTTTTTATTGTGATTCAGGTGCAAATAACAGGAAGACATATTTTATTCCTATCTTGGGGGAAAGGAAGCTTTTGTAAAAGGGAATAGTTCATATAGGGATTGAATATCCATTATTGCTCACTGTGAACCAGGGGGAAATGTTAAGGCACAAGATTCAGGTTTGGATGACCTCCTTGAGGCAGACTGGGAAATTCCTGATGATTTCAGTCTGATAGGCAGAGTTTCCTAGGTTCAAGAGCCCTTCCTTGATCCTAGAAAAAATGCAGAGTTGTGAGTTACTGTCATAGACTACAGATAGGGATCCTGGTCCTAGGTGGAAGATTATAATATTTTTGTCAAGAAATGATCTGCATCAAAATAGAGGTCCTTTTAAATTATAGATTTCACATGTTGTTTAAAGAACAAGACAAGGTATATTCTGTAACAGATTTGAAATAGTCTTGAAAAACAACAGATATATTTAATTCTGATTAATTTATAGTCATACAGAATCTTTTTTCCCCCCAAAAGCTAGGGGATAGTGGAATCGGTCATGAAACTGTATATAAATTGAAAAAGTATATGACACATCTCCCATGGTTAATTTAATTTGAAGTTTTATAGACTAATACTTATGTGTCTTTTTAAAATTTTTTTTTTGCAGGGCTCATACTTGTTTTAATCGTCTGGACCTTCCCCCCTATCCATCATTCTCCATGCTTTATGAAAAACTTTTGACAGCTGTTGAAGAAACAAGTACTTTTGGACTGGAATGATCCGGCAACCATAGTGCCCAGCCCTTCGTGGATGGAACTTCATGGAACTTGCCCTCTTGAAGAATGAGTGAACCTCGGTTTGGGAGTTCCTAGAGAATGGTTACTTTATAGTGTATCAAGGGACTGAGATTCCAAGAACAAATGCTCAATAATTTCTGGGGCGTATATGACAGTGGTGACAGAGTCCTCTTGGAAAGATCTGGATAGGCCTGATGTGCAGGGAAAACCCAACAGTCTTTCAATCAACAGTTCTTCCTGACTGCCAAACTTTTTTTTTTCTTCCATTCATTATGTTCCAAGAACAAGATGAAACTGTACAGGATCAACTACACGGTAATTATAAGGACTTATCAGGATACTGAAACTAGTCCTTGGAATTGTTCAAGCCAAACTGTGGCATCACTTGACCCAACCTCCAAATTAGCTAAAGTTAAATGATACAATAAAGAAGAATCTTTCCTGAAAGTACATTAATCTATGCCCACTGTTATGATAGAACAACCCTTTCTTGCTGTACCCAAGCCTCTGAGAGCCTGCATGGTGTGCACCATATGTTTCAGCTTTTAGAGAGTTGCCATGAATAGGAATCTGAGTCACAGGGAGTTAACTAAAATGGCCTGCCATAAAGCTGATAGGTGAAAATGCATATTCAGGTGGGATGTGTCTAAGTAAGGGTGGCTACAGATGAATGGTTATACCATGAGTTACTAATGAATTACAGATTTTATGCTTTATAATGCATGGAAACCATTTTTAAAATATCAATTTATCACATCAGGAAAAAATACACAGTGACTTCTGTTTATTTTTATAAGCTCATTATGTTCATGTTCTTTAAATCGTGAATAACAACCTTGCATATTGTGTCTCATCTCTTCCATTTTCATGCAGTTTTAGTGTGGGTACTTTTAAGTACTCTCAAGGGGGAAAAATGCCTTTTATTTTTATAAGGGTAAAAAAATTCCCCCCAAATATTTTGCACTGAATGTACCAAAGTCAATGAGATGTTACAGTATGACTGACAGCAGCTTATTCACTCTTAGAAGCAAATAAGGAAGTTTCTTAGAATTCACCTTTCTTCCCCTGGCAATGTCTACCACTACCAAGGCTGAGCACATAAGGAATCTTTTTTTTTTTTGGATTCATAATGTGTTATCATGTATTAAGCATTTATTTTAAATGCACCAGATTTTTTTCCATCCATTAACTACTTGAGATAGCATTTAAAAGGGATGTTTTCTATTTCTTCTTGTCCCCCCACAGCAATTCATTTGTATACCACTCTCCAATACTAAGCTCACTTGGGAAGCCCAGAACATTGTGCAAGAAATCAACCCTCTTTAAGAGTAACAACAGCAATTTTCCTCCTTCATGGCCACCTCAGGAATTTAAACTGTCTATAATGTGTTTCTAAGCCTGAGTTGTCACTGATGCATAATTTTCTTAAGAATGTTAATTAATTGGTGGTATTTTCTATGGTATCTCACTAACTGCATGACATTTGCAATTTTAAGTATGTTTAATTTCACCAAAGTATGTCCTTCACCTGAAAGTCATCTGAGATGTCTCTGCGTGTCTTTGCACATTTTTTATGGTCATAATCTCTCAGAATTTCAGTTGAATGAAGTACATTTGGGGCTGGAGGTGGATAACATAAACATTAGAGTAATTGGTCAGCCTAATGTCATTAGAACCTTACCTGAAACATTCTTTAAGAAAAGGGTTCTTATTGTAAAACATTGGAAATTTGGTATGCTCTAGAGGTGATGTATTTGATTTTCAAGGCAGTAATGTTGTACCTGGTTGTTGTTCAGTTGGTTGGGTTGCATTTACTGTTGTGACCTCCAACAAGGATGCCATTTATTCCCTGTGGACTATATTACAATCCTGCACTGATGGCATGATCTATGTGGTGGAGAATATCCTTGGAAAGTAAGATCTGTTTGTGTTCTATAAGCTTCCTAGAAAAACAAGGGGAAAAAAAAAACAACCAGATTGGGACTTAGAATATTTGTTTGCACTTAATGAGCACAGTTATAGAGATCATATCTTTAATTATGCAAATAATTATGGCCTCTTTTGTATTCTGTTTTCCCATGTTATAAAGACAAAATAGTATAGCATACTTTTATGCACATGTTTTTGATCAATGTGTATGAAAATATATTCGCAAACTAGTATTTACAATGTAGTCTTTTAACAAAATATCTGATATACACGATCTCACTTCTCCAGGAATGACACTCAATTTTCACATTTGCTATCATTTCAGTTTGTGATACTTTTACTGCTTGCCATAGTCTATAATCCATCAGGTAAGAGAGTCAAGTGGAGAGAGAAATAGCTCTTCTGTTATTTTAAAAGCAGATCACTCTGTGAGGTATGTTAACTTCTCCCAAAGTATAGAATCGCCTAATACATACAAGCATTCTTAGAGTATTTGAAGCTTTTCTCAGAACCTGGAATTTCTGATGAGCTCCTTAGCATGTTTATCTGATTTATTCTTCTTTATTAGAAAGGGGCAGAAAACACAGAACTATAGCTAAACAAAAACATTCAAGTAACATTTCTTCACAATAAACTAGAAAATCTTTAAAAAAAAGCAATCTACCGTTGAGAATACCCATAAGCATTTCCCTGTCCATGACATATGTGCTCTTGATAACCAGGCTTTAAAGAATTCAAAAGTGATGTTCATTTACTATATCGACAGCAGGATCCATATATGTAGTAATTCTCAATGCCAAATATCTCTTGGATGGAAACAGAGATACAGAGCTTTTCTCTAACTTCTTTTCAGTTCCCATTCCATTTCATCACTGACAGTCCCCCAGATCCTTTAATTGCTATTCATATTTGGCCACCCTTGGAATTATTTGTTAATGATAAGTCAAGTCCTGGACAGACAGTGGGCATTTACATTTGAGAGTTCCAGGTATCCCCAGCAGCAGCACTTGATCTGTGAAGTGGGGTCTCCAGAGAAGGATGAACCTAGAACATAGTTCTTCAAATTATCAGAATGAAGCACCAAAAGAGTCATGTAGTTTCACATTGCTTTGACTGAAGCTAGAGTAGAACACAATCTTAAGTTTGAAGCATGAAAATCTGTGTCCTACCACCAAATGCAGGTCCATTTGGACAGTATTTATTACCTTCATGACTGCTCACAACACAGATCTCAAGTCACAGAATGTTTGGCCAGACTTTATTGACTTAGAATGGACTCCTACTGTATTCCTTAAATGATTTTAATTCAACATCAACCCTTGCATTAAGTACCCACTACACACAGAGTACTATGCTAGAGACAGGTGATAAAAATATGAAATAAGGCACATTTCCTGCCCTCAGGGTGTATGCAATTTAGTAAGAGAGATGAGATGTGTACAGATGACTTCACTGCAGGCCCTTCTTCCGCTAGTGTAGGCCACAGCTTCTCTGCGTCCTAGTAGATGATCTTCACTAGTTTCTGTGCCCCAAAAATTCGTTACCTACTGGCCAAACTTCTGGTGATAAAACTTTATGATTATACCAGGATACATATTACTGTCAGAGATCTATACTAAAATCTTTTTAATATAATATTATTGCTTTAGCATAAATATTTTTGCTACATATTGAAAATGATTATCAAGCCATTGAAAGGTCTATCTATAGCATAAATCTTATCCATTCCCACAGGGAACTCATATTAATATAATGAATCAAAAATATGTGATTGATTATATGAAATGAGGCTATAGAGGAATAAGATCAGCTTTTTGTCTGTGGTTTATAGACATGTAGTACAGTGGAAAGAGTCATAGATTTCAAATCAGAGGACCTGGGTTCAAATTCCTGCTCTACCACTTATTTGTGTGACAGTGGACAAATCATTTAATTTCTCTGGGCTTCAGTTTCCTCATCTTTAAAATGAAGGGGCAGGCCTAGATGGCCCATAAGGGTCTTTGGGACTCTAAATGTATTATCTTGTGAATAGATTATTCCTATAAACTCATATGTTATACAATCCATCCCAGGAAATGACAAAAACCATTGCTTTATCCAATATATTCCAACATCAGTGGATTTTACAAGTTGATTGACTTATGCCTCTTGTCATTTTAAACTATCTTATTAAAATAAGATAGCCTCCTAAAAATATCTTTAAACCTATATCCATGAAGGGGGAAGAAAGCCTCTCCAAATTTAATAGTTTCATTGTATTTCTTTTGGGAGAAATTCAGACTTTAGCCCAATGTTTTATTTTCGTTGTCCTGCTAAAACATATTGATTCAGTATTTATGCTCTGACTTCAAACAACAATAACAAAAACTGATGCAACTCATATTACATATTTATGTAATATATGTACATAACAATTCTCAATGTCATATATCTCTGTAGATATCTGTTGGATGGTACCAGAGGCACACATTTTCATTGTTATCACATGATCATTTCTTTTCAGTTAGATGAAGATACTTCCACTGAAGTCCCCCCTCTCCCTCATTCCTCCTGTTGATGTGGAAGTAGTCCTGGGTTGTCAGCAGAAACAAACTCTGGCAGATTCTACCAAGGTAGAAAAAGCTTCAAATATGGGTCTGGTGAGAGAATACATGTCTCTGCTCTAGGATCAGCTTAGTTAAAAATGGAGACTCAGCAAGGGAAGATTAGCCACCTCAGTCATGGCGATTCATGAACATAGAGCACCTAGGTGGCCTAGTGGATAGAGCTGTAAACCTGGAATCAGGAAGACTTGAGTTTATCATATGCTTACTAAGAGATGAAGGTATTGCAATTCGTATCATGGGAGAGAATACCCAATGAAGATAAGATCACAAATCCTTAAGATATTCCAGTAAAGTGATGTGGATGGAAGCACATTTAATAGCCGACACTGACTTTTCTACAACCAACTTACGCCAAGAGTTCCTAATGCCTCTTCTCATAGGTGAGATTAGATAAAGGAAATGGTTTTCAAATGTTGCACTCAAACTTTTCTTGCTTTTCCTTCATAATATAATTCATCCCAAAAAGCATCTGTTAAAGATACTCTTTAATTATTTATGCTTCCTATTTTTATCCACACAAATGAAACAAACAAAACAAAAACTGCTAATCTACCTTCAGTGGTAAACAGTACTGCAATGGTACCCCTACCCTGATGGAGGAAATACTTTTCTTCAAGAGACAAAATATGTACTCTTAAATGAAAAAACATTTCAGAATTTCTCCAAAACCCACACTCCACCTCCCACAGGACAGTCCTCTAGTCATATCTGATGGCTTGTTTTTTTAAAGTGTACAAAAAAGTGTCATGGTAGTTTAATGCATTACAAGTTACTACTAAAGGATACAAAACATTTTCCCTCTATTTTTTGTTGGAACTAATTCTACCAAGGTAAATGACCAAAGTAACAATAAAATCACACCTATATTGTTTGCGAAATTGGCATATGATAATTTCATTAAAATGTTTATTTCACCCTAGATGATTTAAAAAAAAACCAGAAAGGATTTGGTATAATTTCCAAAAGAAATGAAAATCTTAAACCCCCTTGCTATGTCTCCATAGTCTATCTGATTTTTAGCAATATTCTAGCAGTCAGTCAATAAGCATTTAGTAAACACTTGTTTTGTATCAGATATTGCCCTGGTGGGGGTGGGGGGGGACCAGCAAAAGCAAAAACAGTACCTGTCCTCAAGGAGCTCACATTCTAATGGGGGAGACAACATGCAAATGACTATGTACAAGTAAAATGGCAGGTTGGCATCCAAGCATCTTCATTCTTTACCATAGGGTAACGTGGTTGAAGCTAAAGCAAGATACCTTTTTTTTTAAACTGAGAATTTAATTTTTTGAGAACTCATTAAGTCCTCCATGACTAAACCCTTTGCCTGGTACAGGGCTAAACACATGCTAGTGATATTAGAGCTAGCTGTGTTTTGGCTTGAGGCCAGTTTCTGCCCATTAGGGGGGCATTCAGAATGAGAAATGGAGACAAGGAGCCTAACATTTGAGCCACCCCGAGAATGTAGCTGTCATTACTGACCAGCTGTCAGGCTATGGGAGTAGCAACAGTATTCTATGGGTCTGGCGCAAAGAATGTATCGAGGGTGTGTGCTACTTACATCATAACATTTTTGGACCAGAAAGGACACTGAACAGATGAAGTGATGGTAAAGACCAAAAGGAAGGGTGGAGGGAGAGACAGTACTAATTTTGTTGCCTCTCTTTTTGGTAGAGGCAGGGAGGGTTAGCATACATAGTTAAACTTGATTTCCAACAATGAAAAATATACTATATTGTCTGGTGAGACCATTTTTTTTTGAAAATCCATCCATGGGGAGGGGGGACACACATTTTATAACTATAGTAGATTGATTATTATCTATACTGTACAGCAGAATTTAGCCAAAAAAGTATTAAAGCTAGTCATATATTGACCAGGGGGTTCAAAAGTCTAGCATTAATATTCATTGTGAGTTTTTAATTATTATTATTATTATTATTATTATTGAGCCTTGTATAGTAAATAAAATAAAGGGTGGTGCTTCAATACTTTTATTATGTTTAATTTATGCTTAGTGGACATTCTTTCAATGGGAAGAGCTTTGGGGAAATTATTCAAATCATGTTTTCTAGTGGTACCTTAAATTTCATCTATTAAATGATATAAGAAATAAAATCTAAGGAGTTTAATTATGGAATGACAAATCAAGATCTGAGCAGTGTTTGTAATTTAACAATTAAGACTGAAAGGTCTTTTATCCACAAAAGGTCATTTCTTTGGCTTTCATGATTCAGTGATTCAGAAGGATAGGATATCATTTTAATGGAAAGGCTAAAATACTCATGAGGGTGGTTTTAGGGTATCTTACAAGAGCAAAAGACTCATTTATACAAAGTTTTTGTGTCTAGTATCCTTGGGTAGGTCGAGTCAACAAGCATTTATTAAGCATCCACTATATGCCAGGCACTGTGCTAAGTCCGTGGTAATGTCTTTCCATCACATCTTCCTTTTAAAATGTCATGACTTTGAAATATATGCTTGAGATGGTATATGGGTCAAAGTAAATCAGTGATCACTGAGGCAAGGCAGGGACCATCAGTGGAACTCTGACTGACAACTACCCTTTGTAGAAAAAGACAGGAACATTCTGGAAAGATTAAAGGGGAAACACAGAGTATGAAACCCTAATGTTCCAAAATACTTAATGGTAATGTAGTTATCCTTTGTAGGACGTTCCAAGCAATTCTGGGGGCTGTCAATATGTAGGAAAGTGCATAAGATTACACGTTTTTATAATAGGGATGCAGGCATTCCAAAATGAACTCATAAAATCCATGGATCTCCTTCATCTCTTACTGAAAGTATTACTTAATCTAATTTTATAATAAGTCTTTCTTTTTAAAAGATTTAAGGCACTATACAAAAAAAAAACCAACACATTTATTTCTAAGGTTTAAGTCAAGCACCGGCAGTGCGTTTTTTATGCCTTTTCATGCTTTCCTTGCCTCACGTGTCCACTATTCTACATATCACATGCAATAGCAATGTTTCTATCTTTCAGGGAGTTTGATTTAAGTTGCACATTCATTCAATGTGACTTTTAATAGAGGTTAAAAAAATAATGGGAGATATTTGATAGAAGCATTAAGATTACACATCTCTCATTTCATCTTTTATCAGTTAAATTTCATCTTCTTTCTTCAAGGCAAATACAGCAAATTGTAAAACATACAGGAAGTGGTTCATGGGCAGTATTATATAAAGCCTGTGACTTTGAAATGTAATATAATGTTTGCTTTCTGGGAAATTTGTATACTGATCCTCATCTGAATATCTGACGACTCTTGTGTTGTATTTTTTATGATTCTAAAATGCTTTGAGGGAAAGATATTTTAATGTGTACAATTTGTTTTATTTTCATACTGATCTCTATTTTTGTTTAAAACCATGTTGCATCATAAAATCACTTAATCCAAAATAAATCTTCTTTTATGAAAAGGAACTTTAAATTATAGCTTTTCTGTTATACTTCTGAGGTAAAAATTACCCTAAAGTTAGTAGCACAAAGCAGGGTCACACAAGGAAGCTATTTCCCATCCAGGCAATTCTGTGTCTTTACAACTGAATTGCTTTCTGATCCCTTTCTGGTGCTCTTCATCCAAACATTGTAATGTGTTTTGTATCATTGAAAGAAAGCCTTTTCAATGATATATGGATACAACTCAGCATTTTCAATAATATTAATTACTTCTGTATCCTGCATGTTGAGTAAGCAAAGACCCAAGTTGGGGCTGCTGGATCCAGTAATCTTGCCTGAATTAAATTATCAGTTCAGGGTTTATTTTCTTTAATTTAATCAGCATGGCTATCAGAAGAAAACAGATTTTCACAGGTAATTTTCTGCATACTTCATTATGGTCACAGCACTGAGAAGTATAAAGAGGTATTTGTTGTTTTCCCATTTAAAGAAAGCATTTTATACTGTAGATCAAAATTCAACCTGGAAGGCTCTCCTCAGATAAGATATTTCTCACCTATATATCAAAGTCATATAAGGCAGTAGTAGGATACAACTAGAGATATAATTGTATTCATTTACCTAAAGCATGCTTTTCACCAAATGTGCTTACCAGTACAAGAGATAATATCCTGGGTATTGTCCAAACAAAAGAATTTCCTATTAATGCTGAGTCTCTTCACATGCTATTAATATGGTACTAATAATTAATTATGTCAATTCCTAAAATATTACAAAGCTTTCTTAGTGAAATCCATAGCAGTGTGAAAGAGATCAGACTAACCATCCACAAAGGAAAATGAAGTGGATGAAAAATATGCAATTTTAAGTCTATGATGTGTAGTTTTAGAGGCAACTCATTAGGCCATCAGTATGTTTAGTGTTGCCAAGTGTAACAAATGAACAATGGACTAGGTTCAGAATAGAGTAGTAGGTGGAGATCAGACTGGATTACATTTGGAATACTGCAATGTTTTCAATGAGTCAAAAATCTCATATTTTTATCACCAAATCCCCCAAACATGCTTCTTTTGTCTTGAAGTTACATAGTACACCTTCAATGACACTAGCAAAATGCCTTTGGCTGTGAATGCTGGAATACCACAATCCCAGGAGAATTAAAAACAATTACAAACAGCCCAAAGGGCAATGGAAATATGCAAGTTGGGCATCAGCAAGCTGAACACTTTGCCAACAGTGACTTGCATTCAATAAATTTCATAAAAGACTATCAAGGATGTGTATGAGGGAGAAAAGATAAGTTTCTCATTTTTAAGAATGATAAATGGACAGATGGACAGTCTGAGCATTACAACCCTATCCCTGAAATGCCTAAAGAACCTCAGGAAAGTTTCCAGATTGTTAAGTGATCTATGAGGAAATATGTAGAATTGGCAGACCATGACAAGGCATCCCAATGAAATTATAGAATCATTAAAAGAGTCAAGTCTGGTATGACAATCTCCCTACCTGTTCAACACCTTTCTGGATGTTAGTACTCCAACAAATCCAGCAATTTAATTGTTTCACTAAAATTACTGGTTATTTATCTGAATTGACCAAATTGTCTATTTGATTTGGCAGTCAGAATGTGGGAAAGAGGTTGGGCGAGAGGAAGAAAAAGCTTTATTAAGGAACATTATTCTTTGAACCAAGACATGAGTGATCTTTTTCCTCTTGTATGTTTTAATTAAGTTATCAGGTAAGTCCTTAGAGAATACTCTCAGCTTACTGGTCTCATCCTAAAAATTAGCTCTTACTAAGGATTTATGTGAGTTTAAAGGTTTCCTCATCACAATTCAAGTTTCCTCCTAACAGATGTGCAACAGACTCTGCCATTAATCTCTTTATTGAATTTCAGACCAAAATGGCACTTAGGGCTTCTTGCAACAGCAGTAAAATCTGAAGACTTGTCAAATGTGATGGAGGCCTAGTTTATGACACTATTACTAGAAGGGATAAACAAAATACTGAATCTACAGAATTTACTGTGTCTACAGAAGTTCTCTGAACCCTTTGACCCCATTATACTTAAGTAGTGATAGATTTGTTTATTTTCATTATGCTCTTTCCATGTGAACTTCAACATGGTCACAGACCTCTGTCTCCTCCAGTACTTAGAATGATGCATTCCATGTTACAGGCAATGAATGAATAAATGTTTGCTGAAGGCTGAATGAACAGTGCATACTACCTTCCTATATGTAAGTATTCCTTCTACCAACCTGAAAATTTGCCCAGGTCTTATCTTATTTGGGGGGGGGGGTGTCACTTTCAGTTTTATTGATGTGTCTTATTTTTACATTATAGATACTTACAGGTCACTACAACTTCATGAAAAATCTCGTATAAGAAAGAAAAATAGTTAAGCAGAACTAATAATAAATAATACAATAATCTCATCTGAAAGTACAAGTAGTATTTCAAATCTGTGTTACTGCCCCCACCAAATCTTCATTTTTTTAAAAAATGGGGAAATCAATTTTCTCTTCCTCCTGCCATCCACCACATTGTAGAAAAATAAAGGAAAAGAAAAACAAACTTCTTAAATATGCATAGTCAAGTGAAACAAATTCCCTTAATGGCTGTATACAAAAGTGTGTGTGTGTGTGTGTGTTTCATCATCTTATTTAACTTGCCTCCTACCTTCCAAACCAGTTCTTACCTTCCTGAGATTAGAAAAGATTCCTTTTTTTTTGGTACTTCTATGTCCCTTGTTGAAGTATTTCTTCTCAATCTGGTATTTCAGTTATAATTTACATCGTAAACTACAGCTAACATTGGAATCAGAGCAAGGATAAATGTTAATAATGTACATTTGACAAAATAAATATGATAAAAGTGATGCATAGGAGACATAATTCACTAATGCTGATATATTTCTTTTCTAAAAACAAAAACAAACAAACAAAAAACCAATTAGATGTCCAGAAGTTGTAGTCTGATGCTTTACTCATAATAATTTAGAAGGCCTCAGCTGCATATTTCTATAAACACAGATGATTGGGGAGCATATATTTCCTTGGCAGTATATATAATCCACCTAATAAAATCATGACCTCTGATTACTGAGTTCCAAAATGAAGTAGTAAAAAGACTACCTTCTGGCCCATAAAACACTTGGGAGCTATATTTGAACAACTAGCTTCCCAGAATAATAAAAAATAGCAGCCAAATGCTGTTCTCAAAGAATTATTTTACTAATCATCAGTAATTGCTCTTATTTCGGTTTCAGTAAGTTAGACACTACATTTATTTGTCAGGATCAGGTCTTTCTATTATATATCAAATGATGATACTAGAATAATTTTCTTTTCTCCTAATCATCCCTTCTGTAGTATCACTCATTATTATGTCTTGGTGGTAGAAGGCTGAGAGGCAGACTAGAACCACCAAATTTGGTCAAAATGCTCCTGAGCTATGTTGGAAATTCAGTTACAATTTTCTTCAACTTCTACCATATTTATTTTTTTCCAGTATGACTATAACTTTTTTTAATTTAATATTTTTAGTTTTCAATATTGATTTCCACAAGATTTTGAGTTACAAATTTTCTCCCCATTTCTACCCTCCCCCCACTCCAAGATGGCATATATTCTGATTGCCCCTTTCCCCAGTCTGCCCTCCCTTCTGTCACCCCCCTCCCCCACATCCCCTTTCCCCGTATTTTCTTGTAGGTCAAGGTAGATTTCTCTATCCCATTGCTTATATATCTTATTGCATGTAAAAGCAACTTTTTTTTGAACATTTGTTTTTAGAACTTTGAGTTCCAAATTCTCTCCCTTCTTCCCTCCCACCCACCCTCCTTGAGAAGGCAAGCAATTAAACATAGGCCACACGTGTATCATTATACAAAACACTTCCATAATAGTCATGTTGTGAAAGACTGACTATATTTCCCTCCATCCTATCCTGTCCTCCTTTATTCAATTTTCTCCCTTGACTCTATCCCTTTTCAAAAATGTTTGCTTTTGACTACCTCCTCCCCCAGTCTTCCCTCCCTTCCATCATCCCCTCCTCTTATGCCCTCCCCCCCCCCACTTTCCTGTAGGCTAAGATACCCAGTTGAGTGTGTTATTCCCTCTTTAAGCCAAATCTGATGAGAGCAAGATTTACTCATTCTCTTTCACCTGCCCCCTCTTCCCTTCCATTATAACTGCTTTTTCTTGCCACTTTTATGTGAGATAATTTACCCCATTCTATCTCTCCCTTTCTCCTTCTTGCAATATATTTCTCTCTCACCCCTTAATTTCATTTTTTTTAGATATCATCCCTCCATATTCAACTCACTCTGTGCCCTCTCTCTATATATATATGTATATTGCCTTCAACTACCCTGATACTGAGAAAGGTTTCATGAGTTACAAATATTATCTTTCCATGTAGGAATGTAAACAAAACAGTTCAACTTTAGTAAGTCCCTTATGATTTCTCTTTCCTGTTTACTTTTTCATGTTTCTCTTGATTCTTGTATTTGAAAGTCACATTTTCTATTCAGCTCTGGTCTTTTCATCGAGAATGCTTGAAAGTTCTCTATTTTATTGAAAATCCATATTTTGCCCTGGAGTATTATACTCAGTTTTTCTGGGTAGGTGATTCTTGGTTTTAATCCTAGCTCCCTTGACCTCCAGAATATCATACTCCAAGCCCTTTGATCCCTTAATGTAGAAGCTGCTAGATCTTGTATTATCCTTACTGTGTTTCCACAATACTCAAATTGTTTCTTTCTGGCTGCTTGCAATATTTTTTCCTTGACCTGGGAACTCTGGAATTTGGCTACAATATTCCTAGGAGTTTTCTTTTTGGGATCTTTTTCAAGAGGCGATCAGTAGATTCTTTCAATTTCTATTTTGCCCTCTGGTTCTAGAATATCAGGACAGTTTTCCTTGATAATTTCTTGAAAGATGATGTCTAGGCTTTTTTTTTGATCATGGCTTTCAGGTAGTCTAATTTTTAAATTATCTCTCCTGCATCTATTTTCCAGGCCAGTGGTTTTTCCAATGAGATATTTCACATTGTCTTCCATTTTTTCATTCTTTTGGTTCTGTTTTATAATTTTTTGATTTCTCATAAAGTCACTAGCTTCCACTTGCTCCATTCTAATTTTTAAAGTGGTATTTGCTTCTGTGGTCTTTTGGGCCTCCTTTTCCATTTGGCTAATTCTGCCTTTCAAAGCATTCTCCTCATTGGCTTTTTGGAGCTATTTTGCCATTTGGATTAGTCTATTTTTTAAGGTGTTATTTTCTTCAGTATTTTTTTGGGTCTCCTTTAGCAAGTCATTGACTTGTTTTTCATGATTTTCTTGCATCACTCTCATTTTTCTTCCCAATTTTTCTTCTACTTCTCTTACTTGATTTTCCAAATCCTTTTTGAGCTCTTCCATGGCCTGAGACAAATTCATATTTTTCTTGGAGGCTTTTGATGTAGGACCTTTGACTTTGTTGACTTCTTCCGGCTATATGTTTTGATCTTCTTTGTCACCAAAAAAAGATTCTATAGTCTGAGTCTGAGTCCTTTTATGCTGCTTGCTCATTTTCCCAGTCAATTGCTTGATTCTTGAGCTTTTGGTCAGGGTATGACTGCTTTCAGATTGGAGAGTGCTTTGTCCCAAGCTTCAGGGGGTTTGCGCTGCTGTTTTCAGAGCTACTTCTGTTCTGTTCTCCTCTCCTGGCCTGTGCTCTGGTCTGTGAGTGCAAGCACTCCTTTATGCTGTGTAACTACCAGGAGGACTCCCCTTCCATAGTCACCACAAGCTCTGCCACACCAGCACTCCTCCTCCCCCAAGAACTGCCAACCAGAACTACGACCCAGATCCAAGCAGGACAAAGCTAGAGAACCCTGTGTCTGTACCAGCAGAGCGCTCCCTGCACTCCTGCTCTGATCCGCTGCTTGATTCCTCCCACTGTGTGGGCCAGGGACTCTGGAAGCAGCAGCCGCTGGAACTCTGGAAACAGCTGCCACTGGAGCTTCCAGCTGCTGCACCCCGCCATCTCTGTCACCCCCAGGGCTGGGGCCAGACCGCACACTTGTCTCACCCAGATCCAGCAGTTTTCCCACTGACCTGCTCCATTGTCTTTGCTGTTTGTGGGTCGAGAAGTCTGGTAACTGCCACAGCTCAGTGATTCAGGGTCCTGAGGCCTGGTCTCTCCTGGCACTGCCCAAGCTGGGCTGCGCTCTGCTCGCAGCACAGTGTGATAGACTCTTCCCAGCAACCATCCAGGCCATCTTGGGCTGGAGACTTGTTTCCCTCTGTTATTTTGTGGTTTTGGTATCTCTAGAATTTGTTTAGAGTCATTTTTTACAGGTGTTTGGAGGGGTTTGGGGGAGAGTTTAAGCAAGTCCCTGTTTTCAAGCAGCCATCTTGGCTCTGCCCCACTTCTACCATATTTAGTATTGGTCTTAATATAAGATATTCCACGCTCCTAAAATGAGATCTTTCTGAGAAAAATAAAAATACTAGTGTACAATGAAAAGTAATGGTGATTATAAGTCACACTCAAGTTTAAAAACAAACCAACTCTGGGAGGAAAGCATGGCCTATAGTTGGCCCATACAATGGTATTATTAAAGACATATGGTGATGATTATAAACTGTTAAACTCATCCAGCTACAATTAATCTGCATCATGCCCATAGGTCCTTATACTTAAAAAAAACCTTTCACAGCCCTAATCATGACAAATCCATATTTAAGTAACATGGAAGGATTGCTCAATCATCTTGTGCAATTTTTATACATATTTCCCCACAAATCTTCCTAAGAGGATCAATAAGCCATGAGTCAACAAGAACTTGTTGAACTCCTATCACGTGCAATATACTGTACTAGATTCCGGGGATATCAATACAATAAATAATCCCTATTTTATATCCTAGCGGGTGAGATCACAAGTACATATAGGAGTATAAATAGAATAAATATAAAGAGAACAAATACAAATAAATTGAGAGCAACGAAATACAAGGCATTTTGAGAGGGAGAGCACCAGGAGTTGAGGGGATCAGGAAAGGCTTCATGAATGGAAGGTTGTGCTGGAGATTTGTCTCAAAGGAAAGGGAGGATTCTAAGAGACTGAGGCAAGGAAGAAGTACATTGCAGGCAAGGGAGACAGCCAGTGCAAAAGCATGGAGAAGAGTGAGGGACTGTTGTCTATGAGGAGCAGAGAAGTGATCCAGCAATTTGGCTGGATCCTGGGGTGTGGGAGGAGCTTTAATGTCCAATGAGGTTAGCAAAACAGGTTGGTACCATGTCATGAGGCAGCAATTGTAGACAGTTTTGTTTTTCTTCTATGATCTGAGCTATAGAAGGGATGAGAGACATAAGACAGTGGCTTGAGGGAATGATAGGATCTAGTAAAATGGTTTTAAGGATGGGGAAAACTTGGGAATGTCAAATCAATGTGCCCCCTAACTCTAAAAACAAGAAAGCAAACAAAAGCACAATTTATGTGTTCACCGATTGTTCTTTCCTCACATTAGAGATGAACCAGGGTTTGGTCATTAGCTATAGGGGAACACAGAAAAAAAATTACAGAAGGACAGAAGCAACTACATGAACACTGAAAAACGTTGACTGAAATGAAAAGAAAAACAAGTCAACACATAGAGTCTTTACATTGTCTACAAGCAGCGACTAAAATTCGTTATGTGTGGTGAAGACTAAATTGAGAATGTTATATTTTAAGTCATGTGGGATCAGGGCAACAAGAAGAACTACAGATTATCCAGAAAAGAAAAATTACCCCAAATCTCTTTTTAAAATAAAGAAGAAGGACCAGAGAATTAAAGACCAGCTATCTAATGTAATTACTGCAAAGAAAATCTAGCTGGTTAGACTCCAAACTATGATGTCTTTGGTCACTTGGTGTTAAATATTAAGAGTTATAGGACCTCCCCATCCCACAACCGATGCCACCACCTAAGTCCCCAGAAGGGGTGCTGTGCTGATGACAAACCTGCTAAGGAAATATGAGCATGTGTTTAGACAACATTCCCAAAAGGGAATGACTCATTCCCAATGTAAGAACAAGGCCATCTTCAGGATCTTTTAACACAGAGAATGGAGTCCTGTCTCTTTTTCCTTCCAGCCTATAAAAAGATCATTCTGTGACATCAGACAAGCAGTTTGAGGTGCCCTTGGGAACTCCAGTGTTCAAAGTTGGTAGAGGTAGCTTCAATCACCTCATTAAACAAGGCCACCCCAACTGACAGATACATAGTGTTTAGCTTCAGTTCTTGCAATCTTTTCCTCCCTTTTCAGGAGCAAGGGTCTTCCAAGGAGACCAAGCAGTACTTCTGGAGGATGGCTGCAATCTGTGTGAGCCTACAGCATGGCTGGAGAATTTTGTACTTTGCAGGCACTGACAAGTACACCACAGTGGAGCCAAGGTGACATTCAGGGTTCTTCCTGTCTCCCATTGGTCTCCCCTCAATAACTAAGATCAACTGAGGCCAGAGATCCAGGAGCTCCTCAATATTCGTTGAACTTGATAGTGAGCTAATATTGACACTGGTGAGGAGGAGGAGGAGGGTTCCTAAGAATGTCTGAGCCAAATCTCTTTGGAAAGCATGACCATCTAGTAATCATGAGTGGATAGAGTGGTGGACCTGGGGTCAGGAAGACCTCAGTTCAAATACACTTATCCTGGGCTTAACTTCACTTGGCCTCAGTTTCTTCATCTGTAAAAGTGGAGACAATAATCGCACCTACCCTCTGCCCCTGGGGCTCCTCCCTCTGCCTGCAGAGTAGAAAGCTCCTCCCAGAACTTCCACTGAACATGGATAGCCAGGTCAGCCATCTGTTCATTTCCCACCTAGCAGCAATCCTCCAGACTTCTCTATCATGTCCCTGCATCTAGTAGTTTCTAGGTCCCCTCCCTCCCTTTGCAGCTTCCTTTTATGTCTTGTCTTCCCCTGTTAGAATGTGAGCTCCTAAGGGCAGGGTTATCTTTGCTTGCATTTGTGCTCCCATTGCTAAGCACAGTGCCTGGTACCTAGTGAATGTTTCACTAATGCTTGTTGCATTGACTTGAGGACAAAATGTGGAAGAAAAAAATATGAGCAAATGGTAACATGTGAACAGACAGTACTACTGTCTTCAGTGAGTTCCGGTAAGTTTCTTGGGAGCAGAGATGGTATTATTCATTATATTTGTATCCTCGCCATCTAGCACAGTGCCTAGCCACATAGTAGGCGCTTAAACATTTATTTGGATATTTTCACTGGCCGTCTCCTAGGCCTAGAATACTTTTCTTTCTCATCTCTGCCTCCTGATTTCCCTGATTTCCTTCAAGTCCCAGCTAAAATCCCACCTTCTAAAAAAAGCCCTTCCAAAATTCCACCTTAATTCTAGGCCTTCTCTCTGTTGATTATATCTAATTTATTGTATACATATCTTGTTCGTACATAGTTTTTTGCCTGTTTTCTCCCCCATTAGACTGAGAGCTCCTTCTTGGGTGAGATGTCCCTGGTGCCTGTCATTGACCCTGGGCTAGTTAACTTTATTAAATGAATTGGGAACACTGAGGTAGTCTTCAAATACTTCAAGGGCTTCCTGTGGATGTGGGATTTAACTTCTTCTACATATTCCTAAAATGCAGGGAGGAACAATGGGTGGAAGTTGCAGAGAGGCAGACTGGGGCTTGGCATCAGGAAAATCTTTCTTACATCAATAATCATAGTTATGCAAGAGCAGAAAGGGCTGCTTTGGGAAGACTAGTACATTATCCAGGATGACTACTTGTAAGCAATGTTGGAGAAGAGATTCTTAGTCGAATGAGAGTTGGATCTGATGAAGTTTGGGATCTCTTCCAGTTCTGAGATTCTATGATAGTGTGAATTAAGTAAGAATGAGATTGGAAAACCAAACTACAATAAATGGCATGAGTATGAATGTATAGAAAACTTGATTTATCACTGTCAGTCTATGTGAATATATTAAGTTACCCAGATATAATTAAGATTCATTGAGTAATAGCTAATAATAACAGCTAGCATTTATATAGCACTTTGACAAAATCTACCCTGCCTCCCAGACACCAAAAAGAAACATCCCAAACAAGAGAAATAGTATTCCTGGTGAGTTCTATTTAGGACATATCACATTTGTAGTATTTTGTTCCATTCTAGGTACCACATTTTAAAAAGGATATTGACAAAACAGAACATATCCAGAAGAGGATGACCAGGATAACAAGATGACCGAAGACCATGTTGTATGGGGAATGGTTGAAGGAATGAGGGATGCTTTTCTTGATCCTTCCTTTCCTAAGTCCACTCTCTGGAAGAGCCCTTAGTAGACTGAATTCTTCCTGTTTCAAAGCTCTCTCTCCCCTGGATAACATCCCTTTAAAGTGCTCTTTCTAGGGCATCTCTAGGTCTCAGAATTTTTATAGAACTGAGATGGTATGTACTCAGGCCTATGAATGACCACAAGTGAAGTTACTGGCTCTATCTGCTTCCCCTTAACTTCTCTCAGAAAATGTATCACTCAAATATTGCATTACCACCCAGTCCCCAAAACCTGAGGATTGTTTTTTCTAGTATATTCATTATATGTTGCAGAGTGAAAAATACTTTACAAAAACTTCCTCCAAAGATCGATTTCCCTCCAAGTCTAAGTGATGGGTAATGACAAAAAAAAATGGGTAATGGGTAATGACATGGGTAATGACAAAAAAAAAAATCATCACCTGATGTCCAGTTTTCACATATGTCATGTGGCTTGGTTTATGAATTGCAGGACCATATTCAAAGCCCTTCCAGCTTGGTAGTACCTTCTGAAGCTTGTGCTCCAATAGCTTAGCCTCCTATAGCCCAGGGTCACTTCCATGTCCTGATCAGAGGAAGACTTTAGTTTTCCTCTAATATATATAGCCCAGCCCAGTATATATAGCAAATAACAGACAGTTCTTCCCACAGCAAAGCGAGGCAAGTATAATGACATTCTCATCTGGTGAAGAAAACCAGGCACTGACTTGCCTGTCATTTTGCTTGTATCAACATTGCAGGGCAGGCTTCAGACAAGAGAGAGTATGACAGATGAGGCTGAGACCTGAATTTTGAAGCCTTTACTCTGGTTATGTTCTCCTTTTTTCTCTGATTCACATGACTGCCACTCTATGACTAAATAACCAAAAAAATGTTTTATTGAAAATAGAAGTCAGGATGGACAGAGAAAGAAAGAATTATCCAGATGGTTCTCTTCCCTAGGGCAGCCCGGTATAGACTACTACATACTTAGCCACCCTGTAAAGTCTAGGAGAGAGGACGCCGAGTCATTCTAATAAATGGTGCATTTGTGCTAATAAATTTGTCCAGGTGTGTTTTTCCTAATAAAAACATAAACATATAATGGGTGTTTTCCATCTTATTAAAGTTAATTAGTTTCCCTAAAACAGTCTAATGCTACAGATCGGCATAAAATTCTTCTTTCTCATATGTATCTTTCCAGTCTTGGGGGACAGGAAGAGAGGAAGGAGTTGAAAAAATCAAATGTTTTTAAAATTCATGTATTTAATGTGACTATATATATATACATATATAAAGAGAGATAATTTTTTTAACATTTTTTATAAATTATGGACAAAGAGTAGCTTTAAAATCAGAGTAATATCTTTCTTATTCTGAAGATGAAATGAAATTATGTATACAATTTAACTACTGTGAACCAATCTACAAATGTAAGCTATTAGTGTAATTAATAATAACATGGGAATAACTAGCTTGAGGTTAGCATCTTTTCAGGAGTGCAATCAACTTTATTCACTTCATTTATTCATGCCATTCAATCTATTTTCAGGCTTCACGTGTCATCTTAATATTTGGATGATGATTCAAATCTCTGTCTCCCAACTTGTCTCTGAAGAGCTCTAGTCCAATATTTCCAACTCTCTTCTTGATTATGTCTCTCTGGATATCCCACTAACTGCTCAAGCTCAACAAGTCTGAGACTGAACTCATTATCTTCTCCCCTATTCCTCAAATCTGTCCCTTCTCCTAACTTCCCCACCTCCGTTGTTGGCACCAGTAAACCCCTAGTCATTCATCTTCAAAACCTCTTAGGAGGTATCTTTGACTTTACCTTCTTACTCTCCATATTTAATCAGCTGCCAATTCCTTTTTCATTCTGTCACTGAAATATCTCTCTCCCTTCCTTTCCCATTGCACTACCCCACTCTAGTTCAGAATCTCATCACCTTGACTGGGCTATTGTAATAGCCTCTTATCTGGTCTTGACTCCAGTCTTCCCAGTTTTTCCCCACTCTAATCCACCATACTACCTAATTTTCCTAATCACATCACTCCCATTTTCAAAAAGGGTATTTTTAGTGGCTCCCAAATAAATAAAGTACAAATCCTGTATCTTATCATTCAATGCCCTCCATAATTGGCCTCAACCCATCTTTATCACTCACTATTTCACTTTGATTCTGGTTTTCAATAGATTTAATATTGAATACATGTGTGTATATGCATAAATATATGTACATGTATACACATCTGTGTGCTCATATGTGTTTGCATATAGAGGTACATAGGTGTATTATTACTATGTGCATTCATATTCAAAATAATATTTAAGCAGCATCTCTTAAATTCCTTTAAAATTAGGATGAATGGGGATGGGACTTGGCCAGTGATTTCTTTAGTAGATCAGGGTCTTCTTTGTAATTTATAGTCTTAAGGAGTTGCCTAGAGGCTCTGAGAGGTTAAGTATTTTGCTCAGGGTCACAACCAATATGTGTCCATAGGTGGTAGCTGAATCTTCCAGAATCTATGCCCTGTGATCTGTCCACTATACTCCCTTGCCTCTCAAAAGCAGAATCCCTGCTTTTGCTTTTTCTTGACGAAGTTTCTACTATCTAGCACGTAGTTTGATACTTAACCTTCAGACACAACTACTCCCCGCCCCAACACACACACACACACACACACACACACACACAGACAAATTGACACACCTCTTACCTTGTCCAGTAGGTATCCTGGCCCACTATTGGTAAAGACCACTGTATCTTTATTTCTAGGTATTAAACAAGGGGGTTGGGCTAGAATTTTAACAAATGTTAAAAATCACCTAATCCAAACATCTCATTTTGAAGATGAGGAAACCGAAATTGAACTGAGTTGCACGAAGTCACATGGTGAATTGCTACAGTGAAGAAGGTCTGTTCCAGCTCTAACTATGGATAGAGGTGCTAGGGCCTTGGCAGAAATGCCATAGCCTAGTGTTTAAAGCGAAAACAGGAAGAATGGGTGCAAGTTACAAAAAGGCTCGTTTACATGTGACGGCAGAAAAAACATCACTAGACATATTCATACTGGAAGGATATAGGAAGACATCCTCATTTTTTGATCTACTTCCCTGACAACTTTTTTTTTGTCCCCATTTTTTTTGCCCCCAGGAAATGAAGCTATACATATAACTGCTCATAGAAGGCCAGTTTTGTCTGGTTGGTACCAAGGGTTATAAGGTTTTATGCTGAGACAGAGAAAGGGATCCAGAGTTTCTTAGAAATACTCTAATCTCAAAGTACTTCAGATAAGGGCACTGCTGATAGAGCACTGAGTCTGAAGTCAGGAAGACTCATTAAGTTCAAATCCAGCCTCAGACACTTCCTAGCTGTGTGACCCTAGGCAAGTCACTTAATTCTGTTTGCTTCAGTTTCCTCATCTATAAAAGGAAATGTCAAATCACTCCAATATCTTTGCCCAGAGAACCCCAAATGAGGTCATGAAGAGTCAGACATAACAGAAAAGTAACTGAAAGTCAGGTAAGACGAAACACAAGATACAGAATTCATTTGGCTTCAGGAGCTATACTCAAAAGTATTCTTTAGTCACTTTAGCTGTCTTTAACCTCATGCCCTCCTGCATCTTTACAACATGGGACCAGTTTGGCCAAACTATATTGATATACTTAAAAATATTCAAGATTTTGTAATAACAGATTAGACCAGAGAGATAATGTTGTGTAATAGTCCAATAAGTACCAGCATCCACTGAGTTTTAAGACGAGGAGATGTATGATCACAGCAAATGAGCACATTCTCTGGTATCATGGACCATGTCCTACACAAAATCCAAACAGGCAAGGTGTTCCTTATTGATGGTAAGGTTGCAGAATGACTCCGTGCTACTTGCACTGAGCCCCAGACCAAAGCAAAGCCTCCTCAATTAAATACATCCACAGTCACTTAAATGAGGTTTCCCTACATATTCACGCTTGAAAACGAAAGAGGATGAAAAATGTGATCTCCGGAGTATGACTTGCAATTGTGAACAAGCAACCTATCGAGGCTTTATAAGTAGTGACACATCTAACACAGGTGCTGCAGATGAACAAGTTAGGCCCAGAAGTAAAAAGGAGATGGAGATTTAACCGAATTGTTTTTTGGAAACTTTAACACTTTATTACAAACTGTTTGCTACCACAAGAGCCCATTTTTAATAACCTCTTGATCATAAAGTATGACTACAATTTATGGGACCCTATAATCTCAGAAGAATCAAAATAATAAATAACCCAAAGGCAAGTGTATGCTGAAGCCAGTTTGAACTGACTCAGGAAAGTAAAGTATTTCATGAAAGTGAAAATTGTTAAACATTCAGCGTTAGCATGGGAAATCAGCAAAGGCTACAAATCAAGGCTTGATTTACTGTTTTGTTGACTGTCCAAACTTAATAGGTAAAATAATAATGCAGATTAAACCTGAAAATGTGTGTCTCACACACATTTGTGAGTTATGCTTAAAACATTTACCAGCACGCCTCCATCCAAAGGACACAGTGGGAATATCAACATATCACAACATATCACTGATGGTGATCACACAGGAAAAGTAAGGGACGATAGATGGACACTGGTACCCGGATAATATTAAAATAACAGCAGGAAGGCTTCTAGTGTGTTAGGTGTTTGCTCTCTGTAGGATTTGTGGGAAGATGGCAAGAATTACACAGGATGAGGAGCTATGGATAAATTGAACTCTACATTGGTAGAAGTATCTACATCAAAGAGCTCAAGTATCAATTGAAGAATCAAATTAATAATATTACAGGGAAAGGAAGATACTCAGGATAAGATTATGCAGATGATGCCTATCCTTGAATTCCCAGAATCCAGAACTTCTTGTCTAAATATAAATCACTACTAACTAGTAAGACAAGAAAGAGGGCAGAGCTGTTGCATTCAAATATGCATAGTCTAGAAAGTTATCTCAAAAAGCTGACAAATTACAAGCTTCCCCAACTTGGGGTGTTTTTTGGTCCGGTTCAAATAGAAGTAGGATGCATTTTCAAGCCATGATTAGTTAAATCTCCAGTAATCTAATTCAGTGTAAAATGAAAAAAAATTGGAAGGGCCTAAAGGTATTTGCTTTTTGGCCCTTGAAATCTGGTCTGCTCCTGACAAATAACAGGCATCTCCCTGGCTGACCACCAGGCCTAGAACGCTCTCCCTTTTCATCTCTTCCTCCCCCTTTTCCTGGCTTCGTTCAAGTCCTACCACATGCAAGAGCCTTCACAGGTCCTCCTTAGTGCTACTGCCTTCCTTCTGAGAGTATCTTCAATTTATCTTTTGTATATATTGTCCCGTGTATATGTAGTTGTTTACGTGCTGCTCGCCCCCATTTGACTATGAGGTCCTTGAGGGCAGAGATTCATTTTTTTTTTGCCCTTTTTTTGTATTCCCAGCATTCAGCAAAGTGCCTGTCACCTAGAAATAATAATTATTATCAAAGCTAGAATTTGTATAGTTCTTTAAGATTTGCAAAGTGCTTTACATACATTAACTCATCTGACTCTCTCACAACAATACTGTGAGGTAGGCCCTATTGTTATCCAGATCTTACAAATGAGGAACAGGGGCAGATAGAAGTTAAGTGACTTGCCCAGGGTCACACAGCTGGGGGGGGGGGTCTCTAGGCAGAATTTGAACTCGGGTCTTCTTCACTAATAATAATACTAGCTATGTGCCAGGCACTGTGCTAAGCGGTTTACAATTGTTATCTCATTTGCTCCTCACAACAACTCTGGAAAGTAGGTGCTATTATCATTCCCATTTTATAGGTGAGGAAACTGGGGAAAATGGAGGTTAAGTGACTTGCCTAGGGTCATGAAGCCAGTAAGTGAACTCAGGTCATCTTGACTGGGGGCCCAGTACTCTATCCGTCGCACCAACAAATGCCTGTTGACTTGACTTAAAAGGATGAAAACATCTTTAAACTTTGTTTGCAAAACTATAGACTATACGGCATTTTTAACCACTGGAGTATAAAACATTAAAGTTGCAAGTTTTATCTTCATATATCACTTTGAGTAATAATGCGAGGTCGCCCAACTGAAATCAGTTTCAAATTCTCACTCAGGAGCATTTGTGATGTTTGGAATATTGTTTATTTTTCATAGCCTTCTCAGAACACTCAATGAAACAAGAGACTCCTGAATGCATTAGAAAATTTCTGTTTTAATTGGCTTTAAGGAGCTTTAGTTATTTGAAATGTTTATAATGAACTAAGCACATGGCCTGGCGTCATCAGCCATTCTGTGCAGCACCTCCTGCCCATTTTATAGGAATTGTGAAACTGGGAAGAAATACAATGAAAATCTGAGCCTGTGCTGGGACTTGAAAATTTAATCACTATTCCAAAGTCTGGGTAGAAGATAGAGGTACAGTACGAGTCAAGGCACGTTTTGCATCCTTATAAACAACAAACTTGTTAGTCTGTTTACGTAATATTTGCTCTTTATTAGGTATAAGACAAGGCCAAGAGGTGCCCATCCCCATCTCACTTGCCTGGATGGATTAGGGGCAATCTAATTTATGAAATTTCTGAAAAGCTGTTGCTAAACGAGGTCAGCACATCAGACTGGCATGCTTTTTTTTTTTATTTTTAAGTATTTGAAGTTTTTCAAGTGGCAAAATCTAAACTGTGGCTGGATATTCACTTTGTCATTAGAGTCAGCTGGTTCTAGTATATGAATCGACACTGAAGTTGAACAGGGCACTCTTTCTGCAGTTCTGTTATATACTTTATTCCAGGTCCTGAAAGTCGTACTCAAATGAGTTTGGCAGGTTTAGGCCTGCTTTGAATTACTAATGCCGCAGTATTGTGAAAAAAAGATTGCAAAAGTAAAGTCAGGACTTCATTATGATGATTTTATTGTGTTCCACTTTAATCTAACAATATCTCCTGTCTCCTCCTCTATACTTGGTTCTTTTAAGAGAGAAGGAAGCATAATGAAGAGCCTACTGATTTCACAAGATTCCGAGAATCCAGGCTCGGATCAAGCAGGAATCAATGGTTTATGACAGGTCTAAGAATAAATGAATATGCGTGTGAGTGCATATATATATATGTATGTATGAATGTATGGGCATATATATGTATATGTTGCATGTCTACATGCGTGTATATCTACACATATATACACAAATACTTTCAGTACTATGTTTTTAAATTTTACATATACACACATACACATATACCACATGGCTCAGTGCATAGAGTGCTGAGCCCGGAGTTAGGAAGACCTTAGTTGAAATCCAGCCTCAGGCACTGACTAGCTGTGTGACCCCGGGCAAATCATTTAACCTCTGTTTGCCTTAATTGGCTGGAGAAGAAAATGGCAAACCACTCCAGTATCCTCACCAAGAAAACCCCACGGACAGCAGTGGCATGCTACAGTCCATGGGGTCAGACACAACTGAATGACTGACCAACAACAATGTATATGCACATACACACACCCACACATGTGCATATAAACACATCTATACATACATACACAGATATACATATATACACGTGCATGTGTATATGCAATGGAACCTGAGCTGGTCTGGGCATACCCGGTTAGGCAACATGGAGCCCTGGGTCCCCTACTGCATGAGTGGAGTGGTCTCCTTTTATTGGCTGCCTGCAATTTTACAACTAGGGTTACTGAGCCAGCTGTATTCTTTTCTACTACCCTCTTTCTGCCGCTCTCTTATTAGCTGCTGCCAGAGGATGTAGATCATAGTTCACCCACAGCGAAGATGCCATGAACTGAACTAGTGAGAGAGGAAGGATATTCCTTCTCTTGCTCCTTCTCTTTTGCCCCAGCTGTGAGGAATGGGCCTGGGAGCGGCTATTTCTGTTGTGTTGTTTGTCCTTAGTTTTAGGTGCTTGAGATGATCTCCACAGGACCTAGGCATTCAAGCCATGGCCACCTTGGAGCTGGGAGTGTAGGCAGGATGGTGCAGCTGGCCAGCCCAGCACGGAAGCCCTGAGAAGCCAGGGTGCTTGGGACTGGATTCTGAGGGAGTTTGGCATTGGTACTAGGACTGTGCTCTGTGGAAACTGAGCTAAGCTATGAACCTAATCCTCTTTTCCTCCCCAGAGACTGAGGTGGTGCAAAGGGGAAAAGGGATGAATTATGGGGGAGTAAGTTAGTATATTTGTGATTTGAGCATAAATATTTAAGCAAATATTTCCTTGTAAAAACAAATCCAACTATTAATGACTAAATGGAACTGGGGTGCAGGGGAGTACCCCCTATAATTGAAGGACCATGACTGGTGGGAACTGGAATCATCTGCATAGAGGCTAGACACTCCCCAGCACCCTTAAGGGTACCAGAGAACATGGGGGAAAGGTGAAATCTAACACACCTGGCTTTCAGGCAGTAAGGATTGTGGTGGTCTGTGTTACAGATATTGAGAGAAAAGAGGAAGGAAGGAAGGAAGGAAGGGAGGGAGGGAGGAAAAGAAGAAGGAATGACTACAGGGACTCAACAAAAGTAATCAAGACCAAATATTGTGATCTTAATGAGCCTTCTCAAAATGCATGTTATCCTAAAGGGGTTTCTAAACTGTTCTCTGCTAATTTCTTTTTCTATCAGGTGGAGATATGATATTCATAAAGGTGTTTGGACAAATAACTATTAAAATGAGTCAAGAAGGCTTTGACAATAGGCTATGTTTTGTGACAAAGCTTTCCTCTGGAGCAAGTATCATTTAAATTTCCCAATATTATCAAAATTTTTTGTTGTTAAGAGGAGTTAACTAGTAAGGTCTTATGTTGCTTCTGTTTTCAAGAAGTTTTCCAGAATGTTCCTGAAGGAAGTCACCAAATAGTCTTTACTTTATCCACTTCTAATTAATATTACCTGATGTCAAAAAGTCTCTCTCCAATGAATGGCAATCATTTTAATCCTGTCGGATTAAATCCTTGTCACACTCCTATCAGCAAGAATTCTAAGCCTTTTAGTATCTCCTTAAATACCCAACTCCACCCTCCTCCACCTATCTCTCAACTTGATCTCCAATTGACATCACTGAAACCATCCTTTATGAATTCTGTCATTTCCCACCCTCCCTTCCCACCTCCAAATATCTATCTTTGCCCAATCTCTCCTCCTTCTTTGTGTTCTGATTTGGCTCCCTCCTCTTTTTCCAGGAGGACATTTCCATCTTTGAAGCCATCCCACTCCTGCCCTCTTGGGAGCTGGCCCCATGATCTTTGCTCCTTTTCTTGCAATAGTCTCTACGTACTAGTGATATTTCTGACTCCCTACTAATATGTTATGTTTCCTATCTTAAAAAAACAAAAACAAAAAATACTTCCCTCCACCTTGCCACCCCCTCAAGCTATTCTGTATCTTTCCTCTCCTTTATTGTTTAACTCCTAGAAAAAGTTGTCTGGACTTGCTACCTGCACTTCCTCAAGATGAAGTGTTATTACCTCATTACCTCTCACCTAAACTATGATAGCAGCCTCCTAGCACAGTGGAGACAGCACTAATCGAGGGGACCTGGGTTCTAATGCTACCTCTCATGCATACTACCTGTATGACCCTGGGTAAGTCACTTAACTTCCCTGGGCCTCAGTGTCCTCATATGTAAAATGAGAGAAGAGGGCTAGATGATCTCTGAGGTCTCTTTTGAGTCTAGATCTAGTATTGTCTGATCCTAACTCTAGTTCCTCTTGTCTTTCCCACATGTGCCAAAATAATTGTCCCATTGCACAGGCCTGATTGTGATACTTGTCTCCTAAAAAAAATAAAAGGATTCCTACTGCCTACAAAATACATCCCCCCCAATACACACACACATACACACACTTACACACTCACATATACACAATACATGAATAAAATCTGGTTCTGCCTTTCTAGACTTGTTTTATACTATTTCCTTCACCCAGTCAGTATTTCAAACAAACCAGACTACTACTGTTTCCTGATTTCATCATATCATCTACTATATTTATGTATTTTCACTGACCTTCCCCAACCCCCACCGAATATTCTACCTTTTCATTTCTGCCTGGTGAAATGCATCTCAAAGCTCAGCTTATGTGTCACTTCCTCCATGAAATCATTCCTGACATCTTCCCCCCACATATAAACACCCTAATGAAAGTGTTCTTTCCTACCTTAATAATTACTAGAGTAACTTTACTGAATCTCTTCTTTGCTCCAAATATACTATATTTTACTATATTTATTTGCAGAACCATAAGTAGTGAGGGGGCAGCTAGGTGGCACAGTGTATGACAAAATACCAGGTCTGGAGTCAGGAAGACTCACCTTCCTGAGTTCAGATCTGGCATCAGATACTTACTAGTTGTGTGACCCTACGCAAGTCACTGAACCCTGTTTGCCTCAGTTTCCTCATCTGTAAAATGAACTGGAGAAAGAAATGGCAAACCACTCTAGTATCTTTGCCAAGAAAACCCCAAATGGGTCATGAAGAGTCAGACATGACTGAAACAATACTGAACGACAATAAAAATAGTGAAGAACAACCCGGGCTTTGCCCCAGGGTACTGATATTTAGAGGGCACTAACAGCACTTACACTTCCTCAGTACCTAGAAATGAGTGAACCTGATATCTAGTTAATTAGTGAACCTAACACCTAATTAATTAAAATAGGAAGCTACAAGACCCCAGATGAGCTCCTTCCTAGCCCTGCCCTATCTACCCTATTCCTTGCAATGGGCTTCCCAATATTCTGAGGTCTCTGTTCACCAAGGTCACTCTCCTAGGCTCGCTCTCTCTCTCTCTCTCTCTCTCTCTCTCTCTCTCTCTCTCTCTCTCTCTCTCTCTCGCGTGTCCTTCAACTGAATTTACATTACAAAACTGGCTTGAGGGCCATTTCATGCTGCTCATCCCAGGCCTGGTTTATAGAACTTCTCCAAGTGCCAAAGCTGCTGGTGACAGCCCAGCTTATTTGTGCACGTCATATTCCTCCTAGTAGATTGTAAACTTCTTGAGAAAAGGGACAATGTCCATTTTTTAATCTTTGTATTCCTTACACCTACCTAGGAGCATGGCTTGCACGCAAAAGGAACTTGATAAATGTATTTGGTGCTAAATTAAGTTCTTATTTTTAAAAAACTCACTGGCTTATTTTCTAATTCTGAAAATATCAAGAAAGTTGACTTTATACACTGATTTGACAAATCTCCTTCACAAAAAATCCCCACTGAACCCTGGTGAATTCTCCTCTCGTTGGGATAAAACAATTTTTAAAATTGATATTAAACTAACTCTTCTTTTCGGGCAAATTATCAAGTTCTGCTCCATTTCTATGGTCAGGCAGTAACCAACTGGAAGTGTCTGATTCAATGTTGTTGAGCTTTTTTTGCACAAATCCAGACAACAGCCCTTGTATTTTTTTCCCAATGATTTAACAATTACTCATATTCTATTATTATTTAAACCAATAAAAATAGGCTGTATAAATCTTTAACACAAAATTATAATACTTAATTTCCCAATGCTGCTAAAAAAAAAATGAACACCTTCCATTACCTAGTGGCTAGTGACTGATTACAAAGTGATGCAAGGGCCACAGCCTGTCTGCAGACACAACAAACCCCTCCTACTGAGCTGTGTGCTTGCCAAGACTTGGGCCACCTTTATATTAGCACTTTAAGCTGACAAAGTATTTAATTCACAACATCCCCTGGTATTGCAAATATAATTACCCCCTTTTTGAGGATGAGGAAACTGAGTCTCAGAGACATAAAGTGAGTTTTGCAATTGTTAAATGTCTAAGCCTCAAAAGGAAACCAGTTCTCCTAACTCCTCATCACAGTGCCCTTCCCAAAAGGGCAGGGAACCCCTCCTGCCTCCTTTCTATCAGTTTACAAAACTCTTCCCACACATTATCTAAATTGATCCTCACAACAACCCTATGATAAAGGCAGGATTAATATTTTTACTTCCATTTTACATATGAGAAAGGCAAAGCTCAAAGCAGTTAAGGACTTGCCCAAGATCATTTTCCAATATGGGATAAATCCATGCAATGTCTGATGGATGAATCCATCCACATATCAAATTTCCCACCGGGCATGGGAAATGTGGCTAACAGATACACGACTGGGGACCTTTCTTTGTCTTCTATCTGGGTTTGTAACTTGCCTGATAGAAGAGCAGTCAGTGCAACTTTTTGGAGTCTTTTACCCTACTCATACAGAATAAATTTGCATTGATCAAACACAGGATTCTTCTTCTTGAAACATGCAGCTGTTAGGGGGAGTTTCCTTAGGAAAGCAGATGGAGCAACTAACTGGTTGGAGAAGCACCTTGGTAACTGACAAAGACCCAAGAAACAAATATCTATAAAAACACTCAAAACAAACAAACAAAAATATTATTTATTACTTTGTTCCACTGGGCATCTAGTTGGACTGGATACAGCCTGTGATTCTAAGCTTGTAAGCACAGTAACACTTCATACATGGGATCTCCAACAGGTCTATGGCAATACATAGGTCATTCTTAGAGACTTATGAGATTTGTCTCCAATCTGCCTCACATCTTCCAAGTAAAGCCATAGCTGGGCTGGACCACTGGAGTTTTGCCCAAGGGCAGGAAATTTGGAGGACAACAGCATCTTCCTGTTGGCGTTTCCTCTCTGTTCACCCTGTTACGTGGAAGTGGCAGCATATTTCCTCTTCATGGCAATTGTACTTGCAGTAAGGTAGAAATCTTAGAATGTGCTCTTCCCCACTCAGACTGTACTTTAGCTGAGTTTCTTCATCCCCGGCTTGTCCCAGGTGAAAATATCAATAGCAAGATCCCTAACGTGGGCTGTTAGTTCATGGAAGTTGTTAATATCACCATCAGTCCTACTAGAGGTCCAGTAGAACAAAGTCATAAATATAAATTTTGTGTACGTGGTTTCTTCTTTTCCATGTTTCTGTAGTTATGACTCTATGGCCTTTCTCACCCATCAACACCAACCATCTGCTCCTGGGACCACCTCACTGTAGTTCAACCTGATTTCCTACCAAGCAGGGAGTTTGGTCAGCAGCCACTCTGCCTCCATTGTCAATGACTGCACTGTTAATCCCCATTTCCCCTGGTATGAAACATAAGATTTCAGAGGAAGTGAAAAAGTAGCTCGTCTGGGAAAGGCTGGGCACTCCTGCCCTATATAAAATACCCTTGGTCTTGCCATCACCCACAAATGCGCCACTTCCGTGTTCATGAACTCACAAGCTATTTGTCATTCCATCTCTTCCTCTGCTTTGCAATCCCAAACCCTGTTCTTCATCCATACTGAGACCTCCAATCTCTTTACTTTTATCTTTGGTTTTTCCCTGGGCCATCACCCCTGCTCTAGCTACACTCACCTCCCTTGGTGAACCAGTTCAACTCTGCAGTGTCTTCTTCTCTTGAGTCCTTTACCCCTTTACCCTATCATGGATCTTGTCCTGTCTAGCCTCAGCCTTGAGTCTCTCCAAACATATGCTGCCTTCATACCTTCACATGTGTGATGGAATGAAGGTGGAGAAAATCATTAAACCATTCTGACTGCATCCACTACAAATTTGTATTGCATAACCCCAACTGGGCTCTCACTGCTACAAGCCAATCCTTTTATACCTCCCAAATCAACTCACTATGCCACACTCATCACAGCTGTGATTCCAAACCTTTGAATCTCTCCTCAAACCACCTCCTCCCTGTGCTCTCTCAGCTGAGAACCTTAACTCATATTTTCCTCAAAAAATCAAGGCTGTTTGCCAAGAACTCTCTCTTTGCTTCTCCTAATTTCCCAACACCCGGATGCTGTCTGTCACTATCTTGTCTTTCATCCCTATATCGAATAATGAAGCTCTTCTCTTTGCCAAGGCAAAACTCTCTACATGCAAAAGTGATTCCATTTCAGCCCATTTCCCTGGCACATTGCATGCTCTATCCTCACCATTCTCTCACTTATATTTAATCTTTCCCTGTTTACTGGCTGCTTTCCTACTGCCTACAAACATGCCCATGCCTCCTCATTCTCACTTGATTGATTCATCCCTGCTAGCTGTTGTCACAAATCTCTTCTCCTTTTTGTGGCTAAACCCTTTGAGAAGTCTGTCTGCAATATATACCTCCACTTCCTCCCCTCCCACTCTCTTCTTAAGTCTCTAAAGTCTGGTTTCCTAACTCGCCACTCAACCAAAACTGCCCTCTGCAAATCTAATGCCTTTTCTCAGTCTTCATTCTTCCTGACTTCTCTGCAGTCTTTAACACATTCAGTCTTCCTCTTCTCCTTCTTCTGTCTAGGTTTTCATGCCACTATTTGCTCTTGGTTCTCCTCCTACCCTTTAGACAGTTTCTTTTAGACTCCTTTACTTCATCTCCATCTAGGATACATCTACTGAGGATGTCTCCACAAAGCTCTGTCCTCAGTAAACTACAGTCCTTCCCTATCATTTCTAGGACAAAATATAAAATCCTCTTTTGGGGGGTCAAAGTCTTTTATAACCACCCAAGCCCTTTCCTGTCTTCATATACTTCTCCACATAGTCTGTCATTCAGTGACATTGGCCTCTTTTATATTTCTCACACAAGGTGTTCAATCACCCACATTCAGGCATTTTCACTGGCACTCCCAATTCAGGCATTTCCCCATGTCTGGAATACTCTCTTTCCTCATCTTCCCCTCCTGGCTTCCTTCAAGTCTCAACTAAAATCCCACTTTTTACAGAAAGTTGAGCCCAATCCCCTTTAATTCTATTGCCTTCTCTTAGATAATTATTACCAATTTATCCTGCATATAGCATTTTTGTACATAATTGTTTGCATGTTCTTCCTCTCATTGGACTGTGAGCTCCCTAAGATCAGGGACCATCTTTTGCCTTTCTTTGTATCCCCAAGTGTATAACACAGTGCCTGGCACATAGTGGGCACTTAAATATTTATTGACTGGCTGATACACATGTGCACATTAATAGTTGCTCCTTGCAAAGCAATGTCTTCAGTGACTGGAGCCTGTAATAGTGAAGGTTCACTGATGCTTTGCAACAGTTTCTGCTAATTATTTGGTTTGCAAATATAAAATATTCTCTGAAGCACAACCAGAAATAGATTGCCATAGACAGCTGGAAGGAAACCATTTCAGAGAGAAACTGCTAGGCTGCTATAATAAAGAAACTGAGGGTCAATTTTGAGCTGAAGCAATGTGTATAATTGAGTAGATTCCAAGATGGAGACTGAATCAATAACTGTAGAAGTGAGGGTTACTATTGTCATGTTAGATTTTCTCCTGTAGCAACCCACCACCCACTGCCACATACACACACCCCCAGGTTACCATTCCTATAGCACAGAGAGAACACACACAGAGAGCTGACCTTAGAGCCAGGAAAACTTGGGTTTAAGTTACATCTCTGCCACATCTTGACTATGTGAACAAGCCACTTAAACTCTCAGTATTCCATGCATCAATCTAAGGCTAGAAGAGTTGATAAAGAAAATTTTCTCCCTGGAAGATCCCTATATCAATTAAATCACAGCCCCAATCCTGATAGCCACCATCGGTGCTGATAACTGAGAGCCCTAAAATGGCTGATATCCATTTCTTTAAAAATCAGGGCACATGTGAATGCACTTGTAGCATATTCATATGTATGGTTGCCTCTCCCCCATTATTGAAATCATTCTTTGGATAAATCTGAAAAGCAGTTCGTTCAAGTCATATCATGTACTGGCAAGACTGTGGGACTAAGGATCAGGATATCTATATTCTAGTCTTAGTTATGCCACTAATTCATAGTATGGCATGGCCAAATCATTTAATCTCTTCAAGCTTCAGTTTTTTTTTTCATGTCAAGTAATAGAGTTAGAGGACAGCTAGGTGGCACAGTGACTAGAGCACCATGTCTGGAGCCAGGAAGACATGAGTTCAAATCCAGCCTCAGACAATTACTAGCTATGTGACCCTGGGCAAGTCACTTAACCCTGTTTGCCTCAGTTTCCTCATCTGTAAAATGCTGGAGAAGGAAATGGCAAACCACTCCAGTATCTTTGCCAAGAAAACCCCAAATGGGGTCATGAAGTTGGACACAACTGAAAATGACTGAACAACAGCAAGTAGAGTAAGACTGGATAACTTTTAAAATCTCTTCCAACTTTTAGTCTATAATTTCATGAAATTGGGTACAGGGGAAAAAACCGTAAGAGTGAAGCTCTAGAGCTCTGGGTTCCCATCTTAGTTCTGTTCCTAAGAACCTGTGTGACTTTAGCTAAGTCACCTAAGCTTTTGGCACTTCTCTTTTCTTATTTATATAACAAATGATTTGGACCAAAATTATATAATTTGTTGACAACCTACTGGTATATCTAGCACTCTGCTCGGGACTTTTCCCCGCAGCAACTCATTCTCCACTCAGCTGCCAAAGCAATTTTCCTAAGGTTCAGGTTTGACCATGTCACTCCAACCCCCAACCCAACACCCCCGACACATATACACTCAATCATCTACAGTGGCTCCCTATTATTTCTACTATCATACATAAAATCCTTTGTTTTGACATTTTACAACTTAGCTTCTTCCTGTCTTTCTAGTCTTCTCATGCTTTACTCTCCTTTATATATTCTATGATCCATCTGACATGGGTCTGTCTGTTATTTCTCTCACCTGACCCCCTCCCCCCAATGCTTCTACCCCTCACCTCTACCTTCTGGCTCTGAAGCTTCCTTTAGGACAGCTCAAATCTCACCTTTCATAGGAGGCCTTTCCAGGTCTCTTTCTCTCCCCATCTCCTTCCACTGCCGGTGCCTTCCCTTAAGATCACCTGCATCTACTGTGTGTGTGTGTGTGTGTGTGTGTGTGTAGTTGTTCAATAGAATATGAGCTCCTTGAAGGCAGAAATTTATCTCAATTTTCTTTTGTACTTCCCCCTCCACCCCCAACCCAAGCCCATTTGTACAGGTGCCTTTATTGGTGGAAAATGATCATTCAATGCCGCATGCCTGAATTGGTGAGAGCTTGGGAGAAGAGAGATCCCGGTCTTCAAGCTTCTAGCTTTGAGAGAGAAGTGTGGCTCCAAGCTCTCTTTAGGTCCCAGAAAGTAAAGAAAGATTCTGGCAAGAAGCTGAAATGTAGAAGAGCAAGCACCTTTATCATGTCTCTAAACTCAGGCTACTATGCTAGAGGTTTGGGATAATTTCCCCTTGGGTAAGATCTGGGGCTCTCTTAGTTGAGTTGAGGTATCTTGATCCCAATAGGAAAGCTCATTTACTCTGTGCATCATTGGTATAATCTCATCTATACATCTCTGATTTCTGTTTACTATTGGTTTGGATAAATTGGTTTATTTGCTATATGCCACTTGTGTTCTTTGTGGGACTGGGACTTGATGAGAAGGGAGTCAAACCTTAGATATACAGCTTGGGGAATTCCTCCATTAAGGGATAACAAACAGGAGCTCAGCTGGAATCTAAAAATTATCTCCTTTACACTAAACATTTGAGGGAGCAGACAAATAGAATTGTAGCCAACCACCCCACCTTTTTAAGGAGAACAAAGCCCCAATCTCTTGCTTCCCCTCTTGGAAGGAATCAAAGTTTCTGTTGGAGAAGGATGGGTCGAGAAGACTATAGAAAGATCTATCTATACCTCCCTTTGAATCATATCTAGACAGATCCATATGAATTTACATAACCTATATATGTACCACACACACACACACACAGCACCCTTGACCTTTTGTATTCCCAGGACTTATCAAAGTAAGTGCTTAATAAATGCTCATTGACTGAATTTGAAATCATTAAAATGAAGAGTCCTCTTTTACTAGCTTACAGTTTATTTGGTAGCATAAGACAAACATATGAAATAGCTAACGAACAATTACGAGATAAGACAGTGCACAGTAGTTCAGCATAGTTTATATATTGAAAGAATTTAAAGCAAAAAAGTGCTCACAGGGGAGGGAAAGATAAGGCAGGAAAAATTTTTGGAGGGGATGGGTCCATAGATGAATGGGAAGTGATAATACAGGAACGGTGGGAAGCCATTATGGATGAGGAAAGCGTGTGAGCAAACACATTAGGAGCGCGTAAAACATGTAAAGGCAACAAGAAGAAGATTACCCTTCTTAGAGACAAATGGTGATGGTGGATCTGTGGAAAGAAGTAACAAGATAATTAGGGGGGTATGGAGAGTGGATAAGGGGAAGATGGGAATATTAAGGGTAATTACTAAATAAGGTTATTTACTAGGTAGACGAATTTAGATTGGTTCTAAATAGAAATAGTGAGCTGCGCTAAGTTCTTAGGCAGTGGAAAAAGTAACATAAATGCCATTTGAGAAGATAAAATTGCAGGATGGAGTTAAGCAGCAAGAGACTGGAGAGATTGAGGAGACATTTAATAATCTATTTGTGAAATGAAACAATGAACAATCAGAAAGGGAAAGAGAGGGTGGAGAATTGCTGAGAACTGCTAACTGATTAGATGTTTGATTGGAGATACTTGAAAATAACCACTTCATTATGACGTTTAACTGACATCTGTTAAATTTCCTTAGGAAATGATAATAGTCTATGGCGATGCTCTTTTTTTATCCGTGTTCCTGTTGTTTAACTAGGTTAGATTGGGGTTGTTTTAATCAAAACCATGTTTCTTTATTCTTCTTTTTTCCACTTTGGTATTGATTCTGATCTTTCATGCGAATGGTTTGATTAAACATGGACAAATAATTCAGAAATAATTCCTGCATCAGTAACCAGTTGTTTCCCCTCTGTTAAGATTTAATCAATTTCTTGTTTTGTTTTGTTATTTGGTCCTTGTCACAGGCAGTGTTCCTAGACTCTTTTCTTAAGAAAGTATTTGTGATAAATAGGCCTATAGTTTCTGTGTATTTTACTCTTGTTGTATTGCACAAGATATTTTCCTTTATCCTTCTCTATGCCCATCTTTGCAATGAATTTACTAAGTGTAAAAGTATAGACTAATTTAATTTGGAAGGTCTTATTGGGTTCTTGTAACATTTCTCCACATCCTAATTTCTTGCTACAGATATCAGTACATAAGCCTTAATTACAGTCATCATGACTTTTTACAAATGTTTCATCAAGAAACACTGCACTGAGATGACTAGGAATACTATGTTGATAGACGAGAGAAAAAGAGAGAGAGAGAGAGACAGACAGACAGACAGACGGAGGGAGGGAGGAAGGAAGGGAGGGAGGGAGAGACAGAGAGACAGAGAGAAACTTACTAAACACTTACTGTGTGCAGGTATAGCGATAACTGCTAGAGATACAAATAGAAGGAAAAAAGACAGTCCCTATCCTCAAGGAGCCAAATGGATTCTAATGAAGGAAGACAACATATAAAATACCTACTCTGAGTCAAGGCTGGTGAAGTGGACAAGTTTGGGGAATGAGGAGACTCAGCAGAGAGTGCTGTAGGGCAGAGGTATCTCCAGGGTGAGAAGGCCACAGCAATGAAATGATACAATAAAAACCAACTTCCTTAACTCCTTTATTTGCCTATCCAAGGAAAACTTGTGAAGCTTCCTTCAATTTAGCTGCATTTCCTTTTGTCTCTTGGTTTCCTTCATGGTGAGAATGTCAAGATTGCTATGATTCAGTTCCTCCCTTAATTTTTCTTTTTTCTTTCTTTTGGAGGGGGGAAGGCAAGGCCATTGGGGTTAAGTGACTTGCCCAAGGTCACACAGCTAGTAAGTGTGTCAAGTGTCTGAGGTTGGATTTGAATTCAGGTCCTCCTGACTCCAGGGCTGGCGCTCTACTCAATACACCACCTAGCTGCCCTGATTTTTCTAATTATTGTTCACTGGACAAGGATATCACACTTAGCACATTAACAACTAAATTGATGTTTATAAATAGCTTAAAATTGTATGATTCTTCGAATCACTTTGCCACTATCACTGCTAAAGTAGTAGGGGGATTCTACCCTGGACTGGGTTGGTATGGCCAAAAGAATGCATTGCCAAGTGGCAGTTTGCTAGTGATGAGCTGGGAGTTTTGTGGAGGAGAAACTGGAGGGAGAAACAGAGTATAGGTAGGGAGACCAATTAAGAGGCCAGTGTGGTCATTGATATCCAATAAATGTTTACCAGATGAGATCTTTTTGAAGGTAGTAGAATAAGACATAGGATCAGACCTGGAACTAGAAGACACTTCAGCAATTATCTAGGTCAAATCTTCATTTTGCAGATGTGGTACTTGAGGCCCAGGGAAGTTTAAGCTCAAGGCTATATGCAGAGTAAATAGTAGAGCCATGTCTTCTGACTGCCTGTCCTATGCCTCTTTCTTTACACTTTACCTCCTCGTGAAAAATCCTTATGTGTTATAGAGTATGGAATTTTATAGCGTTGAATATATATACATATGAAAATATGTATACAACTGAATTAAACAGTTTACACAATGTTCTACAGCCATCTCAACCTCTGTAAAGACAGGAAAGGGGAAAGAAAGTATTGATTTAAACACACACACACACACACACACACACACACACACACACACACACAGTACGGGGGCAGCATAATATAGTGAACAGAGACAGGATCTTGAAACCAGGATGATGAGGGTTCCAGTTCTAAATCTGCCACCATTATGGCTGTTAAACATTGGACAATTTACAGCTCAGTATTTCAGGCAACTCTATGAGACTAAAAGATGATGATGGAGTTTTTCCACCTGGAAGTCCCCTATACCAATAAAACCACAGACCCAATCCTTATCCCCTAAATCTTTAAAAGTCTTCTTTGTTGCAGACCCTGTGCATTAAGCTCTAACCCAGAGGTGTCAAACTTGGTGTGGGGCCTGAACCACATTAAAATATAATTGAGAAATAGTGAACAAGATCAATACAAACATAATAAGACAGATAATATTATATTTTAAAACTAAATCAATATGGAACCCCCAGGGACCCTTATATATGGATTAGCAGCCACTATCTGACACCACTGCTCTAACCTGCTGCATATCTTCCCTGTCCTGAGGCTGTCTTTTCACAACCTCTCTATATCAAAAGGGCTTTTCTAACAGTTCTGTAATTCATTATTGATGTACCCTGTTACAAACAGGACATTAAATATACATATATAATTACATTTTATTTAGAACATCTCTTTCAAGCAATAAACCATCTTTCTGTACTTACTATTTTAATTTTCATTCATTGAGAAAATCTGAATAATCAGTAATTCCTGGTAATTGCACTCCCCTTAACTGTTAAAAAAAAATAAAGGATCGATGTGCTATTTACAGGAGGGGCACTGGGGATGGGGATACTGCTACAAATCTCACTGCACAAACTCCCATGCTACCAAAGAACTTTAATGTCACAGTCCTTGCTTCTCTCCAGTTCCAAGAGAATGGTTCAGATCATTCCACTGCTGTTGGAGTAGCAAAGAAGCCTGTTTCACAACTGTAAAAAGTTGTCACTGGCCCTCCACGACCTCCAGCCCCCTTTGTCGTTTTACTCCATCTCTGGGAGGCCAGCACTACGAAATTAAGCATCCCCCGGCCCTGGGTCTGACCTCCTCTCACAAGTACCATTGAGCAGCTTTGCACGTCTCTATCTCGGTCTCCCCCTCTCCCTCTTTCCTTTTCCCCTCTCCTCCCTCCTTCTCCCCTTGCCCTTGTCTCTCCTCCCTTTCCCCTTGCCCCCTCTCTCTCCCTCTTCTCTCTTTCTCTCCCCGCTTCACTCTCTTCCCCTCCTCTCTCTCTCCCCCCTTTCCCCATCTCTTTCTTTCCCCCATCTCCTGCCCCTCCCCCTCCTTCCTTGTAATTAGCTCTGCCCCACCCCCACCCAGCCTGTGGTCTCCGCAGACTCCCAAGTCATCTCCCGCCACGAGACACCCGGGCCCAGCCTGGGACAGGGCTGCACCCTCAGTTTCCACCAGCCTACCCTCCCTAGACCGTCACGTGTCAGCTCCGCCCCTGAACTTCACTCTGATTGGTGCGCTGGGATGGAGGGGGCGGAGTCCCCGGGGCTGAGCTGCCGGACGAGGAGGCTGCAAGTTTTCAAACCTCAACTGTAAGACCTGATTAGTGTCGCCGCCGTCTCTGCTGCCGCTGCTACTGTTGCTGTCGCCTTCGAAGCCGAGGTCGCAGCCGCCGGGAGGGAAGGAGTACCTCGTCCTGGCCTCGTCCAGAGCTTGAGGACTTGGGTCTCCCTTTTTTTGACTCGGGACCTCGGGATTTCCCCCGCCGAGGGGGCAGCCTGTGCGGGGAGCAGCCGGTGAGTGTGGGAGGAAGAGAGGGTGCCTCCGCCCTGCCCCGCCCCCACCCCCCAGGACGAGGGGAACCCCCGGCTGGGGGGCTTCGTCTCCATCCCCGCTCCGGGCTGGAAGGTTTCGCCTCCATTCCCCCCTCTCGGCTGGGCCGGGGCAGGGCGGCAGCTTCTCCGAGGAGTCCGGAGGGTCTTCGGGGCTGAACACAGGTGGCGCGGGCTGAGGCTACCTGGGGTCAAGTTCAAGTCCCTAGCGCTTTGGGGGCGGGGGAAGAACCCGGTGGGCCAGCTGTTAAATTTTCAATGTGAGCATTTACACCTCGGAAATGGGCAAACTCTGCGCGTCTGGGCTTGATTTGTTGTTTTGTTGATTGTCTAGGCTTAACGAAGTGACTGCAGAAAGGTTAACGCAGATTAAATGTAAAAGTGTGCCCTGAATTCTTCCCTACCCCACCTAGGAGCCGGTTGTTAAACTTTCAGCAGCACACCGCTAGAAAGGGACTTGACAGCTGGGACCCATCGATTTATTTTTTGCTTTTTGCACCAGACCTTATCTATTCCCTTTATTTCTTTCCCCAAAACCTGAGCTTCCAGTCTAGGCTCCTAGCCTAGTTATCCAGCCTTGGGTCGTGGGGGGGGGGGGGGGGGGGGGGGAGGGGGTGGCAAGAAGGATAGAGTTGTTCGAGTGGGAAAGTGTTTGTCCAGTGTGTCATCCTTCCCCTCCTGAAGTTCTCGGATTAGGTTAGAGTAAGGTTTAGGAGAGGAGCTCACTTCTGCTTGTCATGTGTTTATGAGCGTCTGTGTTTTCATGTCTGTTTACTCAGAACGCAGTGCTTTTCCCCACGTTGTGAGTGTGCAGGTTTGGGACCTGCTTTTCATGTAATGAGAGTTTGCTCCCCCTCTTGCTCACCCTGTTGGGGTCAGCTTCTCAGACCTCAGTTAATTGCGTTTCGTTTTCTGTCATTCTTGTTTAGTCAGGATCTCCGCGTTCGCTTTCCTCAAACTTCTCTATAACCGGCTTTTTTTTTTTTCAAAAGTAACTTTTACAAGTAGGGATATACAGAAATGTACTTTTGTAAGGTTTTGACTTGTCCCCATAAAATTTTTTTTCTTTGTCATTCATTTTAGGTAGATAGCTCATATTTGGGTCATCCCAAGCTAGAAAATAGGGGGAAAATTTTTTTAACATATCAGTGTTGGCAGCAGTGGTAGTCTTTTCATAAATGGTGGCAGAGAGGAAGCACTTTGTATATTGGGGTTCCATAAGGAAATCGGTTTCTTCCAGTATACCTAAATGCAAAATGTTTAAATAAATTTCAGTAAAAAAAATAGCAAAAAAAAAAAAAGACTCCTAAAACGGAACCCTGAGGAGTATATGACACATTTACTGTTTTGTTTATCTAGTAATGAGATGTACTTAAGTGCTAATGAGATTTTAGAGTTTGTAATGAGACTTCCTGGTTTGATGGAAAGAGACGGTGCTATTGGAATCTGAGGACATGGGTTGAAAACCAGACTTTGTCACCTGCTGCTTAGGGTGACCTTTACCTCTCTGGGCCTTGGTGTCCTCATCTGTAAAATGAAGGGATTGGACCTAGGTGACTTTGGAGTTCCCTTTCCAGCTCCGAAACTGTGATCCTTTGATTGCTATTGGTTGACTCTTAAGTGGTCATATCTTTTGTAAACGTATATTTTCACTGTGACACCCTGTTGTATTAAAGGAATAGTGGACGAGGTGGAAAATATGTGGAGGGACATTTCATAAATACATTCAAAACCATTCTGGAAGTTGTGATTAAACTTCTGAGCCCAGGAACATTATTTTATTTAAGTTAAGGTCAGTAAATTTACCTTCTCAGAGAAAGCTATGAGAAAGTATTTTTCAACAGTTTTATAGCCTTCTGTCAGGTGTAGCATTTAGGGTTTATTTATTAATTTTTGCAAATTTTAAAATACTCAGCTTATAAGTGTTAAAAACATATATGTGGCATTGCCTTTTTCTTTAGGAAATAATCTGTTATCCCAATTTCCCCTCTGTTACTGGTAGTTAGTAGTACCCAAAATTTGATGGGCCTTTTACAAACAAATGATTGTATCTTTTATATACTAATATCTCAATTATGGAACACTTACTTTACATGCTTATCTTTTTTTTTTTATTTCTACCTATCTCTCTCAAATGATACTTTTCCATTTTGTAAAATATGGGCCTAAAAATTGAAGGCGCTTTAAGAAATAATGGGGGAAAAATCCCTCAAATGTTATGCATAACTTTACTAAAGGAATGCTATTTTTTTTTAAACTTAGAAATAATAATTTAGGGGAACAAAGAGCTGGCTTTTATTTTTGTGTGATGACTAAATAATGAATTAAAATGGTTCCGTTAAGACAGCATCAGTTTTGAAGGAAACTGTAGACTTGACTCATTGACGAGTATGCCAGTCTGATATTCTGTGGCAATTACGCTCAGAAATTAATCTTGTACCAGCAGGCTTTTTCTGCTGTTACATGAAACTAATAATTCTTAAAAGGTTAAAACCATAGAAGACTGGGGATTTTCTTACCCAATTCCTTTTTATTCCCCCTTCAAACAGTACAAGCAAGGAAATCAGTGGCTAAAATTTCCTTAATTCTAACTGAGCTGCTGCATACTAAAACTTTAGCATGTATTTCTGGTAGGATATGTGCCTTAAACTTGACAGGGCTTTTCATATTCAAGGATATTTAAAAAATATTTTAGTGCTTTCAGGGATATGTCAGAGTGTTGACAGAGTGTTACTGCCTTTTAGGCCATATGTGTGAAATTTTCCTGGCTTGCGTTTTCAACAAAAGTGGTTTACATTTACCTTGATAATTTGATAAGTTTAATTCACCTAGTTTATTATTTAGTAATGTATGATGGCTAAATGATGCTATTGTCAAGAAGATGATCTTTACTACCCAGAAGTTTAAAAATGTTACTTGAGTAGTTACGCATTTAATTATTTTTCATCTGTTGGTTAAAACACAGATATTTGTTAATAAGTGAGCAACTGTTAACGTGGGAGAGGAATTGTCCAGATCTGTGATTTCGTCAGGTTGTTTGTTTTTTTGGTAAACTCACGGTATGCCAATTCCATCTTCTGATGTAGATCTGCAATTCATTTTAGTCTTAGAAAGTTGTTCAAGCATCAAGAGGTTAAATGACTTGCTCAAAGCCACACAGTATGTGTCAATCAATCAACAAGCATACTAAGTACTAGGGATACAAAAAGAGACAAAAGACAGCCCCCGTCTCCCCCAAGGAGATTACGATCTAATGGGGAGAAAACTTTCAAACAAATATATACAAAGCAAGCTATATACAGGATGAAAAAGAAATAATTAAAAGAGTGAAAGCAAAAGAATTGAGAAGGATTAGGGAAGGCTTCACTGGACCTCAGAGATAATTATAAAACATTCCTGCCCCCAAAGAGCTTACATGCTGTCAGGTGCAGCACTTTCTTACTGGTCTCTCAGCTAGTATATATTTTTGATAAATACTGAAGATTTCTTTCCGTCTTTGACCAGGTGTCTCTCTTAGCAGTTCTTCAATCACAATACTAATCCAATAAGCAGACTAGGCACTTTCTCATTTTTAATGTAATATAGATTTTTTTATTTCATGGCTGTCTAATTCCTCCTTCCTGCCACTCCCCTGTGTATAATAATGTAATATGGCAATATTTTTTTCAAACTTAACAATCATATGGTATAATCTCCTCCAATGCAGCAATTAATGGATTTAAATTTATAATGTGTAGTATTCTGCTTGTAGTTTTTAATAAGAATAATTTATTGTTTACAGTGGAAACCTGATTTTTCATAACCATGTGTTTCTTGGCCTTTATGCATTCCTCAGCTTCTGTCTGTCCTGGTTGACAATTATGGTGCCTGTTTCTTGTTCTGAAAGTACAGGAAGAAGAAAGCAAAGTGGCTCACTTTCTTGGCACAGAGTTCAAGGCTGGGGCTGGTTCTGGGGACTTCAACCCTGGGGCAGTTAACTACGAAAATGGTTAAGCTGGAGTTAGTTAACTGGAGTGCTCCTGTATTTGTCAATGGAACTAGACCTGTTTTTGCTTTTCTCCGTGCGGGCATTTTAAAAACTAGGAAGTCAAAAATGCTTAAAAGGGATTGGGATACAACCTTTCCTTTTTGAGAACCTAGGGGGAAAAGTCACCTGAACTTGTATTGTCATCTCTCTCTTCCTAGGTTCCGTGCCATTCATTAGCTCTCTTTCCAATAACTATGGGCACGTTCTCTGATCACCTCTCCTGTCTGTGATTGGGCAGAGGTTTCAGAAAGAACTCACTTACCCTTTGTCAAGTGCCAGCAGCTCTCCAGCCTCCACTGTCCCCCAAAACTAGATCTTTCAGGGGATCCTTCATTCCTGTTGATGGCTATTAAAAAAAGGCAGCAGTATTCAAAGGCCATCCCTGTACGTTGCTATGTCTCTAGGTAGAGGCCTCACTTGCTTTTTATACTCTTCACATTGAGACTAGCAAAATAAAGGTACGCCGCAGCCCCTCAGTAGGATGAATAATCCTAGAAAGATTGCAGAAAGACCATTGGACTTTAGAGTCAGAAGTTTGGGAGTTTATCCGCAGCACTAGTGGCGGTATGACTAGGGATAGGATGCTTTAACTCCGAGCCTCAGTTTCTACAGCTATAAAATGAGGATAATAATACTTAAAACTACTTTCTTCGTAGAGTAGAGGAAACACATGGTGAACCTTAAAGGTCTTTTGGTAAATGGTACTGTCATTATTGGTGGTTTAACTTGGGTAGGCATTATATAGGTATGTAGTGCTTTGTAGAGAAATGGAGGTCTCCGATAAGATTGTAAAATAGTTCTTTATTTAAAAAAATCTGACATTATCAGATAATAACTTACCTAGTACAGTACTATTTTAACTTCTTGGTTGGACTGTTAGGGCTCTTGAACATGTGTGGTGTGTGTGTGTGTGTGTGTGTGTGTGTTGGGGTTGGGCTAAAACTACACTGTATAACAGCTGCTTGTCATACTTGATGCACATTTCAGTTCCTGACCACCTAACTTCAATCTTAGAATGTATAAACAATAGCTCAGATGAGAACCAGTCTATATTATTGTCACTCTGGAAGTCTCAGACATAGAAATCTTATCCTGCCTTTTTTTTCTTTTTTAATGGAGGGCTAATATGGAGAATTGGTTATAAGGAGAGAATAAAGAATGAAATAGTAAAGTAAGAGGAAAATCAATTTGTTAATTTCCTGACTGTTGCTTTCTACTCAACATAATGGGCCTTTTTAGTATTTAGCCACAAAATATAAGTTGTAGCCTATATTAGTTAGCCATACTTCTTACCATAACATAAATCCAGAGGATTCAATTCAAAAAGCATTTTTGTTAAGCATTTATTAAGCACCTACCAGATCCTGAGTTTGAAAAGGTAAACATGAAAATGGGCCCTATCCTAAAGAGCTCAGATTTTACTGGGGAAGGGATGTGTATGGAGGGGGACAGTGCTCTGGGAATCAGGAGAGGCCTGCTTGAATGGAGCTGGGGATACCAAGAAGCAGAGGTGAGGAGAGGAACACATTCCAGGCTTGGGAGGTGGAAGGGAGGGAGGGGAAATAGGAGCAGGGAACAGCTTCTGAAAAGGGACAAAGGTGGCAGATGGAATTTGGTATTCAGGGAACTGAAAGTAGAACAGTTTGGCTATAAGGTAGAGTATGTGATGGGGGGAGTAATGTCAATTAAGTTAAGTCTGAAAAGATAGAATGGAGGACTTGAAATCTGAAATGAGACTTTTTTATCCTAGAGGCACTAGGGAGCCACTGAGCTTTTTGAGCAGAGCAGTGACATGATGAGGCTTGTTTTGTTTGTTTTAGGAATACTAATTTAGTGTCTGTGTGAAAGCTGGGTTGAAGAAGGAAGGGACATGAGCAGGGAGACCAATTAGGAGTCATCTGCAATAATCCAATTTATTAAAAACCCTTAGGACTGTTAGCTCTGAATTCATGTACTGGGGACAAATGGGAGCTAGATAGTGTACCTCTACAGATGGGTCACTTTCCATATAAAGGCCTGATAGAAATAACACAGTACCCATCAACATTATCTTTACAGTGCTTAGCACAGTGCTACAATTCAGTTCAGATAAATTTGTGATAGATTTTTTGTTACTGTAGCTTTTCAAAATACTTGCCAATTAAGACTGCTGTTGTAATTTCATAAGGTTGTCTGGGTCTGTGCAAGGGAACTGCTGTATAGCCAGACTTTAGTGTAGTAAGGAAGACAGCTAAGGCAGCAGTTTTTTATCATATTTCGGGAAGGTAAATCTGGAAGTTCTTCTGCATATTTACCGCTTGCTTACTCACACTTTTCAAGGCTCTAAATATGATACAGTGTTTAAGCCTATATGACTAGTGACTCCCCTCCCCTCCCCCTACCAATCCTCAAATATGTATGTTAAAGGTATACTCCTACTTGTTCTACAACTAAGAGAACACATTTATTTCCCAAATAGTACTCTATAATGGTACCATGGGTTATACTTAGCATCATAATTCTAGAGCTGGAAGCTAGGGTGTGCTGGTGAATGTTTAACACCCAGTTTGAGGATGGGGGAACAGAATGTATGCTTTGCACACTTTTAAATTTAATCTGTATTAACACTTTCTCCCTTGCTTTCTTAGGTCTAAACAATCAATAGAACAATAAACCAAGCCTTGTTTTGTAGCATTTGCTGATTTCTGAGACATACGTACTTACACTGAAAATTTAACTATCAGCTCTCTCTGGAGACAGTTTGAGCCAGCTCCAGTACACCCATGGCTCGAAGGAACTTTGGAGATGTTCTACATAGTTCAATTCCCTTATTTTACAAATGAGGAAACTGAGGCCCACAAAATTAGAGCGACAGTAGTAAATGACAGAGCTAGGATTTTCACTTACATTCTGACTCCAAGTTCAACATTCTTTTCACTGCATTGCTATATCTGAACTTATGCTTATAATCTGCCAACCCGGATATAAAGTATATCACGAGATTCCTCACATTGCACTAGTTCTCATACCTGGGCAAATATGATGTGTCGGAAGAGCCATTATGAGGTAGAGTAACCAATGAGCAGGGAACAGGGTATGGTCCCAGTGCTGCGACTTAAAGGCAACATTTCTTAAATTTTGTTCCCCAGGGCAATGATGTTGGACAAGCTCAGCCTGAATAAAGGGAGCCTTCTGTTGTTCTATGCTACTCTTAGACTATTACTAAAAGACTCTTTCCTTGTGGATGCAGAGATGGTTTCATTTGGTCTTTCTTGGTTTAGAAGAGGGTATTGCTTCTCAGTGTCATTTAGCACATCAGCACTGGAAGATGACGAGTGCATTGCATTTGTACTACCATTGCCCGAATTGCATGGTAGCTGAGACATTTCAGGTGAAAGAAGAATGATGATTACCTTTGTTGGATAATTAGACTGTCATAAGCAAGCTGAATATCACTAGTTCAGGGATTCTTAATCTTTTTGTGTGTCACAGACTCCTTTGGCTATTTTCTAAAGCTGCTGGTCTCCTTAAAATAGTTTTTAAATGCACTATTACAAAGGAAACCAAATTATTTTGAAATATAGTTAGGAAATTTTTTTTTAAAAAGTTAGCAGACCCCTTAAAACTCATGGAGCTATTTTCCCCAGGCCTGTGAACCATTTTCACCAGGCAAAGAACATCCATACTGTTCATAGAATCAGTATATGTAGGCTCCAAATACCTGTAGGCTGAAGGCATTCTTAGAATAATTATCTTATCCCAAATATAGCCAGAACTCTCTCTCTCTGAATGACTTTATCACCACAGATTCAACTTTATCAGAAGCCCACAGAAGGGAAGATGTAGACAATATACAGTCCACTCTTGATGTATGCACTGGGGACAAGACGCAATTGCATCACCATCAGGAAAACTTAGCAGAAAGCTTGGTTTATGACTTTCCCAAGTCCCCAAGGCTTACCTGGCTTCACTTTCAACATGGACACAAGCAAATCCCCCTAGTGCGTGGGTTCTTAAAAAGGGGGAAATAGCTCCATGAGTTCTAAGCAGTGACAGCCTAGATCAACAAGATTTGGCCTAGTCATATAGTTTTGGTGGCTCCTCTAGTGCTGAAAACTGGGCCAGCCCCTATCCCTGCTCCCCAACTACTATCAGTGCTGCCCCTGTTTTAAGGAGCAGCTGAAGTAGACACTGACTTTACTTGGCCAGTGTGAAGTACTTTTTGAAGACACGGTCCAGCATCTTCCCAGTACATCAAGTAATTTTGCAGTGAGGAAATTAGGAAGAGCTGTGCTAGATTAAGCCATTCCCCAATGGAAAAAGGAAGTTCACCGTTAGTAGAGAGTTCAAAGAGCAGGTTCTTAGCCATGTTCGAATACTCAAATTGGAATCATGTTAAGAAAGTGACACAGAAGCTAATTGCTAGTAGTCCATGAGCTGTTTGGGGCCACAAAGATGTATTTGGATTGAGGTATTTAGGGAGGAGTTAAGTGAGGAATTAAAGAATTGGTGCTTGTGGACCTGGCTGAATAAATTATGTCTCAATTTTATAGTTCGACATTTGGTTGAACAAGAGAGAGGTGGGGGCTTGTGCTTGGAAATACAGAAAAGTGATTTGGGGTAAGAGAGACCTGAATCTATACAGCTGGAAGCAAATGGGGATTCCTGGTTCATCATAAATTTTACTTCAACTTTGGTGCCCCTGACCACAGGACCAAACAGAAGATAAGGGCTTTCCATTTAGAGAAAGTTCTCTGATGATTTTACTAATATTAATTAAATGCCTACTTAACAAGGGGAAATTAGGTAGGACTTTCTGATTTAGGGAGTCAAGTCTGACAAGAAGCAGGACAGGAGCAGAGGCGAAGACACTTAGGGATTGGATGGCCAGGATAAATGAACCAAGTGTTGCTTGCTTCTGGGCATTCAGATCAAGAGATAGGGACTTACTTCCTCCATGTCAAGTCTGGACCAGAGGAAATAGAGAATTGATGTCTCAGAAGTATGGTTGGCATAGTATGAGACTCTCATTGGCATGGAAGGCAGAAGGTCACATGGGACACATCATTTTGAGGGATATAACCATAACAGTATTCAAAGTGGTATCTGGGTTCTCTTGGCTGAGATGATCCTAGCATTGACTGGAATTCAAACTATTGTGATTTTTTTTTTTCAAGAACTGACTTTACATAAAGGCTTCTACTTCAGCAAAGGTCACATCTCTTAAGTGGAGGACAGAAGGATTCCCACTGACGAAAAGACAAGGCTCATGAGGCGTCGTTCACAGGAATACACGCACCAGTTCCTCTGTATTTTTCTTTAAAGGTCCCTTAGACCTTTAGTCCACTTCCTCCCCTCTGGCAGAATTTAGTGTTAAGTGAGCAGGAAACACAGGCACTGTGAGAATGTCGTTGTTGTTGTTGAGTCATGTCCGACTCTTCATGACCCCATTTGGGGTTTTTTTGGCAGAGATACTGGAATGGTTTGCTGTTTCCTTTTCCAGTACATTTTACAGATGAGAAAACTGAGGCAGACATGGTTAAGTGACTTGCCCAGGGTCACACAGCTAGTAATTGTCTGAGGTCGTATTGGAACTTGGGAAGATGAGTCTTCCGAACTTCAGGCCTTACACTGTATCTCTGTAGCATCTGCCACTGCTAACTAGGTTCTCCTTGATGTGATCTTCTCTCATCTTCCCTGATAGATTGTTCCTAGTTTCTTTCCTATCATCAGTCTCATTCATAGTCAGAGAACATTAGAGATGAAGGAAGCTTAGAGATCACTGAGTTTAACCTTGACATTTTAGAGATGAGGGAAACTCATCTAAAAGGTCTGTAAGGACCTGAGCATTAAGTGCTCTGCCCAAGGTCAGGTGACTGGAGGCTGAGCCAGGACCAGAATCCAGGCAGCCAAGCTTAATCAATGACTTTTTCCTTCTAGGTCTCCTTTACTGGCTCCTCTTCTCCGCCCATTAAGGTTGGTTTGCATGTTGTCTCTCCCATTAGATTGTCAGCTCCTTGAGGGCAGGACATGTCTTTTGCCTCTTTTTGTATTGTCAGCGCTTAGCACAGTGCCTGGCATCTAGTAAATGCTTAATAAATGCTTATTGAGGGATAAAAACAAACAGAAAAGTCTTCAGCACCACAATTTGAAAGCATTGGTTTTTTGGTGCTTGCTTTCCTTATAGTCCAGCTGTCACAGCCATATAGTGATACTGGAAAAAACAGAGCTTTGACTATGCAGACCTTTGCCAGCAGGATGGTCTCTCTGCTTTTTAGTATGCCCTCCAGATTTGCCAGCTTTCCTCCCAAGGAGCGTCTTTTAATTTCATGATTACAGTCACCATCTGCAGTGATCTTTGAGCCCAAGCATATAAAATTGGACACTGCTTCCATTTCTTCTCCCTCTATTCGCCAGGAAGTGATGGGACAAGTTGCCAAGACTTTAGTTTTTTTGAAGTTAAGCTTCAAGCCAGCTTTTCCACTGTCCTCTTACACTCTCATCAAGTGGGTTCTTAGTTCTTCAGTTTCTGCCATCAGAGTGATATCATCTGCATATCTGAGATTGTTGCTATTTCTCCAGACGACCTTAATTCTGGCTTTTGATTTATCCAGCCTAGCATTTCACATGATTTACTCTGCATATAAATTAATAAGGTGACAATATACAGACTCGTTCTCCTTTTCCAGGCTTAAACCAATCAGTTGTTCTGTGTTAGATTCTAACTGTTGCTTCTTGACCTGCATTTGCATTGAGATTAACTGGGAACTGCTAGCTATCAAGGCTACATTAAAGGAAGTTAAGCACCAAGACCCATTTCTATTGGACCACAGATCATTTATCTGCTTTCAGGAGATCCAGATCTTATATAGATATAATGCCAAGTGGCATTTAACTGTTTTTAATTTTTTTCCCCTCCAAATGATTGATTTGCCTAGAGTGAGAAAAACCTTAGCAGACATCCTGTCTTAAAATAAGTAAAAGGAGGCCCAGACCTACCCTCCTTCTGTGTATGGGCAACACCAATAAGGAAGTGTGGGGTGGCCTCAGCTGTGGGTCTTCCAGAGTTATTTTTTAGTGCTATCACTATTAAGAAAAGGTCTTGCACTTGTTTGAACTTATTCAAAGTGAACAGAATCAGGAGTGCTATTAATACAGTAATAACAATATTGTAAGAAACAATTTTGAAAGACTTAGGAGCTCTGATGAACACAATGACCAACCCCACCATTCCAGAGGACTCATGATGAAACAGGCCGCCCACCTCCTGACAGAGAGGTGATGTACAGATTCAGGTATTTTTTTTTGGAGATGGCAAATGTAAGAATTTGTTTTATTTGACTCTTTGTGTTTAGAACATTTTGTTTTTCTTTCTCAATGAGGAAGAAGGAGAGAATTAGGACTTGAACATCAAATCAAATTTTTAAAAAGTAAAGGTCTTGCAGGCTCATGATGATACACTGTTAGCTAGACAGGAGAGAGAGGTAAGAGCCCAAAATTAAAATTTCCAGCACTTCAGTGGCCAGACTGGGCCTATGATGCTTGTTGTTCTGTCTGAGGCTAGGAGAGGCAGTGTAATGTGGTGGAAAGAATAATGGAAATTTTAAAAAACACGAACTAAAATATGAAGGGGAAAGAACTCTGGATTTTAAATCCAAGCAGTCTTCTTGTTTTCTACAATATGACTTTGGTGGGCAACTCACTTTGCCTCTCTGGACCTCAGACCTTTAAAGTCGAATAGGAACAGAATCCTGTTACCAAATAGCTGGCCAAAATAGCAGGAGTGGTAATGGGTCAACATAGGTTAGACTGTATTTGCATCACCTTTACTAGCCATGAGGTTGGTATTTGGCTAAGATATGCAAAGAGAAGAAAGGACTGTGACTGCCTTCCTACTCTGGAAGCAATGAGTGTGTTTTATTTCTCTCCCCTTACATAGACCAACTAGGAAAGCACTCCAAGATGTGTTGTGTTCTGTTTGTGTTTTTTTTTTCCTCTAGCTTATTGTGTGTTGTGGTAGGAGTGGATTCTGTCCCCAGTGGTAATGAATATAATATTCTGCTACAGATAAGTCTGAGTTGACATCATTCACGTACTATCATAGATACATTTCTGATATAGCAGTTGTCAGATAATTTGTCATCATGCTACAGACGTTTTGAGAGCCCAGATATAGTTAGCCCTGACCCCCCAAAGGAAGAGGAGGAGTTTGAGGAGTCGTGGTAATTTCTGAGAAATGAAAAAAAACTTTGTAAATTTAACACATAACCATTGTACTATGTTCCATACTATAATCAACCAATCAATAAACATTTATTAAGCACCTACTGTGTTTCATGTACTGTGCCCTATGGAACTGGGAATACAAAGACCAAAAGTTAAATAGTTCTTGCTTTTAAGGAACTTACATTCTCTAAGGGGAGACATATGCACATTTATAATTATATAAAGAAGAAATACATACCAGATGCATACTTGCTAGCTAGGAAGGGAAGATACTGGCATTTGGAGACTTTCAGTAGAAGATATGAAGTGTATCTTGAATGAGGTGTGGGACTCCATGAGGTGGAAGTGAAGACAGTGCATTCCAAGAGATGAAGGGCAGCCAGTACAATAGTGCTGTTGCTGTTGTTTGTCCTTCATTCTCAAAGAGGACTTTGACATCAGGAAGGTGATGCCATGACATGCAATTGGATTAGATTTAAGTGAGGAAGGGCTGTGCAAAGTCACCAGCCTTACTTTCTCCTCCGGAGCCATTTGGGTCCAGTGGGAAGATATAGATCAAGATGACTGGAGATGGCCCCCACAATAGTGCAGAGATGCAATGGAGAGACATGTGATGAATAGAGCAAAGGCTGATTGGTGTGGACCATAGAGTTTGGGGAGGAAGTGGTAGTGTATCTGTGAGGCTGGAAAGATATGTTGGAGCCATGTTGTAAAGGGCTTCAAAAAACAAATAGAGATTTGTGTATTTTATCCTAGAGCTGTAGGGATCCACTGGAATTTATTGAGCAGAGGAGTGGCAAGGCCAAATCTGAGCTCAAAGAAAATGACTTTGGATGCAAAGGAGTGTGGAAGAGGCTTGAGGCAGGGCAACCTATTAAGGATCTGTTGTAGTAATCCAGGTATTGATGAGCCTGAACTAAGAATAAAGAGAAGGGGTTAGATGGGAGAAGTATAGCAGAGATTTCAGTATGTCACCACCTTTCCTCACATAAGTTAATTCTGTGGTTTAAAAGTAGCGGGATCTACAAGTAAATACAACACACAGTCTATGGTTGCATGTACAAAAGAATGACCTCATACCATTTAATTTTCACTTCCATCATTCCTCAGGTTGAAGCATGAAGTTCAGTGTTATTTTGTTTAAATTAGAATCCAAACATTATTCTGAACTGAAAGAGGAAAATTTAGTGGCATGGGAGAAGGAGCTAGGTCTGAATTCAGAAGACCTGGGTTCAATATACCAGCTCAATTACTGCTTGTGAGACCTTGGACAATTTGCTTCATCTTACTGCACTTCAGTTTCCTCATATGTAAAATGAGAGGCTTGGGTTGAATGATAGGTAGGATAGATAGGATAGAAGGACTTTTGAGGGAGTAAAGGGTGTTTTAAAGTGTTTTATTTCACTATATTCTGAAAGTGAATAAAGCCAAGTGAGTTTACAGGCATACTTTTTATTTTTTTTAAATCCCCTGTGAACTGAAAAGGTGTTAGGTCTTTTTGTTTTTTTGTTAGTCATATCTTATGACTATATTTGGAACTATACAATGTAACTCATATCCTGTCTCTGTGAGATACCATCGTATTTTATAATTACATTTAAATTGGTATGTCCTGTATTTTTTTAACAGGTGAAAATAAGCAACTAGAGAAGAATACCTTTATACTCAGTATGTCAAGAAGAAGATTTGATTGCCGGAGCCTCTCAGGCCTGCTGTCTACAGCTATCCAAACTCCAATAAAGACAGAAAACTTCCACAATTTTTACATGCTCACATCTAAAGAGCTGGGCAGGTAAGGAAACTGTTCATGGGAACCAGAGATTAGTATCTTTCAATTAAAGTGATGGCATGGGATTGGTTTTTTTAAAAACTATTATTTCTATAGTTATGCTCTTTTTCATTTTTTTCCTTCCTTTTTAAAAGGAATTCCTTTTAGAACACTTGTGGACATTAATTGTAGTAGTAAATTACAGAATTTGTTTTCCTGACATGCTATGAGGAATATAATTATCCCTTCTACATCATGACTTTCCCCATTACAGTTTCAATATATCGCAGGTCGGCATAAGAAATTAAATGGGAATTCTGGGGGAGTTTTGCAGAAGCCACAGATGAGATGCAAAGGCTCACAGATGACACAGAAAAAGTTTAGAAATTTATAAATGCATAAATATATATATAGTATTATATAATATCAGCATGTTTAACTTTTAATATCATGATAATTCAGACTTCGTTTCTGGTATGAAGGGAGGGCCAAAAAATTTTCCAAGGATTTCCCAGATCTCAGTGGCCACTGCCCTCCTAACCCCCACGATGTGGAAAGGATAACTGTATTCTTAATTATTAAGGTTATGGCCATATCTATTTGTCTACCTGTGTAATAATGCCTCTGGAGGGACTCCTGTAGGAACCTATGCTATGGATCCCAAAATGAAATTATGCATCTTTCAGTCATAAAAATGTACAGACAGCAGCATGTAAGGGGGACTGTTTACCTGATATCTCAGGAAATAGACGTAGTTCATTGTATCTAGTTGAACAGAAAGAATTATGTTCTTCTACTTGTGTGAGGGTTTGTTTTGGGATTTTTTTTTTTGCTTTTTTTTGTTAATTGTAATGGATAAAGAAGGAAGATCACAGAAAGGAAAAGCCTTCAGCTTATGGTAAGGATGATGATGATGATAGCAAATGATAACTAGAAAACAGAACTGCTTAGCTCTTCTTTGCTTCTGTTTGCTCATTAAGGAAAATTATCTTTGGCCTGAAAATAGCTGAATAAAATAACTAATAAGAAGTTGAACCCAAAATAAGAAGGAAGAAGGTAAGAAAGCAGCTAACTGTCCTTGATCATAGAGTACTGAAAATATTGGCAGATGTGATTTGAGTGATTTGAGTCATAAATCGTAAAAATAGAAAGGAGGAAAATAATATTGCAGGATAGAGTCAATGGATCTTTGACAGCTAATTGAATACATGAAATGAGGTTAGAGGAATTATCATCAGGAGTATATCCATAAATGTTTAACAAGTGATAGTTCAGTTTGGGGACATGTTGAATTTGATGTGCTGGTAGAACATTAAGGTGGAGATATCTAGCAGGTATTTGTAAATCTATGAAGATGGGTCTGGAGCTTTGCAGAGAATTCAGAGCTGAAGATTAAATTTGAGAATCATTCATATAGAGGTAAACATTAAAGCTACTGGCACGAATAAAGTTTACTAGGGAGAGAGCTTAGACGAAGACAAGAGGATAAATGCTCAGGGAAATAAACCTTAATGGGTAGAGAAGAGGAGCCAGTAAAGGAGACCTAGAAGGAAAAGATCATTTATTAATCTTGGCTGCCTGGATTCTGGTCCTGGCTCAGCCTCCAGTTACCTGCCCTTGGGTAGAGCACTTAATGCTCAGGTCCTTACAGACCTTTTAGATGAGTTTCCCTCATCTGTAAAATGTCAAGGTTAAACTCAGTGATCTCTAAGCTTCCTTCATCTCTAATGATCTCTGACTGTGAATGAGACTGATGATAGGAAAGGAGCTAGGAACAATCTATCAGGGAAGATGAGAGAAGATCATATCAAGGAGAGCCTAGTTAGCAGTGGCAGATGCTACAGAGATACAATATAAGGAAGATGGATGGTTCTCAGATTAAGGAAAGGTCATGAGATTTGGAGATGAGATTAGGACTCATTGTCAGAGAGCAGTTTCAGTAGAGCTGTAGGTTTAGAAGCAAAATCACAAGGAGCTGATGAGCAAATGGATGGTGAGGAAATTTCTGCATTGGATTAAGAGTAGCCTTGGCATTGACATGTCATAAATGAACTGCTGGCATGAAAGGGTAGAAGGTTGGAGGGACAGCTTTGTTTTTCAGCACTGGGGAGACCTGTAAGAGATGGAAAATATAGAAGAAAGAAGTGGAGGGTAAATGTTGGAATAAAGGGATAGTATCAAAGCACAGGGGGAAGGATTAGGAATTTGAGAACATTTTGGCAAATATAAATTTGAGAGATTTAGAGCATGTATAGATAATATCTTAGATAATGTATAGTGGAACCATTTCAAGATGTTTTTGTTTGGTTTTTGTTTTCACAAATGAGGCACCATTAGAAATGAAAAATCATTGGTTTAAGATAAATGTGTAGTTTAAATATACTTATATATTTCTGAGGTACCTGTTCAGTAAAGAGATGGAAAGTGATTAACCTCTCCATTGTATTAATTCATTCTCCCCTCCCACAAAAAGAAAAACCATATCATTTGGTTAGGATAGGGTAATAATTCATGAAATGAATACTGATTTTTTTTTAAACACTGATGAATTGAAACTGCTGACACTTCTCCTTTCATGAGCTTTTAAAATATTTTTTGAATTTGTTTACCAAATTCAATTGACATATGGGCCTGGGAAATAGAAATTGGGATTTTGTTGCAGTTAGTGTTTTTTCACATTTTAAAGTGCAGCCACATACAGATTTAATGAGTGATGCATGATAAAGCTTTCCATTCAGCTGTTTTTCATTCCCATAAAGTATTTCAGAAAAAAAAATAACTTAAGTAAACAGAAGGAAAACATAGAGAAGTTACTTGTAAAGTTTTAAATATTCTCAAGAAACTTGAGTTGTTCCTGTTTTTTAGAATATGTTGGGCAAAGTTTAATTTTTTTTTTTGTTAAGTGAAGCAAGTTTTCATAGAACTTCTTGTGGTTGGAAGGGCGAGGCAGATTCAGAAATAAATGTCAACTTCCTTTGTGGGTTTTTTTTTTTGTCTTTCAGATTTTATTGTGTATTGTAGAAAGCAGTAGACTAACTGCAAGCCAGTTTAGTTGCTGAGTACCTGAGTTGAGAATTATTGTTAAGAAAAGACTTTTAGATGCCAAGTTAAGATGTGTAATTCATTTCACTTATTCCACCATTTTGCGATTAAATTATAGAATTACTTATTTTAGGATCAGGGTGCCATTTGACACTTTTAAAATCTGACTAACATGTCAGAGTTGAAGAAAAATGAATTACCTGGCAATAGATTACCTGGCATTTTGCCAAAAGCAATTTAAATAACATAATTTAATAGCATGTAAATGAAAATTTAACTTTGGTGTCAGGCTTCTGATTTATAAAATACAGATGGGACTAGACCTGTGATTTCATGGTATGGGACACTCCCAGTAAGGAAACTAACTCTTTATGCTGATGCAGCTTGGCAGTTTATAGTCTTTAGTCTTTATAGTCTATAGAGATAGATTGAAGGAGAGTTTAAGAAACTTGCTTAGGGTCAAATAGCCCTATTTGTCTGAGATGGGACTTGAACTAAAGTCTTCCTGATTCCAAGACAGGCTCTCTAGCTACTTCACCATACTGCCTTTTAAAAAATATCATAAAATGCAACTGTAAATATCTACAAATAAAAATTTGAACGTTTTGAGGGAAGGTCTTATTTTTGGTTAATGATTTTAATTACCCAGTACCCACCCAGGTACCTTGCACATAGTTGGTCTTCAACAAATATTTGTTTAATTGAATACTATGAAAATCTTGGCCCAATTACGATTTGCTTCAGGCAGCAGTACAGTGGATAGAGCACCAGGCTTGGAGCCAGGAAGACCTGAGTTCAGCTCTATCCTCAGACACTTATTAGCTGTGTGACCCTGGGCAAGTCACTCCACCTCTGTTTGCCTTGGTCTCCTAATCTGTAAAATGGGAATAATAATAGTAGCTATCTTCCAGGGTTATTGTGAGGATCAAATGATAACTGTAAAGCACTTGGTACTGTGTCCGGCACATTGTAAGTACTATATAGTGTCAGCTGTATTATCATAATAATAATAATAATCATCATCATCATTATCACTAATATTTAGTTTTCAAGAATATTAATCTTAGGTTTTTTCCTTCCTGGTAATTCATGACATTACAATGCAGCCTTAAGGTCATCGTTGTTATTACAAATTATTACTTTTTCTAAAGGATATTTTCAGTTTTAGGATCTTTATTACCTTGGCTAGCCATTATGTATCATATGCATGAGAATGTGATTCTTTTGTTAAGACAGGGTTTTTTTTTTTTTTTTATATCTTCTGTTTATATGTCACTTTGATTTCCCCTTGCATTTTTCCAAGTTTCAACTAAAATCTCATTGTCTACAGGAAGGAAGCCTTTCCCAAGCCCTCTTAATTTTAGCATCTTCTTAATTATTTCCTATTTATCATGTATATAGCTTGATTGTACATATTCATTAGCTTGTTTCACCCGTTGGATTGTTGAGACCTTGAGGGCAGGGACTGTTTGTTTTTTGCCTATTTTCTAGATTTTAAAAAAAAACACCTTCAAATTGTAATTTTTGCTTTAAACACAGTTTTTTGCTTTTTACTGAAGTAAGATTTGCTAAGATCAAGAAAGCCGCATTTTTTTTTTAGGAACTATATTACTGGGAGGAATTGTTTTCTGATGACTAGAACAGAAATGAGAATGAGACAGATAGTTTTATGTGTTTATGGAAATCTTGATGTTTACTTTTTGCGTATCTAAGGCATTTAAAATATTTGAATGAAAAATGCCACAAAAGATTTATCTCCTTAGCCTTGAATACAAATAACTTAATATGTGTGGGCAATAAATTACTTTTATAAATGCTAATACTTAGGAAAATTTAAATAGCTGTAAAGCAGGACTTTAAAATACTCCACCTCCTTGCTGTCAGAGTAATTTTTTTTCGTCAGTGGCTTCCACCACATGTATACTTGGTAATAGTATAAAGGAGTAATACTACTACTATACATGAGCTGCAAATATACCTGACTAAACTTTAAAATCAATCTGCCTGACAGAGTAACATTTTTATTTCTCTGTCACACAGGTTCGCCACTGATTTTCAGTCTTGTTTTATCCATTGTTCTTTAGAATCATAATTTACTTTTATCTATTACAATTTTGGAGACCAACTTTTAATATCCATCTTAAAGCAATGAATCATCTCAGTCTCTTAGGCAAGAAAATCATTTTGTTTCATGTTATTGCCCATTTTCTAAAGCTAGGTTTGACGAACTTATGTAGTTTCCTTGATGTAACGAACACACAGTTTATTTAACAAGATAAAAATGTAGTCTTAGTTTGGAAACCAAGATATGGCAAATACCAGAGCCATATGGATATTTGAAAGGTTTGATGGTCTCAGAGGAGTTACTCTGTATCTGGCTCTTTGATTTAAAAACTATAGTTGATTTTCCCCTCTCGTTTTCAGAGGAAAATTTGCTGTGGTGAGACAATGTATTTCAAAATCCACCGACCAAGAATATGCTGCTAAATTTCTAAAGAAGAGAAGAAGAGGTCAGGATTGTCGAGCAGAGATCCTACATGAAATCGCTGTGCTTGAATTAACAGAGTCCAGTTCCCGTGTGATTAATCTCCATGAAGTCTATGAAACTTCAAATGAAATCATTTTGGTGTTAGAGTAGTAAGTATGCATTTTATCAATTTTATCAATTTTTATCAGTTTTATCAATTAGTAACTGATCAGCAGGGTTTATTTTTTGATTCATCAAGAGCAAGGAAACAAATATTTTCAGAACAATCTTATATTAATACGTGTAATGATTTTAGTTAGTTGCTAATTTATGTTCCATCCTAAGAATTCTTTGTTGATTATCTTATTAACAAATACTTTGTCCTCTGTGTTGGGGAATTACTTTCTTTACATAAAAAGGAAAGCACCCAATCACATGACTACTTAATAACTACCAGCTAAAATTTCCTCCTATTTCTTTAATCTTTTTATGCGGTTTGAGAAATATAAAACTTTCCTTTCCTTTGAAATCATTTCTTCTCTTTGCCTTACCAAGTTACTTATATTTGCCTAAATTTGATATTTAATTTTTTTAAAAAATTAACATTTAATTTCATATTTGAAACAATTCATTAGAACTATCTCTGAACCCGAGTGTATCAGTAAGGCAATAATAGCCATGTAGGTGATAATTGTTAAAATGCCTGTGTGGTTCTGTATCACAAAGTATACGAGACTCTCCACGTAGAAGGTAGAAGAAGTAAACCATTTGTTTAGACACCAGAGAACCATATCCCACAAGCCATTTATCCAATCTATGAGAGTAGTAAAACATTCAATACACAATATCACAACATGGAGCCTCTCCATCCCCAAATCTCTCTGACCCCCTGCTGGGGTCTTCCCAAAAACAAACTGAGAGTACAGCTAAGTCAGCCTGTTCAGTTCTAACTATCACAAGGGTGGCCATTAGCAGTCAAAACTGCGCGTGCTCTCTCTCTCTCTCTCTCTCTCTCTCTCTCTCTCTCTCTCTCGCCCTCTCTCTCCCTCTCCCTCTCTCTCTCTCTCTGCATTTCCTGTGATATAACTTCCTTTTCCTGTCAGCACGCTCCTCCTACCACATGTGACTTCCTGGGACATAAGCAGGTCACATGGCCTATTAATGGGTGAAAAAGATCTTCAAATCTAAATTGGTACTACACCGAGTCAGAAAATCTAAATTCTTGTTGTAGACAAGAGATGGACAGGGCTTTTTGTTGTTGTTTTGTTGCTATGTTAATTAGGTCTGACCGACCCATTGAAAACATCAGTCATGGTCAATTTAAAAACAAACATCCCTATTCTAGACCTTCCATTGACCTTAAGAAAATCACTTTTTTTAGCTTTATCAATCAATAATAAGAACTAACTAAAAGTGTATAAAAGAAACTCAGTATTGTTGGATTGGCACCAGAATGGAAGAGCGACAAACTTGAGAATGAGAAACTCTGACATTTTCTAAATAGGACCACAAACAAGACCCTTAAATTCCCTAAGCCTCAGTTTCATCTGTAAAAGGAGGATAATAGTAATTAGACAACTTACCTCACAAGACTGTTGGAAAAGCCCATTGTAAACTTTAAAGTACTTTATACGTTTCAGTTCTTGTGATTGAATTTGAGCAATGTGGGAAGAAATCTTTGTGACATACTTGTTTTAGCAGTGGTCAAGTTCCATATATTATGGAGATTCTCTTTTTCTTTTTTCGTTAATTTTTTTTCAATTAACAAGCATTTATTTTCTCTTTCTCCCACCTTTCCTGCCCTACCTCCAAAAAATATATCTTGAGCATATTTTAGTCTAATTATAAATTCCATTTAGCATTCTGTACAGATACCTTTTAACAGGTTAGGATATGGCTCTGACGGTACTCTAAAAGTTTTATACTTCTCATAAGCAGTAGCAGAAGAAGTAATAGTACAAGCCAAAGAAGCTTATTTTCCAGTGACTTGCAGGAACTCAGTGCAAGGACAATAGCTTTGAAATCCCAAAATCATACCTCAAGTTGAATCACAATTTGAAAAAGAGATTTTCCCTCTTCCTACTAATCTATTAATTTATGAATATTAACATTTACATATAGCTGGAGTTGCAGTGCATTAAGCAACAACAATACCACAACATTCTTGGTATAGAATAAAACATTTTATCTAATGTAGTTCCTACTGATTTCTTGAAAGTCATGCCAGCAGAGCATAATCATTGGGTTGCAAGGTAACATTAGCTCATCTTTAAAACTAAAAATAAGTTGATAGTGTCCATACACAAAGTAATATATCCAGTATATACTATATAATATCTGCCTGCCCTAAAAATACCTTACCCAGTCTTTGTTCATTCAAAAAGAAAATGTTGCATTTCCCTTCCCATGATATCTGCCAAGATTTTTATGAAGGTTTTTTTTCATATAATAACCATTGTGTTCTTTTAATTTAAACTTGATGTGACCCTTAAAATGTGAATTTAGTTCTTATTGTTCCATAAAATACATATAGTTTAGTTATACAAAAAACCAATACTTCTTTTGAAATTTTGACTATAGTACACTATTAAATGAATGGACCTTTGATTTTGTCACCAGTATTGATAACAAAAATACCATTTGGAGGAGGATGACGTGGAAGTGAGGAGATGGAGCGTTGTGTTCAAGGATCAGCAAGAAGGCCAGTGCACTAGAGTTTATTGAGGATGGTGTGGTAAGAGTCCTGTGCTTTCAGGAAGATCAGTTTGGCAGCAAAGTGGAGGACAGACTTCAGAGAGAGAGGCTTGAGACAGGGAAACCAACTAGCAGGCTGTTGTGATATTACAAGTATGAGGTAGTGAAGAACTGTAGCAGGTGCTGGCTGTGTCACAGGGCAGAGGGGAATGTATATGAGATGTTGTTAAGCATGTCTGCAAAGAGATCTGAAGGTACAATCAACCACACCTAACAGCAGATTCAATACATGGAGTGAGTGTGAATGAGGACTCAAGGAGAACACTGAGATTGCTAGTCTGGATGCCTGAGAGGATGGTGGTACCCTTGATGGTCATAGAAACTTAGAGAAGAGGGCTTAGAAGGAAAGATAATGCATTCAACTTTGGACATGTTGAGTTTATGATTTCTATGGAATGTCTGTTTTAAGATATCCTATAGGCAGTTGAAGGTGTAGGACTGGAGGTCAGGAGAGAGATTAGGGCTGAGTAAATAGATCTGAGAATCATCTGTATAGAGACAATAAATGAATCTGTGGTAGCTAATGAGATCATCAAGTGAAATAATATAGATGAAGAAGAAAGGATGTCCAAGGACAGATCCAGAAGAACCAACAAACAGCAAAGGAGACGAAGGATTATTCAGCTAGGAGAAGAACCAGGAGAGAATATGTCATGAAAAACCTAGAGCAGAGAGAGTATCAAGAGGAGGATGCTTGACAATAGCAAAGACTGAAGAAAGGTAAAAAATGAGGATTGAGAAGAGGCCATTAGATTTGGCAATTAAGAAACCATTGGTTACTTTGGAGAGACAAGTTTCAGTTGAATGATTTGGTTGGAAACCAGATTGCAGAGACTTGAAGTGGGAACTCCACTTGTAGACTTTTTTCTCAAGGAGTTTATCCATGAAAGGCAGGAGAAATATAAGTTAATAGCTATCTGGAATGGTCAGATCAAGTGAGGATTTTTTCAGGGATGGAGGACACATGAATGTGTTTATAGGCAGCAGGGACAAAGCCAGTAGAGACTGAAAGACTGAAGAATAATGGGAGAGATGGGGGCATGATAGAGGAGTCAGTCTCCTAGAGACATAGGATGGAGAAGGATCAAGAGTTCACACATATTTTACCTTGACAGTGAGAAAGGCCATCTCTTCATGTCAGATAGGTGAAGGAGGAGATAGTGGCAGAGGGCATCTGAGTGATGTGAGATAAGAGGAGAGGAGAAAAGGAAGCTGTTGGTAAATGGCCTCAGTTTTTTCAGTGAAGTAAAAGTCAAGCGTTTCAGCTGATAGAGGGAGGAGAAGAGGAGCCCCAGGAGGCATGAAAGGCTTGTGAAAATCACTGTAGTGAGTTGCACGGTGAATTGCTTGGGAAGGTATAAAAGGATTGCCTTGCTTCAGTGAGAGCCCAGATTATGTAACTTCCAGCCTGAAAATTGCTAATTAGGTTAAATTCTTAAATCTTTTTAAAGTTTCATAATTTCATTAGTATGAGAAATCAGCCCACTTAGGCAGAACACAATGTCTTCACATCTTAATTGGTGGTTCCATGAGTTGTTGCAGCCAAAAAAAGGGTCACCTGGTGACTTCTTTCTGACTTACCTAGACTGCTTTTCCTAAGTGGCATAGGTCGATTATGAGACTTGCACTTGGTGCATTTCCAGCCAAGTAGGGCCTGCTCATGTTTTGTTGGCATGGCTTTCAAGGGCTCAGAAGGAACTTCTAAAGAAAATAACATTTTTAAAAATTGACTTCTAGCCACTGTGAAATTTTCATTAAAATTACAATTAGAAGAGACTAACAATACTAGAGGCAGTGTGGCATGTTGGAAAAAGTGTGGATTTGGGTATTCAGAGAACCTAGATTCAGTTCCCAACTGTGCTCCTTAACTCCTATGTTACCATCAGAAGTCAACTGACCACCTCCACCCCCACCCCCACCCCAGTCCTTGGACCTTATCTGTATCATGAGGAAATGAGGCTAGAAATGTCTAAGGTTGCATCCAGCTCTAAACTGATGATCATACACATTTCTTATTTTACAGGGCCTACTGAATGCATTATGAACTTAAAAGGGATTATACTATTTCTTAGTAACACAATCTGTCAAATGAAATCTTCAACTTAATCCTTGTTTTTTTTACCTGTTCTTTTTTTCCATGAACTGCTGCTTTTAATTTTAAATCATTTTTCACATTATAGTACCTCTGTGTCAGCCTTTTCAGGTGAAAGAAGTAAAGGGACCTTAGACTATTAATATAATAAGTCAATGTGATCTAATGTACAACGCACTAGATCATGAGAAGTGACTTATTTTTAGCTGCTCTACTTTCAGAAGTCATATGATATGGGCATAGAGCACCTGGGTATTGTCTCCTTAGTTCATACTTAATGTCCCCGTATGCCACCGTCTCTATATCTGTAAAATGGGGTTAAAATATTGGTTCACCATCTGGTAAAATGATTTTAAGAAGTACTCCTCGTGGACAAAACCATCATTAAAAGCTTTAATTTTGATTTGTGAAATTACTCTCTAAGACAGGTCTCTTTGGCACCCACGCTGTCATTGAATTTGAACAGAATTGTGCAGTTCTTGAAGGTTATTCAAAGACATTCAAAGGTGATTAAGGGATTGTTTTGCCTACGATTCATGCCAGGCTTTGGATAAATGGAAATAGTCAAGCCTGCTTTCTTGCCATGTATAATGAAAAAATTAGTGGAACATTTAAGCACCTTTAGAAAATTGCCATTTTATCTTGTTGGAATTCAGAGATAGGACAATAGATTTTTGTGACATTTCCCCTATAGCTCTTTAATTGTAAAGGTTCAACTGCCTTCCTAAGTCCTATAAGATAATTCAGAACAAGAAAGGATTTCAAAGCAAAAAGCTGTCCCATCCTGACAGCCTTATTAAATGAAAGGGATTTAGGTTTGTTGTTGTTGTTTTTTTTTAATTTTCTCTCCATTTAATTAAGGCTTTTAGAACTACTTGAATAAACTACTATTTTGCTTATTAATGTTTTCTGTTAAGAAATGTGTTCAGTGGTTTATAGTGAAAATTCTAGTCGTTGTGATAGCTAGAACTTCTTGGTGCTGGAACCTTATTATTTTTACTTTTTTTCTGACAATCTTTATAAAACATACTACATACTTTGTCTTTTAAAAATTATTATGCTGTATTGTAAGTGTAGCTGTAAAGGGTGATATCACTGTGCTACAATACTACTTTCTATAGTAAATACTGATGAATCTTACTAGTCAATATGCTGCCAACCAGTTACACTGATGCCCTTAGTAACTTCTGAGGTACAGGGGTTTTGTTTTTGAGTCCCACCTCCACAGGGCATAGAACTTTTCTGTCTTCTCTTTTTGTTCTTGATTCTTTTCTTTTCCATTGTCAGAGCATATGCTAGTTACCATACCCAAGCACCATTATTCTTATTCTCTTGTCTCTGGTTTTCTCTGTATCTTCTGCTTCCCAGAACTTTTAACCTGCCTCCCTATTCTGAAAACTTTTAGCCTTTTATAGGTGTTACCAACTAGGAAACAAGTATTCTTTTCCTTTTGTAGGGTTTGCCAGCTTATTACAGTATGTTGGTCATAAATCCTTTGGTCTTTATCATTGCCGCTAGGCACTCTGATACTCTTGTACTTCACCGCTAAGACTTCTTTTGGGTAAAAGAGAAATTATTTCTCTAAGTAAGAGCCATTTCAGAAGCCCAAGGATTCTGGGAAGCTTATTGATATGTGTGTGTATATATCTATGTCTATATATATATATATATATGTATGTATATATATACACACACACACACACATATATGTTAAAGTTCTAGGTTAGTGAGAAGATCCAGAATTAACATTTATATTATTTGAATTGTGATTATATTGAATTAATGTATGTGAAGCCTTGGAGAAAGTATTTTTTTCCCTCCTTTGCTAAGGGTAAATACTCTTTAAGTTTATTAAGTCTATTGTGATTACAAGTGAAAATTATTTTAAAACCCTTCCTAGGACTTTTTGTTTAAGACTTTATGGTGCATCAGAATATTGGCTAATTATTTGAACTTTGTATATGAATTTGCCAGATGTTTATCAATACAGATGAATTTTGGATCAGAATTTTAATTTAGAGACTTAATTACCTGATTCTGCTATCTTTAGCAATCAAATTAACTAAAAATAATTGCTTGTAGTATGGTTGATTTGCTGTTGCAATTTGTCCTATAGACCATAAAGGTTTTTTTAATTTGATTTTTTAAATGAGTAAATAGTCTTTCTCTTTACTTTGTTTCCATGATCTGCATAACCACGTTAATATAAGGAGGCTACCAACACATTGTAGGTAAAGTTATCTTAAATTTTGGAAATTACATAAGCATACTTTGAGTCATCTAGTGAAAAAGAAACAAAAATAATGCATTGATTGTTAACTGGTGTTCAGCTTTTCTTAATGGTACTTAATTTACAAGGAAGAGGCAGGCTAATATGACAATCAGAAAAGCATTGACTTCTAAACCCCAAATTTATATAAATAATTTCCAAAATAAGCATTCTTGTTCTTTCTCATTAAATTTATGCATTTCTTTTCATCTTATTAAATGAACTTAGTGGCTAAACAGATTATTTTTTTAAACTTAAAATAGAAATTAATTGTTCAAGTAAAAGTTGCATTCCAGAAATATTATCTCAGATAAATTAGTGTAAAAATGTTCAATCTGATATTATTTGAATTTTCTTTCAGTGCTGCAGGTGGAGAAATTTTCAACTTATGTTTACCTGACCTAGTTGAAATAGTCTCTGAAAATGATATCATCAAACTTATTAGACAAATATTGGAAGGAGTTTCTTATCTACATCAAAACAATATTGTGCACCTTGATTTGAAGGTAATATTACATGTGACTTGTTACATGCAGTATTTCTTTTCCTGTCTAGTTCTCAGTTAGCAAGGTCAAAGAATATGTTGGCATCCTACAATTTCAGTATGCTTTTTGACTTATATATTGCATAAGCCTATTTGTATGTTCATATGAGACCCTCAATTTAACCATAAGATTATAAAAAATATCATTATATGTTATACTCCTTCCTATAAGAACATTGAAATCCCACAGATTTGTGTTAATTCATGGATTAGTGAATTCATGAATTAGTGAAAAGTCTTAATTTTTTCTTAACTAACTGCTAACAGCGTTTTAAGTAAAGGTGTGTTCCCTTCTGATGTGATGAGTAAATATCTGCAATTCTCAGCATATAGTCTAAATTCCTTTAAAAATTTGAAGTTGGTTGAAAAATTCCTCTAAAATATTTGATAAACTTAATTTGCCAAACAAATCTGTTCTTCATAGTACAACCTCAGCCCGTGGGACATTATCACATACTTCCAAGTTAATGGAGGCTAGAGTACAGTGATACTCTACTTGTCCAGAAGTCATTTAGCCGTTTACCTCAGTTATCTAGAACATAATTGAAAGCAAGGAAATGAGCAGAAACGTCCTGTAAACATGAAAAACGAAAGTTACAAAATTCAGAAATTCAGTTCATTCAATTTTCTCAGAAAAGGATATCTTCTCTCAGAATCTAATTGTTCTTTAGACATAAATCAAACCAACTTGATTATGTAGTTGCCCATCTCAGAGCAATAAATTCAAGAAAGAATTAAATAGATCCTATGTGCAACAGTGGCCACAGTGGATTGAGTACAGGGCCTGGAGGCAGGAAGACCTGAGTTCAAATGTGACCTCAGACGCTTCCTGGCTTTGTGACCCTGTGCAATTCACTTTGCCTCAGTTTCCTCATCTGTAAAATGAGCTGGAGAAGGAAATGGTAAACTATTCTGGTATGTTTTCCAAGAAAACCCTAAATGGGGTCACAAAGAGTCAGACACAACTGAAACGACCTTCTAAGTGGTAAAGGAAATAATTAAGAAACAGTATGTGCCCTTAAAGAGCCCTTTCATCTAATTGAGAAAAGGACAATGCATAACAGTACCATATAGTACCTAGGATCTTTGATTTTGCCAGTGTGGGTTTCCGTCTACTAGTAAAGATGATAATAACAATAGCTAACATTTATATAGCACATTACCTATATTATATCATTTTGTCCTTACAACCCTTTGAGGTATGTGCTGTTATCTCTGGCTGAGAAATGTTAATTGAATTGCCCAGAGTCACACAGCTTTTAAGCATCTACAGAAGGATTTGAATTCAGGTCCTCCTGACACCAAGTCTAGCACTACTATGAATATTATAACTCCTTTTGGTAGACAGTCTTGTTGAGTCATAGCTAAAAAAATCCATTCTTGCCTGTGGCTGTCCTGGTGATGAGCCTCTCTAAATTTAGGTAGGCTGCTCCTTAGATGACAAAGATATAGTCTGAGGGGCCTCTACTTGATGCCTTTCCAACTTGCTAGGACATGTGAGATTGTGAACTCCTGACACAGGCTTCCAGAACCCATGCCATAATCAGGCATCTTAGGAGATCATAATGAGGCTTTTCTGGGATGTGTACAAAAAATGTTTATAATAACAAGATGGATAAACAAGAAACTGCTATTTCAGAAGAAAGATACTACTTCTGGCGGTAGGACCATTAGAAGGCTTTTAGAATAAGCAGTTTGGGGCTGGACCTGAAAGGATAGGTACCATTTCAATAAGTAGGGATTGGGGCTAAGAGGTACATACATGGTATGAACAAAGATTCTGAAGCAACGTGCTGAGAGTATTCAGGGAGTAAAACTGAGTGGTCAGGCTGGACTGGAGTATGTGAAAAGTGTTACTTTAAGATAAGGCGGGAAGGGTTGGTCTGAAGAAAGATAGTGGTTATCACAACAGATTAGATACAACAAATTAAGGGGATGATGAGCTAATAGAGCTAGATATCCTGAAGACCAGCAGGAAGAAGATAGAAAAATTATAAAAAGCAGCCACTAAAAAAAAAAGATTAGCGCTTTGCATCTGGATGATTCAGCACAGAAAGACATAGACTTAGGTGCCTTTATAGCCCCTGAGGAAGGCAAAGTATAGGATAGTGAAATAATTGCTGTTCCTCATGATGACCCTGAACCATCAGAAAAAGGCTCTATGTAATCGACATTTATTTTTCCATAGTATGGTTCTTTTATGTTTAAAAATGTGTTACATTTTGTTTTGGCTCAGCGGACAACTTCCCAACAGACACCCAAACAGTCTTCTTTCCACCTTGAGTTTTGAAATCTACATTAGAAAGCTTGCAATTAAAATAGTTGTGATCAACTTTGACCTTTAAGTAGTGTGATATTTTTATGTCTGTAAAACATTGAAGATCATGAATTATGTAATTATGAACTTCAAAAAGAGAACATAAAAGAAGCAGCATGGCATAAGACAGGAGCCTCAGAAGGCCTCTGGGGTAAAATACTATCCCTAGCGCTCACTGGTTCTGTCACCTTGAGTAACCTCATAGTCCCCCAGGCAATCAGTTCTCTAAAAACAGTTTCAGAGCAGGTGCTGATTTGACCTGCCTTGGTAGTGGAAGTTTTGTTGTTGTTCAGTCATGTCCAACTCTTCACGACCCAGTAGGTCATAGCACACCAATGCTGTCCATAAGATTTTTTTGGCAAAGATACTGAAGCGGTTTGCCATTTCCTTCTCCATTGGTTTAAGGCAAGCAGAGATTAAGTGACTTGCCCAGGGTCACACAGCTAGTAAGTGTCCGAGGCCAGGTTTGAAGTTAGGTCTTCCTGATTCCAGGCCTAGCACTATCCACTGAGCCATCTACAATAGTTCCCCACCTGAAATTACAGGTCTAGTCACAAACAAAAACAAAACCTACAAATGATTTTAATCTGGAAGATTTAGTGTTGTAATTTTCCTTTATAAAAAGTATTTGTAATGAAACCTGCACTTTAACTATGAATTATAAATTTAGGTATGTAGATATAGTATTTCCATTTTTGCCTCACATTTCAGTGATTCTAAAATAATTGTAACTGAATGAATTCAAATTTGATTTATTTCTTGACTGAAATTAGTGTTGTAGTTTTAACAAAGAATAAGCTATTTCATAGTACATTAATAATCTTTGTATTTTCTTTTGTGCAGCCTCAGAATATCTTATTAAGCAGCATTTCTCCACTTGGAGACATAAAAATTGTAGATTTTGGGATGTCTCGGAAGATAGGAAATGCGTGTGAACTGAGAGAAATAATGGGAACTCCTGAATACCTAGGTAAGAATTTTCCTTTTACTTTCTGTAGTCAAATTAAATTTTTTTAAAAAGAAAGATCATTAGCGGTGTAGAGAGAATCATTTGGGGCATCTATGTTCAGTATATATTTCTCAGCATATTTTTGGTGGGATCCATGAGTCTTCCTTGATGCTGACTGAGGTTTTGTACCATGAGTCAGCACCATGAGCCACCTGGCCAGCAACCGATCAAGAATTCATCTAATTGATATCGAGGTGGTTAGCGGAAAGAAAGCTCATTGAGAGTCTCTGAGGGAGAAGAGACCCCAAGCGGGGGGCCATCTAGCAGAAAGGAAGAATTCAGCACCAGGTGTCTGAAGCTAGGTCTGAAGCTATCGGCAGCCAAAAAGTGCTGGGGTCTGAAAGTGGAGACAAAATTAGTAACAGGTAAAAAGTAGAGTCCAACTGCAGCAAGTGGCTTACCTTAAGCTCCTTCAGGTTTTGAAAGGTGGTCTTCCAAAGGCTGGTCAAATCCACCTAATCTCTCTGAAGAGTAGCTGGGGAAAAGCCCCAGCTGAGTGGAAGGGAGGCAGCTGTTTTGAAAAGGGCAGTAGGGCTAGTGGACCAGCGTTTTCTAGCAGCTTCAACAGAAGTGTCTTCTTTTCCCTTTGGCCATTGCTTGAAAGCGTACAATACTGTACGGAAAAGGGGTGCTAAAGTGATAGTGACAAAAGGAACCTATTGGAATTAAGGAATATTGTGCTGAAATTATTTGTGTGAAAACAAATGTGAAAAATTGTATGGAATTTACCATTTTCGTTCAGACTGACTCTCTAGCTAGACTAGTGAAATTTTACTACTCAACCAAAAGCCATTCTAAAAGTATTGGTGTGCTTTGGACCTCTTTGAACAATTATTCATTGACAAATATTTTTAACAATCAGCCAATCACGTGCTTGACATTGCACTAAATGTGTTAACCAGATAATCTCATGAGTTCCCAGTCTTTCCAAAATCAAAAACAAATATAAAAAGCTACTTAAATAAAAATAATTTAAATGTGGTATATAACTTAACTTTTACTTTTCAGCCCCAGAAGTGTTGAACTATGATCCTATTACCACAGCAACAGACATGTGGTAAGTTTTGTTAGTTATCTTCATATTTTTCTGTCATAACCTTTTTAATTGCAAGTTTTCTAATGTGGATTACATAATTTAGGGCGGAAGGGGAATTGTTTGGGTTTCTGTTGAGAAGTGTCAAAACTAATCGTGATTAGCTGCACTTGATGTTGGAAAGTCATTTGCTCCATGAGAGTTTTAAAGCTATTCTACTTATTACTTGGCTCAAATAGCCCCATGTTAAGCACTAAAAACATTTCCCAATATTATACAATTTTCATCATTTTATTATTTTCTAACAGCAAACTTAAATCATAAATATGGAACATACATTATATCCAGGCAGAACGCCTACTCAATTCCACCTTAAACTCAACATGTTAAAAATTGAACCCATCTTCCCCCAAACTTTTTCCTCTTCTAACTTTCCTAGCTGAGGAACTTTTTCTTTTCTGATTCTTTTTCAGGAATGTTGGCATAATTGCATACATGTTATTAATGCATGCATCTCCATTTGTGGGAGAAGACAATCAAGAAACATACCTCAATATTTCTCAAGTCAATGTGGATTATTCTGAAGAAATGTTTTCATCAGTCTCACAGCTGGCCAAAGACTTTATTCAGTGTCTTTTAGTAAAAAACCCAGAGTAAGTAATATAATCAATGACTATCAACAAATATGCTATTTGATCAGTAGAGGATATATGTGCATATTCTCATTAATTCAGATAAGTTGCTAGTTAGACTGAAGAAATAAAATTTTTAACCCAAATATCTTTAAAAAAATTTTATTATTTTTGACATTTGATAAGTATTCACACATATAAACATATATATTGTATACATACATATTATACTGTAGTACATCTAGGACCTTCAATTTCAGTGGTTTGGGAACTTATGGTGTGAGAACTCCCTCCACCAACACAGATCACAGTTCATCTACATATTATAGTCTCATAGAGTTGCCTGAGGTTCACAGGGGTTATGTGAGAGACATTTTGAATCCAAGTATTTCTGAGTCAAAGTCTCTCCATCAAGCCATGCTGCCTCTCACACATACACATACATACATCTTACATTAAAAAATTAAGAGTGAGCTAAAAATTAATCTTTCTAAATTATGACAGAGTAATTAGATGCAATGCGCTTGAATGAAAAGTTTGATATAGTAATTGTGTGGGAGTGTTAAGAAAATTCTCTAACTGGACTTCTTATAAATTCAGTCTGTCTAACTACAGTTGGAGTTTGGCTATATGATGTTAATCATGATATCTTTGCGTAGTATCATAATTAGTTTCTTTCATACCAGAAGAGCTCAGAAATTTTCCCCTTTCTGATCTTAATCACCGAGCCTATTAAGAAGCATAGTAGATGGTATTTCTGTTTTGAACGTAGGAAGGCCATGACAAAGAAAAGCTGTATGCTTCCCAATGTGCTGAATGTAGACCCACGACTAGAACCAAGCATTCTTATTGAGAGATTAGGGCTAGTTCTTTCAGCCTGTCTTTCTGGATTAGGCCTTGTTGTTTCAAAGCAAAAGTCCAGAGAACTGAGCATTTTCTGTGTAATAGGAGACCTCCATGAGCCTTCTTCCTTTCATTCCCAGGGACAGACCAACAGCAGAAGACTGCCTCTCTCATCCTTGGCTCCAGCAACGGGACTTTGTAGATTTGTTTCATCCTGAAGAAACTTCCTGTTCTTCTCAAACTCAAGAGCACACGGTCAGAAACTCAGAAGACAAAACCATTAAATCTACCTGTAATGGAACCTGTGGCAACCGAGAAGATAAGGAGAATATTCCTGAGGACATTAGTACGGTTTCCAAACGATTTCGTTTTGATGATTCCTTGCATAATCCCCAGGAACTTGTTCCAGATTTGTTGTGCTAGCAACTTTCTCTTCATCATTTGAACTGAATTAAAATCCACTGCAGTGTTGCCTATGAGATATTATGTTTTGTAGCTTCATGTATAATGTGCTTATACTGAACGTGCACTTTTGATTTGGGGAAGGATTGAAGGAAATGTATTTGTGTTAAAGTATTGGTTCATAATGAGAGATCTTGCTCCCTGTCCTGGAACCACAGAACTCGCCAGAGAAGAAAATTCAATTACTATATTTGCACATTTCAGACATTACTTCAGAAATGAATAGTTCTGAATATTTTTAGCTCTGTATTCTGTAAATAAGAAAAACTAAGCTAAATTTCACTAGGTTTGCCAAAGAGTTGCTATACAGTACCAGCTAAGTACTTTTGGTAATTTTTTGGTGAGGACATAAATGCAGAAGAATAAATAAGTTGAAAGTTAGTCTTTTGTTTTCCCCTAGGGTAAATGTTGTGTTATCTTTCTATTAATTGAATTCATTTCGAACAACAACATCAAAATTAAGCCGTTCCGTTTACTCACTTTCCACTTAACACCCAGGAGCCATCTTGCCACCAAGAAAAGCACTCAGCCTTTAGTTTCCTGGCTTTGCATACATCTTAACAAAGAATGTGATATTTTTCTTGGTAAAAAGAAATAATACGAGTTTCCTCTGTGGTTTAACACTCAGGAAAGTGTTTTCGAACTTGGGTTTTATAGTCTTAATAGGCCTTTCCTCACCCCCAAAATATACCCAATCAAATACAGTTTGGAAGATGGTTACAGAACAGCTGGCAAAGCCTTCTGACTGTTGCTCATTGAAGATACCTTAGAAAATAGAGTATTCCCCATTGTTAAGCAGCCGTATCTATTGAAGGAAGAAGAGTATATGGCCAAATTTAGCTATGGAAGTAAGTAACAGAATTTAGGATGCAGAATACTAAAGCTAAGAATCTAAAACCAAGTAAGTCTGAGGAGAAACTATTAGAGCACAGTCTCACTAAAGTGTGAATGCCTAGAGTCCAGTAAAGAGCCAAGCTCAGAGGCATTTAAACAGTGTTGGGAACAAGCTCATTAATACATCTTTTGTACACACACAGCTCACAGTGAGTGGTGAGCTTCAGTATGAAACAAATTCCATGAGGTCCTATGGTGGCCTATGTACTAACTGAAGACTACAATGCATCACTTTTTTTGGGACTTAGGCCAGAGATTGTCACCTGGTGTCCTTGGTGTCCTCTAAAAAAGATCCAAACAAGGATGGGAGATACTCTTCTCTCTAGCCAAGCCTTAAAGTCTACAAAAAGAGTGGCCTTCATTAGCAGGTGTTTTGACATCCCAGTAGGACAGCATAAGGAAAGGTAATTGGAGATTTCGTGACCTGTTGACCTTCTTACACCATAAAAAAGAAGCCAGCTTTGGCTAAAAATGGTAAAGGACATCTCTAGTTACCTCCCCAGAAGTCTAAATCTCCAAATGTCTCAGTAATAGCTTTCAGACGTCACCATTATTACTAACAGCAAAGAGGGATGGGTCCTTTGGCCTTAATATTGAATTTACTTAATGTTGTCAAGAGTTTTTTAAAGGAGAAGTTGTGTGTTGAATATATGTGTGTAAGTTTTGAATATATAATCATTTACACAACTCTTGATTCATGATAACTCTAGGTTCTTTAAAGACGTGTGAATCTATTTTATTCAACTCAGGTGCCAAAAGAATTTTTCTCATATATCATGTACATATATAAAGAAATAGGTTTTAAACAACAGACTAGAAATTCTAAAAGCTAAAATGGGCATCTTCCCTTCCTATAAAAGCGAAGGATTATGGTTTTACAATAATCGTTTCCATTGATTTGCCATCAGTATTAAGTTAGTGCACTCAAGTGTCAAATAACTTTCACTGGAGTATTGGGAAGTGGTTATGTGTATCCATTTTCTATGATAAAATACATGCTCACGTGTCCAGAAATCTTGGTCCACATCGATAAAGGAAATAAGCAAGAAATGTAAAATGTTGTAATATTATAAGCACTAAATATTTTTAGTGCTTTCTTATCATTTTTTTCTGGAAGAAGCTTACATTCAGCCAGTCTCTGCTTTTCCCCTTAGCTATAGGGTATACTGTATATCAAATTTTAAGTTAAGCCTTTAAAAGTCTATTTCAATTATTTACTTCGTCTCCTAAAATTAATTAAGGTTTACTGTGAAAAGACAGTAAGACTTGTAAACCATGTAAAATTCCAGTTGTGTCTATAAAAATGAATGTAAGGATTTCCACTAATGGGCAAAATAAGCAGCACCTTAAACAATTTTCTGACTCATTTTATTGTTTCAGATTAAGTTGAATCCTGTGAATGAGGGTATTATTTTGAAATGTATAATCATTAAAAATTTCTGATTTTATTCCAAGATGTTAAACTTTTCAAGTTTCTTACCTGAAGTGTTTAAAATAAGGTTTCATCTTAAATTGCTTTAAAAGCAAGTAAGAGAAAATATAATGAAATAGTATAAATAATATTTTATCAAACCACAGTAAAAGAATATTTCAAGGATTTACAGGGGTTTTTCCCATTATTTTAGTTGGCTAGAATAATAAATTTTTAGTTTGCTAACTTCACTTCACAAAATAAAGGTCAATATAGTTGTAGCTTAAAAATGGATAAAAGCAATTCAGGAGTAAGTTATAAAATTATTGTCTGAAATTTTACTAACATTTTAAAATTAAAAAGGCAAAACTGAAATGATACAGAAAAGGTTGCAAAAAGGTTAAAAATATATTTACTACATTGAATTTTTTTCATGTCCCTCAAGGATACATTGGTAATTTTAAAAAAAATTAAGTTTTTTTCACTCAGAACAAGCAAGGCTGAATTAGGGAATCATTGAAACTTAATGTATAATTACTCTTTCATTTTTCAGTCACAGTAACTCCTATAAATCTTATTTCCATTTTCCCAAAGGGTCAAATAACAACGCATTAAAAATGGAAAAGAGAGGGCATTTTCACCAAGTTAAAATGAAGGTCACCTTAACAGGAATAAATATCAGTAATTGTTCAACTGCTCTAAAATTTAATTCTAAATTATAATAATTTTGCAAAATGAAATTTACTTTCTGAATATGGAGTGCAAGGAGTTAAAGAATACCTTAAAAGTAGAAAATTCAGATTTTATTATCTATGGTCTCTTTGACTTAACTTTCCACTGTAAAGTTACAGCAAGTATAAAACATAAAAGCAAAGCACTTTATACATATACATACAAACAAATATGGAATAGCGTACTGTCCCCAAAGAACATTTATCTGTTTTGATATCTAAAATTGTTTACATTTCTTACTCTATCTTCAGTTTAGCAATTGGATTTCCATATGAAGCCAACACCTAGTAATGGATATTTTTTGAATTGTGTAAACAATTGTACTTTTATTTCAAAGTATAAAAACAAAGTTTGAAAACTCTGGATTAATGTAAATGTCTAATTTTATAAGAATCTTTTAGAGTGCTTTAACTTACTGTAAAATATTGTATATAATTCAAGTATAGATCCAACTGTCCTGTGGTAACTTTTGTTAGATAATTTAAGTTTTTAAGGATAGAATGACATGTGATCAAGTCTATTAGAGCACTGTTCATTCTATGTACTTAATGAGCCTTTTGATTGTAAATTAAATGGCATCCTTTTTTGTACCTACAATTGTCTTTATTTCAAAGCGGTCTCAGACATATTTTGAAAGTGTGCTTTTGTCATCTGGGTGATGATCTTAATTCCTCCCACCTCTGCAGAAGGGTTTATTTTACCACTTCTTGGCAAATCAGTAGAACTGATTATAAAAAAACTAAACCCTCCTTACCACAGAAATTGTTTAAATTTGAGACAAATGATAGCTACCCTTTGGTGTATGAGTTACAAGTGTACAGACAAGTCTCATAATTATTGATCTAACTCCCTGGTTTATTGATAGTCTGTAAAGTGACTTAGTATACAAAAATTTTTGTTTTCCACCTCACTACCATCCCACTTTTGCCTAATCTGAGGAAATGAGGTCACACAAAATCCCCAGGCAACCAATCAATTGTAGATGACCTACAGCTGTTATGGGGTTTGGGGTTTCATACTAAAGGAGAAAAAGGGGACTCCAGTCATGAGGAGGAACACAGACACAGTTAAATGATAAATATTCAAGTGTAGCCTCTAATTCCAAAAGGGTTCTTAATCAACTTGATGTATTTAAGTTCCTCTGACTTAACTTAGGATTGCTCAACAGCATGTTGAATGGAAGGGCCTGAAGAGCTTTAGTTTCAGTAGCAGGACCAATGGGAGGGCTCAGTAGTTCATCTTCTAGGTAAAATTATAGCTGGTGACAATTTGCTTGTTAAATGTTGTGAATGGTTATATCTACCATGGCAGCCAGGACACTGGAGGTCTACAAGCCTTGGGAAAGAGGGAAAGTAACTGACAGAGTGATGACAGTTCGAAACAAACAAAACTTGGACTTGGTGGCTGACATATGAAGGTCAACCTTAAACCAGGTGAGGTTTCCTCTGTTCCTCCTACAGGAATAGGGGTTATAAGTCAGTGTTCACATAGGAGGATTTGGGCAAGGAGAATGGGAGATCCTACACGCCCGGTCCACTGGCCCTTTTGTGCTTGAGGGATCTGGCCACATGTAGGCTAATAATGTTGAACCATACTAAGTGTGTTGTCTTCCCCAAATTAGAATCTGAGCTCCTTGAAAGCAGGGGTGGTGTTTTCTTTATTTGCATCCAGAGTGCTTAACACAATGCCAGACATGTAGGAACCACTTAAATATATTCATTTCATTCGCCTTTGTTAATTCAGTTACATAATAGTTTTTATTTTCAAGAAATGGCAAACCTATGTTTGTTTCTAATCAAAATGATAGACTAATTTAGGAGGTAAACTAATCAATTTTATGTAATTATAAATTAGGCTGGAATAATAGATTTAGCATTAAGATTAAATGTATGTTAGCAAGTAAAGGTATTTTAGCTACAGAACAGTTATGGTTAACATTGCTCATTATTCACTCAGAAAAACATTTTTTTGAGGTTCATTCCATTTGATACTGAGTCCATCCTTTTTTTCCCTCTAATACACTAGCTTTCTTGTCAATTTTTACCAATTTTTAAGCTCTTTGAGGGAAGGGATAATTTAATTTTTTGTCTTTTGCATGTCCAGCACTTGGTAAATGCTTGTTGAAGGAACAAATAGCTTATATTTCACCCTCACCCAGTCTTTCTTAAACCCACTACCTGTTCTCACCTCTGTCCTAACAGAAGACCTTACCTTCTACTTTATTGAGAAAATTGAGACTATCTGCCATGAGTTCCCTGTTCCACCTGTTCTTGTCTTGTTCTCATCATTCTTTCTCATATCGAATCTCTTCTCATCTCTGCTCTTGGCCCTCTCCCTACATTCACTAGCTTAGGGATCTCATTAGCGCACAGGGCTCCAGTGATCATCTCCTCATAGATGTTTCCCAATGTGCACTAGTCTCTCTCTTCCTAGTCTCGAATTTTCAGCTATCTGCTGTACGTCTCCACTTCAGTGACACTTTTGGCACCTCAGACTCAACATATCCAGAACAAAATTCATTGTCTTTTCCCTAAACCTATCCCTCCTCCAAAATTCTTCAGTTCTGTTGAGGGCACACTCTTTCCAGACACATATTTTCCTTGCAGTCATCTTCCCCACCCCTCGTATCTAGTCAGTTGCCAAGTCTTGTCAATTCTACATTTTCAAGCCTTCCCCCTCTCTCCCCACTAGTGTGGCTAATGTCCTAAGTCAGGCCCTCATCACTTTTCCTCCAGACTTCTGTAAGAGCCTTAAATGGTGTCCCTATTTCCAATCTTTTGTTGTTTCTTGTTTAGTCATTTAGTCATGTCTTACTCTTCATGACCCCATCTGGAGTTTTCTTGACAAAGATACTGGAGCAGTTTGCCATTTTTTTCTCCAGCTCATTTTGCAGATGAGGAACTGAGGCACACAGGGTTAAGTGAGTGGCCCAGGGTCGCACAGCTACTAAGTGTCTGAGGCCAGATTTGAAATCAAGAAGACGAGTCTTCCTGGCTCCAGGCCCGACACTCTATCCACTGACTCCACCCAGCTGCCCCACTTTGCACCTAGGGGATGCTTCATAAATCTCTATTAATTTTAATTTAAAATGTGGATAAGGTGCATATATTTATGTACAAATGAATAAAAATAATCATTGATTAAGTACTTACAATGGGAAAAGTATTGTGCTAAAGCATCGAGGGTACAAATAGAAAAGTAGAAAAGTCCCTGCTGTCAAGGAGATCAAAAGGGGGAAAGAGCACTGAGAGATGGTTTCAGAAGCAAGTCAGCTGGAAGGGTCCCAAGGCCCTTGGGGGCAGCCACAAAGCAGATGGTAATGCCTATTAGTTCATGTCATTTCCGATCATAAAATGTTATGCCTTTCTGATGCTGAGCCATATGTTAGTTCCAAGAACTTCTTTGGCAAGAACTCTCTTTTTTGGGTCTTCAGTAGCTTTGGCTACTAACCTACAGGAAGGGTTGCCAGGACATAGCTCCACAGGGGTTGCTTCCCGGGATCATGGCTTTAAGGGCTGAACTAGAACCAGAACTGCTGGTCTGGGGGTACCACCACTCCCGGGCCTCTTGGGTTAACATGACTATCATTGACAGTTGGTTGACAGTTGGTATTGGTGGTGGTGAGGAAGATGAATCCCTTCTCTGCAGTGATTTCATCCCACACTGATGGCTGCAGGTGGCTGGTCTAGAAGCAGCCCCAGCAGTCTGGAGGGCATTGGATATTCCAAAGGTTCTTGTAATCAAGGTCCTAGGCTATCTCCATTATGGTCTGGGAGGAGGTAATGGTTAACTAGGTGGTAGTAGTTTGACTTGCCATATGTAGTTTCAGCTTCATCATAGCCAGTTTTCTCTGTATTAAGTTCTAAGTTGTTTACATTCATAATTTGTTGAATACTTTTGGTGAACATAAACCTAAGATTACTGGTTAGAACCGGATAGGAAACAGAGCTGCTAAAGTTAAAAAGTTCATACCCTTAACTGAGATATAAAATTCACAAGTAATGTAAATATTTTCTTCTTTCTATACTGATGTATTTCAGATATCACTGGCGTCAGTGTAGTAAAGAAAACATTTCCCTAGTCTCGGGGTCAAATACCCTTGCCAATAGACTAGAAAGAGAAACCACTAATTATGTTGTTCATCTATGATTTGACCAAGGTTATCTATTCTCTTCCTTCTATATATTGCCTACAAATGCCTCCTGATTGTCATGACTTTGTTTCCCTAGCAGATTTGTCTGTCCTTGACTCTTTTCCTGGGTAGCTGAGCATGAAAATGAGCATCATCTTTGAAAGGCACTGTATTTGAAGTGCAGCTATATGAGTGGTTACCACGAGCATGAGAGATGTTGTGGAGTACGATAAAGTGACAGAATTTCAATACAGGTGGAACTAGGGTTTCAGATATTGTGTGCCTATTTCTGAGAAAACCCACCTCTTCCTTCTGTCCCCAAAATGTCTAACTTTGACAGTACTCTCTTATCTTTTTCAAACAGAGCTCCTCTCTTCCTTGGTCCTGGGGTGCAATTGATACATAAGGTCTCTCCAAGCTTAGCTTTAGTCCTTTCCAAACTACCACTTAAGTGTTTTTCTCTAGAGGTTCTTCCACTTAGGAAGAATATAAGTTTCTGGCTTTGTTATTGGAATTCTATCTGGGGTAGACAAAGGTCATAGGACTCAGGGCAAATTCACCCTCCCAACAGAAAAATTCACTCAGTAAATCTTTTCTGTTCTTTTCAAACACCTTCCCTTCCCCATGCCTCAGCTTCCAGTCTAGTGCTATTCTGTATATAACGGGATTTAGTAAATGTTCTCTTACACAGAGATGTCAAACCTGATGCCTAAATTAGATTAAAATGCAATTGGAAAATATTTAACAAAATAAACAAAAATACTATAGAACATAGATAATATTAATATTTGGTTTTTTAAGTCAATGAGTCACCTGCAAGGATGCTTATGTATAGTTTAATGGCCCCCTTTTTTATTTGATTTTGACACCATTGACCTTACAGTCTGTCCCAGTAAATTAGCTAATAGGTAGGTATATGCTTGTTCCCTAGATGGGCCTCCTTTCAGAGACACATACAAACAGCAACCCCAGAAAACAAACTTTGATTAGCGCATGGTATTTTTAAGGATTTTCTTTTTGACCAATTTGGGATCTTTAGTTTCTTCCACTATCTATTCCCAGAAGTCTTTGGGATAGCTCAAAATGAGCAGTGCTTTGCATGTGGTAGTTAGGCACTTAATAAATGCCTAAATGTGGAAGGAATATTAAACACAGTAGAAACTATGGGGTGAAACAAAATGAATATTGTAATAACAGTAAAATGTTTAGCATAGTGCATGGAACATACTAGGTGCTATATAAGTCCTAACTATCTTTGTTGTGGTTGTGGTTACTGTTATTACTGTGATTATTATTATTAATTATTTATTCCTTTCCATCTTCCCTCCCTGCACACAGCATTTTTGACAGTTATATCAAGTTAGAAGAATGGGCTAACAGCTTGAAGTTAGTAATAGTGTGACAAACTTGAGAGAGCAAAAGGAAGGAGAAAAATCAAGTCCATAGCAATATTTTTATAAAGGAAAGACAAGTCAAGAAAATACAAGACGGCAAAGAGCCAACCATATAAATGTGTTATTAAAAAAGAATTAGAGGTACTAATTTAGTCAGTGGCTGAACCAAGGATCAGTAACACTGTCTAAGAATTTTGGGTTTAGTTGTTTTGTTTAAAGGACCAAAACCAAAATAATGGCTTTGAAATGTTCAAATAGTGAAATAAAAACCATGAGGCAATCTTTCAGTGGGACAGCTAAGAGGCGCTGTGGATAGGGTGGCAGGCTTAGAGCCAGGAAGACTCATCTTTCTGAGCTCAAATCTAGCCTCAGACACTTACTAGAGGTGTGATTCTGGGCAAGTCACTTAACCCTGTTGGCCTCGGTTTACTCTTCTGTAAAATAAGCTGGAGAAAGAGATAGCAAACCACTCCAGAGCCAAGAAAAGCCCAAATGGAGTCATGAAGGGTCGAACATGACTAAACAACCTCTCAATTCCATACAAGGACTATGAAAAAAAAGAGTGCTGTAAGGCTCGGAGCCCCATCTTTTTGTACCTTCACCTTTAGAAAGGGGAAGAACTTACAATGGCAAGAATACATTTCTTAAAGGTTGGAAAATGGATTTTTTTAAGTAGGTAGAAGGGAGAAATTATTACTAGATCGTACAATCAAAATAATTTTAAATGTGTAAAAGGATAAATGAAAGCTAGGGATCTCCTATTCCCCACCATTCCCCACCTATCCTTCACTATAGCAAGGTGGGAGGGAGGGCCAAAGGGGAAAAGGAGATATATGCTTTTCCAAATATTTTGTAAACTATAAATCATTATAAAATGTGAATTGCTGTTTGTTGTTGTTATCATCATCCACTATGGAGATAATGATATATATATATATAATATATGTAATATATTGCATCTTATATGATAATCATATAAATATGAGCTATTTTATTAGTCATTGTATAGGTAATAATAGCATGTAATACAAGCTGGAAAAGCTTTGAGTAAGGATCTGGCAATGGACTATGTATCTATCATCCAAGAACCAGTCTGGCTAAATTGGGAGAGGATACTCATGGGCAAGTTACTTAACATCTCTGGGAATCAGTTTACTCACCTGTAAAAAAATGAGGAAGTTGTACTTAATGGCCTCTGATAGCCCTTCTAGCTCTATATCTACCAATGTGATGTTATGATCCTATGTCTATGAAGATCATTTACTAAAGCTTAGAAATGCTGTGGTTTGTGTGGTTAGGAGTATTCCCATTAGTCAATAAGCATTTATTAAGCACCTACTATGTGCCAGGTATTGTGCCAAGTACTGGGGATACAAAAAGAGGCAAAGGACAATCCTTGTCCCCAGGGATCACACGTCTAATGGAAGAGATAACAAGCAAACAAATATATACAAATAAACTATATTCAGGATAAATAGGAAATAATTCACATCAAGAAGACACTAGAATTAAGAGAGATTAGGAAAGGTTTCCTGTTGAAAGTCAGATTTTAGTTGGGACTTAAAGGAAGCCAGCAAAGCCAGTAGTTAGAATTGAGGAGGGAGAGAATCCCACGCAAAAAAGACAAAGAAAAATGCCCAGAGCTAAAAGATAGAGTAGCTTGTTCTTGCAACAGCAAGGAGGTCAATGTCACTGGAATAAGGAGAAGTTGGGGGTGGGGAGTGAAGGAGAGGAAGGAGGTGGAAGATATAAGAATGTTAGAAAGGTATGTATGCGTGTCAGGGTAGATTATAAAAGTCTTTGAATGCCAAATAGGATTTTGCATTTGATCCTGTAGGTGATAGGGAGCCACTGGAGTTTATTGACTAGGGGAGAGATGTGATTAGACCTGTGCTTTAGGAAAATCACTTTGGTATTGAATGGAGGATGGATTGGAGTGGGGAGAGACTTAAGGCAGGCAGACTCAACCCTTATTTCAATAGTCCTGAGGTGATGAAGCTCTGCCCTAGAGTGGTGGCAAAGTCAGAGAAGAGAAAGGGGAATATTCTAGAAATGTTGTAAAAGTGAAATCAACAGACCTTGGCAACAGATTGGATAGGAGGGAGCCGGAGGAGAGGGTAAGAGATAATGAGGAGTCCAGGATGACACCTCGATTGTGAGTCTGAGTGACTAAGAAGTTGGTGACACTCTCACAGATAACATCATGAATCCTTAAATTTAGAAAGAAGTATTCTAATTTTTATCTGCTTTAATAGAGTTAAATCACTGCAAATTCCCTACACCAATAAAATCACGGAACCAGACCATCCCTTGCCAAATAAAATAAAGGAAAGCTTAAATTTTGTTAAAATTCTAGGAAAAGTTGTCCCCCAAAAGTCATAGCCTGGGAGTAGCTAAGCACAACATCGGGAATGATTAGAATGGATGCAGGATGAGCTAGCAGTTACCAAACAGAACTCTAGGTACTTGTCAATCCACTGTTTCTGAGTTATAACCAAGTCTGCTCAAGCAAAGATGAATTTTATTGATTTTTTTAAAAAAATTTAATGACAAAACTGAAGGATTTGGCATTTTTTCCATTCATATTCTCTATAGACACCCAGAGTTTAGAGATCATAATACCCATTAAGAAATTAATTAAAGATGAATCTACTACATATGCAAGTTAAAAGGATACTTCTAGCTAGCTCTTACAGTTGTACTGTGAATTAATTTCAGGAATAATTGAAAGTGCACTTTGGCTGCAAGTATGTACGTCAGACCTTGGAGTATTACTATATGCAAGGAAAGAGTTAAAATCTTGGTCAGAGGAATAAATTAAATATACCAGATTCTCCTTTCTGCTGCTTTCAATATGGGGCATTTTCCAGGCTCTCATTCCCACATCCACTAAAGAAATTAAAATGACTAAATTTGAAATCCCTTGTGATCTTGACTAAATTAAGTCCCAACTATTGGGCTAAATGGATATTAGGATAGGAATGATTTTTGTAATTGAATTTATTGCTTGTTTGCACTGTCACACTGAGTGAGATTCAGAGATGAAAATAATGTGCTTTCTTCCTTACTGTGAAAGGGGTTGCTACCTCAATTTAAGAAAAACGTGGAGGTTTTGTTAATTGGGGTTTGCACAAAAGAGACCCCCAAATGAATATTTAAATAGCCAAACACTAAGCACCATTTAATTCAAGTTATAAAAGAGAGCTTGGACATTCAGTTAGAAACCCTTTTAAGCTGCTCTGGGTAGTGTGAACATTGTCTAGTCTAGATTTTTTTTTCAAGTCAACAAGTTGTTGGCTACTTTGTTTAACTATGAATCTCATTCATTAAATGTGAGAGTTTGAAGACACTAGAAATAAACCTTTCTCCTTTCCAGACAGAAAAAGAGGCTTGTTGCAATGGTTTCAGACTCTTAGAGGACTCAACTTGTAAGGGAGCTAATTTAAACTGACAAGACCCCGCCTTTCCAAGCACAGCATATGTACAGAACCCTACAAGATTGCATTTGGGCTCTGTTTTATGTCTAGCGTTGAAAGCCATGTTTTCCAAGGTCCAAGGTCTGATAATAAGAAAGACATATGGGCATTCTAAAATCTACCAGACTCCCATACTATGTGTTCATATGTGTGTATACCAAGTAACTATAACATAATGACAGTGTATGCATACTATATGGCTCTTTTAATATGTTATATTCATTAGGACTTTAAATATTTTCCAGATTTTGTGGGAGAAAATAGGTTTTGTGATTTATATTCTTGAAGCGCAGAATTTCATTTAGTTCATTAGGCGAGAGCAAAAAGAAAGGACCTCAGAGGCCACACACCCCAATACCCTCATTTTACATGAGGAATCTGGAGGTTGTGACTTGCCCAAAGGTTATACCTGGAGTTAAAAATTCTTGACAGAAGTCGCCTTAAAAGATTATTTTGTTCCCATACTTTCACAAATTTCTGTTCTCCTTGATATATAGGATATTACCATCAATGGTGCAGATGGCAATCCCAGCCACACCCTGTCATATCTTACTCTGAATCTCCATAGTGGGTCCACCTGCTCTGAATTTGCTCTCCTCTCCACCACTTCCCCATGTTTTATTGTGATGATATTGCTTACAGTCTTCTATATCCCTCTTCCATAAGGCTTTACTAATGAGTCTAAATTCTAAACTAACATTGACTTTAATTGTATTTACTTATTCTGTGTATGCTTATATATGTACTTGTTCTTCCATCAGAATATAAGAGTCTTGATGATAACGTCAGTTCTGCTGATGTGTGTTTCAAAAATACAGATTTGTTCCAATGAGACTGATAGATAAGGAAACATTTTTAATATAAAGTGAATTTTCAGTTTGCTGATGTCCAAGTTCTTCCTCAAAAAACAGTGAGAGAACTCAAAACCACCACTTCACATTAACTCAAAAGCTGAAGCCCTTCCAGTGCCCACTTTCACAAGCAAACTTTTGGTCTTTGTCAAACTAAAGTGCCATAATTATTGTATATCTTAACCTGTAGGAGTAGGAACTAAGGGCACAGGAGTGTTGGGCTACACCTCCATTCTCACCCCACCCCCTCCCCCCATGGCCTACAGCCTAAAGCAAGAGACTTTGCCAGCCAGGTCCCATGGGAACCAAGGCACAGGCAATTAGCAGCCCAAGGCCATAGACCCTGCCACTGTTTATTGTAGTATTTATAGATTACTTAACCATTTAGCATGTATAAAACTGTGCTGCCACTTTTATTGGGTTCCTATTTTTTTTAATGTGTAACTTACAGTGTTTTTGGGTGTTATGTTGCTAACCCCACTTTCCCCTTATTTTGTGATTTTGCCTGGCATGGTGCTTTTTGGAAAACACACCTATTATGTTATATAACAGAGCCGATTGTGAGATTGTTGCATGCTATATAAAGTGCTTGGCACATAGAAAGTACTTAATCAACATTTGTTTATTGATTTTGATTGTCCTGTCTCTGCTCAACAAGGATATTAAGTCCTCCAGGCCTGAGATGCACTCCCTCTTCATCTCTGTCACCTGGCTTTCCTGCCTAAAATTGTACCTTCTACGAAAAGCCTTTGTCATTCTCTTTTGATTCTAGAACCTTCCCTCTTGTGATTACTTCTAATTTATCTCATTTTAGTTCATTTGTACATAGCTATTTGTGTATTCCATTGTGATCTCTTTGAGGGCAGAGACTGTCTTTTGCTTTTTGTTGTATCCCCGGTGATTAACACAGTGCCTAGCATATAGTAGGTGCATAATAAATGTTTATTGACTGAAGTGGTTTTTAGACTTTTTAGTCTCCTCATGCAGATAAATTTATATCAGCTAAAATTCCTTAGGAAATCGTGATAGTCTGTGTCAAATTTTTGTTCCTTTTTTTTTCTTTTCCCATTATTTGGGGTATCAATATTGATTTGTATAGGTCAAGATGAAGTTACTTCAATTGCATACCCATATCTTCTCCTTTTTATTCTTTGATTTTGACCACCTTCCACATTAAGCCATTCCTGATCCCCACCCTGAGTGTTAATATCCTCTTTCCCAAACTACCTTGTATTTAACTCCTTTGTATATATTTGTATTTGTTCTCTTTATATCTATCCTGTATATAATTATATATGTTCCTATCTCTCTCATTAGGACAGAACTTCCTTGGGAATAGGGATTGTTTCATTGAATTTATATCCCCTGTACATAGAATAGTTTGTGTCTCATAATTAGTGCTTAATAAATACTTGTTAATTGATTTATCTTTGCTCTAGCAAGTCAATGACCTGACAGACACAGTATTAAAATATATGTTGGATTGGCTAACATGACAAAACAGGAAAATTATAAAGGCTGGAGAAGTTGTGGGAAAATTGGAACACTAATTCATTGTTGTTGGAGTTGTGAACTGATCTAACCATCCTGGAGAGAAATTTGGAGCTATGCCCAAAAGGCTATAAAACTGTGCATATCCTTTGATCCATCAATAGCATTACTAAGTCTGTATCCCAAAGAGATCATAAAAAAGGGAACGGACCCACAAGTACAAAAACATTTGTAGCAGCTCTTTTTGTGGTGGCAAAGAATTGGAAATTGAGGGGATGCCCATCAATTGGGAATGGCTGAACAAATTATCGTATATAAATGTAATGGAATACTATTATTCCATAAGAAATGATGAGCAGGTGGATTTTGGAAAAACCTGGAAAGACTTATATGAACTGATGCTGAGTGAAGTGAGCAGGACCAGGAGAACATTGTATACGGTAACAGCAACATTATGGGATGACCAGCTCTGATAAACTTAGCTCTTTTCAGCAGTGCAATGATCTAAGACAATTCCAAATGACTCATGATGGAAAATGCTGTCCAAATCCAGAGAAAGAACTATAGAGCTTGACTGCAGATCAACACACACTATTTTTTCTTTTGTTTGCTTGTTTGTTTTTTCTTTCTCATGGTTTTTCCCTTTAGTTCTGATTCATCTTTCACAACATGACTAATGTGGAAATATGTTTAATATGATTATACATGTATAGCCTAAAATGGGTTCAAATTTATGTATATATACATATGCATATATGTACATATACATGTGTGTGTGTGTGTGTGTGTGTGTGTGTGTGTGTATATATATATATATATATATATATATATATATATATATGTTAACTTACTTTGGATGGCCTTATCAAGTTCTTATAGAATTTCCCTACCACCTCATTCTCTGCAACATGTATCTTTACTAGTAGGCTGCTACTTCTAAACATTTTTTAATTGCAAAAAGATGGCAGTGATTTTTTGTTTGGATTTTGTTTTGTTGTCTTACAAATGCTTATCACGAACATGGCAATATGAAATGACCAAATATCTCATAAAATGATGTTCCTTGTTGACTTTGGACTCATAAGAATCTACCCTGCCAAACATTTTATTTATCTTTCTGAGGAAAACCTGCGAATTGTCTTGCCATTTAGATCTAGACTTCTTTCCATCATGTAGTTTTATTTATAGTTGAAAATAAAAGTCAAGATTTATGTGATTTAGTTACTCTAGATGTATCTCTAATTATTAGTCATTGGTCAAGGATTTTGCATTTAGATTATTGACATTTTAAGTGATTATTTGTAAACATTTGTGCTAATGCAAAAAACAAACAACTTCTGGTTTTCTGGGATATCCTTTCTTTTAGTAGGCTATCTCTGCTCTGAACATGTTCCCTCCTCCTCCTCCTTCTTCCTAGTCCCTTTTTCAGAATCATTCTTATCTGACTAGAAACTTCCATGTCTCATTCAACTTGCTTAATTGATAGCTCCCTACCTGTCACATTAGAGGTAGAACACCAATCAGATTAACCTTCTGAAGACTTCTTGCCTTCCTATAAAACTCCACCTTCTTTCCAAACAGAGAGTATCTCCACATCATGGAAACTCAGCCTTCTTGCACTAAACTTGGAGGAGTAGTAAGAGCCTGACAAAATCTGGAAGACAGGGTCAGGAGAATGCTGCTTGAGTGGCCTCCCAAATAAGTGCTTTTTCCTCCTGCCATGGACTGACGATTATCTCTCCACATCTTCTGCAATATTTATCATTTTCTTTTTTTTGTCTCATCATTCAGTCTGATAGGTGTCAAGTGGCACCTCAGAATTATTTTAATTTGCATTTCTCTTGTCAATAGTGATTTAGAACTTTTTTCATATGACTATAGATAACTTTAATTTCTTCATCGGAAAACTGCCTGTTCATATCCTTTGACCATTTATCAATTGGGGAATGACTTGTATTCTTATAAATTTGCCTCAGTTCTCTCTATATTTTAGAAATAAGATCTTTATCAGGAACACTGGCTGTAAAAATTGTTTCCCAGCTTTCTGCTTCCCTTCTAATCTTGGTTGCATTGGCTTTGTTTATGCAAAAACCCTTTTAACTTAATGTAATCAGAATTATCCATATTGTATTTCATAATGTTCTCTGTCTCCTGTTTGGTCATAAATTCTTCCAGAAGGTGAGACTTTAGCTGGGACTTGAAGAAAGCCAGGGAAGTCAGGAGAGACAAAGAGGGAAAACATTCCAGGCACCTCCAAAGGGATATCTAGTGAAAATGTCTGGAGTAGGCAGAAATGTCTTCTCTGAGGAACAGCAACAGCAAGATGGTTGGTATCATTGGACTGAAGAATATTTGGAGGGGAGTGAGGTATGAGAAGAATTGAAATGTAGGAAGGGGCCAGGCTAGGAAGGGCTTCAAATGCCAAGCAGAAGATTTTGTATTTGATCCTACAAGTGATAGACAGTCACTGAATGGCTTCGGGGTAGAGGGTGGCATGTTGACATGGTCAGACCTGGGCTTTAGGTAAATCTGTTTCACAGCTGGGTGAATGGTGGCAGCAGAGTAATAATAGCAATAGTTAGCATTTGTGTAGCACTTTAAAGGCTTTCAAAACACTTTACATATATATATATAATCCCATTGATCTTCACAACAACTCTGTAAGACAAGTCTTATTATTATCTTCATTTTACAGAAGAGGAAACTGAGACTGGGGAGAAATAAAATGACTTGCCCAGGGTCACTCATCTAGTAAGTATCTGAGGTAGGATTTGAAATCAGGTATTCCAATATTCTATCTCCATTGAGCCACCCAGCTGCCCAGAGTACAACTTACTGTAGGTTTAACTAATCAAAATTACAAGCTTTGCAAACCATAACTAATGTAATGATTTTATTAAATAGAATTGAGAAACGGGGAGATTTTTAAAATGTCTCCCTGGATAGCTTCTTTTTCCTGATTGTACATTTAAAAGGTTAAAGTAACCAAAAGCACTATTTAATAAATATGTCTATTTTAGACTCAATTAATTTGCAGTAATACCTGATCTAACCTCTTGGAAATAGGCAAGTCACATAAACTCACAGATCCTCAGTTTCTTCATTTGAAAATTGAGAATAACAAAAATTGCATTATCTGCCCTTCGGGGATATGAGGAAAATAGCCTTGTAAATCTAAAAATGCTACGTAAACGTGGTTTATACTTTGTAAAGTTTAAAGAGCTATTTAAATATTAATTTAATAATTTAATAATAAAAATTAGGAATTTAATAATAAATTCCTAAATAATTTCATGAAAAAGTATTCATAGAACCATGGCATTTGATGTGGGCAGTTAGACCAGTTTCATTTCCCCAGCTAAAATGAAGGATAAATCCATGAGGGAAGTTCCTAACACCAAATGAATTCTACTAACCCTTGAGTTTATCCTTAGCTGACTTAGCTATTACTGCTATATTCCGAGGTGCCCTGGAGTATGTTTACTTTAGATTAGACCATTTGGAAAAAAAAGTTGCAGTCTCCTTTTGTCCTGTTGAGTATAAAATGGAGCCAACCCTAATCCCCTGGGCCACTCAGAATCAAGTTATAGTTCTGGGCAGGGCTAGTTTCCTGAGCTGTGATTACGTGGGTGGCTTCATTTCTCAAAATTGGAAAAAACATTGAGACCTGGAGTGGCAGTGAAGTGGGAGCACATGCCTCCTGTATCCTTCTGTATGTGAGTGTGTACCAGGGTGGATGGAATGCTACAAACGGATTCTATTTGGATTAAAGGACTATGTAGCTGTCTCTGTTCCTCAAGAGCTTCTATTAGGTTAGCAAAGCATTCTCTTATGAACTGTGTCTAAGTAGGTCCTAGTATGTATTTTCTTTTGTAATAATTAACTTTTCCTTATTTTTCTCTACTTTTCCATATCATTTTATGAAACATGTAGAGTAATCTTGGAATTGTTCCTGACTTACATGAGCATTGAAGACCAGCCCTGCCCAGAACTACACCCTGATTCTAAATCTGAGCGGCCTGGGAGGCTAGGCCTGACTCCATTCACAGGGACAAAAGGAAGCCTAGAGCTTTTCCCAAACAGTCTAATTTAGCTTAAAAGACCCTGGTCACCTTCAAATGCAATAGTAATGGATAAGTCAACTAAGGATTAACATGTCTTATTAATTAAAATGTTACTATTATAAATGTCTTTTAGTGGGATAGACTACCTTGCTAATATGGAAGCTACTCTCAAAATAGGAATGAAGCATCTAAATAGGATCATTAAAACAAACTCCAAATAGAGTGAAAACAAAGGGATAAAATAGACTAGGAAGGATGATTCTTGCTTATTAAAATTTTAATTAAGTTGTAAGTATTTTCTAAAAATCTTCATATAAATGTCCTTGTTTTCTGAAATTTTTAAACTGAAAAGCATATGGGCCAAGGGCTATTCTAAGTAGGAGGTGGTCTAATTTAATGGAAAGGAAGGCTTGGCTTCAGAATCTGAGGACCTAGACTTAGACTCTGGTACTTTTTCCCTGTATGGTCTTGGGCAAGTCATTTAACTTCTCTGGGTTTCAGTTTCCTTAACTGTAAAATGATGGGGTTGTCTAAATGGCCCCTTAGGTCTCTTCTAGCTCTGGGTCTATATTCCTACGAACAACTGTGCTTTGAAACCATAGTAGGAGTTGAGAGACATTGTGCTGTAGTGGATACTGGGCTGGTGCTGGAGTCAGAAGATTTGCCTCCTTGGCTTGCCTACTGGCTACCTGAATAGTTCCCTAAGACTTAAATTTGAGGCGAGTTGCTGATGTGCCTCAGGTAAGGGAGTTTCTTTACAGGGAGTTCTCCATGCTAATACAATCACTAAAGATTTTTTTTAAATTAGGAAATATCAGGAAAATTTACAGTGATAACTTCTCAAGGGTAAGACCATTTGTAATCTCTGAGTTTGCTCCAATGCACTGAAAGAAGCCTATTTCCCGTCTCCCCTCAGGACTCTGAAATATTGTTTGACTATTATCCAGATGAACACGCCATTTAGTTTTAAAGCTAGAACCAGTGGGTTCTAGCAAAACCATGATATTCTCCAGCCCTTCCTGCATCTGCTTAAAAAGCTACTTGTTCTTATTTTAAGAAATAAAAAACTCAGAGTTTATGAGCTGAGAGCCTAAATTTTCCCTCCATTTCCAGAATTAAATTTAAAGTGACTATACTTGGTTACTTTAATAGAGCTCTATTACTTAATAGAGATCTACAGATAAAGCCTGTGGGCAGCTAGCTGACAAAGTAAGTGCCAAGCCTGGAGTCAGAAAGACTTACCTTCTGAGTTCCAATCTGGCCTCGGACATTTATTAGCTGTGTGACCCTGGGCAACTCATTTAACTGTTTGCCTCAGTTTCTTTAGCTGTAAAACACTCCAGCATCTTTGCCTAGAAAACCCCAGATTGGTCACAAAGAGTCAGACACAACCAACAAAAAATTGATCCACAATAATAACATAGATAAGGCCATTAATCTGTCAGTTTACCAGCAAATTCTCTAAGACTATAAATTTGTGATCTCACTGATGTGGGTATTCCTGCCATCTGTACCAATGGCAACCAACTCATGGCTTCATGGCCTGTGCAACTTTTGTTTGTATTCTCCATAATGGTTTGCTGGGGGCCTTTCTCTACTTCTTTTTATGTAGGATAAATTCTAGTGGAGCACAAGGTCTGTCCCTCAGTTATCCATTGTTTTCACCACGTGGAAAGTTCACCTCCCTGTTCAGTCATCTTTTTTTGTTAATCTTCTATACTGCTTCTCCTTCAGAATTCTTCCTTGTTCATTTATTACAGTCTAAGTACCCTCTCTCCCTTGCTCTATGGGTAACTTGCAACTTTAATTTTTCAGAGATTGCTGTATACCATGCTCTGCAAGCCATATGGCATCATGGGAAGGATATGGATATTTTTTCTTTTATGGTCCTTTGTTTCAGAATAAATTTGGGGTCATTAGAAGTCCTGAAGTCAATACAGCCTGCTTTTTCTCCTCCCATTCAGCAATTAGATTGTGTGTGAATGTATATTCACACATAAATGCATGCGTACGCATACTTACATATATTGAATCAAGCAATTAATAAACATTTCTTAAGTACCTACTATGTGCCAGGAATTTTCTCTATGTTACATGCAATATATATGCACATATATATTATACATATATATATGAATACATATACATATGCACATTTAAATGTATAGTATAAATCATATACAATACAGAGGATGTCTTAAAAGTCTTAGTTTGGTTTTTAGCTATTATGGGACTCCATGTAATAAGTTCTAATAACATAATACCAATAATAACGTAAATTAATAATACCTAATAACTTAAGTTCTAATAACTTAAGACTGTTCAGACTTTTGGGATATTCTATATTATAATACTACTAATTATATATGTGTATGTATATGCATACATACACACATAAGAATACAGATGCTGAATGACTGCCCATCCAACTGTATATCATAATTATGTAATAGGCATTCTTTATCCTATAGTAAGTAACCGGGCACCTCTTCCCATATGAGGGCCACTCAGAAAAGCGACCCTAAATTCAGGGTAATCTGTGAATTCCTGTCTGTTTAAAACAGTTCATGAGTGCCTCCTACACCTGCCCCAACACCAATGTTTTTGCTTTCACAAGTCAGCCAGGAAGACACAATTAATATAAAACAAAGATATTTAATAAGATACCAGAGTAAGAAAAGAATCGGTAGAACATTTCCTTCAGAAGCCTGGGATACATTGTCCCATATCATAAGTAGAAAGAGAGGATATGTATAGGGACCATGTGTGAGTAGCAACCACATAGGGAACGAAGGTTGCTAGGGCATACAGGTTCAGGGATAACTCATGGCCCACCAACATCATCAGCGGATGTTATCGTGCTGCTCTTAAACTTCACATTGTATCTCTACTACATCTTGCTGGGTATTTTGCTGCAACTCTGTTGCAATATGTCTCTCCTAATATATTCTACAGTCACTTATTGGGCTTCAGCTGGGCGCTACCTCTTTCCACTAAGCTGACACTCATCTTCAGCTTAGATCTGAGAGAGTAACCCTCAGCTCTTTTAGAAAGGAAGGCAGGCCCTTCAAATACCCTGTTACTGAACTACAGAAAGGCAGTTTTCCTCTCTATTAAAAAGAATGATTTGTCATTTTCTGAGTCTTAGCTTCCAGGAGCTAAACTCCATTGGAACACAAAATTAACAAGCTAATTAGAGTTCATAGACATTTATTCTGTCATTTGAACACTCTGTGACCCAGGCTGTTGTCTCAGATAAACATATGCCTTGGAGTCAGAAATTCCTTCTAACTTCTAGTAAATCCCTTATGAAGATTCTGCATCTTTAAAACCTATTTGGGAGGTGAAAGGATCTCCAAAAGAAACCCTACAAAATTGTGTGAGTCTAAGACATAACTTTCCTTTAGCTGACAAGAGCCTCTGGGTCTCCCATGCAAATGTGATGGATGTGGCAAGTGACAATCCTCCATTTGACTTTGAGTTACCGTACAATCCATCTGACTTCTCAGTGCAAGTAGTCAGGACTAACTTTTTAAAATATGGGTCAGCTAGGTGGTGCAGTAGATAGAGCACCTCTTTTATGAGCCTCTAAAATGTTTGTAATTGTCATGATATCATGTCTACATGGGAGATCTGGAGGAGTTCACTATATTTATAAATCATTGTTCATGGGTTCTGACTCTGCACTGGACATCCTCCATGGCAATGTCTAACAATTTTGGCAAGCTGACATCTCCCTATTTTATCTCATGCTTCCTATTTATAATCAGAGAGTGGTCAAGTTATATTTTTCTCTATTGTTACATTGTTCAGGACCTTTATGGTTTTACAATAAAAGGGGAGACATCTTATTATGAGTCTCTTAGAAAAGAGTTCCTAAGTGACCCCTAGAGTCATTCAGTCAGTCAACCAATTAACTTTCATTAAGGGTTTTCTATATGCTAGGCACTCTACTAAGCACAGGAAATATTTTGTTGTACAGGGTGTCCCTAACATCTGGACACATAGGAAATCTCATTAACATCTCATTAACCGTTTCACCGAAGTCTCTGTGTTGTTCAGTGACTTCTTTTTCTGGGGTATGCTAAAAGACAAGGTGTACTCAATGAAAATCACGGATGCAACACACTTGATTGAACACATAAAGAGTGAATGTGCTAAAATTGACTGCAATGTGGAGTTATCGAGTTCACATGAATCTTGCAAAGCGCATCAACCTTTGCATCTCAAATGATGGAAATCACATTGAAGATGTTATTTGTTAATATTCCAATTAAATAAAATGTTGAAAATTTCATTCATTTCATTTCTTGAAAATATGCATTTTTGCCTATGTGTCCAGACTTTGGGAACACCCTGTAGAAAAAGAAAGGCAAAAGGCAGTGCCTTGCTCACAATCTAAAGGGGAAAGCGATATGCCAACAACTAAGTACAAACAAGATATACACACATACAGGATAAATTAGAGATAATCAACAAGGGAAGGCACTAGAAAAGGCTTTTTATAAAAGGTGGGATTTTAGCTGGGACTTGAAGAAAGCCAGGGTGTCCAGAAAACCCATTAAGAAGTCTGCTCATTTCAAGATGTCAGTACAGCCCTAACAATGGGCTGGGGGGTGAGCTCCCAGCCTTGTGCTAGGAAAGACCCCTCTCTCCTGTGTGACTTCCATTGAATCCTCATTCTGCAAACAAAGAAATATGTAGCAACATAATGACAAGATTGACTACAGGTGTTTATGTAAAATAATGTTTAATCCGGATAATGTATTCTTTCACAAAATGCATTTTAGAAAAAAGCACAATCAGCAGTAAGGCTATGAGCAGAGTAGGGCCTGCAGTTTGCTGATTTCTCTCAACACAAGAGCAAGCCCCCATCATAAAATACACAGTCACAACTTGTCCTTTTAGATAGAGATCTCTCACAGTCATGACAAAGGGAACTGCAGAAGTGGCAGGTGCTTACTGGCTGCTGCCTCAGTTGCTCTTCTGCTCTCCCTTCTCATTCTCCTGGAGAATCCCCCTTCTCCTACAGTTACCGTGTGGATGAAAAACCTCTGTACCTGCTCCCTTCCTCTCCTCTCTTGTTAATTTGGTCTCTTTTCAAACTAGGAAAAATTACAAATAACAGGAGTTTTGTGGCCAATTGCTCCCTTGGCAGGGGTTGTTACACATATATAGTTGCTGGGCTAGCACCTGATGAGAATGTAAAATTAATTCAATTCAATATAACAAGCTTTCATTAGCTAATTAAACCCCTCCTTAGACACTTACCAACTGTGTGATCCTGAGCAACTCACTTAACCACTCTGCGACTCAGCTTCCTTATCTATAAATTGATAGGTTGGACTTGGCTCCTAAGATCCCTTCTAACTCCAAATCTCTCCATCCTATGATTGAAACTCTAGCAGTTGAATTTGAACTTCAATAGAACAGGAGAGATATTGGTGGGTCCAAAGGTCTTAGCCTACCCAGCACACTAGAAATCATACCACTTAAACAGGTTACCTACTGTACCTATTTATAAGGCTGACCTTAGATGGATGACTTATACTAAGGAAACTTAGCATAAGAGGTGAGATCAAATGAAAATTGGGGACTTAAAGTGTTTGTGAATGACTGAATTTAAAAATAACCGGTTACCTTCAAATTGGCCTAAAGGGCACAGGCATCACTAGAAATTTTAGAAAGAAAAATGACCAACAAAGTGAAATCTATATAAAGCTGATATTCAAAAATTTACAACCTGAGCTTTGAAATGAAAGACCCTTTATATGATTCCCTGATTAGGACAAGTTCACAATGCAACTTGGACTGTGTCTGTGAAATAGATTAGCCTGGAAAGAATAAGCTAAGGTAATTTCTTTTGTTTTTCCTCAGGAACTCTAGCCTCAACTGTGATCTTAAAGATGCAGACATTTATGAGTCAGCCATCCAGAACCTGACAGGAAGCCTCAAGATATATCCCCTGAGGCCACACAACCATCTTAAACATGTTTAAAGAAATTTGATGCAAAAAAATGGTACTTTGCAGCCAGGAAAATTACGTTGCCAAGAAAATTTTTATTTGACATGTCCATCAAATCCTTCCCATTCTTCGAAATGATGGAAAACGACTGCCCAATGTCTGAATAATTTATTTTGTATGCTAGAACTCGCCTAAATGTCAACTAACGAGCTACTTCAAGGAGAAGGAATCCTAGATAAGTTTAGGGATTTTAATATTGGATCTAAAAGCAGAAGGGCCTTCAAATAACAGAACCGTACAATTCTATCCAAATATTTTTTAAAGTACTACAGGAAGCATATAAAATAAAAAGCATTATTCTAAGGACTGAATTAAAATGCTATCATTAATGTAGTTTTAAAACTTTTAAAAATAAACAATTCTCTTTCCACTATTTATAATTAAATGTTCTGCATCTCTTTGTCTCACACTCTTTCCATCTTCTTTTGCTCAGAAAAACCTGGCTCTATCCAGAAGATACTGCACCTCTGATTGCCCTTTCTGCCGTGGGCTGCTCTTTACCTTTTGTCTCCCCAGTGGGCTAGACCAGGAGAAGTCTAAATCCCCATCTCTACTTCCTGACACGACCTCTGCCTCTGTCACTCTACAACCATTTTTTTAGAGGATTACTTTTGTCCTTGTACATCACTCTAACTACTCTTTTGTTGTAATAGTCTAGCCTCTGGTGATCCTCCTTTCTTTCTCAATGGATTTGGTACCCAGCTTATCATCTTTTTTTTCTATAGCTTCTCCCTACCTTTATTCTTTGGGACAATCAAAATCTATTTGGATTTTCCCTCAAGTTCCATGGCCTCCCAATTCATCCACCTTCTCAAATCTCTTTACCTACATCTTCACTCCATTTCAGTGATCCCTAGGGATGGTCCTATTTTAAATCTTGCCCTCATCTTCAACTATGCTAACTGATACCACAGAAAGAGCACCAACTCTAGAGTTAGAAGATTTGGGTTCCAGTGTCACCTATGATGCTTACTACTTGTGTGGCCTTGAGAAGATCATTTTGATTTCCCTAGTCTCAGTTTTCCTCTTTATATAAGGAAGATTGACCTAGACGGCCTCTCTCTCTCTCTCTCTCTCTCTCTCTCTCTCTGTCTCTCTCTCTCTCCCTCTCCCTATCTCTCTCCCCCCGCCTCATTTCAAAACCTATTCTTCTCACAGTAACCTCAAGTCCACCTGTCCTTTATTGTCCCACTTTCTTCATAGTCATTAGACTATAAGGTCCTTGAAAACAGGGACTGTCTTTTGCCTCTTTTTGTATCCCTAGCACTTAGGACAGTGCCTGGCACATAGTAGGTGCTTAATAAATGTTTATTGAATTGAATTGGACCTTATAGTTGACTAGCCAACTATACAATGGCCTCCAATCTTGAATCCTTTGCCTCTTTGTCCTACCACCATTTGTATCTTGCCATTCCTCAACTCTGGATCATCCCTACTATCTGCCTTCTCTTCTACTCCCATGCTACCAAATGCCACTGGAGGAAGTTATGCAACTATTCGGACTGAGTCCATTACAAACTCACAACATCTACTTTCAACCAGGCACATCCTGCGGTTTAGCAATCCTTTTATTCTTCTCTTATTGATTCTTTATTATATTCTCCAAAGTATATGTTCCGGCCTTCTCTTTCTTCAAGCCACCTAAATCTACCACCTCACAACAGATGACCTTGCTTCTTACTTTATAATTGAAACTATCCCTCTGTACCTCAGAGTCCCTATATATCTCTCCTACCCTCTTTTTCATTGTTCTAGTCTCAAAAAAAGAACTGATCCTCCTCATCAAGGCTATTCTCTCCACTTGTGTTCTTGTCCTATCCTCTAATATCTCTTCTGGGAGCTTACCTCAGTAATCACCACTTCCCTCTTTATCATCTGTAATTTCTTCTTTTCTACTGGCTTCTCCTTTTACTACAATCCTGACTAAGTTCAAGCCCATTTTGTATATACTCTCACCCACATTCTCCTTGCAAGCTTCTTGAAAGGCAGGGACATTTTCATTTTTGCTTTTATATTTGTCTTTGACATCACAAAATGCCTTGCATATAATAAGCACTTGGTAAAAGTCTATTTGATTAAATTATTAAGTGTGCAATATACATAAAACCAAAAGTCATTATTTGTTTGCTGAACCTCTAAATTTGGGCTCTCTCTCTCTCTCTTCCTCTCTCTCTCTCTCTCTCTCTCTCTTTCTCTCTCTCTCTCACACACACACACACACACACACACACACACACACACACACACACACTTTTCTTTCACTCAAAACATCTAATGCCTGGAACGGGGCAAAGGGAAATTTTAGGAGAGGGAAACAATGGTGGTACAGGTTTTATCCAGGAAATTGGCAGGATTCACAGAGGTGACTGACAGAGAAGGTGATTTGGAGATCTCACATTAATAAGGTTTAAAGTTGAAGGAATAGAATTGAGCTACCAAAAGGAGTTCAGCATGACTATGCCAGGCTGAGGATGACTGCTAGATTGAAGAAGTAGTCTTTCTCAAGAGTCTCTTACAATTTTACTAAAGTCAGAAGTGGAGAAGGCATGATGGGCAACTGGAGACTTCACTCATACCAACTGAAAAGCTTTTGGTCTCACAAAAGTATGGATAGCATTGTCAAAAATATCTTATAATTCTATAAAGATGATTTGCATGCTGGCACACAAGATTGTAGTGTCATACTGATAAAAAAGGATTCATAGAATGTAAGGGATATGGCTTGATGTGTACAAATAAGAGGAGAAGGGAGGAAGACAGCATGGAGGATGCTAGATAACTCAAACCCACCTAAGCACCGTAACTTGTACATCATAGGTATTTAGCCAATATTTATTTCACTTGAATGGGCATTAATTATCACAAGACTGTGATAAAGGCAGACTTTCTTCATCACCTATATCCTTTACTATCAACCAATCAATCAGTAAGGATTTATTAAGCTTCACCTATATGTCAGGCACTATGCTTAGTGCTGGTAATAAAAACATCAAAATGAAACCCTCTAAGAGCTTACATTCTACAGGTAACCCTTCCACATCACAACTTTTCCCATCATGGTTTTGATGTACTGCAGGTCAGCATAAGAAATTAAATGTGAATTTGGGGGGAGTTTTGTGGAAGTCACAGACGACACATAGAAAAAGTTTAGAAACACAGAAATACATAAATATATGTATAGTTTTATATAAGATCAACATATTTTATCTTTTAATACCATAATAACTCAGACTTCTTCTCTGGTACGAAGGGAGGGCTAAAAAATTTTATGTTGATTTTCCAGATTGCAGGAGTGCTGCACCCCTTGCCCCTGTGATGTGGAAGGGATAACTGTACTACGGTGGCTACAAGCAGGCTGCAGCATGTCACCAGTGATTACTTGCACTTGAGAAGTCGAATAAGAGACCTCATGGAAGCTACTAATGCTTAGAATAAGAGACCTATTGATTATGAAAGGAGAATGAGGGACTGCCAATGGCAGCTGAAGGGCCACATTGGCATGAATGTATCAGGTCTAGTGCATTGGGTAGGTTTTCTTTGGAAGATTTTATAGAAAGACATGGATAAGATTAAATGAGGTCATATAGATGAAGTGATTTGTAATCTTTATAGTGCTATATTAATGCTAGCTAGTATACAAATAACATAAAATAAGAAAGAGAGAAGGGGTTGTGATTTGCCTTGATAGAGGGAGAGCTGGAACCATAGGATGTGAGGAAATGATCCAGGACAACCTGTTCATTTTACAGATGAAGAAACAGACCCAGGGAATGGAAAAGATTTGTTAAACAATTGGTGAGTGGCAAAATTAAGCCATGCTTTTTAATAGCCATGCAGGAAACCAAAGATTGGTCTTATTTGCTTCATTCTTTTAAGAGTTTGCAAATTCATTTAAATATAGAGAAATTTAAGTCTTTTGAGAAACAAAGTTTATAACACATAGGTTCTGTGCATCCATTATGCTTTTCTCAAAGGTAAAGAAAGATTCCCATGACACATACTAAATTGACTTCTTTTCCCATAACTCAAGCAATTGTTATCATTCCCAGATAAACTAATTAGTGAAGAATGCATTATAAGTTGAAAACATATACTTTCTTTTTATAACGTTGTTTTATACTTTGGGATTGCTTTCAGTCCTGTATATTTCAGTTGCTTTCATGCCATGCATTTTTGCTAGAACTCTGCCAACTCTGCTTTGATCTGGTTTTGACTTGGGGGTGTTTGATGTAAGTTAATGCAAAACTATTTTAGAAAATAAGAATGTTCTGATGTTTTCACAAAAACAGTGATGCAGGCACAGAGCTGCGAGCTGGGAACATTTATACAGAACTATGATATTATTGGCATGGATACTAATTTTGCCTACTACTGAGTACCCATCAATACAGGGAAATTGCCCACTTTGCAATTTATAGAGATATAGCCATAGAACTAAAACTGTTAGTGTTTCTTCTTCCCCATCTGCTTTTTACTCTCCTTCTCTCTTCCTTCTTCCTTCCTTTTTTCTCTTTCTCTTCTTCTTCTTGTCCTCCTCTTCCTTCCCTTCCCCCTTTCACTGCCTCCTTGATCTGAGTTCAAATCTGGCCTCAGATACTTAATAGATTTGTGATCCTGGGAAACCTCTGTCTGCTTCAATTTCCTTACCTTCAAAATGGGAATAATAACTTCGAGCATATTATTCTATCCTCCTCCTTTTATCCTCCATCTTTTCCTACACCTTCCTCTTACTTCTTTTTCTCCTTTAATATCTTGCTATTATTGATATTTCAAAACCTTTTGCATATATTAAAATTCCAGTGAATTTTTCATGGTGTTTTTTTAAGTCTTTAAATGTTTCTTGCTTTAGTCACCTTTTTTAGAAGCATGTGTTGCATATGATCTTTTTCTTAACAGTTAAATCTCCCCTTAATGTCTAAAAATGAGCACATATGTTCCATTGGAAATAGACAAATACTTTCCTGAGCTACATGAGACTGAAGGTTTTTCTTTCATGAGCACAGAGCTAAAGTTTCAAATAATAATTTGACTTGAAGACTGCTTAAAATGGAAAAAAGTTGCAAAATTCTAAATTTTTCACTTAGGCTGGACTTCTTTTGAGTGTTCATCATATTCACAGTTTCCTTTTCCAACCAAATAAAATCAAATTTGCCTCTATATATAGTTAACTAAAGTAATTCATATCCTTTCTCATACTTCATATGTCTAATTGTAGGTTCAACAGTGTTACCGTTTTCTCAGACCTTTCAATTGTTTAAAGGGTCCATAGGTTTGAAAACAATTAAATAATTTTAAGAGTAGGGAAAACATCATAAAATTCAAGTCTGGCCTCTTAGAAGTAGGACCCCTGTTATGGTCCTAATCACAAATTTGCACCCATTATCCTCTAAGATTTTTCATTACTAATTAACATGAGACAGTATTTTCAATTACTCATTTTTTTACACATAAAAAGAGAAACTGCATTAGTTAAGCTAACACAAATGTTATTTTGACACAGAAAAATTACAGAATGTAATTCCCAGAAGGAGCTTTAGCAACTGTCTAGTTCAAAGCCTTCATTTTACTGATTAGGAAGCTGAGGCCCAAAAAGGTTAAGTGATGGGCCAAAAGTCACATGACTAGTAATTTATAGAGCCAAGACTCGAACTCACACATCTTGATTCCAAGTTCTGTGCTCTTTCCATTGCACCAGTACATTTGTATATTAAAAAAGTAGATATTGAAATTGAAATGAAAACCCAGAGGGGAAAAAAAGCCTAGAAGAGTACAAAACCCCACAAGGTCACTTCAGAGTGGACTTGCCTCTTTCTAAGCCAAAATGATAGCTAAGATTATAATAGTATTTATATAGCACTTTAAGAGTAAGTGCCTTGCCTAGGTTCACACAGATAATACATCTTTAAGACTGTATTCAAACTCAGGTCTTCCTGCCTCCAAGTCCAGTACTCATGTCCAACCTCTTCTTTCTGTTCACACAACTACCATCTTTGTTCAAATTCTCCTCATCTCTCACTGGGATTATCACAACAGCCACCTGATTGGACTTTCTGTCTCAAATCTTTCTCCACTTCAGTCCATACTCCACATGGTTGCCAAAATGATTTTCTTGAAGGTTAGATCTGACCATGTCATTTCCATACTCAACAAACTCTAGTGTTTACCTATTTCTTCTAGGACTAAAGCTGAACTCTTGTGTTTAACTTCTAAAGCTCCTTTCAACCTTGCCCTAATCTATTTTTCCAGCCTCTTTGTACATTGTTCTCCCTTCTGCATTCTGCAGTCTGACTAAACTGGCTTTCTCTCTGTTCTTTATACGTGATACTCTACTTCCTGTCTCTGTGGTTTTTGCATTGGCTCTCCCCCATTCTTGGAATGACCTCCCTCTCATTTCTGCCCTACAGAATTCTTCTCTTTCCTGCATCTTCAAGATGCAGTTTGAGTACTACCTTCTACATGAAACCTTTGCTGATCCTCTCAACTGCTAATGCCCTCTTTTTCAACCTACTTTGTAGGTATTTCTATCTAGTGACTTTTTACTGACTCTGTATATGTTCTTGTTGTCTTGCACATTAGCATGTATGCTTCCAAGTAGGGATTGTATTCATTATATTTGTATACTTGGAGCAGATAGGTGACATAGGGGATAGAGTGCCAGCCCTGGAGTCAGGAGGACCTGAGTTCAAATCTGGCCTCAGACTCTTATGTGTAACCCTGTGTGACCTTGGACAAGTCACTTAACCCTGTTTGCCTTAGTTTCCTAATCTGTCAAATGAACTGGAGGAGAAAATGGCAAACTGCTCCCGTATCTTTGCCAAGAAAACCCCAAGTGGGGGGTATCATGAAGAGTTGGATACAACTAATCAACAAAAACAACAACATTTGTATACTCATGGTGCTTGGCACATATTCTCTTATTGATTGATTACAGCATTGGTACTTAGCCAGTTTTTAAACATCAAATGTTTAACAACATGTTTTTTTTTTCCAATCAGGAATCACATAGGCTTTTATAGTCTTCAGAAAATGTAATATTTTATATACTTAACTAAAGTTAGGTTGATGACAGAAATCAATAAAAAGTTTAGACGATCATTGTTCTTACAAGGATTGATAGGTTAATAACTGCTGATATTCATACTGATACAATTTAGAAGTAGTCAAAGGTCAAAAAAGTTATTTTTCCCATAAACAATGCTGAATATCCATGCAAAAGTGAAAGCCCGTGTATGTTTAAAATATTCAAGTTTAGCAAAGCAAATCATACAGATTTTTTTTCCTGGATTTTTTTTGTTTCCCCTGTATTTGAGAGTCATCAACTGTTAAAGTTAGAAGGAACTTTGTAGCCAGGCATCATTTAGAAAAGGTCTACATGGCTGTCAGCTTTATAGGTTGTCCTACTCTGACATTTCTGGCTAACTTTGTCCTAGATGTATCTCTCACATAGGAGACACTCGATAAATATTTGGTGAGCAGTCATTTGACTGAATGACTGATCCCAATAAATGAACTTTGTTCAGAGTCTGGGCAGAGATTCAGAAATTCTGAGTCAAATTTATTGTTATTTTTGTTGTTACATGTCAAATTGGAATGTAAGATGGAGCTATTAACTTCAACTTTGCTTATAAGTGAGCTAAGCATTTGAATTCTTGTCTCTAAAGAGGATGGATTTCTGTGCTAGATTCTGGCTTTAACAACTGAGACAGTGTCAAATATCTGGATTCCAGTCATTGAACAAATTTTCTATTAATAGAGAAAGTCAAGGGTCACAAGCATAGAAGAGGAGCAGTATCACTATTTTCCATCTAAATCACACCATAATTGAACATGAACAGTAGAGAAACTCTTGCCAAAAAAATAACAAAGTCCTGGCCTAGAAGCTGGGTCAGAGGTTCATGAAAATCTTAAGAGGTCCAAAACATAAAACTCTGAACAAACATTATGGATAGGGGTGATTATGGGTAGAAAGAACCACAAAGGGAGCAGTTTTTTTAGTGCAGAAAAAGAAGGGCCTTATTCCTGGAGTAATAAGAAGAAATGTCAACCACAATTCCTCTGTTTCCTAACTACAATGAAATACAGCAAACATATATTAGTCATAATTCACATTGGTATGGTGGTTTATATGTGTCAAGGCACTGTTGTATACCTAGTTTATTCTTCACAACAACCTCATAAAGTGGGCAATGTAATCCTATTATTCTTATTTTGTAGATGGGAGACTCAGAAACAGAGAGATTAAGTAACTTGTCTGAAGCCACAAAGCTAGTTAGTGATAAACCCAGAACTAAGGCCCAAGATTTTGATTCCTGAAGCAGGAGTTTTTCCACTTCACTGTGTACCCACATCAAATGTTGTTCTGAGTATACAGAATATCATAAACATGAGTTTAAAGTCCAAATGCTCAATGGGAATGGTACGTCCAGATGTACATCAGACTTTTAACCAGGAAAGATAAATTGTTATGACTCTATTGTAAATTCCAACTCCAGCACAATTCATCTTTTCATTCCACGAACATTTATAGAGTTATTTCATCTGTTCAATTAGAGTGTTATAAATACCTGTACAAAGCATTGGCATTGTGTAGAGGTGGCTGTTGAAATGGGTACAAAAATGAGTAAGAAATGTAAGAAAATATACAAGGCCTCAAGGAGTTTATGTAAGAAAATATACCTAGTAGAAGACATATTGTCTGTTATAATACAACTGTAATACAAACTATCAGAGTCCAAAGGAAGAATAGATCACTTTAGGCTAAGGGGACCAAGGTTAAGTTTCATGGAAGAGGTAACATCATATTTGAGGATAAGAAGTAGAATTAGTTTGGGAATGAGATTATAGCATCTAAGTGTAAGGGACAATTTCAGCACAGGTGCAAAGGTGGGAAAATATAGGATCTAAACAGGGAATAGAAAGTAACTTTCATTGTGCCTCTCTCTCTTTTATTTTTCATCTATACCATTTGAGTTATACAGATATTTGGAAAATCACAATAATTGGCCCAGATTTTCCACTTTTCATTTTGGATGGATTATGTAAGCATAGACAAGATGAAAAGTGATTATGTGGGATTTCAATTCATTCAATTCAATAAACATTTATCAAGTGCTTGCTATATACATGTTTTTTGCTTTCCCAAATCTTTGTTACCATGAACCGTTTAACAATTTCCCATGAAGCAGTCTTCTGTCTTCATTTTGGTGTTTTCTCACACACATTTTGAAATTTCTTTTCCTTGAGGACATTCTTCTTCAAACCTCTAGTTTCATTTATACCATCTGATCTTCAAGTTGGTAGCTTGATGAATATGTAAGATGCTATTTTCAACCTTCAATTACTTTCCAACCTTACAACAAGCTAGATAAATGAACAAAACAATCTTTGTTCCCTTTGCATAGATGGCCCTGCTGTTTAATATATTATTTCCATAATGATTTGATCTCTTGGGGAGAGTCAACTACATTATCAATCAGTCAACAAGCGTTTATTTAGTATTCATTATACTATGCATTGGAGATACTAAAAGTGAAATAATGCCTGCCCTCGAGGAGCTTACTTTCTAATGGGGGAGAAATATGAGTATACAGCTATACAAGTATGTCCATATATAATTTTATGCAAAATAAAGATAAAGTAATTTTGGAGGCCATGTATTAGTGGGTGAAAGAATCAGAAAATACTTCCTAGAGATGGTGACAATTGAGTTAAATATTGGAAGAAACCAGGATTTCCGAGAGGCAGAGATGAAGAGGGAGTGCTTTCTAGACATGGGAGAAAACCAGTGCAAAAGAATAAAGGAGATAGAGAGGTGTGTGCTTGTAATACTGAATACCATAATAAAGTAAGGCTGGATCACAGAGTACATGGAGGGGAGTAATCCATAAGAAGACTGGAAAGGCAAGAAGGGGTCAGGTTGTGAAGAGATTTAATGTCAAACATAATACATTATCTGATTCTAGAGGTAGGAGGGAACCAACAGAGTTTCTTGAGTATGGGGATGACATGATCAGATCTGAGCTTTAGGAAAACACTTTGCTGGCAGTGTTATGATAGATACGTAGAGAGAGGCTTGAGGGAGGGAGGGAGACCAAATAGGAAGCTGCTACAATAGTCCAGGTGAGAGGTGACAAGGGCCTGAATAGATTGGTGGCTATGTGAATAAAGAGTATTGAGAGACATGGAGATAGAAAGGACAAAATCTATCGATCGGATATGTGGGGTGAGCTAAGCATTGTGAAAAGTTGAGAATGACACTAAGGGCGAATCCAAAATGTCTGAGAATGACACTAAGGTTGTGAATGTGGGTTATTGGAAGGATGGTGGTGCTCCTGGTAGCAATAGGGAAGTTGGAGATGATTGGAGGAAAAGATAGTGAGGTTTTTTTGGTGCTTTTTTGGTATGTGTTGTGTTTGAGATGCATCCAGTTTGAAAGATCCAATAGGCAGTTGGTGATGTGGGACCAGAGCTCAGGAAAGAAATTAGGGCAGGATTGTAGATCTGGGAGTCATCTGCATAGAGATGGGAAATGAAATTCATGGGAGCCTAGTAAATGAGAAAGTATAGAGAAAAAAGAGTAGAGACCCTTGTATAGAGCCTTGGCTGTACCCATAGTTAGTGGACAAGAACAATGAATCAGCAGAAGAGAATGAGAAATAGTCAGGTGTCAGGTGCTGAAGAGAAATCAAGAAAGTTGAAGATTTTGAGAAAAGGCCATTAAGAGATCATTGGCAGTTAAGAGACCACTGGAAACTTTCCAGAGATTGTTTTAAATTGAATGATGAGGCTGGAGGCCAGATTGCAAGATCTTAAGAGAGGAATGGAAACAGAGGCACTGGTTGTAGACAGCTTTTCCCAGGAATTTTGCTGAGAAAGGGAAGAGAGATATAAGATCAGTGGCACTAGGATTTTCATCCATTCAGTATATATGTCCTAATATATTTAGTATAATAAGGACTAGGTTCTACAGTAATAAGTAGAAGATTGTTGGTTGCTTTATATCTAAGAGTAAATGGCAAGTTAAAGTGAAAATAATAATTATAAATGATCAGTAGCAGGACCATACCATAAACTATTTGTGTCCAAAGTAGCTGCAGTACAATTTTGCCATTTCTACCCTATGCATATTTTTGAAGAAGAATGTTAGTTCAGAGAAAGGTCAAAACAGTTCCATAAACAAACAAAACCCATTAAAGATGTTGGCATCCAGCTAGAGGAAGCCAAATGTTCTTGGTTCCAAGTCAACTCTTTAAATTCTCAAGTTTCTTCTCTGGCTAATGAGAGTTTTCGACCACACTTCTGTAAAGCTTTCTCCTTTTCTATTTACTTCTTCCCACTCCTCCATCCCCAATGCATTTTGTCCTTTTCTCTAATGTTACCAGCCCTTTAACTAGATTTACCCGAAACATCAAGTACTTAAGTCTTTTAAACTCCTGAGTTTTCTAATGTTTCATGAAAAATAATTATTTTGCCAAGTAGTCTCATATATTCTGACATGTATTAATTTTTTTAAACTAAGTTGTAGGGTATCATTTTAATCAGAGAACCACCCCTTGTTTGATTGCAACATTTTCTGAGAACAATTTATCAAATTTATTGCACGGCACTGAACTAGGTCCTGAGGTAGGGAAGATATGAAGATAAGCAAACCATAGTAACCATACTCAAGGAGCTTCTAGTCTAGCAAGAGAGAGGACAAGTGTGCCAATAACTGTGCTATAAGGTAGAATTAGGAAAGTTCCAGAAACAGAGGTACAAGATGCTCCCAGAACTGAGAGGAGATAAATATCACTTTCAGCAAGAAGATTGGAGAATGCTATGGAGGATATCATATTAAAAAGCACTTGAGTGTACTTAATGAGTTCAAGTCACCAGCCCAGGATAAACTATGTCTCAATTTACTAAAAGAACTAGCAGGTATGATTGCTGAATGCCAGCAACTGTGGAGAATGTGCAGATGTCATATGAGTGGGGATGGACAAATCTTGTCCCAGTTTTATTTTTGTTTTTGTTTTTTTAATGCAGAAGATGATTAGTTTCTTTAAAATTTAGGCTGATGAATTTAAATTGAATTCCTGGAAAAACTCTAGAACATGTTATCGAAGAGATGGTTTTTAAGCATTTGGAAATATAAGTGGTGATTATTAAGGGACAGCATAGGTTCATCAAGAACAGGTCATGCCATTTTTTTTGATAGGATTAGTTCTGAAGCAATCTTCTCTGGGTCATTTCACTAACTCACACTCACAGTGATGGGCGAAGGCCCCAGAAGACAGATGATTGATTATTATTTCTCCCAAGATTCTAAGGGTAACTCAGAGGGCTGAGAACTTCTTTTTCTTAGCATTATCTTGAGTAAGTTCCTATTGGCTGTGCTCCCTATTCATTATCAATTGATATCTTTTAGCCAGACATGGTTAATTAGCTTCCAGAAAATGTTATTGCTTATGTGGTATAATAAGCCCTGAACCTGCCTTTCTTCAGTGTGTCTAGTTTATCCTTGACTCGATGCAGATTCTGCCATGAACCACTCACTGCTGTTCTGGGGTCACTGTTATAAACACCCCAATACAAAACAAAATCTTCAACTTTTTGAAGATCAGAAGGGCATTCTCTGGTCAAACAGGAGGGAAGGAGACTGAAACTTTCTTTCTCTTCCCCCAAGCAATTCTCCCTCACTTGCTGGGCTTTAGTTATTCCACCATTAGGTTAGCCTGCTATTGGAATGACAGAATCTGAATTGGTTTGCTGTTTTATCCAAATCCCTGTAAGGGTGACTGATTCTCTTCAACTAATCACAAGGTACTTACCAAGTTATTTACTTTCATTCAGTCTTTACTAATTTCTTACCTAGCCTTAATCACCAAATGAACATTGCTTCAGTCAAACTGAGACCTGGGAAAGATCTTAGCTTAAAAAGGCCAAGGTCTCCCACTGCATCCAGGGCCATCTCCAGTCATTCTGATCTATATCTTGCCACTGGGCCCAAATGGCTCTGGAGGAGAAAGTGAAACCAGTGACTTTCCACAGTTCTCCCTCACTTAAATCCAATCCACTTGCAAGTCATGGCTTCACCTTCCTGATGTCATGGTCCTCTTCAAGAACAAAGGACAAATACTACCACCACCACCAACAACAACAACCACATAGTTTATACCTTTGATTGATTTTATAAAGATATCTAGAAATTGTTCATTCCTTACTTAATCCTTTGATTGATTTGTTCTATAACTCAATCAAACAGGCTTTCACATCTCATAAAATTATCTGGGCATAGAGTTATTAGTTACATTAACTAGGGTTGAGGGTTGTGGAGTATACCTTTTACATTACACTCATAGAATTGAGGATTACTCAAGACATAGGATACCTCAATTTTAGCAAAGTTTGACAAAATCTCTCATTCTGTCTTTAGATGGTAAGATGGTAGTTACAGAACAGACTAGTTTGAGGGATTTGAAAATTCTTGAATGACCATACCCAAAGAGTAGTAATTAATGAATTAATGCATTAATGTCAAAGAGAGGTATTTAGTAGACTACTTGAGGGAGATGTGTGTGTGTGTGTGTGTGTGTATGGATGTGTATAACATATACACATATATATTTAGTAGAGTGCTTTAGGGAAACATAAATATCCCTGATGGTATGTTTATCAAGATCTAATGAAGCAGAGTTGGTAGATAGTTATGTGGATAACAGAGTCAAGTTTCAAAAAAAAATCAGTAGGCTAGAGTATGTGGCCTAAAGTAACAAAATGAAATGTAATAGAGATAAACATAAAAACTTACATTTAAGATAAAAAACCTAAATGCACAAGTATAAAATAAAAAAGGCATGCATTGTTAGACAATAGTTTGAAAAAGATTTAGGAGTCTTAGTGGAGTGAAAGTTAGAAATAAGTCAATAATACGACACAGTAGTGAAAAAGCTGATATAATCTTATACTGTATTAATAAAGACATAATGTCCAGAAAAAGAGAAGTGATGGTCCCAATGTATTCCACCCTGGTCAGATCAAATAAGGAACAAAGTGTTCAGTTCTAGGTTCCGCATTTTAAGATATATGCTGGAAATATGGAATGCTGTCCAAAGGGTCAGGGTGGTGAGAAGGCTAGGGAACCCAGGTTCTCCTCCCAAATATAATGAGGCATCAGAATAGAAATTTGTGAAATACTAGATTACAGATGGGGCAGTTAGGTGGCACAGTGGATAGTGCACTGGACCTGGAATCAGGAAGACTCATCTACCTGAGTTCAAATGTGGCCTCAAATACTTACTAGCTATGTGACCCTAGGCAAGTCACTTAATCCTATTTGCCTCAGTTTTCTTATCTGTAAAATGAGCTAGAGAAGGAAATGGCAAACCGCTCCAGTATCTTTGCCAAGAAAACCCTAAATGGGGTCACAAAGAGTCAGACATGACTGAAAAACAACTCAACAAGAGTAAGAGTACAGACATCTTTAAATGCTAGGCTAATGAATTTTTATTTTGTATTGGCAGCAGGTAGGTGCTGAATGATTTTTAACAAGGCTGTGACAGAGTGAATAAAAATGATTACTTTGATAGCTGTGTGAAAGATGGATTAGAGTTAGGAGAAACCAAATGAGAGCCTATTATGATAAGAAGTAGGAAAGGGTGGTGATAATAAATAAGATATTGTGGTAAGAGAGAATAATCTCAGGGTGAGGTAAAGTTCCAAGTAATGGTGAGGTTTAAGACAAATCCGCAGAGGTAAATGGCTACAGTGAGATGAGTGGAGTTTGTCAGAGTCAAGAACATAAACAGTTAGACTAGAGTACTAGTGAAAAGCTATTGTTATACATGTTCAATCTGTTGTGGATTCTGGAGGGAGATAGGATGGAGGGGCGTAATCAATTGCTCAACACACATTTATTAAGCATCTACTATGTGCTAGGCATAGTGCTAGACACTAGGAAACAAAGCCAAAAATGAGTTAATTCCTGGCCAAAGGGAGCTTAAATTCCAAGGAGGGAGACATATAAACATGTATGTTGGGTTTACATATGTGTATATTTATATGTGCATATGCTTTTACATATAATACAAACATGTAATAAATATCTGCATGTATATATATGTATATATTATAGTATGCATATATGTGTGCATGTGTTTATATAAATACACACACAAGAAATATAATGTACTTTGGGAGGTGAGGAGAAGACACTAGTAGCTAGGGTAGAAGATGATTGTATGCTGAAGCCATTGGGGTGGATGTCAAAAATGTCCTGGAGGTTAGTGAACGATGATGATGATGATGAACACAGGTGGGATTAGGTTCCTATAATTGAATGACTGGAACTTTGTAGAGGAGGTGAAGGGATGGTGACAGAACAAATTTTGGAAATGTCAGTGGAGGGAGTGAGTATTAGTATCACAAGATGATAGAATTAGAGCTAGGAAGAATTTTAGTTCCTGTTGAGTCCAACATCCTCATTTTACAGAGAAGGAAACTCTCTCAGAGAGGTTCAGTGCCTTGCTGAGGATCATACAGCCAATAAACATCTAAAGCAGGATTTGAACCTAGGCCTTCCTGACTCCAAGATTATTATCTTAACTACTACACCAGGGTATGTCAATCCCCTTCTTGGTCTTATGAATCAACTGGAGGTGGATAAATAGATGGAGAAGAGCTGCGGCATCATCAGGGAAAGACAAGGCTTCGCTAATGCAGAGATTCATGATGCACCTGAGAAAAAAATTCGAAGATAGAAGAGAGTTTGTTTACAATTAAACATGAGTATCAAAGGGCAGTTGAGTGATGGAGTGGGATGAAGTGGGCTTCATCTTTGTCAGAGTATTGACTAGCAGCTTCTGTGCCAATGAAAGTTCCACAGGCTAACACACTCTTCCCTGTTTCTGCCCTGCTCAAATTCTTTGTCCTCAATACTTTGTTCCTCTCCTCCCTTTTCTTACTGCCAAATCAATTTAGCAACAATTAGTAGTGACCAGTTGGTCAATGACATTTATCTAGTACTTATTTATTATGTGTAGAAACACTATTTAAGGCACAGTCTTTGTTCTTTTGCACAATCTCATGCCTTCATGTCTGCAATTCTCTCCATCTCTCTTTCTCTCTGCCTCTCTGTCTCTTTCTCTCTCTCTGTCTCTCTCTGTCTGTCTCTCTGTCTCTCTGTCTCTCTCTCTCTCTGTCTCTGTCTCTCTCTCTCTCTTCCCCATTCTTTCTTGTAACCTCAGCTTCTTTCAAGGCTCAGCTCAAGTGCCATCTCTTATAACAGATCTTTCCTTACCTTTCCCTCTACATTGTCAAGGCCTGCCCCACAAACCACTTTGTATCTATTTTTAATTTGCTGATCTTGTGCAGGTTGTTTCCCTCCAGTAGAACATAAGCTTCATGAGAGCAGAGACTGTTCCACCTAGCACTGTGCCTGATACATAGTAAGCATTTAGTAAATGCTTATACAGTGAGTGAGTGTGGGTTGACCACCCACTATGAATCACCTCATATTTTTCATACAGGTGGATATCTGCTCATTCTCTAGGCTGGCTCACTTACTCCCACCTGCCCTGACATTGGCAAATCTAGATTTCAAGAGAAGGACTGCCAGTTCATGGTTACGATCAAATTCTCTCAGGGACCCAAGGGAATACACTCCCTCTATATATCAACTCTTGAGCCTCCACCAATGTATTTCCACTTACATGAACCCATCGCTCACAGTAATGTTACTTTTAGATCATAAACATAACCTTTATTTAACAATAAAGCAAAAGAAGGAATAAACACCACAGTTGCTCATGAATAAAAGCAAATGCAGGAATCACAATCCACATACAAATTTGGGTCACACTCATACCAATATCTATATGAGAAAGTTGGTTCCCGATTACAGAAATCTTGCACTGAGAATAGGAGTAAAGAAAATTCATGTGGTTGACATAACTCATAACCTTTGAATTGTAAACTTTGGGTATCTTCTTTTATCCCAGGAGCTATCCACAAACGTTCCGTAATGAACATTATCTTCTTATGCTGAACAGATACTTCCATTGCTAACCTAGGTTGATCTACTTTGTGCTTAACTAATAACTTGCTGGGTACAACATTCTCTTTTCTCTGTCTCTGCCTCTCTCTGCCTCTGTTTCTCTGTCTCTGCCTCTCAGACTTGAGTTAAAATCCTATTTTTGACACTGTTGTAACAAGGGCTTCAGGGTTATTCTCCTTACCTCCATTTTCTCACTTATAAAATTAGGGCCCTGGACCAGCTGGTCTCTAAGGTCTCTTCTGATACTATATCTACAATCACTTTAATTTGCAACTGGGTCACCACTCCCTGCTTAGGGCTTCTCTGACCCCATCTGAGAGGGCTGAGGAATTGGAAAGACCCACTACCACCAGGGATTCCTTTGCCCTTTGCTTTTGCTTCATTCCCTCCTCTACCTTGGACTCCCAGACCCTATGTGAACTGCTTGACAATTCATACGACTTAGATGAGACCCTGTCTAGGTCTTACCATCTGTTCTGCCTTTATACCCTCCAGACCACACACACTGTCATGTGGCCTACTGATACAACCTAAAGACCCTTGAGTGTTGATAACAACCTTGCTATTTTTCCCTTATAATTTCCAGATCTTTCTATCACCCATGCTGAATTTTCTTTCATGTATTGTCTCTCCCATCAAAAGTATAAATTTTTTGAAAATGAGGACTGTTCTTGCTTTTTAAAGTTTATGATTGCAAATGCTTAGAAGAATTCTTGGTGCTGAGTTAGCACTTAATACATGCTATTCATTCAATTATTTATCACAGCAATATCGTACATCATAGTTATGTGTTCATGTTCTACTTTACCTTCCTACCAGATTGTAAATGCCATAACACCAAGGACCATGGCTTATGTAAATTCTATATCTCCCCAGTGTTTAACATCATGCTCTATGCAATCAATCACTAAGCATTTAACAACCCCCTGAGTGTCAGGCACTGACAGACACAAAGACACTGGAGACACAAAGATAAATTGAAGCAGTCCCTGTCCTCAAGGAACTTATATTCTTATAGGACATCATAGACATTTATATTTGCTAAATGAATGATTTGAATAAATTAACCAATTTCTTGCAGGGAAAGAAAAATGTTAGTGTATTAATGTGCCTAAATGAAACATTATATTTAAAATATTGCTGACAAAGTATACATCTTTGCCTTTTACAACATTATCTGAAGATAAATTACTACATTTCACTGAAACTGTAGTTGATTACTGGTGTCTTTTTGTTTCAGTAGATCTTAAACAAGGGTGCATTACACTGTTTTTTCTGTACCTGAATACAGTCTTTTCTCTCTCTTCTCTCATGTTTTCCTTTATCTGCATTGTACAATATTCTATAATTGGCATTTTCAAGGTCACTCAGTTTGCTTTTTCACAGAAGGTTTTTTTTTCCTTTCTATTTCCCTTGACAATGTACTTGACCAGGGTATTTCCAAAATGACTTAAAGGTTGAAAGTAGTTGTTATTTCTTTTGCAAATGTACTTGCCATTTCCTAACTAACTGGAAATACAACTAACTGAACAATCTTCCCCCACCCCATCCCAATTTTCTCCCTTCTTTTATTTGTAATCTTCAAAGATTTTTATTTCTGTTGTATTGGGAATCTTATTCAACAGAGTTCCTGGCTTTCAAACTAGATTGTCATTTTTGTAGCTATTTGATGAATGTAAGCTCCTTGAGGGCAGTATCTTTTTGGTTTTGTATCTCCAGGAGCCCAGCATCATACCTGCACATAAATTTGTTTAATAAATGCTTCCTTATTTGAGTTGAATTCCAGAGTACTATTAAGTATGTTGAAGAAGTACTTAAATATTTCAAATGAAGAATGTAACCCTATTTATAATAGCCTTCTTTTGTCCTATTGTTCTAGCCAGAGTTGTGTGTGTTGTGTGTTTTGTCCTCTGTTCTGGAAGATGACCATGACATGACTTGCAATTGATTTGAGTGAGGGAGGGCTGTACAAGGTCACCAGTCTCACTTTCTCCTCCAGAGCCATTTGGGTCCAGTGGCCAGATATCCATCAGGATGACTGGAGATACCCCAGTATGTAGTAGGAGACCCTGGCTCTTTTAAACTAAAGTCTTTTCAGGTTCTCACTTTGAGTGAGGTAACACCCATTCGGTGAATAGGCCTCTTTAAGAAGTGAGTCAAGGAAGGGTCGGCCCCTTTAATAAAAAAGAAAAAAATCAAATTGGGAGGGGAAGACCCTCAGGGTTTCTGGCCAAAAAAGAAACAGTTGCTTTTTATATTCACTCTGAGCCAGGAGAGCCCAAAGTGAGAAACCAAAAAGACCTTAGCTTAAAAGGGCCAAGGTCTCCCACTACATAATGGGCCATCTCTAGTCATCCTGATAGATATTTGGCCATTGGACCTAGAAGGCTCTAGAGGAGAAAGTAAGCTGGTGACTTTGCACAGCCCTCCCTCACTCAAATCAAAGCCAATTGCAAGTCATGTCATCAACCTGGTGTCATGGTTCTCTTTGAGAACAAAGGGCAAACCACAACCTGTGTGTAGTCCAAGTTGCCAAAATGGGGACCCAGCTGACCAGTTCCAGTTGGGCAACTCAGGTGGTCCTCTCTCCTCTCCTCCTCCTTTCCTATTCCCTTACTTGAGGGTGTTCTGCCCAAGGAAGGTAAATTTTGATGGCTGATAGTTACCTAGTTAACTTGGGGTTTACTGGCTAGATTTCTTTCTCAAACACTATGCCTTAAACCCAATTCACTCTGGATCTCATGGATTGGACAACAGTAGGTCTCTAGCCATGGACACCCTAACACAAGAAATAGTAGTGGGGCATTGGTGAGAGGGCTGGAGTCAGAGGGCCCCAATTCAAATCTTAGCTCTCTTGCTAATTATCTGTGTGTGACTTTGGAGAAGTTGTTTAACCTCTCCAGGCCTTGGTTTCTTGTCTATAAAATGAAAGAATTGAATTAGATGACTACGAAGATCCCATTCAATTTTAAATCTATAATCCGAAGGGACTTTTCAGGGTGTCACATGAATACAATGATCTTGGAGCTAGATTTTGGTTGCTTCTCTCAAGGTAATCTGTTAGTAGTTATTTCTATATTGGTCTTAGCCAAAGTCATGGAATTTTAAACAAATAGTTGATGGATTATACTGCTGATAAATCCCTAAGGTGGTTCTGGGGTCAGGGATTTTTTTTCCTAGTGACATACTTGAAGTTTCTAATGGAAGTCATATTTGAAGCTGATAATCAGCTTCACTAGTTGGTAACATTACTGACATTTTTACATTCTTTATGTGCCTTTTGAATAGCATTTGGGGTTTGTTTCCTGTAATAATTATAGAGTATTAAAGCTAGAAATCACCCCCTTATAGATTATTTAGTCTAAACCCTATAGTTTAGACTCCCAGGGGTGGGGAACCTGCAGCCTCAAGGCCACACATGGCCCTTTAGATCCTCAAGTGCAAAGGGCCAAACCTGAGGACCCAGAGCACCACATGTGTCCTCAAGGCCACAGGTTTCCCGCCCAGGTAGAGATTAGGAAACTGAGATGAGCAGAAGTTAAGTGACTTGCCTCAGTTCTCACAACTGGTTAGTAGCAGAGATAGCTGAAGATCCAGGTTTCTTGAGTTTCCAGTCCAGTGTTCTTTCAGTTACAGCATAATGTCTCCTTATGTAAGAGGACTTAAAAATCAATATGTTTCCTATTTTTGGAAACTGCTTATTTTAGCTATGGTAGCTTGTGGCCTCCTGACATATTCACAGTAACAGAAAATGAAGATAGGTTCCTGCCACTATTACAGACATATCAAGGGAGTACAATATGCAATACACTAAAATGTAATAACATACTAAAAATCTTTACAAGATCATAGGAACCTAGATTTAGATTTGGATGGAAGGGACTTTAGATCTCATCTCTTCCAATTCTTTCACTTTATGGATGAGGAAAATGAAGCCTAGGGGGGTTAAATGAGTTATCCAAAGTCATGCAGTTGTAAATGTCAGAAAAAAGATTTGAACCTGTCCCCATATCGGTTGTACTTTCCATTAATCTCTTCCCTATGTCTTAAGAAAAATCTGCCATTGCATTTAGTATCGGGAGCCACCAGGCTGATCCAAAGCTCTTCTTCACCCTTTGAAACAGAGACCTTTCTACTTTACTGCTGTGGTCAAAGACAGATCTCACAGCTGCTGCACAGCTGGGAGTGGATCGGGAAGGTATGAAGCTGGGGGCTGCTGTGTCTCTGATTGGCCAAACTATTACTTGATAGATTGTTTGACACCTCCCTTATCAATGTAATTTAAAGGGTCATTTCAGCTAAACTGCTCCAGATATCCCTGAAGTTAATGTTTTGTGATCTAAAAACTGTTTGTGTTGGGGGAAGGGAGTGAATGATGAACTTGCTCACAGTTTACATCCAAGTCCCTTCCCCTTCTGACAAATTCCCATTTCTATGGGGAATTTTTCTATTGTAGAACAGAAAAAATTCCATTTTCTAGATTTTCTCCAAAACTACCTAGCCCACCAAGAGGAAATCATGTGGTTCCTAATTTATCTACCCTGGGAAGCAGAAGGGCTGAGTCATCCCTGCTGGGACCTAACCCCCTTTGGTTCCAGGCAGTCTCAGGACAGGATGCCAAAACTGATGCTCAGATAACTAAGTTGTCCCCTCTGGCATCAATATCGATGTATCTCAGGATCAAATTCAGGACACTTGGATCATAAAACTGACACAGTGCATACCAGTTTCATTGGATAATCTGCTTTCTCCATGTTCCTCTGTCACTAAGTCTTGACATTGCTACAGCTATGCTTTAAAGATACATTACATAGCTAAGAACCCTCTACCCTTGGAGTTCAAGCAAAGAGTTATAAATCTTTACCCTTCCTCAAAGCATCCTTAGAGGCAGCTGGTGGCACAGTGGTTAGAGCAATTGGCTTGGAGTCAGGAAGATCTGAGTTCAAATCTTATCGCAGACAGATTACTGTGTGACCCTGGGCAAGTCACAACCTCCATTTGCTTCAGTTTCCTCAACTATAAAATTGGGATCACAACAATACCTACCTTGCGTGGTTGTTGTATCAAATGAGAAAATATTTGTAAAAAGTACTTAACACAACATGGGTAGCTAGGTGTCTAGGTGGATAGAGAGCCAGGCCTAGAGTCAGGAAGACTCATCTTCTTGACTTCAAATCCAGCCTTAGACAGGTATTATGAGCAAGTAGTCACTTAACCCTGTTTGCCTCAGTTTCCCCATCTGTAAAATGAAGTGGAGAAGGTAATGACAAACCACTCCAGAATCTTTGCCAAGAAAATCTCAAAAGGGCTCTCAAAGTGTCAGACATGACTGAAAAACAACTAAACAATAACAAAACTTAGTACAATGCCTAACACACAGTAGGTGCTATATAAATGCTTATTCACTGCTCCCCTATATCCTTGAACCCTAAGCAAAAGTTCTGGAAAGCTTCCCCCTTAACAACTTTGTTCATACAAAATAAATTGACGCATCTTCAATATGGACTCCCCTCTAATAGTCTAACAGCTCCCCACTCCAAAATGCTGGAATGATTTCAATAGTCTTTTTTATCTGCAGAGACACGGACAGGAGGCAACAACTGGCCAGATATCCTCCTGGTTTTGACCCTAGCTTGTTTGATGAATTTTGCTTGCTCTCAATTGCCTGCTCTACTTTTCCTGATGCAAAACAAAATCACCTGACTAATTTGCTCTTGACAAGATAAATAATTCTTCTTTCCTTTTTTTGAATCTTTATTTCATTTTCAATTAACAACCGTATTTCTTCTCCTTTACACCTTCCCCTCACCCTGAAAGAAAAAAAAATATACAGTCAAGCAAACGAATTTCCGTATCGTCCAAGTCAAAAACCATACGTCCCATTCTGTATCACCTCTCTGTCATGAGGTGGGTAGCATGTTTCACTGTTGGTCCTCTGGAATTGTGGTTGGTCAGAGTTCTTCTTCAGCCTAAGAATAATTATTGTTCAACAAGCAGGTACTTCCATGCAGTTGTAATTGAAGGGTCCATAGATATCGCATGCAAATACAACATTTTCTGGATTCACAAAATCTGCTGAGAACTTCTATAAATATTCTTTGCTAAGTAAATTCTTAGGACTAAGTTCTCTTAAGTGTATGTGATCATTTTTCCTGTGGCTCCTTTGGCCAGATTTTTGGTGACTGGAATGAAGTGGAAGGGAAGGAAGACATTTATAAAGCGCCTACTGCGCGCCAGGCACCGCGCTGAGCACTTTACAAATATTACCTCATTCGATCCTCACAATAACCTTGTTTGGAAAGTGCTATCATTATTTCCTCTGTCTTACTGATGAGGAAACTGAAGCAAACAGGGGTTGAAGGACTTGCCCAGGGTCATATAGGTAGTAAGTGTACGAGGATGGATTTGAACTCAGGTCTTCCTTACCCCAGGCCCAGGATCTACCTACTGTGTCATCTAGAGCAGCAGCTACAACTGTCCCTGTCCAGAATCCTTTCCATTTCCAATGTCTTACTTGCTTGATCCCTTAATGAGGATAGCCCCTGGAGAAGAAAAATCCTTTTGGGGTTGACTCTAGACTATGGTCAGGACTTCAGTGGAAGAGTGGAGCATGAAGATAGACTGCTGAATTGCTTTTTGACTCTGACTCCTCAGGTCACACCTCAGCGAGGTAGGAGAGATGTGGGTAGAGAGGCACAAGGCTTGGTACTACATGTAGGAGAGGGGGGTGGGAAGTTACTCTCTCCCCTCCGTAAGGCCAACATGAGGCCTACTTCCCCAAGAAGTGCAAAGGGAGGAGACTGTCCTGGGTACCACATAAATCTCACAGTACTTTGCAAAAAGATTGAAAATAAAATCCCTAATTTTCCATGGGAGGTTATCTGATTTGCCTCAGGTCTGAGAAAGCTGAGAGTCTGAATTCCGTCCCCTGCTGTTGGTGCAATTTGCAAAAGTAGATTCATTATCTTGTTGAGTTTAGGATACATATCATTAATTTCCTTCCACAGGTTTCCTGGTCTCTTAGTGAGATGGCATAGGAGATTCAGTCCCAAGGTGTAGGTTATCATGAAAAGCATAGATTTTTTTTTAGAACTGTTTTCTCATTACATAACATGCTGAATTTCAGTTCTAGGGAGTTAAAGGAAAATATTTCCTTTGCAGTAGGCAGTGTCTGTTGTATTTGGGGGGAATTTTTCCAGTAAATCGTCTAACAGCTGCTTTGCTGTACAGACATTGAAATCTTATCCTTTCACTGGTTACATACTCTTTTACTTTTGGAAATTTCACATGCTTTTCTTTACCGGCAATAATTTGTTCCCCAAATGCCAATTCCTGGGGAGAATTTAATAAAGGCTAACCCAGCAAGACGCTGTTTTGAACAAACCCTATGGTTGTCTTTGGAATAGACCCTGGGTGCCATGTCCCCTTGAGGTGCAGCCCCTCATAAGGAAGGAAAATTACCATTGATAATCTAGGAAGACTAACCCCAATTGCTAGTCATAGATGTAATAATGCCTCTGGAGATTTTTTTTTTTTCAAATTGGGCCTATCTTAATGTCATGCCTCATGTTGCATTTGTGTACAAAAATATTTTATTTTGTATTAGTGATTCCATCTTGTACTATTTGTACAGAATGGAATATCAAACTGATTGTGGAAAAAAAAATAAAAGACTTGGCAGAGATCTGGCTAAAGGAATCCCTCCCCTGTGAGAGAAAATTCCTCCAGACTGTAGAGAGAACTCTTCCCTGAGGTGATCCTCAGGACAAATGCTTCCAATGGGTTTTCCTGGGCCCCAGTTCATAGAATTGAATGGGTATAGCTTCCTCAGTTCCATCTGGCTAATAGGGAGGCTGTGACAAGATCACAGGATCTTAGAATCAAATCTAAGGATTTAGAGCTGGAAAAGAGATTTGAGATAGTGGACAGGGTGCTGGATTTGGAGTCAGGAAGACCTGAATCTGAAGTCCACTTTAGATACTTGCCAGCTTTGTGACCGTAGGCAAATCACTGAACCTGAGTGGTTCTCAGATTCCTTATCTGTAAAATAGGATAACGAAGTCAGGTCATGATGAGGACCACAGGGACAATATTAGTACAATGGAAATTTGGAGTCAGAGGGCCTGGGTTTGAATCTAAGCTCCGCCATTTCCTCTCCATGGGACCACGGGCAAATGATGCAGCCTACCTGGGTTTCAGTCTTCTCATTTGTAACGTGAGAGAGTTAGACTAAATTATCTCCAAGGCCCCTTCCAAGTATAAACCCTGATCTACGACACAAAATACTTTATGTAAAAGACCTTACAAGACTTAAGAAGCTATATAAGCTATATAAGCTATATAAACTTCAGCCCCTTAATTTTGTAGATAAGGAAAATGTGTCCTAAAGGGCTTTTGACTTGCCCAAGGTTACACAAGTATTAAGCACAATGCTGTTTCGAACAAACTCTATGGTTGTCTTTGGAAAGATCCTGGGTGCCATGTCCCCTTGAGCTGCCCCTTATAAGGAAGGAAAATTACCATTGAAAATCTAGGAAGACTAACCCCGTTGCTAGTCATAGCGAAAGAGTTAGAAGCTGGACTCAAGCTTTCTCACACTAATTCCCATCATGCCATTCTGATCTATTTAGAGTTGAAGGACCAGTTGTTTGTATCTCTGCTCTGCCATTGCTAGTTTTGTGACATTGGGCAAGTCAAGACTTCCCTGAGTCTCAGTTTCCTTGTCTGTAAAATGAAGAGGTAGTACCAAATCAGGTCTAAATTCTAGGATTCTGTGATCCTACAATCTCAAAAAGCAAGGTGTTACAGTGAATAGAGAACCATCCTCAGAATCAGGACACCTGGCTTTAAGTCCTACTTCTGATACTTGCTGGCTATATTGTGGTGGGCAAGTGATCTATGGGAAATTCACCAACTATAAAGAGAGAGCATTGGTCAGTTACTGTTTAAAAATTTCTAGATTAGTCCTGCACTTATTTGCCATGTGATCCTGGGCTAGTCACTTCATCTCAGTTTCTTCATCCGCAAAGTGGGGGCACCTACCTCACATGGTAGTTATGAGGATCAAATGACTCAATTCATATAAATCACTTTGCAAATCTTAAAGCACTGTATATATTCTCCCTTGGAGAAGCAAGGGAAGCTGCTCACAGGCTGGACACAGAAATGGAGTTTTGAAAGAAAGGCACAAAAAAGCTTCCCTAATGATCCCATTCATTATTAATCCAAATCTTCCCCATTCATCACCCTATCAGCCTCAAGTCTATGTTTCCTCTTAGCTCCCCCCACCCCATCCCAGGTCTTTCCTTTTGCTTCTCCTTCCCTCTGCAGAACAAAATGAGGAGTGTTAAATATCCTACAGTGAAATGGTCAGAGTAAGGCTTTTTAACACTTTTCAATTTTTTTTTTTCAGTACAAATTGGGAGACATTGGAAGTGGTCCATGAGATCCTTTTTTTTTAAACTTCAAAGGTATGCAGAATGTTTAGTTTGCAAACTCCTTGTCTAAAGATTAGGACTACTTGCCCCCAAAACCTAGTTACTGTAGGAATTTTAGAAGGATGATACGTCACCAACAGAAAAGATTCTATTTCTGGATAATCAAATTAATTTCAGTGAGGTGTAGTAGAAACAGTGCTACTCTTGGGGCCAGGTTACCGAAGTTCAACTCCTAGCTATGACACTAGACAGGTCCCTTAACGTTTCTGTGCCATAGTTTCCTCATTTGCAAAATAAGACTTATATGACTTGTGTCCCCTCCTTCACAGGGTTGTTGTAAGGAAAGCCTGTTATAACCTTAAAACATCATATAAACAATCTTTTACTGAAAACCTTCCTTAACCCCTCTTACTTCTGATGCCTTCCCTCTGTTAATTATTTCCTATTTATCCTGTATAGAGCTTGCTTTGTATATATTTGTTTGTAAGTTGTCTCCTCCATTAGACTGTAAAATTCTTGAGGGTAGGGACTATCCTTTGCCTTTTTTTTTTGTATCTCCAGAGTTTAGAACAGTACCTGGCAAACAATAGCACTTAATAAATGTTTATTGGTATAATAGAAATTAAGGTGGGACTTTTTGCTGTTGACCCTTAATGATTGTGGCCTTTGTTTGAATGGGGCAGATAAAGTAGGATGTTTTTGTATTTCTCAGCACTGAGACAATTGGGAGCCATCGATTTGTATCTGATGTGATATTGGGGGTGGGGAACTTGTCCACTCCCAGCCTGGGTGAGGTCAGGGCCTTCTGGGCCTGAACAGAATATATAAGTGCAAAGGTGCAAAGGTTAGCATTCTCCCTTGGAGCTCTGAGCCACAGCAGGAGTGGCATGTGACTCTGGGCCAGCCATTCTAATGAGCTCCCGGGCTGTACACCCAGATGTTGATAACTACGAATTGTATTTGGTCTGTAATTCAGGGTGCTGGCTTTTTCCCCTGAACTAGGTGGATGTTATTTGTATGCTGGATTAAAGTAAGATTGTTAACCCCTTAACGTTGCTTTCCTTAAGTAAAGCAGCTCAAAAGGACCTGTGTTGGCAGCTTTCTGGGTACTGGTTGTTGGTGGATCTTAAACCCCCACAGAAGCTGCTAGCTGGATTGTTGATACAATTGGTTGATTGATTGATATAAACATCATCATCACCATTATCATCATTAATGACAAAATTTAAATAATTGATAACAAGAAGATCCAAACAAATCTCAAAAAATGGATTGACAAAAGGGCAACAGTTTAGATTACAGTTAAAGAGACTACTAAGAGATCTGCTGGTCTGACCTACTCATTCTATTAAAGAGATGCTAAAGGCAAGAGAGGCTAAGAAGTTACTTTTTGACAGTTATATGGTTAGTTGGTGCCAGAGCCAAGATTAGAATGCAGGGAGAGTAATCCAGAAACCCCCTATTTTTTATGGCCTTAGTTTTTATTACTCCAACAGGCAGTTTTTTTCCTAGTCACAAACCCTCCTCCTGCCTAGTAGCTTTCTCTTTTGTCAAAACTCTTCTCTGGAACACCCCATATCTGGAAATTTTTATACTTAGAACATTCATTCCACACCAGAAATTTTCAGTTTCCTTGTTGTTTGGTCAGCTCTCTGCCTCTGACTTCAAGTGTGGGAAACCAGTTAGACTCAACCAAGCCTTCCTCTTTCTATAAAACACCGTGGGCCATAGCTGACCCCTGAAGTATTGAGACCCCAAAGCTACCTGAGCTTCACTGAAAGCACAGAATTGAAGATCATCATCGCCTTTCTCAACCTGCTATGGCCTAGATCACTGTGCCCTAGAATCCCTGGTGACATCCCTGACTGTAGACTTACCTTGGTTTTTCCAAATCTTTCAAGGTGTTAATCTTAGCCCCAATGTGAGAGGCTATGATGATTTGGAGATATTAGTTCTTGCTCCATTGGGAAGGGGTTGAAGAGTTTTCCTACTCTGAAGGGTGGGTTGCTGCCCCTCTGTGCTAACTAGACTGCCTTATTACCTGTCATCCTGCATTATCCCATCACCCTCTCTTGGGTGTCTCCAAATTAATCATATGGCCTTTCCTTTTGAGACTTTCCTTAAACATACCAAGTAAATTGGTCTGTTTCTTTCAACATTGACTTAATCATCCAATTCTTCTTTTAATCCCACTAACAGCTGCTGACAGCAAGTCCTCAGAATCCCAGTTCAGTAGTCTTTCTGTTCCAACATGTTGACTTGTAGTCAGGCAGAAAAGTCTATAAAAATAAAGAATCTGTTAAAATAAAAGAAAAACAAAGAAATCTATTAAAATGAAGAAAAACAGAGATCTCTTTTCAGGTCAGAGCTACATCTCTAGTTCCCATGAGGCTCCCTGGAAGAGTTCCGTCAGTGTGTGGGTAGGCATGTATGTGTGTGTATGAGTGTATGTATGCATGTGTGTTTGTTTCTGTACTCCATTGGAGCATGGGGAAAAATGCCCAAAAGAAGTGGAAATCTGGACAAAACCTCTAAGAGGAGGGCCAGACTTCTTCTCTAAGGCAACATGATGTAGTGAATAGCATGGAATAAGGAAGGCCTGAGTTTGAATTCTACCTCAGACCTTGATTAACCAAGCAATCCTGGGCAAGTCCCTCAACCTCTCTAAATCTCAACCTCCTCATTTGCAGGAGTTATAGTGAAGAGTCCTAGTTGAAGGTGGGGTTTCTATTGAAGATGGGGATTCCTAGTTGAAGGTGGGGTCCTCCTATTTGTAGATGATATCCTACTGGAGTGGAGTGAAAATAATTCTTTACATGTGTCTGACATCTGTCTTGTATCTATGCTTTATGTTTTATGTGCTAATGAGAGCCTTATCCAATACACACAGACTCCTTTGTAAGGAACTAACAGGGCCTGTTTAATTGCTTGCAAACTTTGCGAAATCTACAGAATTGTGTTTGCCCATATATCCGTAAGACCCAAGGCCATTGACAGTCTTTTTTTTTAGGGGTGGGTGCATCTGGCCAGTATCTTATCCGTGCCAGATCTGAGTACTCTGGTTATTTTGTCTCCTCTTTTTGTTCCCAGTTGGACAATCATGCATACCCTTGCTATCTTACTTGGGCATATGTTTCATGTATCTTGTCCTGAATTCCTTTCTTCCTCCTCAGTTTCCCAGGAATGTGCACATCAATGTGAATGTTAAATGTATCTTTTAAGACTCCTTTTCTTTTCCCACTTTGATCTCACTAAAACCCTTCTGCCTACAATCCATAAAAATTCAGCCTTCTCGATTTATGAATTTTAGAAATATAACCAGACTGTCTATTACTGCTTTGGAATTTTATTTGGTTTTCCCAGCTGAGAGAAGTAAACTTTGAATAACCTGTCCATTCATGGTAGTGTGATCTTGTTTATGCCACAAGATTGGTTGCACCAAGCTCTAAAGTATTCCGAATCCTTCTGAAAGAGATCAGAAACCACTCTAGGGGGTTTGGTTTAACCACCCACGCAATAAAAACAAAGTGGATGAAGAATGTCTATTGCCCAGACAGACAATATAAGTAGACAATAAATTGGGCCCAAATTTACATAGGAAGAGTAGAGTTGGCTAGAGTGCCTTCAGGAAATTACAAAGCTCCTTTAGTGATCCCAGATTCTCTCAGAAACTAAAGCCCATGTTCTTAATACCAAGATTCTATCAGTATTGTACATCAGAGAGTCATAGAACACTATATCTGGATAATTAAAAGATAAATATTATACAGAGGGCAGTGGAAAAGCAGATGGAGGAAAAGCACATGATTAGGCTGTAACATATAACAAAGAACACAGAACTGAAGCAAAAAATATTATCAGGGGAATATACAATTGAAGGCAGATGAGTGTCTCACCAGCTACAAGTGATGAATATCAGGTAGATAATCCAAATGCTCCATTTGGTATCCTTTTTAATGTCAGGAGAAAGCAAGGAAGGTCCCCAGTTTGCTAGGGTCGGTCACCTGAGATGTGCTCATGGTAGGACATAGATAACATGAGTAAGGATGGAGGGGTAATGATCTTCATTGTTTCAAGAAAGATGCAAATTGATGAGGTCATAGATCCTTTTGAATATCTCTATTATTTTTATCCCAATAAATGTTGTCCCAAAGAGTGACAATAAGAAACATGTAGAAATAGGAACAAGGTTTGGCCAGAATATTGGTTTACTTGTGATGCTTCCATGTTTCATTAGTAACATTGGTGCTTAGTGTTTTCCTTACCTTTAACTTCCAGATCTAATTCATTTCAATAAACATTTATTGAGAGCTTACTAAATGCAAGGCACTATGCTAGGCGCTGGAGATGTTAGGCACTAACCTAGGTACTGAAACTACAGATTTTAAAAATGAAAATTTCTGGTTTCTGTCATGTGAGGGGGTGGGACACATGTGCACTGACAGGTAAATAAAATGGAATTTGAGGAGGTTTCCTCTTCACAACTGAAGGGATAAAGGCAGACTTCACAGGAGAGTTTCTGTCTGAATATAGTCTTGAAGGAAGATAAGAATTCTGAGGAAGGATTGAAGAAGAGTATTCCAGGCATGATGGATTGCTTATTGGATGCACAAAGATGAGAGATAATATGCTGAATATACTGCTGAAAAGGTAACCTGTCTCATTATTGAGAATTGCAAATATTGCGACAATATTTTAGGCACTGTAGTCAATGATAAACTCAACTTCAGTTGAGTCTCAGTTTCTCCATCTGTAAACTGGATATGTTGTTTTTGTTCAGTCATTTCAGTCATGTTCAACTCTCAGTGACCCTGTTTGGGGTCTTCTTGGCAAAGATACCAGAGTGGTTTTCCATTTCCTTCTCCAGCTCATTTTACAGAGGAGGTACTAAGGCAAACATGGTTAAGTGACTTGCCCAGGGTCACACAGCTAGTAAGTATCTGAGGCTGGATTTGAACTCAGGAAGATTCCAAGCTTGGTGCTCTATGCATTGCATCACCTAGCTACCCATAAAGACTATCTATTTCTACCTATTTAAAAATATAGCAGGATATGCATGAATACATAAGCTATTTGGAGAAAAGAACTTATGATGAAATCCATGTTTGGATTTTCTAGAGCCCCTGGAACCTTTTTTTCCTTTACGTCTGGGTTTTTATATCTGGAGTAGTCACTCCTACAGAGTGCTATTTGTTAAAACTCTGAAATAAGAACTTTGCTCAAGTAAGTTATTTGAAAGCAGGTACTGTTTTTATTTTTGCCTTTGCATTTCCAGCACCAGACATAGGGTTAGATCCATAGTAGGTGCTTAATAAATGTTTCGAATGAACTCAGATATTGAAGCCAAGGAATTGTTATATTTGAAAGAAAATGCACAAAATAGAAAAAAAAATCCATTTTTTACTTGTAATTTACCATTGTATATACCTGAATGTAGTAAACATTGTATTTTTAAGTATTTTTCTTTTGTGGGGAATCCATTTGTGGGGAACTGGGAATTATTAGAAAACAAATTAGAGAAGGAAAAAAATTAAGGAAGGTTGGAAAGGGTTAAAGAAATAGATTTATTCAATTTGCAGAAGAAAAAACAGAGACAATTTAGTGATTTCCTTCAAAGATAAGGTAGATTTACAAAGAGTATAATAATCAGGCTTGGCTTTTTTCCACAGAGAACTTTGAGTCGATTGCTATTTATGACTTCTGGTGAAATTGCCAATGGCATGCTTTAGGAAAATGGGCTTTCCTTTGATAGTTACCTGTACCCTGCAGGTCTGAGCAGGTGATTCACTTAGTTGAAGCCTCTTTGTTTTAGGAAAGAACTTGAACATGATCTGGAGCATCAAATGTATCCTCCAATTTTCATTTTTGTTTTCAGTTAGGTGTTCAATGCTATGCTGGATTGGGAATTTTCAACTAAAGCAATTACTGCCTTAAATAATGTATAGGTATAACAACAAATGAAAGTGATGCTGGTCTAAGCCATGGCCCTGGCAATTTCCTCAGAAGTCATAAATAGCTCGGGATGTTAAGAGATTCCATAGAATATAAGCTCCATGAGGGCAGGGGTTGTTTTGTTGTTGTCTTGTGTGTTATTGGACAATCATAATGCCTTGAAAATAGTAGGCCATAAACAAATATTTATTGAATTAAAAATCTAGGATCTAATTAAATCTGGGTCACAGGCTTTCCCAAGGGCCAGCTGTGTGGCTTTAGACAAGTCACTCAACTTCACTGAACCTTCCAGTAAGTCAATCAAACATTAAACATTTATTAAATACTTCCTATGTGCCAGACACCGTGCTAAACCCTGGGGATACAAAAAGAGGCAAAATACAATCCCTGCCCTCAAGGAGCTCACAATCTAATAGGGGAGACAGCAAGTAAACATGTACAAACAAGTTATATATAGGATAAATAGGAAATCACTTTAAAAAGGGCAGGCACTAGAATTAAGAGGGATTGGGAAAGGCTTCTGGTAGGAGACAAGATTTTAGTTGGGACTTGAAGGAAGCCAGGAGACAGAGATGAGGAGGGAGAGCATTCCAGAAATGGGGAACATCGAGAAAAAGATGCCCAAAAGTGAAAGATGGAGTGTCGTGATCACGGAACAGCAAGGAGTCCAGTGTCATTCGACTTAAGAGTATGGCAGGGAGTAAAGTATAAAAAGATGGAAGAGGTAGGGAGGGACTAAGTTATGAAGAGCATAAGAGAGGATTTTGGATTTGACCTTGGGTAATAGGGAACCAGTGGGGTTTACTGGGTGGGTGGGTTATATAATTGATCCTGTTCCTTGTCTATTTTTCCAGCCCCCATAGTCTATGATTCTGTGGAGAGCAATAGGGGTTAGTACTGCCAGGTATGGTGGAAGCAATTAATGGATGGCCTACAAAGCAAGAGTGATAAATTTGAACTTAATTTCAGACGCAATTGGGGTGTGAAGGATGATTAATTATCAGTGATGCGCAGGATGGATTTAAATAGGAAAAGATTGGTGGCAAGGAGACCACTGGGTGCATTTCAGCAATCTAGGTGTTGAATCTATTCAACTGTAAGAAACCACATAAAGATTATGTTGCAGACTGACAGAGAAAGATGAGGCAGTTGTTCATTATGGGAAAAGAAATTCTAGGCAACTGAGTGAAAGGAAAAGAGAAGCAAGTGGCAACCTTGTTGTTGTTTAGTTGTTTCAGTTGCATGCGACTTCTCATCACTCCATTTGGAGTTTTCTCGGCAAAGATTCTGGAGCGGTTTGCCATACCCGTCTCTAGTTCATTTTATGGAGATGGAACTGAGGCAAACAGGGTTAGGCGACTTTCTTAGAGTCGCACAGCTAGGAAGTGTCTAAGGGCAGATTTGAACTGAGGAGGGTGAGTCTTCTGATTCCAATCTCAGTGCTCTTCTATCCACTGCATCACCTAGTTGCCAAGTGGTGGTCTAGCTCAGCCCTTCGTAAACTGTGAGTTGTGACCCCTTGTGGGGTCCTGTAACTGAATGTGGGGGTCTCAAAAAATTTGGCAATTGTAAAAGGTTTCTGACTGTGCGATGACCAAAAATTAATTCAAAATCAAACTTGTAATGAATCTGAGTGGTTTCTGATGGCACTTGTACGACTTGCATCGAGCAACTTCACTGCAGCCTTGGTTCTGAACATACAACATGGGCACTTTGCACTACGCATGCCACCACACCATGCTATGCCCATGAACGCTGCCAGAAACACCTCAGCTCAGATTCAAGACTATTATGTTATGAACTGCAGTGTTTTTATTGTACACACAAAATCATTAAATGAATTTTGGCTTGGGATTAGGACAGAATGTCCAGAGATTTCTGAAATGGTCCTAAATATACTTCTGCTATTTTATACCACATATTTATGCAAACCAGTGTTCTCAGCATTGACAATTATAAAATCAACTTATTGATCAGCTCTGAAAAATGTTGAAGATGTTCCATGTCCTGTAGTATCAAATATTCCACCAAGATTTAATGCTTTATGTAAAAACAAACAAGCATGTTCATCTCATTAATATGCAAATTTACTTTTGTCTTTAATAAATGGTAAAATTGTATGTATACCAAAGAATTGTTTTAAAATAATTTTTTCTGATTTATTATCAGTAAGTGTTGGATTTGTATACCTATTTTATATACTTATATACCTGTGTAAAAATTTCAGATGAAAAGGGGTCACAAGTGGAAAAAATTTAAGAAGCCCTGGTCTAGCTGGGTATGAAATGTGAGTCTAAGAGAGCAGTCATCCTCATCTAAGTTGAGATAATGAAAGCAGAGGTTGAATTTCCAGGTGGGGTGGAGTATGCTGCATTTTGAAGAGAGGAGCAGAACGCAGGCTGACACACTGTGGAAGGTTATGCAAGAAATAGAGGCAGTAAATAGAGGCCACCCATTCAGTGATTTGGGATGTTAAAAAAAGAAGAGACATATAGTATATGGTAGTTGGAAGGGCATGTAGGACCAAGTAAAAGTTTAATTTATGATGGAAACCTGTATAAATTTGAAAGTCAAAGGGAAAACGATCAAACTATATATTTTCAAAAGGTATTTGTTGAACTGAATTGAAATGGGTGTTTCTTGCAAGAGAGATAGTGGCAATTTATAGCAAAAGTACACTGTATATAGGTCACCAAGCTTTGTAAGGTAATAAAGATTTTTGATTACTTTTTATCTGGGTCATAATCAGACTCTGATGGAAAATAAGTGACCAATTTCTAAGGTGGCCCTTTGAGAAATCTAGCTGGTTGATAAAGGCACATAAGGTAGTTCTAATTCTAACTTTTGACACCATTTTCTCTGTAGCTTGAATACATTATTTAATTCCCATTAGTTTGACACTTATGAGTGAGAGAATCTGTGTACATAATATATGTATATCATAGAAGGTTCTTTTAGTATTGTAATTTCATTTAACATTTACTGACCCCCATATATAGAGTTTAGTAATTGTAACCCTGTTGCTTATTATTGAAGTTCTGAGCTCACACAGATGGGGTTCAGTTTTGGAGGCTTCTTACTAAGTAATTTTCTTTGGCTCCTGCCTCCACCAAGAGTTACCCCCTGGAAATATCAGAATTTGGTTTGTTTGCCTCCACCCAGAGTTACCCCTGAGAACATCAGAATTTGACTCGATTCTAGATCTTCAAAACAAAAGGAGAAGAGCCTTTAGTTCACATACAAATCTTCAGGCTAACAAAACATCGACTATAGATAGGACAGTTTATATTTAACCTAGTAGAAAAAATGAAGGCCTTATATTCAAGCCCATACACAGTTAAGTTAACTCCCTTGCCCTTTCTGGCAGCTGTTTGACCTTCTCAAGTGACGTATACAGTCCTCCAGACTTATAATACTTCCCTAGTTGGGTTTTTCTACATATGGAAAGAAGTTTGGAATTATTAGAGAATTAAGAAATACTCTTTCTCCTGGGGGAGTTTCTACTTTCCAGAGACCTATATAGTCAACCCTGAGGGGCAGCTAGGTGGCACAGTGGATAAAGTCCTGGGCCTGGGTTCAGGAAGACTAATCTTTCTGAGTTCAAATCTGACCTCAGACATTTATAAGCCATGTGACTCTTGGCAAGTCACTTAACCTTGTTTGCCTCAGTTTCCTTATCTGTAAAATGAGCTGGAGAAGGAAATGGCAAATCCCTCCAATATCTTTGCCAAGAAATCCCCAAAATGGGGTCAAAAAGAGTCTGATATGACTGAAAAATGACTGAACAACAACTATGCCTGTGTGACTGAGGGATGGTTAAGGAATATGTCACGGTAGTTAAGGAGACTAAAGAACTCATAGGCCAGATAGTTTGAGGGAATAGCAATGTGTCTATTGAAGTCTCCTAGTATAAGGACAGAGTTTAGGGTGGAAAGGAAAACCATGAGCCAGATGGATACTGAACTCCCTGAGAAAGGAGGGAGAATTATCTGGGAATCCATAGGCAACAACCACACATCTAGATTTAGTGCCATATCTAGATAGAGTGAACACTGGAAACAAGATTTGTTGTTCAGTTATTTCAGTAACATCTGACTCTTTGTGACCCCATTTGTGGTTTTCTTGGCAGAGATACTAGAGTGCTTTGGCATTTCCTTCTTCAGCTCCAGATGAGCAAACTGAGGCAAACAGGGTTAAATGACTTGCCCAGGCTCGCACAACTAGTAAGTGTCTAAGGCCAGATTTGAACTCAGGTCTTCCTGATTCCAGACACAGCACTCTATCCACCATGTCATCTAGCTGCCCCTGAAAGCAGAAGAGGCTGCTAAGTAGTGGGAAGGAACAAAGGGAATGTCAAGAAGTAAAAAATGAGAATGAGGAATATGCCAACTCCCTTTCCCCCTTTCAGGACCAGTGTTTCAGGTGCTATAAGAAAGTATAATCAATAGTGGAAAGGATGGCTAGGGAGGCAATATTTTCTGAAGAGATTCAGGTTTCTGTGAGTGACAGAAGATAGAAAAAGCACTAGAAGAGTTCTAAAATGAAGGAAAATTTGGTAATGATAGAAAGAGATTCCAGAGGGTCCAGGGGAAGGATTGTAGAGCTGGACTGAGAGCCGCGTGAATAATGCAGGTCTAGGGAACAGGGATTGAACTTATTAACCCCAAGTTCTTTCCCCTTTTGAGGGAAATCAGACACCAAGATGGTGGTATAAGTCCGGAGCAATTCTGCTCAAGAAAATGGAGTGTGTTGCTTAACTTATGGCAAACTCTGATTAATATTCCTATTGCGGGAAAGAATCAAACAGAGTAGTAATTTTATGTCTAAAATAACTGTGCTATTTTTCATTCATGTTTGACTCTTCATGCAAATACTGAGGGGTAGAAGGACTAGATTTCATGGACAAAGAATAGGTTTAGGAAGACTAAATCATAGGGAGAGATGAAGTCATTATGGTCAAATAAGGAATTTTAGAACTCTTGATTGTAGAAACAGAACATCTGTGGGTGATGGGGAAGATCAAGGATGCAAACTACTATATGCAAACAAGATATGCACAGGATAAACAGGAAGTAATCAACAGAGAGAAGGACCTAGCATTGAGAGGAATCAGAGAAGGCTTCTTGTAGAAGATGGGATTTAAGCTGAGACTTTAAGGAAATCAGGGGGCAGAGGTAAGGAGGGAGAGAATTCTAGGGATAGGGGGCAGCCAGGGAAAATACTCAGAGTAGGGAGATAGAGTGTTTCTTTTTGCAGAAAAATAAGGCCAATGTCACTGTACTGTAAAGTATTTGTAGGGGTGTAAGTACAAAAAGACTGGACAACTATGAAATGGCCAGGTCATAAAGGTATTTGAATAGCAGAGGATTTTATATTTGATCCTGGAGGCAATGGGGACCAATGGAGTTTGTTGAATAAGAGGGTGATATGGGCATCTGTACTTTAGGAAGATTGACTTGACAGGTCTGTGCAGGATAGACTGGAGGGAGGAAAGACATGAGGTAAGGAGACCAACCAAAAGGCTACTGAAATAGTCTAACCACGAGGTGATAAAGGTTTTCACCAGAATGGTGGCAGCATCAGATGAAAGAAAGGCATGTATACCAAAGATGTTAGAAAGGTAGAATCTACAGAACTTGGTGACACATTAGATATTGGGGGGGGAGTAGATGAGAGAGAATGAGGAGTAAAGATGATATCTACTATATTTGAAGAAATCATAAATGAAAACTTCCTAAATAGGTTTGAACCAGATAGCAGAGTAAAGATAGCATCTACCTATTACCTCCTGAAAAAAACCCTGCCCTGCCCCTCCCCCAAAGTCTCAGGAATAATATAACCAAAATCCATAGCTTTTAAATCAAAGAAAAAATACTTTAAGCCTTCAAAAAGGAGTTCTAGTACTAAGGAAATACAGACAGGATGACACAAGACCTGGCAGCCTCTATTATAAACAAGAAGAGATTTTGAAATGTACTATCCTTAAGGGTAAAAAATAGAGGCTTACAACCAAGAATACCTTATCCCACAAAGCTGGGTATAATCCTAGAGGGAAGAGAATAGCTCTTTAATGAAATAGAGGACTTTCTGATGAAAAGACCAGTGCTGAGCAGGAACTTTGAGATTCAAACACAAGAGTCAAGAGAAACCTAGAAAGGTAAGTGTATTTGAGTAATTGGCAGGATCTGTATGATGATGTAGTGCTAACATTTTAATAGGGAGACACGAATAGGTTTTCCTTCCAGTGCCTTAATGTCTTCAAAGGGTACTGAGAGGGTGAATAAAGGTGGTTGGGGTGGAGAATTTAAGTCCTGGGCTGAGATTGGTTCTATTTTGAGAGTTCTAAGACAGGGAAGAGAGGGAATAGTAAAGGAGTATACTACTACAGAAAGGAGGAAGAAGGTAGAATTTAACTACTTCTCATCAGTTAAGTCAACATGTATTTATTAGATGCCTACTAGATTTTAGGCACTATTCTAAGTGCTTAATTGAATTACAGGAGATGAATATACAATAATAGAGGGAGAACAGGCATCAAGTGATCCTCACTCTAATCTGAAATGGAAAAAGGAGGACTGAATACAAACATCTTCATATACACACACACACATGCACATGCATTCATACATACACACACACTCTGAGGAATAGTTTGGTGTAGTAATATACTCAACAGGGAAATAAATGGAGTTGTGAGGGTGAGTTTAAGAGAGAGGATAATTCTAGAAAGGAAATAGTCACAAGGAAAACAAATTTCCCAATCCTGAAATAGAGGATTAAATGGGAAAAAAACCTAGATCATATAAGAGTGTTCATCAGTTGGGGAACTGCTTCAAAAATTATGGCACATGAACATAATGGAATATTATCATACTACAAGAAATGGTGAAAGATATTATTTCAGAAAATCCTAGGTAGTATGAACTGGTGCAGTGTGAAATGAGCAGAACTAGGAGAACATTTTATATTGGTACAATAACATTGTAAAGGAAAACAACTTTGAGAGACTTAAGCACTCTAATCAAAGCATTACCAGTCATGTCTCCAGAGGATCTATGATGAAACGTGTCACCTACCTCCTGACAAAGGTGATGGACACAAAGTGCAAAGGCATACATTTTTGCACATGGCTAACTATGTGGATTCGTTTTGCTTAACTATGTTTGTTACAAGGATATTTTTCTTTCTTCCTTTCTCTCCTTTAAGAGGGAGGGGAATTCAGAGGAGAGGAAGATTAGCAATAATGATGCCCAAAAGAGAATCATTGAAAAAAAATTTTTTTAAATGAACCAAAGGGAAATTAAAAGAAATCACAGACAAGCAGGATAGACCTTATATATTTCTGAAAAGTAAGGGGTTTGAAATGGAGATTCATAGTTTCATGTAGAAACTTCCTTTTGTATTCAGCTGAGTGTATGGAAAGGCTCATGCTTAAGTTAAGGATAAAAATTAAAATTAAAAATACATACGAGGGGGCGGAGCCAGGATGGCAACTGGAAAGCAGGGACTAGCATGAGCTCCCCGCCGAGTCCCTCCAAAAACCTATAAAAAATGGCTCTGAACCAATTCTAGAGCTGCAGAACCCACAAAACAGCAGAGGGAAGCAGGGCTCCAGCCCAGGACAGCCTGGATGGTCTCTGGGTGAGGTCTATCCCACACAGAGCTGGGAGCTGGAAGCTGGGACCTGGGAGCAGAGCAGAGCCCAGCGTGAGTGGTGTGGACCAACCAGACCAGGAGCTGGGCGGAGTGGGCCCTAGTGGCCTGAATCAGCGAGCTGCAGCAGTTTCCAGACTTCTCAACCCACAAACACCAAAGACAGCAGAGAAGCTTAGTGGGAAAAGCTGCAGGAGTGGAAGCAGTTCATGGTTTGGCTACCAGCCCCCGGGGCAGCGGAGGTGGGGCAGCTACAGCTGCAGTTGCTTCTGGCCCCACGCCCACCTGGTGGGAGGAATTAAGTGGTGGATCAGAGCAGGAGTGCACAGCCTGCTGAAGATCTAAGTCCATTCTGGGTTGGTGGTTCTTGGGGAAGGAGGAGTGCTGGTGTGGCAGAGCTGGCACATCCCCCCCAAATGTGGAACATAGAACTCTATAGTCTACAAGAAGTCATACCCCCCTGAAAAACTCAAGAGTCAAGTTAGTTAGTTGGGATTATGGCCTGGCAGCGAAAACGCACCCAGATTCAGTCTCAGACTTTGGATTCTTTCTTTGGTGACAAAGAAGACCAAAACATACAGACAGAAGAAGTTAACAAAGTCAAAGAGCCTACAACAGAAGCCTCCAAGAAAAACATGAACTGGTTCCAAGCCATGGAAAAGCTCAAAAAGGATCTGGAAAAGCAAGTTAGAGAAGTAGAGGAAAAATTGGGAAGAGAAATGAGAAGGATGCAAGAAAACCATGAAAAACAAGTCAATGACTTGCTAAAGGAGACCCAAAAAATACTGAAAAATACACTGAAGAAAACAACACCTTAAAAAATAGACTAACTCAAATGGCAAAAGAGCTCCAAAAAGCCAATGAGGAAAAGAATGCCTTGAAAGGCAGAATTAGCCAAATGGAAAAGGAGGTCCAACGGACCACTGAGGAAAATACTACCTTAAAAATTAAGATTGGAGCAAGTGGAAGCTAGTGACTTTATGAGAAATCAAGATATTATAAAATAGAACCAAAGGAATGAAAAAATGGAAGACAATGTGAAATATCTCATTGGAAAAATCACTGATCTGGAAAATAGATCCAGGAGAGATAATTTAAAAATTATTGGACTACCTGAAAGCAATGATCAAAAAAAGGGACTAGATATCACCTTTCAAGAAATTATCAAGGAGAACTACCCTGATATTCTAGAGCCACAGGGCAAAATAGAAATTGAAAGAATCCATCAATCGCCTCCTTAAATAGATCCCAAAAAGAAATCTCCTAGGAATATTGTTGCCAAATTCCAGAGCTGCCAGATCAAGGAGAAAATACTGCAAGCAGCCAGAAAGAAACAATTTGAGTATTGTGGAAACCCAATCAGAATAACCCAAGATCTGGCAGCTTCTACATTAAGAGATCGAAGGACTTGGAATACGATATTCCGGAGGTCAATGGAGCTAGGATTAAAACGTAGAATCCCCTACCCAGCAAAACTGAGTATCATGCCCCAAGGAAAAATATGGATTTTCAATAAAATAGAGGACTTTCAAGATTTCTCAGTGAAAAGACCAGAGCTGAATAGACAATTTGACTTTCAAACACAAGAATCAAGAGAAGCATGAAAAGGTAATCAAGAAAAAGAACAAGAAAAAGAAATTGCAAGGGTCTTACTAAAGTTGAACTGTTTTGTTTACATTCCTACATGGAAAGATGATGTGTATGATTCATGAGACCTCAGTATCAGGGTAGCTGAAGGGAATATGCATATATATATATGTTTATATATATATGTTTATATATATATGTTAAATGAATGTGTATATATGTATGTGTGTGTATATATATGTATATATATATATATATATATATATATATATATATATATATATATATACAGAGAGAGAGAGAGAGAGAGAGAGAGAGAGAGAGAGAGAGAGAGAAAGAGGACACAGGGTGAGTTGAAGATGAAGGGAAGATATCTAAAAGAAATAAAATCAAATTAAGGGATGAGAGAGGAATATATTGAGAGAGGGAGATAGGGAGAGATAGAATGGGGGTGGATTATCTCACATAAAGGTGGCAAGAGGAAGCAGTTCTGTGGGAGGAGGGGAGAGGGCAGGTGAGGGGGGAATGAGTGAATCTTGCTCTCATCCAATTTGGCCTGAGGAGGGAATACCATACATACTCAATTGGGTATCTTACCCCCCAGGAAAGAAGAGGGAAGAAGATAAAAAAAAGGGGGTGATGATGGAGGGGAGGGCAGATGGGGGTGGAAGTAATCAAAAACAAACACTTTTGAAAGGGGACAGGGTCAAGGGAGAAAATTCAATAAAGTGGGATGGATTGGGAAGGAACAAAATATAGTCAGTCTTTCACAACATGAGTATTGTGGAAGCGTTATACATAATGATACACATGTGGCCTATGTTGAATTGCTTGACTTCTTAGGGAGGGAGGGTGGGAAGGGAAGAGGGGAGAGAATTTGGAAATCAAAGTTTTAAAAACAGATGTTCAAAAACAAAAAAAAAAGTTTTTGCATGCAACTAGAAAATAAGATACACAGACAATGGGGCGTAGAAATTTATCTTGCCCTACAAGAAAGGAAGGGAAAAGGGGAATGGGAGGGGAGTGGGGTGACAGAAGGGAGGGCTGACTGGGGAACAGGGCAACCAGAATATATGCCATCTTGGAGTGGGGGAGGGTAGAAATGGGAAGAAAATTTGTAATTCAAACTCTTGTGAAAATGAATGCTGAAAACTAAATATGTTAAATAAATAAATTAAATAAAAATAAAAAAATATGTATGGCCTTTTGCTTTTGAATTCTTTGTCCTCTTGTTCTATCACTGAACATACCTTGGGCAAATCCCAACCCTAGACTTCCATCATCCACCACCTTCACATCTACTGATCTACTGCTGAACGGTGCTGGAGGAAGTCATGCAACTACGCTGACTGGATCTGCTACAAATTTATGCTATATAATATTGACTGGCACCTTGCAGAAGCAAGGCAATCCTCTTATTCCTCCCTAATTGACTATCCCATTTTGCATGGATTCTGTGAAGGATCTGGGCTCAAATCTTGCCTCTTTCACTTATTAGCAATGTGACTTTGGGTAAGTCATTGGACCGCAGTTTCCCTATCTGTATAATGTGGAGGTGTTTAAACTAGATGACTTCTATGGTCCTTTCCAGCTCTAAATCTATAACATATGACTAAACCTTTTTTCTTCTCAAGACTTCCACATCACCTACTCCCTAATCCTAATCCTTTCGGCAGAAAATCTCACCTCATTCTTTACTGAATAAATAAAAGTCATGTGCAGTGAGACCGCTTTTGTCTATATCTCAAAACTCCTTGACATCATTCTCTATTCTCTCCTCCTTTTATTCCAGTCTCAGATGAAGAGGTTTTACTTGCCCAGCCATTAGTATGGAGGAATTGAACAAATACTATCGAAAAGCGATTGAAGTTTGCATCAAAGAGAATCCTAGAGTGTCCCTGGGTTGCACATGTTATAAAAGCTTTGCAAAGAGATGTAACCGTGACTACTTAGGATTCTTTTTTTTTTTCAAACATGGTTATTGGAACATCTAACAGTCATGTTTTTATAAGAAACAGGAGATCATTATTATTATAACAACATTTAATTATTAAGATTTCCTGAAATAATCTAATAAGAATTGAAATGCCTTCATCGAAATTGAATGAGTCTCTAACCATTAAGGGTGCTGATTTTGTACTTATGATGCTAACCTTTTAGAAGTAATGTTATTGGTGGGTTTTCATTACATTCTACCTACCTATTTATCTACTCCAGGGCTCATGAGAACTTGCTTTACAGACTTAAAACATTGTTAATAAGGAGCTTTGGACTCAGTGTCTAAAATTGTTTTGGGTAGAATGGCAATTTTTGGCACCTATAATTATGCTTCTAAATGTCTTTTTATAAAACTCCCATTTTCAAAGGGTTGATTGAAATTTATAGAATACAATATTTCATTTTAGGAAGGTTTTCCTACTTCAAAATATTTAATCTTTTGTTTGTGTTTACCTATTGTGGTCATTAAATATAAGTGGTGCAATATGAGAGAATTAAATCACGGTAAAAAATTTTTGGCTGCTTCTTTCAGGTTTGGTTTTCAAGATTGGGCATTTCTTGTTTGAATAAGTTGCTTCAACTCTCCTTAAATACACAGGGTCCCCACCTGAGAGTTACTGTTTATAAATCATAAATTTACTGTTTTGGTTATAATTCACTAAATTACATGTACGTGTGTACACATATACACACATGTATGTGTATATAAGAGGACATGGTTTCTGCCAATGCTGAACTATTGGAATCTTTCATATAGTCCCCTGCCATCACCTCCTGCACATTGTTCCCACAATTTTTCCCTTTTCTCAATCTTCAGTCTCTCCCTTTCTACTGGTTCACTGCCATCTACAGACTTGTTCAGGTTTCCTCACACTTAAAAAACCTTCTCTTGGCCGTACCAGCCATCCCCTTAAGCTACCATCTTCTATTTCTCTCTTCTCTTACACAGTCACATTCCTTAGGGGACAAAAAGCTGTCTCTACTTCCCCTCCTTTTTCTTTCTTCTCAGTCTCTTGCACTCTGGCTTCTGACTTTGTCACTCAACTGGAACAACTGTCAGCAAAATAATATGTGATTTCTCAAATGGCAAATCTGACGATCTTTTCTCAATCCTGATCTTTCTTGACCGTGTTACAATGTTTGCCTCTGTTGATCACCTTTTCCTGAATACACTTTTCTGTCTGAATTTGGGTGATACTGGCCTCTTTTCATCCTCCTACCTGTCTGACCACTAATTCTCAGTCTTCTTTGTTTGATAATTATCCACATCCTGTTCCCTAACCGTGATTATACCCCAGGGCTCTATCCTGGGCCCTCTTCTATTCTTGTTCTGCACTCTCTTGGTGGTCTCAAAATTTTCCGTGGATTCATTTTTTTGTATCTATGAAGAAGACTCCTAGATCCATAAATAATGGGGCTTTTTATTTGGCGCATGCCCAGATCACCAAACATGGAGGCGCCCATGTGGGAGACTCCAGAGGACAGCCTCTAGGTGAAGCCATTTTACATTTCCTTACCACAAGGATGGGATGGGAGTAGCCTTTTTCCTTTGACTGCTTAGACAGAATGAGCTGCATCTTTAAAACTACCAGTCTGGGACAGTTTCATTCTCCTCCCTATCCCTCTCCCCTTCCCCCCGTGGGACTAGCTGTGTGACCTGGCAAATCCTATAATCTCTGTTTGCTTCACTGTCCTCATCTGTAAAGTGGAGGTACCTGCCACACAGAGCTGTTACAAGGATCAAATGAGATGACATTTGTGAAGCACTTAGCACAGTGCCTGGCCCAAAGTAGGTGCTAGACAAATGCTTCTTCCTTTCCATCTTCCCAACTAATAACAATAATGCCACAAATTGGTACAGCTTTTTAATCAATAAACAAGCATTTATTAAACACTTTATTAGCTAGACACTGGGCTAGGTGCGGAGGATATAAAGACATAAACGAACCAGAACCTGCTTTATAAAGCTCTTTATCACAACACTGAAAGGAAGGATTTTCAAAAATCTGCTGTGCATGTTTTTTTACTGTAGTTGTTTTGTTACCATTGACTTCAGTTCATGTGTTTTCCATTTACGATTGGCACAAAATGACGTTAGCCACGATGTCTTTAGCCAATGACAGTTACTTACAGAAATAACATAATAGGGAGACAAGGTGCTACTACTACCTATCAATTATTAACTAACTCTTTCATGATCTTTGGTAAACTGTTGACCAGACCTTGGTTTAATACTGTATAAAACATAATGTGACGTTTTTGTAGCAGGGATATGCAGGCACATCCCTGGAAAAAGCACTCCTCCTTCTTTTGTCTCCTGGTCAAAGAGTGAATTCCTTAGACAAGACGTAATGTCCTTATCAACTTACTAATGAACTCAAGTTCATAGCTAGTTCTCACACCTGAGCTATACCTTTGGCCTTTGTCTTTAAAAAAGGGCTACATATGGACACAGGTGCTTGAGAAGAGGAGGCCAAAGAAAGGAAAGGGCTAGCTACACACATACACACACTCACATGGCCCCTCTGGCAATGAATAGATGCCTTGTCGAAGGAGCAAGGGAGCTGTTGTGACAAGTTGGCATCTGCAGGAATAAACGTTAGCTGCAGTGCATCAGTAATGGAAGTATGACAGAGAAATTCCTGAATCAAGGACTTGGTCAAGCCAAGAACTGTGGGAGTTGGGACCAAGTGTGAGAGGAGCTGTACCAATTCTATGTGAATAGGGAGTAGGAACTGTAGGGTTGTGGTTAAGGAAGAGGGATTGTCCTGCCATGCCTATGTATTTCAGCATTTCAGAGGGCAGGCTTATACTTGGTTGGGTGGGCCAGGGTTTCTGAGGAGCCCCTTCTCCCTTTCACTTTGACACCCCTCAGAAATCCCCTTTTCCTTTGTAAACTTTAAGGTGTGAAACAGATGCTAGTTATTGTGTTCATGATTTGGGACTGGAGATGAGGAGAGACACTGGGGTTGGATATCTATGTAACAGTGCTTACCCTAGCTTCTACTGCCTCAGAGCCTGGTGTTATACTTCACCCCTCCCTCTGAGGTCTCTAGTACCCTTTCAGGGGATTGGGACTGGGTCCAACTCCCACACTTTGCAATAATGAGAATTATAATTACTCTTCTTTCTGATGCCATCGCTCAGATGATTCAAACCTGAGCTTTTATATATTCTTTTGAAAACTCTACTTTAAGTCTGTCTGACACAATAGAGCTAAAGAAAGGCTAAGCATAGCTACTCTTTTATTCAACACCATTAAATTAGGGCCTGCTGAGTAAGAGAGTCGGATCTGGATTCAAGTGAGCTATTTAAACATACTGTGTACATAAGAAAGTCACTTTACACCTCAGTATTCTAGACCAAAGGTGTCGAACATGTGGTGGAACCAAATTAAAAAGTAACTGGGAAATATTTAACAAAATAAATAAAAATACAACATAGATCATGTTAATTTGTGCTTCTCTAAATCAGTATTTGGCCCTTAGGGTTCTGTTTCTATTTAAGTTTGACAGCACTGCCTAAGCAACTCTCTGATGCTTATAATTTGCAGAGAAGGTGGTAACCTTCATTGGCAGAGGGAGTTTCCTCATCTGGGAGTTCTCTAAACCAATGAGATCACAAGTCTAGTTCCTATCCCTATCCCTCCCCTCACTATGTGCCTGATGCTGTGCCAGGTATTTAGAGAATATGAAAGAACTATGGAACAGCATTTCTGTCCTTTGTTGTTTAGTTGTGTCTGAGTCTTTGTGACCCCATTTGGAATTTTCTCGGCAGAGATACTGGAGTGGTCTGCCATTTCCTTCTCCAGTTCATTTTACAGATGAGCAAACTGAGGCAAACAGGGTTAAGTGACTTTCCCAGAGTCACACAGCTAGGAAGTGTATGAGGCCAGATTTGAACACATGAAGAGGAGTCTTCATGACTGTAGGCCTGGCACTCTAACCACTGAGATACCTAGATAGCCCTTTAGGAGTTTATAATACAGTTGGGGAGGTGAGATTCATAAGTCCATAAATCTATAAACATTTATTAAGTGCTTAAAATGTGCCAAGCACTGTGCTAAGTGCTAAGGATACAAATATGAAAAAGAGAGAAAAAAAGAAAAGAAAGAAAAAAGAAAAGAGAAAGAAGGAAAAACAAAGAAAAATAGTCCCTGCCCTCAGTAGCTTATACTATAATGGTGGTGGTGGTGGAGGGGAAGAATAACATAAAATAAAGCTGAAAAGGGAGTGTGGGGACATGGTGGAGAAGTTCCAAAAAGTGCAGCCAGATGAGGAATCAAGAGATATCTGAGCTGAGTTCTTTTAAATGGAAATTGGGAGTTCATGGTCCCTCCCTCCAGTCAGAGGCAGAGGGTAGTGAAGAGGTGAACGGCCAATGCCAAGGCTGATAAGATCTTACAGGCTGATGATGTTATCCCAATAATGAGCTTCCTGGGACATGGTGCCTAAAGTAGTGCTGCCAAGTGAGAAATGAGTATCCTGGCCTGGCCTTCCTGCTGGGAAAGGAGAAAAATCCCAATCCATTGTGCTCCCTCCTACACTGGTCTCCTGGTCTGACTTGCCTGTAGGCCATTCCACGGAGATCCCTATATAGGCATCCTGGGCTGGGTCTGGGGAAACATTATTTGTTGTTTCCTCTAAGCTGAGAGAGAGTTGAGGGGGAGGGGGGAAGTGAAGTGAAAGGGGAGGTGACACCCTTCTCCAGCCATGCTCTTGAGTTATAATACTCTCCTTCTTGTACCAGCTTCCAGCCTGGGTTTCTTCTGCCTTACCGCATTTGAATTCCCTTTCTTCCCACCTAGTGATATGATGACACATCGGGGAAGGAAATAGAGTGGAGAATGAAGAAGGCTGTTGAATCTCTATTAGACTTTTTAGATTTTCTCCAAGAAGGTAAAAGAGAGTATGCAGTTTGTATGCCCTCCTCATTTCATTTAATTAAATTCAACAAATATTTGTTCAGGGCCTACTACACACGAGGACAAAGATGAAATAATTCCTGCCTCCAAAGGGCTTACGTTCTGCTGTCTTCTGTTAGTTCCAATGGATTTAGCAGGTGTTTGGTCAACCAGCTGGGGAAGAGAGGCAACATGAAATAGTTCATTAATGGATACACTACATTCTCTATAAGCTGTCTGCTAACACATCCTACATTGGCTCCGTTAGTTAGAGTGTAGTATTAATGCAGTCTCAGCTACCTCCTACCCCCATAACTTAGCCATTTATCTCACAAGTCTATATTATTGGTCATCAGGAAGTATCTAAGTGAAAAACTGCTGAAGGCACTGTACAAATCCATCCATTACCACCACTGACAAAAGAAATAGCTCAATGCATATAACACTAAAATCAGACTTATGGTGTAATCTTCACAGATCACAGATATGGTGTAATTTCACATAATAGATTGTCTCAGTTTTATCATTTAAGAACTGCAGAATTTCAAAGTTGGAATAGACTTTTGAGGTCACCTAGTCCAGAGGCGTTAAACATGTGAGTGCCACAGGAACCAGATTAAAATGTTATTGGGAAATATTTAACAAAATAAATAAAGATACAATAGACCATAAATAATGTTAATATGTGGTTTTCTAAGTCAACATGTGGCAGAAGGATCATTATGTACAGTTTAAAGGCCCTGTTTCTACTTGAATTTGACACCCCTGATCTAGTTAGGAATACCTTTTACATTTTCATTAATAGTAGTCATCCATCCTCTGCTTAAAGACCACCAATGAGGAAAAACCCACTACCTCTCAAGGAAGCCCACTCCACTCTGTCATAGCTCTAATAATTAGCAATTTTTCCTTTCATCATGTCTAAACCTGCCCCCCTGCAAATTCTACCCATTGTTCTAAGTTTGGGCTAGCAGTCTTGGGCCAGAGCAAGTCTGATCTATTTTCCCCATGATAGTCCTTAGAAATATTTCAGTATTGAAGCAACCAAAGAGGACCCTCATTAAATTAGTTACAAGGTCATAGCATCTCATTATCTAGGACTTCAGTTAAATGAGGTATTTGATAGGATTGGAATTGTTGGATAGGGTTTTTCTTCAACCTTTGGTCCAGATGGGAGGTGGCTTTATGATAGGTTCCTTTGAAAGACTACCAAAGCAAATAGAAGACTCCTTGTTGCCCCAAGCAATCATGTAAATACTCTACATATCTACATGATTATCTAGCAGAGCAAGAAAGCATTTTTTTTATTGGGCAAATAAAAAGTTGGAGTATGAACTGAGTGCCAAAGACCTTTAAGTCACCTGACAATCACAAAACAAGCTGGAGTACAGTATGTTCTAGGAGTCTCTAAGACATAAGGTTAGAGGTAAGTGCTTTTGACATTCTGGGCATACAACAAGCATTTTACCAGAACTCCCAGGAAGCAAGTATGTCTGCTAAAAAATGTAATTTTTTTTGCTTTTCAAGGTTAACCTGTGTTGATTTATAAAACCATCACCTATATTGCTATATCAATTTTTTATGAAGCAAAATTATAAGGATACATAAAAACTTAGATTGTGGATGACTTCCGAGGTCATCTTACTTAGATCAGAATCCATGATCGATACCCTCAATACAAATTAATGCAAATAAAATTGTCTTGTGATGATAGTTGGTTTAACAGATGGCAAACTTTTTAAAAGACTCATTGTTTTCTTTCTTAAAAAAACACCTTGTGGAGTCTTAGTACTTAAAAAAGTCAACATCTAATTCTCTATATGGTGCTACAGTGAAAAAATGTTTTGAATCTGTAGTCATGGTTTTTCCTCTTACCATTAATTTGTCAGTGCATACATCGCCATCTAGTGTCCAAAAGAACTAAATGCAATGAGTGATTTTAGCCTTCTGGTTATGATTAGCAGGTCAATGTGTGGTACAAGGATCTTTTGTGCATTTGTTTTTATGGGAATTAGTCCATATATAGCTCTGTTTTTTAGAAAACAGATTCCACATGTGCGAATTAGTGTCCAAATTTTATGGGATTCTTTCTTGTCTAGGATATTTATCGTAACTGTAACTTTGTACTTGCATAACCCTGTATGGAGGGTTTCAAAACCCTCAAGTAAACAACATTTTTATTATCCCCACTTTCGTGGTAGGAAACTGAGGCATCACGTGAAAATTAGTACTATGCATAGAAGAAAAATGCTATTTTTTTACTCCAAGTTATACCAATTCCTCAACTTCTTTTCCTCTAATTAATAGACGTGTATATAATCTATAATAATAAAAAGCAGCAACTACTATCAAATGGAAAACATACAATAACCTACCATCCCACTTTACCTGTCACCATTTAAAAATCTTTATTATTTCTTCTACAGTTACTTGTGGAATGAATTCAGAGGGAATTAGTTCCAATACCTTGGACTCCTTGGCCTTGGTTTTCCTAGTTTGTTTCCTTGGGTGGGGATGGCTGGTGCTTCAGGTGAATCCAGGTAGTTTTCTCTTCCACTTCTTTTTTTTTTATTTTTTTATTTTCACAGTTTATTCATTGTGTCATTCTTTTTTTAAATCTTAATTATTATTTATTTATTTAATATTTTTAGTTTTCAGCATTGATTTCCACAAGAGTTTGAATTACAAATTTTCTCCCCATTTCTACCCTCCCTTCTTCCACTTTTTAAAAATTCTGATCATTTTCCTTTATGCTCTCCAGGAAACTCTCTCCTGATAAAGTGTTTAATATACTCAACATGCATCTCAATTCTCTTCACCAGAATCTTGCCTTTAACCTGTCAGTTTATTACAATGCCTGTGGTATCCTGATATTATAGAACCTTTCAGTCTTTCCATGGTAACATGATTCCTCCCTGAACTATATCTATACTCTTGACATGTACAAAGTTGCCCTTCTTGGAGATCTAAATATATGTAGCCAAAGGGATGATTACTTGTTTAAAAAAGGGCCTAGAAAATATATAGCCCAACCCTTTCCTCCTTCCTTTTGTGTTAGTAGATATAAGTTGGGGTAAAGGGCCTCTCTTTCCATCACATACATACCACATTTTCACATCTTTCAAGCAGGAGATTAAAAAAAGTAAAAATAAACTTTAAAAAGCTTCTTAGTGCTTAGCAGCTGTATTAGTTTACACAATATATTTTATAGGAGGAAAGAACATTTCTCATAAACAATTCCTTCAGAATCAGCACAAATTTGGGCATCAAATCCTTAAGCAAGTTTGTTTCTAATAAAAGCATTTTTAGCAAAAAAAAAAAAAAAAACCAAAAAACAAAACAACAAATCACCCAAGCCATAAAAGAAAACACACAATTATCAACATAACTAAACTTGATGCTTGGAGGACCAGAAAAGGAGCAGATTAATTAGAGTTCTCTAATCTTTCTTAAAATCTGGCTAACTGAGCTAATCTCTTAAAACAAAGTCTTAATTGAAGATTAGTAATTCAAATGTCTTGATAGCTTTCCCCAAGTTAGGACTTTATTTTATAAAAAAACAAAAACAACTCTCTAAGACAACAAAAAACGAATTGTCATCCCTCTATTAGTTCCCCTTTTCTCATATGAAAGTTTCATCCAGTCAACCAATATATCTGATCTTCAGTACACTTACGGCATTCCAGAAGGGACACTGATTTTGGTGAGAGTTTTTGATCCTTTTCTGGGTTTGGGCACTTTACCTGCCAAAATACCATTGGCCCTAACCAGATGAGGACTGGGGCTGAACATCATTAGTGTACCTCATGGGCATAGTTTTTCATTTCTGGTCTTGAGTTGGAACCAACACTGTCATACTTGTTACTCTTGGGGTTTAGCTTCCCCTATGTAGGGGACATTTAGTTGAAGCCCTCATGGTGAAAACATTAGAAGAGAGGTAAACAGAAATGGTTTCTCATGGGGCTCATTATCCACGCTTTTCAATTCATTTTCTCCTCTTATTTTCCTCCCACCCATTAAGTACATTCATTAAGGGCTTGGAATTATCAAAACTGACTGACTTCCCTTTGTAATTACCTAAGTATCCCACTAATATTAGCCATACTGAGTTGTGTGTTAAGTAGCTCAGGGGTACTGAATTACAATTGCTGGGGGTTATTTCCTTCTCTTAACAACAAGTATGGCATTATTTAGTACAAAAGGACCTAGAAAAGATTCCACAAGCAGTGAGTTAGCAATCTACCACGTTTAGTGTGGAAGACTAGCCCAGACACCGGGAATTAAAAAGTAAATAAATAAATTGTGACAACATGAACGATATAATTTGAATGACTGAATTAATTAATGTCCTAAGGCTTGGATGAGATTAGAGTCAAAAACTCCCTTCCTTCTGATGAAATGAAAGACTTCTAGTTCTAGATTTACATAGAGAAAAATCAAGCCTCCCAAGGAGCTCCTGGTCTAATTATGGGAGACAATACATAAGAGGAAGTTCAGCTGCAGGGCAAGTGGAAAGGTTCATTGGTCCTTAGGTTATATAGGTAGTAACACATGACAATGTGGGACTTCAGGACATAGATTCAGAGCCCATGCATGATAAGGCTTGGAGGTTCTTAGGAAGCAGAAGCCTGGTGTCCGCCATTTCATCAGAAGGAATGGAGTTCTTGACTCCCCTCTCATCCAAGCCCTGTGACCAGTTAAGTAGCCAGGGCAAAAGGTAAAGGCAAGGTGTGACCCGGCCCCCATAAATATACTGGGAAAACAAAATAGTAATCTAAAGCAAGCAAAATAAAGAAATCTAGTAAACAAGTGTTTGGGAGAACAAATGAAGGGGAAATGACGGTGCAGGTTTCTTACCACTGTTTTAAGGGCTATGAGCATGGAACAATGGAAAAATCACTGGCTCTGGAATCTGATCTAATTTCAAGTCCTATCTCTAATACTTGACTTTGGGTGAGATGCTTAAACTCCCTGGGACTCAGTTTTCTCACCTGTAAAAGAATGGGGTTGGTGCACAGATATCTCATCTTTCCACCTCAGCTCTATGATCCTTTGAAAAGATCGCAGAGGCCCTGCTTGGGACATGGAGAGGCACATCCAAGACCTGCCTGCCCTTACCTCTTAGCGGTCTCACGCCTGGTCTGCATAGCTGAAACAACACGCTAAAGACATTTTTATTGCAGTCTTCTCATTCCACCGGTCCCCTAAGGGCCTCCTTGCAGCAGAGGAAGACGGAGTAGGTGGTCTGGGCAGAGAGCTGGACACACTGCTAAGAGAAGGTGGGGGTGGTGGGTTCTGTACGGAAATAGATGCACCAACCGAATTACAAGGAAAAAAAAAAGTCCTTTCTAGAGCCCCGGCTCTTCCCCTTCCATTTCGTAATAATGATGACGATAAATTATTAATATATTGCATATTATAAATTATCGCTACATTAGAAATATAATAATAGCTAGCATTACTCGGTCCTTTAACGTTTGTAAAATACTTTACAAACATTCTCTCATTTGCTCCTCACAACAACCCGGGAGGTAGGTGCTATTATCCTTATCCCCATTTTGCAGATGAAGTTGAGGCAGACCGGAGGTGCAGTGGCTTGCCCAGAGTGCAACTTACAACTTGTGCAACTTGCACAACTTTTAAGTGTCTGAGACTGGTTTTGAACTTGGGAACTTCCCGACTCCACATCCACTTGCTTGCCGCCCCCGGCCCCGCCCCCGCCCCCGCCCCCCGGGGAGGGTTCTGAAACCCAGGACGAGCCCCCGGGGGCGCGCGCGCTTCTCCCCTCCCCCCGTTCCAGCCCTGCCAACGCCGGAGCCCAGCTGTTGCTTAGCAACGGCCCAGCTCCAGCCACAACACTGGTAGCGAGCCGAGTTCTTGTCGGGTCGTCGGGTCCGCGTCTCGGTCACGGTCGCGGTCTCGGTCTCGGTCTCGATCTCGATCTCGCCTCTCGGGTGTCTCCGGAGGGAACGACCTTCCAGCCACCCTCCCGCGCATCTCCTTCTCCTCCTTCTCCTCCTCCCCTCCTGCCCGCCCTCCAGGGCTTCCTCGTCTGCCATGAGCAAAGACCAGGTGAGATGGGCAAGCAGGATGCCCCGGGGCGTGACCTTCCCCAGCCCATGAACTCCCGCCAGCGGACCCGGAGGGTTCCAAACATGATCCTCTATCGCCTTCTTTGCAGCCTTCCAGGCTGGGGAGCGGGGAGGTCGGCTCGTCTTGGCATTCCCCTGGAGCTGGAAGGGGACAGGGGCAAGAAGGGGTCGGTAGTGCCTGTACAGGCTTTAAAAAGATTGACCGCCTCCATTGTACAGATGAAGAAAGCGAGCCCTAGAGAAGGTTGGGGACTTGTCCAGGGTCACACACAGGTGATGTTAGTGTCTGAGGCAGGTTTGGAATCTAGGTGTTCCTGATTCAGAGTCTTGTCCATTACACCAGGCTGCTCGAAACCCATTTTACGTATTAAGAAACTGAGGCCCAGTTATCAAAGAGGACCAATGACATCAGGAGGGTGACGTCTTGACTGGCAAGTGAATTGGTTTTAAGTGAGGCAGAGCTGTGCAAAGTCATCAGCCTCATTCTCTCCTCCAGCGTCATCTGGTCCAGTGACAAGACATGGGGCAGGGCAACTGGCGATGGCCCGGGATGCAGTGGGTGATGTTGGCCTTTTTAAGCTAGGTTCTTTCCCAGATCTCAGTTTGTCTGAGGTGACACCCATTCAGTGGTTAAAGGACTAGACTTATTGACCTCTTCCTTCTCCCACCTTCTTCCATCTGGACTCTCAGACCACTGCACTTACCAACCCAAACCCATTGGATGTTGTGTCCCATTGTCTGTCAGAATTCCACGCAGCAAAATTATTCCATTATTCTAGATTTCCCTTTCCCTTAATATCCTACAAGCTCGTCCTCTTAGAGTGCTAGTATCCTTAGCCTTGAGCGAAGATTTCAGCCCCCCTCAATCAATTAAGAAGCATTTTTAAGCACCTTTGTGCCAGGTCCTGGGGATACAAAGGAAAAAAATGAAACAGTCCCAGCTCTCAAGAAGCTTACATTCTATCCGTGAATATTGTTTGAATCGCAACATATCAGAACTAGAAGACAGCCTTTGGGGGTTATCTAATCTAGATCCTTCTCTGTACAGATGAGAAACGTGGGGTCTAGGGGAGGGGAAGTGTCTCACCAAAGGTCACAAAGCAAGTTAGAATTTAAGCATCTTGTGTCCTTAGCACCTAAGACTGTACCTGCCACATACCAGAAATTGAATTTTAACCCGTCTCCTGATTCAGAAGTCAGGACACTTTCTACCACACTACGATGACGTACAGTTATTCCTCATCTAACCCCCTCCTTCTCCCTCCTGTATTTTATATAAGCAGCATAGTTACCAGATCTGTCTTCCTCATTGTGTCCAGTATGGTCTTGGCTCCTGATCTCCGCATTGCTGCCAGTTGCTGCCATCCTTCATATGTTCCTGGGATGATGATGAAAAAGTTAAATCTTCAGACCCTTTGAAGTTCATAAGGTCTTTCTCTAGCCAGGCAGGGGTTAAGGGAGGAGTACAGGGCTGGAGCCTTGGCTGGAATTGCTCTCCCCCGGGTCACCACTCACTGGAATCACTTGGTTCCAGAACTAGTTTGATATTTGAATGACCCATGGGGGGGGGGGTTTCCTCAGCCAGTCTGAACAGAATTCCTATGCAATGTCACTTAAGTTCTTCCTGTGGCTTTCAAGGACTTTCCACACTTTGGTTGACACAGGTTCTCACCTGGTTATGATATCAGGCAATAGTATCTTATTGATTACTTTAAATCCACTGGAGCAATTGATTGACCTACTCAGTGACTCCCCATGAAAAGCTAATTATAACGACGCAAATTAATCAGAGTTTTCTATAATAATGCTTAGCAACTTGCTTTACTTCAGAAATCATGCTGATGCCGTATAGTAACCAACTTTTTATAAGTTGGCCAACTTTGTACTTTTGGGTATTTTGTAATTTGTAATTACCTATAATGCTTCATGCTTCATTACTATCAAAGTCTATGGTTATAATACTTATTTTAAAATTTGACTTGTACTCACTAGATTGTGTATTTTTGATGGAAAATGACAGAATTTTGGTTCACCTACCTACTCATTATCACCCAGTAAAATCTCCACCACAAAGTCCTACTTCAATGTCTCATGCTGTGGTGGGCATAATCCTGAGCTCTCAAAGGTTATACCACCAGAGGACATCTTCTGGCAGACCAGCAGACCCTACCGAGCCGGATGATGGCCTATGTGCTTATTGTCCGAGGACCAAGTCAGATAAATTTGAAGAGTCTCATCACTAGATTGCAGACTATAAGCTGATGCCTTTTTTGGCCGGACCAAATCTCTGCGACTGTCTACCGAGTTATTGTGAACTCAGGCAGTGGAAAGAGTACACATGTGGTTAAAATTACAGATCCTTGAAGTATAGAAGTTCAAATAAGTAAAACCACATGGTTCTAGACATAATGTGGATTATTTTTACATAAGAATTTGCAGTAATTGTAAAGAGACTATTTGATTTTTGTATTTATATCTCCAGTGCCTGGCATTCAGTAGATACCTAATAAATGTTAACTGTGTAGTAGACGAATGGATTTCATTAATTATTTTTTCTGATTGAGAATGTTCTAATGATGGAATTTTTGTTGCATTACGGTTGTCACCTCTTGCCTGGACTATAGCAATAGCCTTCCAACTAGCCTCCCTGCCTCTAGTCTTTCCCAGTTACAATTCATCCTCCAAAAGAGACAGCCGCTCCATAATATCTCCAAGATCAAATAGAAAGTTCTCTTGCATTTAAATTTCACCATAATCTGATTCCTTCCTACCTTTTCAGTCTTTAAAAAACATTTTACTACTCTCTGTGCATTCAACAATCCAGCTACACTGGTCTACTTGCCCTTCCTCAAACATGATCCTCCATCATGTTCTTTGTGCCTTTGAATAATGCCCCATAACTGGAATGCTCATCTTATCTTTGTCCCTTAGTTTCTTTGTTACCTTTAAGTCTTAGCTCAAATGCCATCCCCTCCAAGAGACCTTTCCTGGTCCCTGATTTGAAATTACCTGTGTAGATCTTGTATGTACCTAACGATGTACATGTTATCTCCCCCCCACCCCCACCATTAGATTGTGAGCTCTTTGGTTCTGTTTTTAGCCTTTTTTGCATCCTCAGTGTTTAGAGTACATGGAAAATAGTAAGAACTTCGTAAATGCTTTTATTGATTACCACCAAATATTTTTTGAGAAAACTGTGATAAAATGACCCTTTCCAATTGGAGAGGGGTGGGATGTAGGAAAAAGTGAGGATTTGTTAACATTGCTACAAGCTAATATATTTTTTATTTGTCATTATGGTAAAGTTCCCTTACTCCTATGCTTCATCGTGCCATAGAATTCGGGGGTGGGCAACCTGCGGCCTTGAGGTCACATGAGGCCTTCTAAGTCCTCAAGTGCAGCCCTTTGACTGAATCCAAACTTCACAGAACAAATCCCCTGAGCGGAAGCTTTGACAAGCTTTGGATACTGTCCTGGAATGGACTGTGAGTGATAGCACCTGAGCACCAGCTGAGCTCTGCCACTGTGTGATCTTGAGGATGTCATTAGACTCTTTTTCCTCCTTTGTAAACTGAGGAAGTTTGACTCTCTAGTCAGGCCAATTAGGTTTGTTCCAGCTCTAAGTCTGATCTATGACCTTATGATTGTATAGAAGCTCCTAACTGAAGTCACCTATCTGGCTAACTCCAGACAGCGACTTTTAGAAATGTTTAAGCTTCATCTTTTTGAAAATTGTGATGAGAAGGGGAGAAGTCCCCTGAAAACTTAACACATAATACTGAATTGTCTTTTGTTAGGATATTTCTTCTGTGCTAGTAACACCTTAGAAGGACTGGTATGAGCCCACGAAGTGATTATTTTATATGATTTCTTTTTAAAAAAGCAGCAGAGGGCATTCTCATACTATTTTAGCTGAAATGTGATTTTTAATGTTCTCTGGACATTTATTGTGTTTATAATAATCTAGAGCAGTTTTTTTCTTTTGGAAAAGGGAAAAATAGTGGTTTTGTTTTAAATTACGGGTTAAGTAAACAGAACGGATTCAACTTCAGAAAATAAAATGTGTTTTTCCTTGAATTTACTTATATATTCATTCTGTTTGAAAATGTGAGCAGTAGTAAAAGCATATTTGTTGAAGGGAATTTTAATATATTCATCTCATTAGTGGATGGCATCATTCAAGAATAGGAAAGTTCAATGTGTGCACTTTCAATTCTTTCAAGTAGGATATTTAAAAAGAAATATAAACATCACACAGCTGTTCGATTCATTTTAAAATTAATTTTAAAGTATAAACCAAATCATACATTTTAGGTCTTAGTTGCAATTCTCTCAGCTTTTTAAAGATATATATTTTTTATGGGTTTCAAACAGTTTGTTACAATAACTACTCATGACTTGGCTGGGCTCTTGTCGACACGATCTGGGCAAGACACTAGGCCTTGGTTTTCTCATCTATAAAAGGAGGAAGTCAGACTGAATGACTTGTAAAGTTTCTTTCAGTTTGAATTCTATGATTCTAGAACCTGGTTACCTGCCTTTTACATTAAGTCCAATTCAACAAACATTTATTGAAAGCATATTATTTATTGAAACATTTATTTATATGTAGGCTAGTCAGGGGTGGGAACCTATGGCCTCGAGACCACATGTGGCCCTCTAGGTCAGTCTAAGGGTGGAAGCTGAGGTCCTAGAGGACCACATGTGGCCTCAAGGCTGCAGGTTCCCCATCCCTGGACTGGAGACAAAAATGAAATATTGGAGGTTACTTTGTACTGTTTTCTAAATGTGTGTGTACTGTCCTATGTAAAAATTACTGTTGTAAAGTATTACCTTATTAATAAAAAATAAAGTATGAACTTTAATTATATGAAAGCAATCATCCTACACTGTCTGAGTATCATGAAAAGTACTGATAAAGGTCACAATTTTGAGCTTTTTCCAATTGAGTTGCATGCATTGTAGCATCCAGTTCAACTGATATTTATTAAGGTATGTGTAATAGGGCTTCTAGGTTGTGCAATGGATAGAACTCTGGGCCTGGAGTAGGGAAAACTCATCTTTGTCAGTTCAGATCTGACCTTAAGACACTTGCTAGCCGTGTGACCCCGAGCAAGTCACCTTGCCCTATTTACTTCAGTTTCCTCATCTGTAAAAAATGATCTGGAGAAGAAAATGGCAAACAACTGCATTATCTTTGCCAAGAAAACCCTGAAAGGTCACAAAGAGTTGGACATGAATGAAAAAAAACAAAACAAAACAAAATGAAGAATGTGCAAGGCACAAGGGATTCAGAAATGATTTGAGGCATAATCTTCTCTCTCCCCTCCCCCATCCCAGGCCCTAAAGCAGTTTATAGATCTAGTGGGAAAGATAAGACAAGTACACTTTACTTAAAGTGGCTCTTTTTACATAGTAATTTAAGATCAGTAAAGTCTTTTGCATCCCTTTTCTCATTTAATCCTTAGGCCCACGAGGTTGGTACTGTACTACAGGTATGATGATCCTCACACAGAGATGAGCAGACAGGCTCACACCTAAAAGTCAGAGTTGGGTCTCTTCGACTATAGTACACTGCTTTTTGAAAGTAACTCTAGTATAATGTGTAATTTTTTGGGTACAGAAGAGAGCTCCTGGTATAATGGTATGAGATACCCAAGGGAGATATGAAGTAAATACAAGTATTTATTCAGCACCTACTCTGTGTGAGGCAGTGTGCTGGGTCCCAGGGATACAAAGACAAAAATGAAAGTCCCTACCCTCAAGGGTACATTCTGTTGGGTGAAAACAACATGTATGCAGCTAAGTGAAAGTAATTATAAAGCAGTTTGGGGAGGAAAGGAGGGAGGGACCAGTAGCTAGGAGGTTGAGGAAAGGCCTAAGGTTTGAGGTGACATTGAACTGAACTTTGTAGGAAGTTAGGATTTTTAAGAGAGAGTTCATTCCAGACACGAGGGACAGACTGTAGTACAAAAACACAGAAAGTGAAGCTGGTTGGTCGCGTGTGAGAGACAGCACATAGACCAGTTTGTCTGGGTTGTAGAGTGTGTGAAGGGGTGTAACATATAAATCTGGAAAGGTAGAGTGGAGCCAGATTTTGAAGAATTTTAAATGCCAAAGCCGGAGCAATCTGTATTTGAGTAGGGGAGTGACACGGTCAGAGCTGTGCTTTAGGAATGGCACTTTGATAGCTGGATGTGGAAGGTAGTTTGGATAGGGAAGGGACTGGACTTAGGGAGACCGGTTATGCTCCTGTGATCCTAGGAGGCTCTAGCACGGGGGTGGGAACTTGTGGCCTTGAGGCTACAAGTGGCCCTCTAGGTCCTCAAGCACAGCTCTTTGACTGAATCCAAACTTCACAGAACAAATCCCCTTAATAAAAGGATTTGTTCTGCAAAATTTGGACTCAGTCAAAAGGCTATACCAGAGGACCTAGAAGGCTACATGAAGCCTTGAGGCCACAGGTTCCCCACCCCTGATCTAACACTTGATCCCACTGAGAGCTGATGAGGGTCTGAACTAGAGTTGTGGTTAATAAATTATAGGGGACAAATGTAGGAGATTTCAGAAAGGTTAAAATCCCTTACAGCTGGTGGGATCAATGAAGATTTAATACAGGAGGTGGTTTGTGACCTGAAAACTGAAGAAAGGAAATAATTTCAAGAGACTGAGATGTGGGAAAGAACATTTCTTATATGAAAGATAACAGAGATACTGACATAGGAAATGACAGGATATGATTAGGAAATGACAGCTAGATGGCCTAATGGATAGAGAACTGGGCTTGGAGTCAGGAAGACCTGAGTTCAAATCCAGCCTTAGAAACTTCCTAGCTGTGTGACCTTGGGCAAGTCACTTAACCTCTGCCTTTGGAGAAGGAAGTAGCAAATCACTCCAGTATCTTGGTCAAAAAAAAAAATTCCCAAAGCCAAATGGGGTCATGAAAAGTCAAACACAACTGAAATGATTGAACAGCAAAAAAGTTGTCTGGTTGGTTTGAAATATAGAATTCACAAGGTGAAGTCATGTGAGATAAAACTGAAATGATAGGTCAGAGCCAAACTATAGGAAAGACTTTCATTTTTGTCTTTTTATCCCTAAAACTTAGTGCAATACCTTAAATGGGATAGGTGCTTCATAAATGTTTGTTAAATGAGTTGAGTTGTGGAGGGCCTTGAATGCTAGGATGAGTAGTATTTTATTGGCTAATTTTAAGGAACAATTGAATATTTTTGAATGGGGGACAGCATGATATATTAGAAAGATTATTTTGGAGGCAATATAAAATAGATTATAAAAGGGAGAGACGAGAGTCAGGGAGACCAATTAGGAGACCAATAAATCATTCCAAGTGATAATAAAGGCCTAAAATGGGTTAATAGCAGTAGAACTGGAAAGAAGAGGGCAAATTTGAGTAATGTTTGGCAGGTTGAACAGAGGCAATGTGATAACTGACTGAAGGTGGGAGATAAGAGAGAGTGAATAGTCACAGAAGACTGAGTCTTCAAGCCTGGGTAGCTAGAAGGATGATTGGTACTATTGACAAAAATCAGGAGGTAGTAGGGATGGAGCACAGGTTTTTAGTGGATACATGATGCGTTTAGTTTTAGACACATTGAGCATGAGGTGAAAGTAGGACATCCAGCAGGGAGGTCTTCAACTGACAAGAAAAGTAGAGCTCAGGTCAAGATATCTACCATGGAATTACCTTATTATCTTTTAATTTTCATTTGCTCTTGGTTGATGAAGTTTTCATCTTTGCTCCAGCAAAACTAATTGGTCCCACTAGTGCAAATTAATTGACAAGACCATAAATTGGGAATACAAGAGCATGGTCCAATGGGATGAAATTTAGGGCAAATAAGTTTCAGTGGTGAGAGCAGACCAAGCTATGGGCAAGTGTAAGTGTAGGTAAGAAAGTTGGGGAGTTCCCAGATGGGGCCCTATAGGTATAGCAGTTAATGATTGCTCAGGGTAGGAGGAGAGTCGCAGAGGTTCTGGGCTTTACATAATTAGATAGTTTGGGTAGGAAATGCTGAAAGATAAACCTTTAAGACAAGTCACACCATAATGAAGTGGGAATGTTGTCAAAGTGGGTCAGGTGTTAAAGGAGCACCACTGAAAAATGGGAGGCACTGAGGATCAAGCTCTTCTAAAATGGTTTTTTAAAAATTGCCAAAGGTTGGTCTCAGATATACTTTTAGATTTCTTCTTCTCTAAAGGAAGCATATTCCAATGGATAAAAAATTATAAGACTGTATACATTTCTATAATTGATCTAAAACTTTATTACTTGCATACTAAACAATTTTGATTTTACTTATTTCGCATATAGGAAAAAGCACAGAGTAAAGAAAGAAGCAAAACACCAATCAGATTTTTGCCACAATTGGCACAGGTAATATACATATATATTCTTATGCATTTTCTTCAGTATTGATGATAAGTTTCAAACTTGAAATAAGCTGAATGATTCTCAATTAAGAAAACTGAACTTCATGAGCTTTTTAAGAAATTATATGTTGCAAATTTCTTGAGAAAAATAGTTATAAAAAGCTAATTCCTCAGCAAGTTTAGGAAATGGGGTTAATTAAATACTCTGGCTGAAAAAGTTACTGTGCATAAAATATAACACATGACAGAGTAGATAGAGGGGTGGCCTGGGAATCAAGAAGACCCAGGTTCGAGTCCTGCTTGTGATCTAGTCCTTCAGTGCCCCGGGCAGCTCTCTCTAGAATGATAAATTGCAGAGAAACTGCTAATATTAGGGACCCCGTTTTGGCCTTTCTTTGTATCTTTAATGCTTAGCACAGTTCCTGGCACATATTAAGTGCTAAATACTTTCTTGTTGACAGATCTGCAACATCCGTGGGTCTTACAGTTGTGAAATCACAAATCTAAATAGGCTAGTGGACAAAACCCCACAAAGCTATACCTATTCCAAATATGATTTATTTTCTCTTTGATGGGGGCAGATAGTCAAAAGAGGATGTGATCAGAACTCAGGACACTGGGACTCTATTGGTTGTTCCCCAAACCTGAGATGCTCTCCTTCCTCATCTCCTCTTACTGCCTACTCTGACATCCTTCAAGTCCCAAATAAAATCCCATCTTCTAAAGCAGAGGTGTCAAACCACTTCCCACTCCACATGCTCCACCTCCAGCTGCAATAACCACATTAAAATGTAATTGGAAAATATTTAACAAAATCAATCAAAATACAATAGAATATAGAAAACGTGATTTTCTAAGTCAGTAAGCAGCCTGAAGGGAGCTTTATGTACTGTTTAGTGGCCCTTAATTTCTATTCGAATTTGATACCATTACACAGGAAGCCTTTCCCAACCTCTCTTAATTCTAATACTTTTACCATCTTTTCATTATCTCCTATTTTTCCTCTCTGTTGTTTATGTATATATGTTTGCTCATTGTCTCCCTGAGTAGATTGTGAACTCCTTGAGGACAAGGGCTGTCTTTTGCCTCTTTCTGTCTCCTTGGTGACTTTGTACAGCCCTACCTTATTTAAATCCAATTCACTTGCAAGTCAGGACTTTACCTAGCTAATGTCATTGGTTCTCTTTGAGAACAAGGACAAACAACAAACAACAACAAGAGAAAATCCCCAGTACTCAGCACAATGTCTGGTACATAGTAGGGTATTAATAAATGCTTATAGGCTAAGACATCTTTGTGACTTTGGGCAAGTAAAATCAATGAACATTTTTTAAAAAATGAGAGTACCATATGGCAGAGACTGCTAAATTCTGGGGACACAAAGAAAGGCAAAAAAGTCCCTGACCTTAAGGAGCTCATATTCTAATAGGGAAAGACAATATGCAAACAACTATGTGTAAATAAGATATATACAGGGACAATTGGAAGTAATTACAGAGGAAAGCCATTAGCCTTGAGGGTTATTGGGAAAGGCTTCTTGTATAATGTAGGATTTTAGTTGAGACTTCAAAGAAGTCAAGGAAGCCAGGAAGCAAAGATTTCTGGGAGAGAATTTCAGGCATTGGTGGTTGTTTTTTGTCCTTGGTTCTTGAAAGAGGACCAGTGACATCCAGAGGATGATGTCTTGACTTGCAAGTGAATTGGGTTTAAGTGAGGCAGGGCTGTGCAAAGTCATCAGCCTCACTCTCTCCTCTAGAGTCATCTGAATCCAGTGGCAAGACATAGGTCAGGACAACTGGAGATGACCCCAGATGTAGTGAGAGACCTTGGCCTTTTTAAGCTAAGGTCTTTTCCAGGTCTCAGTTTGTCTGAGGCAACACCCATTCAGTGATTTAGAGCTAGGTAAGAAATGAAACAAAAGATGGCCTAGCTTGCCTACTCAAAAAAAAATCAATCTAGAAGGGGAAGACCCCCCCCCCCCCCAGCCAGGATTTCTGGCCAGAATGGAAATATTATTGGCCAATTAGTGAGAGCCAGAGTGATTTGGGTTTAAGGGATGGTCAAGTGGCTCCCTGTTTTCCATAGCTCTATTTCAAGAAATCATGAATGAAACTATGTGGGATAAGAGAGTTAATTGTCCATGTTTTTTTTTTTTTAAATGGCAGAATAAATAAGTAGGAAAGAGGAAAAAAATCTAGGCTCCATACCCCAAGATATTTTGTGAGATTTAAGTGATCAGAATTGATATTCTTTTGGGCAGACCACCCATATGTAAGGGTGTGATTCAGAAGGAGGGAAGAAAGGCAGGCAGGCAGGCATTGGTTACAGTCAATGAAAACGCATGGTAATACATAGCATGTCCTGTGAAAGGAACAGCATGGAGGCCAGTGTTGCTGGATCACAGAATTTGTGGTTAGTACACTGGAAAGTTAGGAGAGGAGCCTACTCAAAGTGGGCATGCTGGATGTAGAGCCAAGATTGTGGATGAGAGAAGCACTCAATTGAGTTCTCCCAAATTCTCCTCCAAACCACTCTAAAATAATGCCTCAAATTAAATACTGGAGTGGCAGAACAGACAAAAGGTTGAGTGAAACAGTTTTCCAGCCTAAGACAAGAGATCTGTAGGAAAGGCATTTCTCACTGGGGTGCTGGTGTGGTGGGACTGGAACACAGGGCAGACAGCACAGCACAGGCTGTGCTCCAGCAAGCCAGCAGCTACCCTTGAGGTGGCCACATTTGTGGCAGCAGCAGCTTCAGGAACTCTTAGCCAAAGGATGGGTATGGGTGACCAGGTAGGAAAGGGAAGATGTTGGACAACTGGTTGGCAGGAGATTGCAGGGGACCCTTTGCTAGTGCTGAATACAGGACCCTATTGCATTGCCCATACATAGTTCCTTGTTGAAGTCCCAGGCCAAAAGGAGTGATAGCACTCATGGCCACAAAGGGGAAGGGATCATGGTCAAGGTTCTGTGGCAGAGAAGAGTGATTGTGATTGCTCATGGGGGAATAAGGACCCTAGTCTCAATTCCAAGACAGAGGGGAGCACTAGCAATTGTGACGGAAGGAGTGTGGGGGACCTGGTCACAATTCTAGGCCCAGGAGCAGTGCTAATAGTGGTGGCTATAGGAAAACAAGGTCTTTTCCTGGGTAAAGACCAGAGCACAGGCCAGGAGAGCATTGACCACACCTCTCCCTGGGTCATATCAACTTGGAAGCACTGAAAACCTATAGACCCCTAGAGCTATCTCTGAAAATAGCAACACAGAAGGCCTGAAGTTTGGGACCCTACTTTAACATAAAGTCAAAAGTCAAGAACTAGACTGGGAAAATAAGCAAACAACAACAAAAAAACCTGACTAAAGAAAGTTAACTGTGGTGATAGGAAATATCAAGACACAAACTCAGAAAAAGACAACAAAGTCAGAACCACTGCATATAAATATCCTCAAAGGAAAAAAAAATGTGAATTGGTCAAAGGCCCAAAAATAATTGCTGAAAGAGATCAAAAACTTATTTCCAAAATCAGAGAGATAAAGGAAAAATTAGGAAAAGAAATGAGTAATGCAAGAAAAATATGAAAAGGGAATCAAAAGCTTGGTAAAAAAAAAAGGCACAAAAAGTACTGAAGAAAATAACACCTTAAAAACAGAATTGGACAAATGGTAAAAGAGGCACAAAAATCCACTAAAGAGAAGAAAAGTAGAATTGGTCATATGGAAAACTGGCCATATGGAAAAAGAGATAACAAAAATTCACTGAACAAAAGACCTCCTTAAGAAGTGGAATTGGCCAAATGGAAAAAGATGTACAAAAACTTATAGAAGAAAATGATTGTTTAAAAATTAGAACTGGGCAAGTAGAAACTAAGAACTCCACAAGACAAAGTAAAATAAAATTTAAAAAATGAAAAAATAGAAGCAAATGTGAAATATCTCATTGGAAAAACAACATGGCTAATATGGAAATGTTTTGCATGTCTGTACATATATAGTCTACATTAATTTACATGCCTTTGCAAGGAGGTGAGAAAGGAGGGAAGGAGAGAATATAGAACTCAAAATTTAGAAAAAAATTAAAAAATTTTTTGTTTACATGTAATTTAGAAAAAAAATTAAAATCCCCTATATTCAAGGCTCTCTGCAGTTTCTAAAGATAAAAAACCCAAAATCAGAACCAAATATTCTTTCCCCTCAAGGAACTTGCATTCTTTTGAAGGAAAACAACTACATAAATAAGTACATATACAGAATAAATAAGAAATTTAAAAAATTTTTAAAGCTTCAAACATAACATCTTCCCCAAATATTTTTAATCCATAAAATTGTCTATTGATTTGGAAACCAAGATGATTTTATTTGGCATCTTGAAATGCATATACATCATCAAAGTCTCTCATGTATTCTGTTTCAAATAGTTAAAAACAATATAAAAGTCTTACCTAGAGAAATTTAAGAAAATATTGCTTCAATTAAAAAAACTACTGCCATTTAAAAACTTAGACCTTTATTTGAATATTACTGTTGCTACAGTGGTTAAGACTAAAGTTTTGTCTCATTTTAAATTTTGGATCTTTACTTCTCCAGAGGCAACTACATTTGAAATAAAGAATGAAGCATATGGTGTCTCCTAATTCCTTTGAGTTGAGAATCTAATTCTGATCTTTTTCTTCATCCTTTTTGCATCATCTCCCATTTATATTGCTCCCTATCATGCTCAATAAGTCTAGTCCTATCACACAATCTCATCGTTGGAAGGGACCTCAGAAATCTCAAGTACAACTGATACCTTAACAAGTATGCCTTCGACCATGTGCCAGGCTTTGCTTAAGCCCTCCAGTAAAGGGGACCTCACTGTTGCCAAGGCAGCCCATTTCACTTCTAAATATCTCTCAACTTTAGGAAGTTTTTTTTTTCTTGCATCAGGACTAGATTTGCCATTTTGGCAAGTTTTACCTATTATTCCTAGGTCTGTTCTATAGGATCAGTCAGAATGATTCTATTTCCTCTACTGTATGATAACTCTTCAATATTTGAAAACAGCTATCATATTTGCCCTAAATCTTGTCCTTTTAAAGCTAGACATCCTTAGTCCTTTCAACTAATCTTCATGTGGTATGATCTTTAAGCCATTCTGTTTGTCTTCTTCTGTATGCTCTCAGGATTATCAGTTTTCTTCTGGAAATGTGGTTCCCTAAGCTAAAAGACAAAAACAAAAAACTGCAGATGCCATCTGACCAGGGCAGAGTACAGTAGGACCATTGCTCACTACTTCCACACTCCACCTCTGTCAATGCAGCCATGTCTCAACATGCTGATCCTTCCTGATCTTTCAATCCTGGGCAAGACTATAAAGGGAATGTGAATACATATGATACATGAGTAGGTTACTAGCTAGGAGGAAAAATTACAGACTATCCTTTGAGGAGCACTAAATTAAGAATGACAAGATGAGGAACTATTTTAAAACTTATTCTCTAGGATTTTGTGATATATTTATTCTGGGGTTATAAGATTTTATTATGCCATTCTTCTTTGGTTATTTTCCTTATCCTAACTATTCACAGTGCCCACAGTGCCCAGGAAAGAATAATTCATAATTTTTTTGTAGTCCTGCTAATATAGGGTAGTATAATATACTATTTGCAGTGAATTATATTTTTTGGTGAGAAAGGATTTCTCTTTTCTAAATAATATGTAAGGGACAGATAGGTAGTGGTAATGGTGGTAAACAGTCATTTGTTGCTTAGAGGAATTTATACAAGGAATGATCACTGAATGGATTCTTTTCTTTGCCCTCCTAACCCTGTGGTAGAAAGCTCAGAGCAAGGCCATTCTTTGTTGGTTTCTGGTAGGTTTCTGGTAGTCTGAAAAACCTGAGAAGGTAGTCTTCTCCATATAGTAGGCATTCTCTTGTTTATTTTCATTTTAAGTCTACTTTCTTCACGTGTTCTTTGTCTCTCTTCTCTTCCCACCCATCTTTTTGTTGTGGTTCCTGTTGTTCAGTAGGAACACAATACAGAGGATATCTCAACCCATTGTTGAGTTGTTTCAGACTTTTTGTGACCCCATTTGGGGTTTTCTTGGCAAAAATACTGGAGTGGTTTGCCATTTCCTTCTCTAGCTCATTTTACAGATGAGGAAACTGAGGCAAACAGGGGTGAGTGACTTGCCCAGGGTCATATAATGAGTGTCTGAGGCCAGATTTGAACCCAGGAAGATGTCTTCCAGTCTCCAGGCCCAGCACTCTTATTCACTGCACCACTTAGATCCCCTTAAGGAATGGAGTAAGCATGGGATCAGCAGTGGCTGTTTAGGGGACCCATTTACACTAGATACCCAAAGAAGGATGTCTTCTATTTATGGAAGCCCCAAAGACACAAATGCCAGCAATTGAAGCTCCTTTTTTTAGGCCCTAAAGCATTGTTTGGACCAACTGCAGTCATTTTGGTATAAATATGTCTTACCACTTTCACATCTATAGCTTGATTGTAGGAGGTCTGTTCTGTTCTTCCAGTGCTGCTATCAGTTTCAGTTATTTTAAATCTGTTTTGAAGAAACTTTTCAAATGATGATTTTATGATAAACTTAAAATAGACTCATAACTGTACCATCTTCTCTTAAAAGATTTTGTTCATTGTTTTTAGGTAAGTTCTAAGCCCCAATGGCAACAGGCAGCTCCTTCATTCCATTTGAGAGCAGACGAGGAAGAAGAAAAAGACTTTGTTGTTAAAAATGAACGAGCTCCTGGTAAGATCCTCATTTCAAACTTACATTTAAGGAAATTTCTCAAGGAAAAAAGAAGATGTAAAATATGGTCAATAAAGCAATAAAATTGGGTCATAGTCATGGAATTTTACCTAATAGAAAAAATCCATCTAAATGTTTCCTCTCAAGAAATAAATGATCCTATCTACTAATTTTTTCAGATAGTTATAAATGCCATAAAAGCTGTTATTTTAGGAACCATGATTTGTAATACTACTTAGTCGCACTGTAAACAGAGCTTTCTGAGAATTTACATATTTTAATATTCTTTGCATGAAAAATTAGGATGTGTTTTTCCTTAGAGGGATTTTACTTAAAAATATAAAAATTTTCTAAAAGTCATAGTTCATGAAAACATTTTCCATTATTTTCACTCTTATTGCTCAGCAAATATCATTAAATCTAGAAGTAATGATTAAGTATGGCTCTATGTATTTTCTGAAATAGTTTTATATTTTGTTTTATTTAGAAGTTTAAAATTTGAAAGATTTTGAGCTTAATAAAAGATTATGTAGATAGCACTGAACATTGTTCCCATTTTTAACCTATCTTAATTTTGTTGTTTATTGTGATTCTCAGGAACGTATTAGCATTGAAGAATTCAGATAGTTATTGACACAAGAATAATTACTATTTATTTTTTCAGGGCTCATGCCACTGTTTGTCCAACATGCACAACCATGTGATGTGGTATAGTTACTCTTCACAGAACCCCATTACACTTTGTACCTTTAAATTGTACCTTAAATAGTGATTAGTAATGACAAATTTTCTTTAAATAACATTTTCCTTGCAATAAATTAGATTTTAATTGTGTAAAGACAAAAATGAAAAATAATTGAATGTGATAGCAAAAGACTTATTTGTATTAACTTAGATTATCAAACTGTTAATTACTTTTCAAAGTAGCATTTTATTCAGAATATTTAAATGTGTCAACTGTCATTGTTTTAGTAACCATCTTCTCTGTACATATTTAAGCAGAATACCTGGAGCATGCAGCAAAAAAGGGCAAAAAACGGGAACAGCATTTTGATGAAAATCTTCCTGGACCATCTCCAAAAGGAAAAGGCAAAAATCCCCGTAAAGAACGTGAACATTTTAGAAGTGCTCTTGTTAATATCATTATGTAAGTCCCATGAATTGTTATAAATTCGTTTTTGTTAGTCAAAAGCAGTGGAAAACTTTGGCAAATTTTTAAAGATGTAAAGCCAAAGGATATATTATCATCAGATATTATTATATGCATTACATGCTAGCATCTGGCTTTCAATACATTTAAGTGTGTAAGGACTCATTATTTATGACAGTATTATTCAAACCTAGCTAATTAATGGTTAAACTCCTAAGAGATGTGGTCACCCTAAATATCTCATAGTGCTCTGTGTTGGTTGACGAGAGGAATTGTGGGAATTTTGGTGGTGGCTACAGAGGTTTGTAGGAGATCCTAGCACAGGTTTCTTCAACATGCCCACATAGAGGTCATGTCTGCTGAAGTTGATGGTCTATTAAAGGGGCTACTAAGCAGGAAGAGTGGCAATGTGAGAAGGGCCTGGCCTAAGTGGAAGACTATTTTGGTGTGCTTTCAGAGAGCAGCACAGATGTTCCTTCTCCTCTGCTTAATATCTACTAGTCTTGTTGTTCCTTATTTTGTTGTTTATTATGACTCTCAGCAAGGTGTTAGCATTGAAGAATTCAGGAGGTTATTGACATTGAAGAATAATAACCACTTATTTTGTCAGGCCCATGCCATTATTTGTACAACATGTACAACCATGTGATGTGGCATAGTTACTCTCCACAGTACCCCATTACACCCATATTCTCTGACTTGAAGGATGAAGAGATGGCAATGGATGTCTGCACAGGACAAGATGGGACCTGGGAGGCACCATAAGCATGCTTTAGAGTGGCAAAGAGAACATTAGCAACACTGATGTTCAATAATTTGCAGCAATTTATGGCTACAAAATACTCAAAAGGTCTTATTAAAGATTTGGACTTCCAAATATTAAATAAATATTTTGGCAGATGAAAAATTTTTAATGTTTTTTTGTGGTTTTTAGAAACATCTTTTAGTGTTAACCTGACTTTGGTATCTTCCTTTTGTTGCTACTCAGTCTTAGGGGTTTCCAATTACCAGAAAGGAGTTCAATTTACTTTATATCGTTGACAACTCACTGAGAATGTATTGTAGTATGGGAGGTTGGGGAATAAAGACAATTGGGGATTACAATTTAAAAACCTATATTAGAATGCTGCCATCAAGATGAGATATACCAGGAATCCCTATCTATTTAAGTACAATTTTTAAAATCATGTGTGACCAACAATCTTTCTCAGATCATAGAATTTGTTCTTTGTTTGATGTTTAATCTATACTTGTATCCTATTGATGTACCTTCCTGATACAGACTCCCAGCCTGAACTACATACTGTTATCTGCTGCTTGGACCTTCCCAAAATTTTATGCTCTATCGTTATGACTTTATCTGATCTCTAGATCCCTGCAGTTCTTATCCTACCATTGACCACATCTTAGCTATGAAAGAAAGGGCAGGAGAAAGAACAAAAAAATGTCAAGATCCTGAGCATAGAGAATCCAGGATATCAGAAATGTTGAGGGATGTAAATATATAAAAGAGAAAAGCCAGCTAGGATGAAATACATTATGGAAAAAAAATAAAGAAAGAAATGTGAGAATTGTAAAGAATTAAAATCTTAATGTTTTGTGTTCATAAAAAATTTATATGCAACTAATTGACATTTTTGGCTTATTTGGTGGTACAAAAAGAATTTTAAACATATATATATATATTTGTGATTGAAAACACAAGGATTAAAAGAGATAACTAATATGAAAGAATTTCAGATGTATAAAGCATTATTATAATTGTAAGACATTTTGCTATTAAATTTCTAAGTATATGACATTAGATTTTTTTTTGCTCAAAGATGAACATTTTGGATCTGATTCTATCAAATACGCAAGTTACATTAAGGTGCAATACCCTTAACAAGAAACCAGTGATGTAAATGTAGATTTCTGTCAAATATCGTTGAAAATTTTGTGAATTTGTTCCCTTTAGGAGATTAAATAGTTTTGCTCAACAATAATATTGACACTAGAAATAGGAACCTTCTTGATAGCAAAGTTAGCATCAGGTTAAAGTGAGGTAGTAAAGTAAAGTCAATTCAGATGTTTTTATTCAGCTTATCAAAAAATCATTATCAAGCTAAGTGCATGCAGTCATGACATGATTAATATTTATTTGAAATCTCTGGGCATCTAAGGCTTCTATTTCATCATGCTGTTAAGGGATTCTATTTAGTTTATTTCAATAGATGTTTCTTAGGATTTTACTGTAAGGAAGCCATTGTGATAAATTCTAGGCATACCGAGACAAAAATGAAATAATCCCTCATCTTGAGAAGTTTACGTTTACCACTGAGATACAACAGGTCTAGAGATAGATGAATGCAAAGCAATTTGATGATGAGAAAACATCAACAGCTGTGGGATGGGAAGGGAATCAGGAAGTACTTCACAGAAGAGGTGGTATCCATGCTGAAGGAAGATCGAGGGATTCTGAGAGGCAGAGGTGGAGAAAGATGATGCTCCAGACATGATGAGCAGCCTGTGGAAAGGCAAAGAAATGGCCGAAGGGATGCTGAATTTGAGGAAAAGGAGGTAAGCCAATTTGCCTGGAATGGAGAGTGAGGTAAGGATAGTAGGGGAAGATTATACGAAGTAAGTCTAGGAAGGCAGGATGGACAAAACCTGTTGTTAAATGTACTTAATACCAAAGGTTTTTGAGCATAGAATGGTCAGAACTGAACTTGAAGAAGATCATGTTGTGGAAGTAGAATCTAAAAGATTTGGCAGTTATTGGATGTGTGTGTGTGTGTGTGTGTGTAATAATGAATCAAAATGACAGTGGAAAAACTGAGAGAAGTCCCAGAGTCTTGTGGATCTTTTCCCTTGGTGTCAGAGAGAGAGGAGGAACCTTAGAATTGCTCTCTTAGATGAGAACATATTTAGTGTAAGCAGTAGTCTTCTTTGTCTATTAATTTGATCAGCTTAGAGGAAAGAGCTAAGAAGAGAGTATGAATGACTGTCTTAGGTCTTGAATGTAGTGTACGATAAATATCTGTTGAATGGATGAATTAATTAACTAAATAACTAATGACAGAGGGGTTGGAGAGGTGTGTACCAGATTTTGATCAGAAGAAACAGAAGCCAAGGTGTAGTTCTGCCATGTAGGGACAGCACAGGCCAACCTCAGGAGGGAGATTGGGGGGAATATGAGGTGACTTCTGCATCAGTTGATTAGAAGTAGATTAGTTATGTCTGGACCCAGAATTGGAAGCCCCTGGTTAATTTATTTCCAGTATACCATACCTAGGGGCAGCTAGGTGGTGAAGTGGATAGAGTGCTGGGCCCATAGTCAGGAAGACTAATCTTTCTGAGTTCAAATCTAACTTCAGACACTTACTAGCTGTGTGACCCTGGGCAAGTTACTTCCTCACCTATAAAATGAACTGGAGAAGGAAATGGCAAACCACTCCAGTATCTTTGCCAAGAAAACCCCAAATGGGGTCATGAAGAGTCAGATACAACTCAATGACAAAATATTCTACAAAATTTCCTATTCACTTATCTTGTTTCCTTTGGACACCTAACCTCTAGATTTATAAAATATAGAGAATTTCTTGGAAACAGTTTCAAAATATGCTAAAAGTAAAAAAAATAAAGCACAAATGAGTCATATAGTGATTTAGCCTTGCCCCATACTACCTTTGTGACTTTGAGGGAGTCACTTAACTTTTCTTGGCCTCATTTTCCACATTTGTAAAATTAGTATATTGGACTTAGATCAGTGCAGTCAAACTCAAATAGAAATAGGGGCCACTAAACCTGTATAAGGATCTCTGAAGGCCACATAATGACTCAATTTTTAAATGTAATGTTATTTGTTTTATTGTATTTTTGTTTATTTTGTTGAATATGTCTCAAATACATTTTAATCTGGTTTTATTGCACTTGGGAGTCTTACAGGTTGTATGCAGCCCACTGTGCATTTGATATCTCTGTACTAGATGACCTCTAAGGTCTCTCCCAGATCTAGGTCTCTGATATAATCTCTAAAAAACTTCCCTTAAAGACTAAAGTATTAAGAGAAACAAATAATGGACAATATCTCCCTTTTTCCATATTTTGCATCTTTTTATCCCTATAATTTTGTTTCTATCATCTATATCAGGACAGTGAAAGAGAATAGGAAAAAATGAATTGGATGGGAGAGGAAGAAGAAGAGGCATAGAAGATAGTAGTAGAGGAGTTTGGAAGGAATTAGAAGGAAAAAAAGAAGTATTGAGATAGGAGAGAGAAATTATGAGTATTGAGTTGTGGTTGGTGACATGTCTCAAATTAGAATGCTGAAAATGAGGTAATACATAAAGCTTTATAAGAAAAAATTGAACTTCCCCCTACCTATTTAGAATGAATGAGAGAGTGTGAGGTCAAAGAGAGAACCAGTAATGAAAACAGCAAAGATAAATTTCCACCATCTTGCCTCATGCAGGCAACCTTACACCATTGTTTGTTGAGTAAACTATATTATTGGTTAACAACACGGTTCCTTAAAATACATCTATAAATTCTGTTTCACATATAGGCCTTGAATATTAGTGGCTGATTGAGGATATCTACCATTTTCTAGTTGTCAGGATAAATTCAAGCATGATTAATTTCTTCTTTAAACATACCATAATTGCATAATAAAGCCTGGCATGAATTACTTTCCCACGATTTGCATTAAATTTAACTTACTCTTTTTTTCTTTAACTTCACCTTGAAATGTTACAAAATCAATGTTCTGTGAATGAGTGTTTTTATTGTGGATTTTTTTTTACCTTCTGTAAACGTGTTATATAGAATATGAATTAAGAGATTTTTTTATAGTTGTAGATGACTTTGAAAGAAATGCCATTACATTAAATTATTGAGAAATCTGGGAACTGGAGGTTTAAGTTAATGAAAGCTTAAAATCACTGCCTCCAAAATGGCTTAAAATGAGGTTTAGGGCATTATGTGGAGATTTATTAATTTTAAAATTTTTATTTATTTGTCTGTTTTCCCCCATATATATTTCTGATTCTCTACAGTTTGAGACGAAAATCAACATACATACTATTTTCTTTTTGTGCTTTGGAACAGTAATGACTGGTGCCAAGTGAGATTTTTCCAAGTAGAATTCACATTGCCCTTGCTTTGTCTGAGAAAGGATTAAAAAATGAAGACTAGTGATATGTGCTTTTTAACCACTGGGTGACATGAGAGAGCTTGCTTGTACTTGGTTCTCGTGTTGGCCTTTCAAACTCACCTTTATTGTATCTCTTGCTGCCTCCTACATTTTCTGAAATGGAGGTGAAGCATGGAAGACTGGAGCAATAAATTAATGCTGTAATGTCTGCCTGGTCTTCAGAACTTTAGCCCCAGATCTGAAATTTAGAAGACTATCTTTAACATAAGCTTCTTGACATAATTCATTTAATCATTGAATCTCGTACGAAGCGTTGTGTTAGGCATTGTGGGCAATGCAAAGCTACATAAAATATGGCCTTAGTGGTAAAGGAATGTACTTGAAAACATTACATGCATGTGAATAACTCTGATATAATTTTGTTATCAATGCTGTGAGTCATTCAAGCAAATTGCTATAGTGGTTTAAAAGGAAAACTCCTTTGGCCAGGGAAATAGGAAGGGTTTAATGGAGAAGGTAGTATTCCATCTGGATCTAGCAAGTTACCTGTAAACTGGATTTTTGCCTCAGATACTTACTAGCTGTGCGACCCTTGGTAAGTCATTTAACTGCTGTTTACCTCATTTTCCTCAACTGTAAAATGGGGATAGTAACAGCGGCTATCTCAAAGTATCACTGTAAGGATCAAATGAGGTAGTATCTAAAGTGCTTAACACAATACCTGGTATATAGTAGGCACTGTGTAAATGCTTATTCCTTTCCCGCATTTATGGTATATGATCTCATTTGAGCTTTCAATAAAGCAAGGTAATTTCTCTATCCCATTGACCATCATGGCTGTTTCAAAAAATTTTTTTCAAACCACTCATGGGCATCCCCTCCCTCTATCCCATCACCTGGGCCCATCACCTCACTTTTCACTTGAAAAAATTAAGGGTATTCGTTGGTAGCTTTCTCTCCTCTTTTTCTCACCTCGCATCTCCTTATCGTTACTGACTATATCTTTTTCCACACCATTCTCTGCTGAAGTGATCCTTCTGCTTGCCAAGGTTAGCCTTTTATATGCACCCTTGATCCTCCCCTCTTCTTCAGTAGATTGCCTCTTCTGTCATCAACTCTCATACTAATTTTAATCTCTCTTCTCCTACTAGTTCCTTCCTGCTGCCTATAAACACAAGATTGCCTCCCTTATTTTAAAGCAAAAAAAAATCTTCTTTGATCCTACCCCATCCCCACTAGCTTTAACTCATACATCTCCTTCCCTTCTCCCTAAACTCCTTGAAATATCCCTCTATGCTTGCTGCCCCTACTTCCTGTGTTCTAAACTCTCTGCAGTTTGACCTCTGACCATTTCATCCAATTGAAACTGCTCTTTCCAAAGTTTCCGGTGATCTCTTAATTGCCATATCTAATGACCTTTTTTCAAGTCTCACCCTTACTGACCTCTCTGCATCATTTGACACCTTCTGGTGCTCTCTCCAGACTTTGTATCACTGCTCTCCCTTAGTTCCCCCCCTCCCGTACCTGTTTGATCTCACTTACTCAGTCTCCTTTGCTTGATCCTCATCCATGGGATTCCCCCAAGGTATCCCCCAAGGCTTTGTCCTTATCCACTGTTTTCTTTTTTTCTTTACATTTTCTTAGATGATAGTTCTATGGGTTCATTTATCATTTCTGTGCAAATGGTTCTCAGATCTATACGCATATTATCAGCCATATCTCTCCTTTGGACTTCATTGCCAAATCACCAACTGCCTATGTATATTTTAAACTGGATGTCCCATAGGCATGTCAATCTCAGTATCTCCAAAACAGAACTTTATTATCTTTCCCAAAAAAACCACCCCACTCCTGAACTTCCTATGATGGTCAAAGTATACAACATTCTTCCAGTCAAAACCTCCAACTTTAGGAGGATGCCCAGGCCAAAGATATTTTCACTTCTCTCCTGGCTGCTCTGCCAGCTCCTCTGCCCAGGACTTTGTCTACCATGCTATGGAAGCCTCTTTCACCTTGGAAGTTCACTCTACCCCTGGACCACTTTTCACATCGGAAGTACCTTCTACTCCTAATGACTCATCTCATGCTGGTTCTACCTAGAACCTCCAATATAAGGAGGCCTAAGCCAAAAATGGGACCTTGAGGATAGGGACTGTCTGTCTTTCTGCTTATATTTGTATTCCTAGCACTGAGTGTAGTACCTGGTACATAGCAATCACTTAATAAATGCTGGTTGATTAAAACAACTCTGAGCCACCATCCCACACCAATCAGATTGGCTAATATGACAGAAAAAGAAAATGACAAATGTTGGAGGGGATATGGTAAAATGGAGACACTAAAGGAAAAAAATGCTGGTTGACCTGTGGACTGACCCAAATACTCAACCTTAGTCATCTTCAACTCTTCATGGTTATTCAGGGCATGTATCCAATTCAGTTGGCAAATCTTGTTTTTACCTTCATTGCATCTTCCATGTATATCCTTTCTCTCTACTCACACAGTTCTTTTAAAAAAATTCTTTATATTTGTTTTGTTAAATATTTCCCAATTACATGTAAAAACAATTTTAACAACCATTTAAAAAAATTTCTCTAATTCCCTCTCACTTCTGCTCCCTCTTTGAGAAGTCAAGCAATTTAATATTGTTATATTTGTGAAGTCATGCAAAACATTTCCATATTAGCCATGTGGCCAAAGAAAACACAAGCAAAAAAAAGTAAAAATAATATGTTTTAATCTGCATTCAGGGTTCATCACTTCTCTCTCTGGAGATGGATAGCATTTTTCTTCATGGGTCCTTTGGAATTGTCTTGGATCATTGTCTTGCTCAGAGTAACTGAGTCTCACAGTTGATTATCCTTAGAATATTGCTGTTATTGTGTTTGATGTTCTCCTGGTTTTGCTCACCTCACTTTGTATGAGTTTACATATATCTTCGCAGGTTTTTCTGAAAACATCCTTCTCATCATTTCTTGTAGCACAATAATATCCCATCACAATCATACCACAACTTGTTTAGCCATCTCCCAATTGATGGACATCCTCTGGATTTCCAATTCTTTGCTGCCACTAAAAGAGCTGCTATAAATATTTTTGTACAAATAGGTCATTTTCCCTTTTATTTGATCTCTTTGGGTTCCAGACCTAATAGTGATATGGCTGGGTCAGAGGATATGCACAGTTTTGTTTTGTTTTTTACAATTTCCAAAATAATGTTATTGTCAGGATTCTGTACTTTAGTTCTCCTTCTCCTGTACAGTCTTGGTACCCCGGAGTTGATCAGTACGCTGAGACCGACCTTTCGTCCAGCTGGGGCATCTCTTCGAATGCTGGATGGTTTTCCAATATGCTGGTGATTACCTTCTCCGAAGGATTGTTCCACAGGATTCATGGCCACACCCCAGACACGAGGCCAGCAGTTTCTCTTGGCCTTGTATTTGTGGTAGGCACGACCTGCCTTGAGGATGGGTTTATGAATGCGACCTCCTCCAGCAACAACACGAACCACAGCTCTGTTTGCAGAGGAGATCACTTTCTTAGAGCCTGAAGGTAGCTTCACCCGTGTCTTCTTGGTTTCAGGATTGTGAGAAATTACTGTGGCATAGTTTCCAGATGCACGGGCAAGCTTACCCTGGTCCCCAGGCTTTTCTTCAAGACAGCATACTATGTTCCCTTCAGGCATAGTGCCAACTGGGAGGACATTGCCAATGTTGAGCTGAGCTTTCTTACCACAGTACACAAACTGGCCGGTATGGATGCCTTCAGCAGCAATGAACAACTCTGTCCTCTTTTTAAATCGGTAAGGATCCCGGAAAGCTACTTTTGCAAAAGGAGCCCCTCAGCCTGGATCATGGGTTATATCCTTTATGATACCCTTGATGTGGCCATGCTTCTCGGTGAAGTCAACTGCCCGGAGCTTGGTGGCCCCTTTCCTGTGCTTCACGTGAGTGCAGGAGATGGAGCCTGCACCCTTCTCTGACCACGGATCACTCAGCCTATCTCGCCCAGTCTGGCTCTAGACTTGCTAGAAAGAGCAGATATGCACAGTTTTATAGCACTTTGGGCATAGTTCCTAATTGTTTTCCAGAATGGTTGGATTAGTTCACAGAACCCCACCAACACTGTTAGTTTTTCAATTTTATCCACATCCCCTCCAGCATTTGTCATTTTTTCTGTCATGTTAGCCAGTTTGATAGGTGTGAGTTAGTACTCTAGAGTTGTTGCAATTTAAATTTCTCGAATCAGTAGTGCTTTTAGTGATTTAGAGCATTTTTTCATGTGACGGTTGATAATTTTGATTTCTTTTACTGAAAACTGGCTATTCATATACTTTGACCATGTATCAACTGAGGAATAGCTCTTCTTTTTATAAACTTGGCTCGGTTCCCTATATGTTTGAGAAATGAGGCTTTTATAAAGAGAAACTTGCTGTAAAAACCTCCCCCTTCTGCCAATTTTCTGTTTTCCTTCTAATTTTGGCTGCATTCATTTTGTTTGTGCAAAACTTGCTTTAATTTCATGTACTAAAAGCCATCTATTTAGCTTCCCACAATCCTCTGTCTCTTGTTTGGTCATAAACTCTTATCCATAAATTTGACAGATACATTTTTCCATGCTCCCCTAATTTACTTATGATATCACCCTTTATGTCTAAATCAGGCATTATTTTAAAGTTCTTTAGAGGGGAATGTTGGGAGAGTTTAGCTGACTGCTTTCTCTATTCTGCCAGCTTGGCCGCATTCCAACTCTCCTAGTTTAAAATCTTATCACTTCTTGTCTGGATGATTGTAATAGCCTCATAATTGGTCTCTGTATCTCAAACCTCTCTCCACTTCCATCTGTCTTCCACTTAGCCACCAAAGTAATTTTCCTAAAGCCTGGTCTGGTCCTTATGCGATAAATTCTAGTGTTTCCCATGACTTCTACTATCAAGTATAAAATTCTTCACACTGTTCTCTTTTCTGGCCTTTCCAATTTTCTTTCACTTGACTACCCTCTTTGCTCTCTATGTTCTAGCCATAATGGCCTACTCGCTATATCTTGCCTGTAACACTCCATTTCATTTCTCAGTGACTTTGTACTGGCTGTCCCTCATGCCAAAAATGCTGTCTCTCCTCACTTCTTCTTAGAATCTCTGACTTCCTTCAAGATTCATGTTAAATACTATCTTCCACAGGTTTTTCCCCCTAGTTCTCTGTAGTGGAATTTTTAGGGACTCAAGAGGGTCATTACTCACTACTCTGGTTTCTTGAGGTTGGGGTCACATAGTAGCAGTAAAGAGTCAAGTAAAGTGAAGCAAGTAGCCATTTATTCAGCTTCACAGCCAAATTGCAAGATGGACAGCAATCTACCCTCAGCATCAATAAGGGTCTCCTTATATACAGATTTATAGGGTAGCATTCATAAGCTAAATATTGTTTCAAGTCATATTGTGCAAAACAACAACAAAAAGAAAGATGGCTATTTATAAAACAAAGGTAGTTATATAAAAAGAATAGTCCACTTGTTGGAGAAAAATGTGTATTTTCTGCTACAGGAAACAGATAAGGGAGTTCTGAGTATAGCTGGTTTCACTTATAGAAAACTGCTTGTTGGACCAGGCAGGGAGGAGAACTTTCCCAGGATTCTGGAATTTTCCACCTTCAGCTCCTAAGTCTTTTGGTACCAATAAGAGGTGAGAATGAGACACTGAAGGATACTATATACTGCAGTTACGTTCTTCCACTCACTTCCAGTAAAATAGCTGAAATCTATGTGCCCTGAAATAGGGCAGTTTCTAAGGAGGGCAAGGGAAGAGGTGGTCAGGGGTCTTTATGTTACAAAAACTTGTCAGGGAAATTCATGGAACAGTAATACCAAGGGGTTCTGGTAAGGATAATAAGGCAAAGGCAGCAGGGGGTTACTCACTGGAAACTTCCTCAGGATAGTTGCTGAAGTCAGTCTCTGGGGTTCACTTGGGAGAAGGCAGGTGTCTTTGTCCACTTCTCCTGTACCTCTCAACTGTTAAAATCTTTCTCTCTGAGGTTACTTTCCATCTCTTCCATACGCATCTCGTGTGTGTGTGTGTGCACGCACGTGTGTTTGTGTCTGTTTCTGTCTCCCCCATTAGAATGTAAACTGTCAAAACTAAAAGCTGCTTCTTTGACAAGACTTACAAAATTGATGAACCTTTTAGTCAACCTGATAAGAAGCTGGAAAACAAAGTTTATAAAATAAGCTCAAAATAAGTTTAAGAGAAAACTAGAGGAAAAAAAATAAATTGGACACCAAAAACACTACAGAGCTAATAAAACTAAAGTTAATTCTAAGTTCCTTGAGCACAGGGTCTGTGCTTTTGTGTTTCTTTGTAATCCTCAGAACTTGGCACAGTACTTGGCACATGGTAAGCACTGGATGAATGTTTGTTAGTTGATTGTTTTTCATCTTTTAAAAATTGTGTTAAATGCCTTTTATTAGCAAATGGACATATATTCTTATGCACTATCCTGTTGTCTTAGTTGTAATATGTTTTCAACTGAACTGTTTTTTTCTAATACATAAAGAGAATATTAATATTTTTTATCTTATATTCACATATGAATATGTTTCAGACTGGTATCAGAGCAGCAAAACTATCAATGTCTATCATTACTAATACTTCAACTTCTGTGTTACAGATGTATCCTACCAGCTTACAGACTATCATCCATGACCTTGGGCACATGTAGCCTGGTGTTAGTCTGTTACTGGGATTACCGGTAGAATTTAAACTATGTTTAGTATTTCTTAAAACTGGAGTTATCAAATAAATGCATATAACCCTTACATTACTCCATGCTTTCAGAGGTGATAAAGTGTCAAAGTGTAAGAGCAAGCACCCTAGCATACCCAGGGTTGCCTGCTAGCACAGGTTTTTTAATCTGCTTTTAAAGAAAAGCAACTTTAAAGGGGTCAACAATCTTCTTTAATTATATTCAGTACTTCAGGAGAAAAGTCAGCCCCCTGAATGTCAGAGAAAATACAAGCAGAAAAATTAGCATAAAGATCAACAGACAGGGCTCCAACTACCTGAATCAAAGCAGTATTGCTATATGCTTTACATACACCACTGGATTGAGAGAGCCTTTACATCTGAGCAGTTGGGGAGTGGGGAGTGGGGGGGGCTATTCAGAGTCTCGACCAGGAAATCGAAAGGTCCTTCTCATAAGTGAGCCCTGAAAGCAAAATATCAACTCAGAGTGTATATATACACTTCTCAGAGTCAGAAGGCATTGCAACCCTTGTGAATCAGTGCCTACTCAACTTAGTACCAAAAGGTGTGAAAGCCTTCCTACAAGCAAGCCTCCCTTAAGCAACCTTCCCTTAATGGACTTCGTGTAAGGCATATTAATGGACAGGGAAGATCTTCATATCCCATTAACATTACACAAAGTAAGCATTGATCCAAACTTTGTTTTCATAGAGCTTTTAGGGATGTAGTTTGAAAAGAGAGAGCAAATGGACCTAAAAGCTAATAAATTATTTCAAATACTAAACCTAGTAAAACTAAATTAAAATATCCTTAAAATTTTTTCAGTCCTAACTATAAGAAGTAACAGAGTTAAAGTTTATATTTACATATATGTATGTTATTCTATATATAACAAATATATGTTAATATGTTTGTGTGCATATATGTATGTGTATATACAAATATACACATATAGATATGAAGAGAGAGAGGTAAGAAAAGAAAAAGAGGGAATAAATTTGATTTAAAGAGGAAGCATAGTATATTGAATGCTGGGCTTTGAATAAGGATGACCTGTGTTTGAATCTTGCTTCATACACTGAATCTTGATGTGACCTGGGCCAGTTACAGAAACTCTTTGACCTCAGTTTCCTCATCTGTAAAATAGAGATACTTATAGCTCCTACCTCAAAGGCTTATTGAAGGATGAAATGGGATAATGTATGTAAAATTCTTTACAAAACTTATAGATATAAGTTATTATTGTGTTTAATAATCTATTATTTATTTGAAGTTCTTTGCATTTGTATCCCCAATACTTAGCATAGTGTAGCATACATAATGGGTGCTTAATAGATGCTTGCTGATTGATTTATTAAAGTTTCTTCTTTTGAAAGAAGAAGGAAGAAGAAAAAAGGGGGAGATGATAGAAGGGAGGGCAGATGGGGGTGGAGGTAATCAAAAACAAACACTTTTGGAAGGGGACAGGGTCAAGGAGGAAAATTCAATAAAGGGAGATAGGTTAGGAAGGAGCAAAATATAGTTAGTCTTTCACAACATGAGTATTGTGGAAGGGTTATACATAATGATACACATGTGGCCTATGTTGAACTGCTTGACTTCTTAGGGAGGGTGGGTGGGAAGGGAAGAGGGGAGAGAATTTGGAACTCAAAGTTTTAAAAACAGATGTTCAAAAACACATGCAACTAGAAAATAAGATACACAGGCAATGGGGCATAGAAATTTATCTTGCCCTACAAGAAAGGAAGGGAAAGGGGGATGGGAGGGGAGTGGGATGACAGAAGGGAGGGCTGACTGGGGAACAGGGCAACCAGAATGTATGCCATCTTAGAGTGGGGGGAGGGTAGAAATGGGGAGATAATTTGTAATTCAAACTCTTGTGAAAATCAGCGCTGAAAACTAAAACTTATTTAATATATTTAAAAAAGTTTCTTCTTTTATAACTGTAAATTTGTCTTATATTTTGCTAATATTTTGTCATTTTTCCTTTGTTAATTTTGAAAAATCTGATACTGTAGTATTTTTTTCCTTTTTCAATACTTGTGTATGTATAAAGAGAGGGAAATTCCCTGCCTACTTAAGTTCACATATTTAGATGAGAGTGTCATCACAAAGGGCAAAGTTGGAGCTAAAGAATTTTCCTTCAGGCCCACTACAATGTGTAAATAAATCCTTAATACATTTGAGGAGATTATAGAACATTGGTCATTAGATGGCCACCACATAGGAAACATTTTGAGACACCTGATGATAGACTGGATACTGAAAGGTAGTTACTTGAAAGAGGAAGCAACTTTACCCCCTCATAGCAGAGAAAAGTTAAAGTTCAATTTAGAGGAGTAATCCAGAAGGGTTATTGTATATACGGTTTTTTTGTCTTTATAATTCTGTAGTTTCATAGTTGGAGTTATATTTATGATTTCCCCATGCTAAAGCATTGTATTCTCTCTGGTTCTGTATTGTTTCTCTAATTGTTTACCCTGGGAAGTTATCTCTGATCATGCATGCCATGCTAATTCCCCCAACCCCTCTTTTTCAGTGCCTTAAAGTCAGTCAGTGAGTTAACAAGCATGTATTAAAATGCTTGGGCATGCAAAGAGGTAAAAATCACTATCCCTGCACTCAAGGAGCTGACAACCTAAGGGAGGAGACAACATGCAAATACCTATGTACTAAGAAGGTAGATAGATGTAGCTATAAATACACATATGTGTGTGATAGCTGTCTATTGAAAGTTTTTATATTTAAAAACGTTTGTTGTTCATTTGTGTCTAACTCTTTGTGACCCCATTTGGAGTTTTCTTGGCAAAGATACTGGAGTGGTTTGCCATTTCTCCAGCTCATTTTATAGTTGAGGAAACTAAGGCAACAGGGTTGAGTGACTTGCTCAGGGTCACACAGCTAGTATCTGAGGCTGAATTTGAACTCTGTGAGATGAGTCTTCCTGACTCCAGGCCTGGCATTCTATTAGAGACTGTTAATGGTACATTAGATAGAACCATATAGACAGATGTTTATTCCCTTCCTTTCTTCCTTTATTTCATGAACTTGTTCTTTAATTTTTTTATTTGTTATCAATTTATCTTCATTCAGTTTTGCTTATTTTGTTTTTGTATTTCTCTGATATTTTGAGTCTTCAATGTCACTCTGTAGTTTTCCTAATTGAGCCTTCATCTCCTAAAAATTATACTGTTATAAACTGAGTTATAGTTTTCCTTTAATTTCTGTAATACCTTTGTTATCCAACTTTATTTCTGTTTTACTATTTTCTTTTTTCCTGCCTCTTCAATGTTCTATGCTTTGTTTTAGAGCAAATTTAACCCCTTGGATATTTTACATAAAAGAATTTATCAGGTGGTAATTCAGTTCTACATCTCAAGAAAGAAATATACAGCTCCACACTTCTAAAATCTTACAACAGGATTTACTGTCAGTTCACCATAGATAGTACACAAATACAATAATATAGGGTGTCCCAAAAGTCTTAGTGATGTTTAAACAGCTTCAAGCATCACTAAGTCTTTTGGGACACTCTGTATTACAAAGATGTTGATGCTAACCAGCTTTATGCTCAATTTCTCATCTGTCTTTTCTGGGCTTCATAATGTGCAAATCAGCAGAGATGATAGTTCCAGAAGATCTAGCCATGTCCAGAACTACACGTTGGGTCTATGTGGCAACATCAATTAGGTTTTATTCTCAAGAAGACCAGGGGAACAAAAACTTTTAAAATGTGCCAATCCAGTGTAAACATCCCCAGCCACATTTGAATATACCAGTGAATCAATTAAAAACATTTATTAAGCACTTAACTGTATTCCAGTAAGCTAGATAAAGATGCACCTTAGGATTTGTAGAATTCCTTTGGTTTCATGGATTCTTCAGGTATTCTATATTGTTCTGTCTGCCTGTCCCTAATTTTCCCTTTGAGGGAAGGAAGCCATTTGGACAATCTGGGAGTATTATCTATAGACTTCCACTACCCTAAGTTTGCCTGGATCTGAATGTTGTTGTTCATTTATTCTTTTTGAAGAGGACCAATGACATCCCAGGTGATATCTTGACTTGCCAGTGAATTGGATTTAAATGAGGCAGAGTTGTGCAAAGTTGTCAGCCTTTACTCTCATGAAGGTCTGGTGATAAGACAAAAATCAAGATCACTGGTGGTATCCTGGAGGCAGTGGATGACTTCTGTGTTTTTGATGTCTGACCAAGCTCCAAGTGCTCCACAGTGACTGCTTCAGTCACCTTTATGGCTGTTGGAAATTGTTCTCACCCACCCATTCTTCTGGGGAAGTCTTCATATGCTTGCGTAGACATCCCACAAACTCACTGACAGGTTTGAGGCCTATAGGTTACCCTACCTGGCTTAGCCCATCTGCTGAGACAATTTACCAAGGTGTGGCCACTTCATGTGCAATAGCTTCTGAGAGCCACAATTGAGAGTTGGTTGAAAAGGTAGAGACCAAAGGTGGGTGAGCACCCCTGTAAAGGGCTGGGTGAGCCTTCACACCAGAAGTGCTAGGCTAGTACTGCATGGATATTCCATAAACCCCAAGGTAGAGCCTTGGGGAATTCCACAGTTAGTAGGTATGATATGGATAATGAGATCATTGACTATCAACATATATGCTACTTTATTATGGAGGATCTTATTTGGTTCTCTATAGAATGTTTCTACCTCTTCATTCTCTGAAAAAAACTATAATAGTAATGATAATGATGATAATGAAAATAATAATAGCTAACATTTATGTAGTGCTTGCCAGGTGCCCAGTGATGAAACATAGGTGTGTTGACACATTATTTTGACATGGTTTTTTGGTAAATTCTTGTCATGATCACAGCAATAACAGATGAATAAGTGAATTATACTCATTGTTGTCTTTGGATCCAAGAATACGTCAACTGTGCCAAATCCTTTATTTGTTATCCCCCACTATGTGCACCTTACTTAGGATTTGCCTGTCTGAAGAGAACTTGGGAGCCACCCTTCTTTTGTCTTTTACTTTTTGTTCAAGAATGTGAAGATTGTTCAAATTCATGTTACTGAATAATAATATCACATTCAGAGTATCTATAACTAAGTTAATATTTACACATAGTCTAAATGAAATGTTTTGGCCTTTTTATATTGCAAAAGCAGAAGAGGGCCATGTAGGACTGAGGGGCCTTTCGTATATTTTGCTTTCATGGTTTGGTGGATTACATAGATGAAAAATTCACCACTATCCTTCTGGTGATAATCATCTTTATACTACTTGGTTAAGCTGCATCTCAGAAAGCAATCTGTTTGTTGCTAGGACTATATTTATAGCATTTTCAACAGAGTAGAACTTGACACACTTGAGCTTAATAGTTTTTGTGAAATGAAAAGACAGAAAACAAGACATCTAGAAAGTAAAATGTAATTGAAATATTAGAATGGAATAAATAAGGATCAAGGGCTTACATTTTAATTAGAAAGAAAAGACAAGTTTCCCTTTAGAATTCCACTTTTTCAGGAGTTACAGAGGGTGTAAAGAAAAACACAGGGCTTGAGTGTGGTTTTGTTCTGTTTTATTGGTTTTAAGAGAGGAAAGAAAAGGGAAATAAAAAAGGAATACATTACGGAAGAAATGAGGAAGGAACTCATTATTTATCAAAATCTGATTGTGCCAGAAGAGTACACACCTGGAGGTAGGGGTTCAAGGGGGAGGGGAATAAATATCTTGGGAACATGTGTCCCTGAGTGCTAAATAGCCAGCTTTCAAGTGGACTTTTGGACACATTTTGTGTTTCCATTACTTCCTTAAATGAGGTGATTAGAGGAATATGGAAAAGACTGTTTTTGGAGAAATGTATCACCCATACTACAAATTATATTACAAATCATAAACAAAATATATATATATATATATATATATTTGACTATATATTTTGTTTATGATTTGAATAAAACCCCAAATATGATTTTATTTTTACTCTTGGCTTACATCCTAAGATAAAACTATATATTCCCATCTTTCATTCTATATTAATTTAAATAGCATGTTTACATGATTTTTCTAGGCAGCAAGACTATGCCGCAGACAAAGCTTTAGTGGATGAAGCACAAACTGCACCAACCCCTATAGAGAAAGACATTTTGGTAAGGGACTACTATCTTGATAATTATACTTGTGAAAAGCATGAACCTTTGAAAATACATATGCAGACTTCTTTCTGAAACTGTGGGGGTCGGGTAGCACAAATTGAAGAGTGGTGTATATAGGGTTGCTTTGTTCATGTAAATAGCTTTTCTTTTCTTTTTACTTGGATAGCACAAAGGCTATCCAATACCAGATTATGGAGTGAGAAGCTGACTGTTTTCATTTGTGTTAGAACCAGCCTCCATTATTTACCATTTAAAATTTTTTTCCTTTTATGAGAACTTACTTTTTACTTTTAAGATGTATAGTAAAAGGTATTAGGAAAAAAGTCTACTCTGTTTATAATTATCATTGAATAAATTTACTTTTATAAGCAAAATATCCTGGATTGCCTTATTATACATTGGTAGTTTTCAATTACTTAGATATTTAAAATGGTTTCTAGTAATTAGAATTTTAAAAATGAATAATCCTTTGACAAAATACAACACTTATTCCAATTAAAAACACTACAAACATAGGAATCAATGGAGCTTGTCTTAAAATGATAAGTAATACTATCTAAAACCATCAGCAAGCATTATTTCTAATGGAGATAGGATAGAAGCCTTCCCAGTAAGACCAGGGGTGAAGCAAGGATGTCCATAACCACCATTATTATTCAGTATTGTACGAGAATTGCTAACTATAACAATAAGACAAGAAAAAGAAATTGAAGGAATGAAAGTAGGCAATGAGGAAACACAACCATCACTCGTTGCAGATGATATGATGATATATTTAAAGAACCCTGGAGAATCAACTAAAACATAGTTTAAACAGTTAACAACTTCAGTAAAGTTGCAGGATATAAAATAAACTGACACAAATAATCAGCATTTCTATATACTACCGACAAAGTCCAGCAGCAGGAGATAGAAAGAGAAATTCCTCTTAAAATAACTGCAAACAATATAAAAGTCTTGGGTGTCTGCCTGTCAAGACCAACCCAGGAAATACATGAACACAATTACAAAACACTTCTCACACAAATAAAGACATTTAAACAACTGGAGAATTATTAATTACTCATGGATAGGTCAAGTCAATATAATAAAAATGTCAATTTCAAATGAGTTTATTTATTTAGTGCCATATCAATCAGACCACCAAAGAATTATTTTAAAGAGCTAGATAAAATAGTAACAGAATTCATCTGGAAGAATAAAAGGTCAAGGATATCAAGGGAATCAATGGGGGAAAAATGTGAAGGAAGGTGACCTAACAGTTCCAGATTTCAAATTATATTACAAAGTGGCAATCATCAGTGGAATAGATGAGGCACACAGTAGTAAATGATCATAGTAATCTAGTGTGTGACAAGCCTAAAGATCCAAGATTTTCAGGTAAGAACTAAACATTTGATAAAAATTGCTATGAAGACTGGAAAAAAATTTTGGCAGAAACTAGGCATAGACTGACATCTCACACTATTAAAAAAAATAAGGTCAAAATGGGTAAATGATTTAGATGTAAAGGGTGGTATCACAAGTAAGCATGGTATCATAGGGAAGCATGAAAAGATTTACCTGTCAGATCTATAGCTAAAGAAAGACTTTATGATCAAACAAGAGATAGAATTGTTGAAAGTAAAATGGATAATTTTGATTACATGAAATTAAAATGCTTATGTACAAATGAAACTAATGTAGCCAAAATTAGAAGGAAAATAGGAAACTGGGAAAAATTTACAGTGTTTCTCTAATAAAGGCTTCGTTCTCAAACATACAAGACACTGAGCCAAAATTATAAAAAATAACAGCCATTTCCAGTGATAAATGGTCAAAGGATATGTAGGGGCAGTTTTCAGTAGAGGAAGTCAAAGTTATCTATAGTCACATAAAAAATATTCTAAATCACTACTGATTAGAGAAATGAAAATTAAAACAACTCTGAGGCACTACCTCACACCTATTAGATTGGATAACATGCCAGAAGAAAGAAAATGACAAATGCTGGAGGGGATGTAGATAAAATTGGAAAACTAATGCCCTTTTGGTGGGATTCTGTGACCTAATCTAGCCATTCTGGAAAACAATTTGGAACTATGCCTAAAGGGCTATAAAACTGTGCATACCCTTTGACCCAGCCATACCACTACTAGGTCTGTATCTCAAAGAGATCAAATAAAAGGGAAAATGACCTATTTGTACAAAAATGTTTATAGCAGCTCTTTTAGTGGTGGTGAAAAATTGGAAATCCAGAGGATGCCCATTGGTTGGGGAATGGCTAAACATTTGATTGTGATGAAACACTATCGTGCTATAAGAAATGACAAACAAGATGTTTTTAGAAAAACCTGGGAAGACATATATGAACTCAAACAAATTGAAGTGAACAGAACCAGGAGAACATTGTATACAAGTAGTAGCAATATTGTAAAGATGACCAACTGTGAAAAGACTTACTTATTCTACATTGTACACAGTAACAGCAATATTGTACAATGATCAACTGTGAATTTGGAACTCCAAATTGTAGAAATAAAAAAAGTTAAGAATTGTTTTAAATGTAATTGGGAAAAAATAAAATATTAAAGAGAAAAAAATTTTTAAAAAGAGAGACTTAGCTACTCTGATCAAGACAGTGATCCAAGACAATCTTAAAGGACCCATGAGGAAAAATGCAATTCATCTCCAGAGGGAGAACAGATGAATTCTGAATACAGATTGAAGCATAGTTTTTCTTAACTTTATTTTCAGTGTTTTGTTTGTGTTTTCTTTGGCAGCATGACTAATATGGAAATGTTTTGCATGACGTCATATGTATAATTGAAATCAAATTGTTTGACTTCTCAAGGAGGGGGAAAGACTAGAGGGAGAAAGAAAATTTGCAAGTTAAAATTTTAAAAAAATTATTGTTAAAATTTTTAACATGTACTTGGGAAATATTTAATGAAATAAAGAAAAATACATTTAAGAAATTTGCCTTTCAACTTGGATACTAAGGTGATAGTATCCAACAAACTGATTTTTCATGCAACTTGTTCCATTAAATTGAGCTTGTGCTATGTTAAATACCAGTCCTGCATTCTTGGGTTTTTTTTCCCAGCATTGTTATTGCCTGAAGTAAGACATTTTGATTTCTATAAAACCTTAAATTTGAAAAAAAAATCCATAAGATTACATAAGTTAGGGGTGAAAATTACATGAATTTTAAAAATCTGTGAACCGTATCTTATTCTCTGAAAATTAAGTTTTGTTCAGTAAAGATATCTACCTAGTAAAAATGACCCTATGATTTTTAGGACAGATTGGTACTAAACTCATCTAAACTCTCTTGTCTCTTGTAGCGGTACTACTATTATATCCACCATGGAATTGATACAGAACATGTAGCTCCAATGGAAGATTCTTGGTTAGAACATGTCTTGGCATTAGTCCCCAAACACCTGAAAGTACTCACTGACAGAATACTTATACTCTCGGATGAAATGAGAGAAGATTATCTTCTCAGTGTAAAGAAATCCATCGGTAAAGTTTTTGTTTTTTGAAATTGTTTTATTCTTATTATATTTCCAACTGAGAAAAAAGGTAGCTAGAATCTGTGTAGGTTTTTAAAAGGATAGTGTAGTGGATAGAGTACTGGACTTGGTATCAGAAAGAACTAGATAAAAGTCCCACCTTGACACTCAACAACTCAGTGACCCCAGGAAAAGCATTTTATCTTAGTGTTTCAAGTAACTCCCAAAGATCATGTTATCACAGGATCATAGAGCTGCAAAGGACCTCGGAGGTCAATGATCTAACCTTCTCATTTTATAGATAAGGAAACTCAGCCCTAGAGAGGTGAAGTGATTTTCCCGGGGTCAGTCACATAACTAGGTTAAGTGTCTGATGTGGGATTCCAGCTGAGGTCTTCTTGACTCCAGGTCTTTCAACCTATTTGTTCCCACACCAAGTGTTATGAGAAAAATCACAATTCCTTCATATATATGTGTGTGTGTGTGTGTGTGTGTGTATATGTATGTATATGTGTATGTGTATAATATGCATATGCATATGTGTTTATGTATGCATGTATCTGTGAACCATACCTTATTCTCTGAAAAATAATTATCTGAAAAACATGCACATTATCTTCTAAGGCAAGGGTGGGGACCCTATGACCTTGAGGCCACATATGGTCCTCTGGGTTCTCAAGTGCAGCCATTTCAATCCAAACTTCACAGAAGTTCCCTTAATAAAAGGATTTGTTCTATAAAACTTGGACTCAGTCAAAAGAGTGCACTTGAGGACCTAGAGGGCCACATGTGATCTCAAGGCCACAGGTTCCCCACCCCTGCTAAGGGTTTAGAGAGGGTGCAATGTGTGAATGGAGGAAGTACTGATAAAGTCATGGATCTCCGAAGTATTAAAAAGATTGAAGTCTCAAGTATGTTTTCATTAAAGAGCAGCTTTTTTAAACTTACATTTGCATCTATCTACCTGATATATTTATGAATCTTCTATTCATGTGTGCTATTTCTTATACTGCTTTTAGATTAATTATAAGTCCTGGGCAGATTTCATCAGTACCATGAAAGCAGAAACAAAAGTGAAAAGTTAAACCTGTTGTGTGTCATTGGTTTTGTGTTGATGATGGAGGGAGCGTTAGAATTCAGGATATAACTGAAGAAAATTATAAAAAGTATTATACTGTCAAATCAAAACCTCTTTTGTTGAGGACCTGTTATGAACAAAGCAGTATGTTAGTTACTCTAAGTGACAAATATAGCATTGTGAGTTCCCTTCAAGGAACTCACAACCCAGTTGGTGAGATAAGCATAAACACACAATACTAAATAACAATAAAAAACAACAGTATAAGTGGTGCCACAGATCAGTAAATAAAAAAAGGGATCTATCTCTTGAGACAGATAAAGATATAGTCTAGACACAGTCTTTATCAATAGAATTATAAAGACTACATTGTTTGCCAGTAAATCATTCTTTAAAATAAGTTAAGCATTTGCTTTTAAAGACCATTTCATTTTCATATTCATGTTTAAATGCAGTGTGTTTGGTACAAGGTTGTTTACCAGAATGTCTTGGTTTTTTTTAGTTGACTTTGTTTTAAGAGATCCTAGGGAAAAAGAGGAAGACAAAAAGAAAGAAGAGCTTCCACCTCATCGTTTAGAGTAAGAAAACATGCTTCATAAACATAGATTATATAGAAATAACGCATGTGGATATCTATATGTTTATGTATCAAGGGTATTTCTCTTAATGCATTGTACGTGTATATCTCTTGCCCATGTAAGGTTATGCGAAGAGGAAATATTAGGGTTTGAATATATACTCATATACATTTATAAGAAACATATTAGGATTGTAGGATCAGGGACCTGTATTGTGTTACTTTGTAACCATTACTTGCTCATGGTTACATAGGTATTAATAACTGAGAAATGGAGTTCAAACCCAGCTGCCTGCGCTTCTCTGCTCTTTCCATTGTATTACTTTGCCTCTCAGATAAATCAGTTGTTATGAACTTTGACTCACTCCTTAATAAAAATAACTAACCTTTAGTAATGCATTCTTCGAATAGCATTCATAATTGGAACCAGGTTCATTTTCCTAAGTAACTTGCTCAAGATCTATATTTATATTTAGTTAGTTTTCTTTCATAAAAATATACTCTGAGTTGTTTTCCATGATTAAAAAAAATGCCAGAATGAGGTTAGAGAAGGCATATTTGAAGAACATCTAAAAAGATGATGAGATCCAGATGTGCAATTTGATTGGCATCAATAAGAATAAATAGTGATGCCAAGCCAAAGCTAAATGTCATTTGAAAAATCCATTAATGAGAGAGTAAAGGTATAAAATGGGTTTTTAAGTTGGTTATAAAGAAATAATAAAGAGGAATAGGGGGCCCTTAGAATGGAGGGAATGATGATTTAGATCAGTGGTCTTCAAATTCTTTTGATTGAGAAACAATATCAGTAATTTTTTAAACTGGTGAATATGCTTGTAGGGGTGGGGAAAATGACACTTAGGCAGCTGCGGCTGCTACTGTGGGTGCCTAAATCAGTTGGGTTATAACTATCTTAAACATCTGATACCCTGAATGAGAAGTGGGGAGGGGAGGTTGGGAGTTTGCAGAAGAGTGTTGGGCTGTGGCAGGTGAAAGGTAGGTGGGAACAAGCCCCCTGGTTGGCTACCCAGGTGAGGTGAGATGTAACCCATCTTCCCACTCCTCTATTGTTTAATCAAACACATCTTGGGGTCAAGCCACAGTCACTTAGAGGGTCATGCCATAGTGCCCAGGTACCCTAAGATTTCTGTTTGAAGACTACTGATTTAGATTATAGGAGCTGACTGATGAAGGAATGGATTTTCAATTAAGAATGTCAAAATTAAGATATTTTAACACAGAATTTATACATGTTCATGGAGAAAATAGTTTCAAGAAATTTTTAAAGGCAGGCTGGAATATATCCATAAAAATAAGAATAAAGGAATAATTTTAATTATATTCTCAAATAAATAGGAAATCTGAGAAAATGTTTATGGAGTAGCATAAATGATTTACCTTTTCTGTTAGATTTTTGTAATTCATTATGGTATTGAGTCAAAGAGTTGAAGATTTGTAGAAAAATATTAGTTTATGTTAGTTAAAGAATTTGGTCTAATTGCATAGTTAACAAATTACATAGTTTTAATTATAAATATATAATTTTAAACGAAGTGTCAAGATGCTTGCTTCTTTTCCAGATGCTACACTAATAGAGTAGAGATAGAGATTATCTTAGAGTTGTACTCTTAAGACATGAAGTCCATCAGCCTAGCCTGGGGCCGTGTCCCATCAACTGTGACTACTCCTCTGAATTTTGTTGATGGATATCATCACTCCATTTTCCTGGATCTAGAGACACAAAATCTTAGCTCAATACACCTGGTCTCCTGTGAAATTAGAGATGAGACAATGCTCTTGGCACCAAAACTTAAATGGACAGGTTCTAAGGGAGTAACAATGATTCATGTAAATAAAGATGTAATGATTTAATCAGGGAACCTTTTTACCACCACCTTGATTAGTTCCTGCTAGAGTACACATCATGGAACATGATCAGAGCTGAGCCTATTCGTATTATATGTCATATGCACTGTTTTTGGAGCTGGGCTCCTTCCAATGACACATTTATCTTGACCCTTTGCAGTGGGCCACATGTGCTAGAAAGACTCGGCACTTTAGAATGACACATCAATCCCTTGCCCTACCATGGTGGCTCATTCTAGAGTGGAGGGAGAGAAAGAAAGAGTCAGAGGATTGAGTCAATCCTTTTAAGGTCTTCTGAACTTTTGCCTCTGTGACTAATCCCTGTGGTTGTAGCCCTCACCTCCTGCAGCCATCGTGGGTGGCTAGGAGATTGCTGTGAATACTCCTGCTATATAGAAGCAAAAACATTTCCCCAAAATGCTAGCTTACAGGTTTCAGGTTTGTATTGCCCTGTAAGTAGTCTTCTCAAGCTGCTCAGTGGTTTTTCTATATCACAGAATCTCAGAATTAGAAGGTGGCTCAGAGGCCATCCATCTAGTCCAATCAACACCTGACCAAGAATTCCCTCCACAGTGTCCCCAGGAAGTAGCCATCTAGCCTTCATTTGAAGGTACTCCTTCAAATTAGTAGTCCATTACTTCCTGAAACACTCCATTCTAGTATTAGATAGTTCTAGCTGTTAGAAAATTTATCCTTCCATTGAACTAAAATCATCTTTTCTCTGAATTCCATCCATTGCTCCTAGTTATTTACGTAAGTGCCAAATAAGTTGGATCCCTCTCCAACATGAGAGCCCTTCAGATACTTGAAGACAGCCATCACCCTAATTCTGCTTTTCTGTAAATGGGATCTGACCGGTTCAGAGTATAGCAAGGACCGTTACAACAGTAGGGATAAGTGATAGTTCACTAGTCCTGAACAGTCCCCCCAGTTGATGCTGATAGTGACAGCTATCCTGGTTTGGTTTATTTTGAGCTGTGGAACCACCACCTATTCCCTTGCCACACTTCTGACTGTGCCTGCACGTTCCTGTTTTCTTTTGGACGGTGTTTTAGCAGCCAGTTGTGGCACATTTTGTTTGAGAGGTGAAGCTTTTTCCTTGTTTGTCAGTCTTGTTTTCACAATGGACTCTCCCTGCATGTAAAGAGTGTGTTTTTCTCCAAGTGGTTGCTACTCTGCTTCTTCCAATTGATAATCCTCTTCCCTACATTGCAGAGTATGGCAGCCATACGTATGCTATGATCATAGCTAGTTTATAGATGTCCTTATACTCTTTTTTTAATTATAAAAATATTTGTAATATATTTTCCATTTTTCTCATAAAAGGAAAACATCACATTTGATCTTCTGGTCATTTCTACTTGTTGAGATCCTATCCATCCTTTAAGCCCCAACTCAGATGCAGATTCCTTAATTATTCATTTAGTGATATATTCTAGCTAGAAGTGATATTCTCTCCTCAGCACTTTGTACTTCTCTTATGAATTTATGCTCTCTTCTGTATTATAGCTATTTGTGTACCTTTATTATTTCTCCTAATAAATGTTAACCTCCTTGAAGACACTGTAATGTATTAATTTTATTTTTCTTTATATCTCCTTCAACTCCTACCTGGTATGCACATGGTAGGTGTTTAATATATATTTAAATTGAATTGTATTTAAAATGTTATAAAGCTGTTGTTACTGAGAAGACCTATTTTTTTTAAGTTTTTTCTTTTGATTTGGGATTGTTTTCTCCTTGCCTTTAGAATGGAAATTCTGCCAAAACCTTGGAGGAAGTCTTTTTTTGCAGCTTGCAGTTTTATTAGAGATAATTTAAATGCAATGAACCCTACAATGCTCGCAGTTCTCGATCTGTGGCAGACTTCTTTTAAGTAAGTAGCCCTGATTTTATTAACATTATTAAATAATGCTATGATCTTTTTGTTAAAATTAGCCTATTTGTAAATTACTAGAGGGCAAAGATTGTATCATTTTTTAGCTTTGCCTTTTATTCCTTGTGTGTAGCACAGTATTTGGCACATAGGAGCTTAATAAATATTTTTAAATTTAAAAACTTGATCACAATGTGATCTAATTGACTGTCTTAGAAGGGAAAGTAGCATTTCTATGTAATAGTGATGTATCACAAGGTACTCCATAGGTATAACTGTACCACTTAATTTTTACAAAAGGAGTATTTAGAGAGAAGATCTAGCAAAAACAGAAGAAAAATACATCTCTTTGAGCTAGGCCATCTAGGGTAAAATTTAAAGTAATTGCCACAAACTATTGATTTCATGAAGTTCACTTCCAAATGTGACATTGCCACTGGGTGAGTTGCCCCCTTGTTGTAGGACCTGGCATGAGCTGGATCAGATAGGCTGTTCCTTACTGGGCTTGGCTGCATACTCTAGAATGTACTCCTGTTCCTGGACCTCTGTCTTTCCAAACTTTCGAACTCTCACAAGGCCCTTAAGAAGACATAGGAAGATAGGACAGAGGGGCAGCTAAGGTGGTGCAGTGGATAGAGCACCAGGCCTAGAGTCAGGAGGACCTGAGTTCAAACGTGGCTTCAGACACTTAATAGCCATGTGACCCTGGCCAAGTCACTTAACTCCGATTACCTCAAAAAAATAAAACCCTAGGCAGGAGCCAGCCCCATCCCAGAGACAAGCTTGTCTAGGGAGCCACGTGCTCACCTGCTTCCTACTGATGAGAGAGAGAGAGAGCCGGAAGCCCCTTTTCCTCACCTGAAGGCCCAGAGCAGTTTGGCCCACTTGCTGGAACACAGCCAGAGAGAAAAGAGAAAAACTGATTTGACTATTTAGTGCCTTTTGTATGCACGCTTAGTCCTGTTGTTTCAGCAACCATTCGGAAAAATTCCTCTTTGCCAAATAAGTGAAGAAACAGTCATAGATGCTTTGAAGTCCATGTAGGGGATTATATTCCGTACTGATAGACTCCCCTTCCTTCTCACTTTTTTCCATTACTCCTTTTTAGTTTCTTAACCTTCTGAAGTTTTTCCATTTGAATTTCATTATTTTTTTTCTAGCTCTGTTGGGGAGTTTTATTGGTAAAGCATTGAATAAGTAAATTAGTTTAGGTAATATTGTCATTTTTATTATATTGACTTGACCTACCCTTGAGCAATTAACGTTTCTCCAATTTTTTAGGTCTGTATTTCTGCAAAGAGTATTTTATAGTTGGATTCATATAATCCCTTGGTGAATCTTGGTAGATACATTCCCAAATATTTTATAGCTTCTATAGTTATTTTACAAGGAATTTCTCTTTCTAGCTCTTCCTACTGGGTTTTGTTGATTAATTATAAGAATGCTGATGATTTACTTGGATTTCTTTTATGTCCTACAACTTTGCTGAAGTTAATAATTTCACTTAATTTTAGTTAACTGTCTGAAGGTTTCTGAGTATATCATCAATATTCCCTCAATTTCTTTTCTTTGTCTTATTTCTATATCTAGCATTTCTAGCACTGTTACATAGTAGTTACCATAGTAGTGGTGATAATGGGCATCCTTTCTTTACCCCTGATTAGAAAGTCTTCCAACTTTTCTCCATTATATATAATGTTTACTCTTAGATATAAACAAATATGATTCACTGTATTAAGGAAAAGTTTATTTATTCCTATAATTTCTAGTTTTTAATTGAAATTGGTTGTTGAATTTTGTCAAAACCTTTTCAGCATCTATTGACATAATCATATATTTTTATTATTTATATATTTAAATGGCTTATTATATTTATAGTCTTTCTTGTGTTGAATCAACCCAGAATTCTTGTTTTAATCCAAACCTAGTCATAGTATAAAAGTATAAAATCTCATATGCTGTTGTACATCATATTTTATTTAAAGTTTTTGCATCTGTGTTCATTAAGAATATTGGTCTCTCCACCCCACCTCCTTTCTCTGCTTTGTCTCTTTTTAAGTATCAAGCCCTTATTTGTATTCTTAGAGGCTGGAAAGCTACCTTCTTATTGTTGCAAATAATTTACATTGTATTGAAATTAATGGATCTTTGAACATTTTATAGAATTCACTTGTAAATCCATCTGGTCCTGGAGTTTTATTTTTTCCTTTGGGAATTCCTTTATGGGTTTCCAGCTTCTTTTTCTGGTATTGGATTATTTAAACAGTCTATTTCCTTTTTTGTTAATCTGGATGGTTTATATGTTTCATAAGTATTCATCTAGTTCTTCTCAATGTTCAGTTTCGTTAGCATATAATTAGCCAAAATAATTTCTGATAATTTCTTTTATTTCTTCTTTAGTTGTTATGAGTTCTCCCTTTTCATTGTTCGTATGAATAATTTAGTTTCCTATATCTTTAAGAGGGCATTATATCAGTCAGAGCATGCTATATATGCTCATAAGGCACAGATTCTTAGAGAGAGGAATGTGTAGCTCTGTGGCCCCTTCAAGGAACCAGATGGCCCCACAAGGGTAGGGAACCATGTAGTCACAGAGAAGGCAGTGGACAGAGTTAGTAGTGGAGTGGTAGAAAGCTCCTGTGCTAACCTGGTCGCTTTAGGTTATGTGAGCTGGCAGTACTAGAAGAATACCTGGTCAAACACAGGAATGCTTAGACTAAGCTTTCTAAGTACAGAAGAGTTCTTGTACAATGAAGATTTTCTGGATAAATAGGAGGATTCATGTACATAACAGGACCCGAACCACAGACCCTTGATGGAGAAGAACAAATGTGGACCTTGCCATGCACTGATACTGTGCACTAGGAGTGAAGTAAATGATAAGAGTTTTTAAAAAGCAGAGATTCTGCAATTTCAAAGGAGCTGTGTATAGAGCAGCTTTTGATTTTCTTACTCTGCGTGTGATATCCTAGTTAAAATTGTTCATGTTCCATTTAAATAGCTAATATTATTACTGTTAGTAAATACTATTAGTATTAGCTATTAAAATGGATATTAGCTAAAAGTTTTAAGTCTTTAGATTTTATAACATCCTTGGCAGAAGGGAATTGGAAAAATTAGGAAGGTGTAACTATGTAAATATTATTAATCAAGTCATTTACCATGCCTAAACATAAAGAAAGCCAAAATTTTAAATCCTAGAGGCCTGAACTTGAACATAACAAAATATATGTCTTCTACTATTATTTTATTATTTAATTCTGTAAAAATTTTTGTATAGCCTTGTAGTGAGCCCCAAAGGTAAGCTTTTTATGCAGTATTATATGTTTAGTATTTCCTAATTTTGTGATAGAACTTTATCCAAGCTTCATAGAACTCAAATGTATAGAATCATGGACAGGATTGGGATAATTCTTATTTAAGCATTTACTTCTAAAAATGCCACTGAGAAATATAAGAGATCTCAAGAAGCAAATCACACACAGTGATTTTGTTAAGAAAGCAGGTGAAGACAGATTCTTTTTTTTTTATTTGAGTAGCTGGTTCAAATGAGGTATTTTTACATTCTGACATTAGAGGCCGTGAAGAAAATTGTCTCCTGTCAGACGGTATTGTCCTAGATCTTTTAATGCTGTCCTTGATCAGCATATTCTGTCTGCTTCTGGAGATTCAGATTTTTCAAACACCAGTGGTTGAATTGAATCACTTTTTTCAGTGCAGTCATTTCAATATTAAAACAAATTTATTCAATGTTCTTTTATAAAAAAATCAATCAAAGAACAATAGAAAGACAAGAAAAGCATGAATTAAATTCTCATTAGTTTTTTAGATTTATGACCTAGCTTATAGCCACGGACAGGACCAGTGGCGGTAATATAAAATAATTTTGGTAAAGTGTTTTGTAAGCCTTAAACTGCCCTGTAAATGTCAAATGCCCAAGTGGATTTTAATTGAGTAACATCTTCTTCATTGTTGTCCAAAGAGGGTAATTTTTGACAATTCATCAGACCAATCGAATATTGACATTTTAGTAATTGAGATAAAAGACAATTTTTAAATCTTTCTTTGAAAGCTAGATCTAATTAATCTTACTACTGAATCAAGAGGATCAATCTTATTTAAATGAAAGGATTACTAAATAGCCAGTAAGATTTATCTGACAATATCTTTCTCTTAATAGATTGTCTAACTGTCAGGTAGTATTAAAGAATTCAGAATATTTTATGTTCCTAAATTGATATACCTTAAGTAACTTTGATTAGATTAGGGAGTAAATTGTCCTATACATTTTATAAAGAGAAATTAGAACTTCTTAAAACAGTTTTTTTAAAGTTGGTGAATATCAATAAAAATATTTCAATCAATAAGGAGTGTTTTTAGAGTTCTCTGAATTAGAACCTTACTCTAGACAGATGACCATTGTCTATCTTTTGTATGTAGGAGATAGGTAGGTGGCTCAGTGGATAGAGCTCTAGGCCTGAAGTCAGAAAGAGCTGAGTTCAAATCCATCCTCAGACACTTACTAGTTTTGTGACACTGAGCAAGTCACTTAACCTCCCTTTGCCTTAATCTGTTGGAGAAGAAAATGGGGAACCACTCTAGTGTCTTTGCCAAGAAAACCTCATAGACAGTATGTTCCCTAGGGTCATGAAGTGCAGGACATGACTGAATGACTAAACAGTAACAAATAGATGTGCATGTTCTTAAAGGTAAGGTTTTTTTTATTGTGTCTGTTTCCCCATCACTTATCATAGTTCCTAGCACATAGTAGACGAGTAATAAGTTATTGTTGATTAACTGACCTTACTTTCTACTTTACTGAGAATTTACTGAGAAATAATCCTAAGAGAACTTTCTCAATTCCCCTCTTCCTTACCTCTAAAACTCTCAGTGTATTTACTTATTTTTTTCTTCCTTCTATTCTCTGAGGAAGAGGTGATTCTTCCCTTTGCCAAAGTTAACCCTTTCACCTATAGCCTTTATACTGTCTCCTTCTGTGTCTGCCATGACCATGCTCCACTTTCCAGTCTTGTGTATCTTGACTATCTCCTCTCCATACATAGGTCTTCTTTTTCCAAAACAAAGTAAACAATAAGAAAAGTTTCTTTCCTTGACTCTGCATATTCCTTCAGGAAACTGAACTACAGTTTCCTCCCTTTAACTGACAAATAAAACAAAACTTTCTAACAATGAGATCTGCTCAGAGTTGGAATGGGCTGCCTTGAGATATGGTTTGGTCTACCTCCTCCGAGGTCTTCAGGCAGAGGCTGCATGATGAATTGTTGGTATGTTATAGAGGAGATTCTTTTTGTGAATGGTTCAGGATAGCTGTTATAGTCCCTTCTAATGCTCAAATCTTGTGATTCTGTGATTCAAATTATAAAACAAGAGGAGTTTACGGCAGAATGAGATGAAAATCAGTCTATTGTCCTGCTGTCACTGAAAGGGTATCCTCAATCAGCACAATAGATCCTGAGCCCTACCTTCTTGCATTCTTAGGTGTGCCATGGTTGCAAGATGTTCGTGGTGTTTCCTTCGTAGTGAGCTGGCCCAAACCCCTCTGAGACAGATGGGTTTTTATAATCTTTCAGGAGGTAGTAGAGATGTATTTGTCATCACTATTTTCTTTCATGGAGATTAATTTCCAAAGGGTGGAATAATACAGCTAGGCCTTGAATACTGCTATGGCTTTTATCACTGTTGCCAAATGAAAACCCCTCAAGCTTTGCCTTGAACAAGGAATTTGCTAAAAGTTAGCTTTAGAGAGGCAGGAGCTGAGGGAAGCTGATTCTTGGGAAGCAGAAAAGCAAAATTTAAAGCATATGTGATATGTTCACCATGAAGAAAGCTATATGATCATGGGATGGTAGATTTAGAGCTAGAAGATATATCTCAGAAGCTATCTATCTAGTTCCTCTCCTGCATTTTACGATTGAATAAACTGAGACCTGGAGAAGTTAAGTGATTTACCCAAGATCATTTGAATAACAAGCAGCAGATCTGGGAAGGTAAATGGAGTAAGTATAGGAAATTTTGCCATGTGAACTGATTCACAGGCCATTAATGTAACATCTTGGTAATGTAATGTAAAAATCTTTATAAGAATGATACGTGTATGAATTGAAGATATCCTCGATAAAAACGAGGAGAGAATGGCAGGCTTTCTCAAATGACATCCTGTAGTAGACTGTATCTTTATAGTTATGCAGTGACTGAAAGGTATAGAGAATATATACTGTTTCTTACTGATCAATCATAAACAGACATTTGATTCATAAAAGAAAATTAAATACTCCCCTCCAAAAAGATGTCTCCTCTGGATATCCTGATTGCCTGAAACAACAGGGAAAACTGTTCAAAAAGCAAGTCAGTGTCAAGCAAAAAATATCAAGTGGCTTTCTCATCTTGGAGATATCTCAGCTCTGAGGCCCACTTATCTAACTGGAGAGACCCTAGCATAGACCACTATCCATCTACCTATCTACCACTAGATCCCCTCAATTTCCAATTCTTTGCCGCCACAAAAAGAACTACTGTAAATATTTTTGTACATGTAAGTCTCTTTCCTTTTCTTTTTATCTCTTTGGGGTACAGACTATTAGTGATATTGCTGGATCAAAGGGTATGTACAATTTTAGAGCCCTTTGGGCATAGTTCCAAATTGTTTTCCAGAAAGGCTGGGTCAGTTCACAACTCCATCAACAATTCGTTAGTGTACCTATTTTCCCTCATCCCTTCGGGCATTTGTCATTTTTGGTAGGTATGAAGTGGTATCACAGGGTAGTTTTAATTTGCATTTCTCTGATCAGTAGTGATTTAGAACATTTTTTTCATATAACCACAGATAGCTTTGATGTCTTTTTTAGAAAACTGCCTGTTCATATCCCTTGAACATTTATCAACTGGGGAATGACTCTTATTTTTTATAAATTTGACACAGTTCCTTATATATTTGAGAAATGAGGCCTTTATCAGAGAAACTTGCTGTAAATTCTTTATATTACTTTGTTATCGATAGTACCTTTTAGCAAAATGTAGTTTCTGTGGTTATCTGTTTTTGCTTTTGCTTAGTTTGAGATCATGATTGCTACCTCTGCCTTTTTTACTTCAGCTAAAGTATATTAGATTCTGCTCTAACCCTTAATTTTATCTTTGTGTGTATCTTTCTGTTTTAAGTGTGTATCTCTTTTAAAAAACATATTGTTGGATTCTGGTTTCTAATCTACTCTAATATCCACTTCTGTTTTATGTGAGAGCTTGTTCTATTCACAGTCATAGTTGTGATTATTTTGTATTTCCCTCTGTTCTGTTTCTTCTGTTTATTCTCTCACGCGTGCTCTCTTGTGCTCACTTGCTCTCTCTCGGCCTCTCATTCTTTGCCATCACAAAGAGAACTGCTATAAATATTTTAGAACATATAGGTTCATTCCTTTTTTTGGGAAACAGACCAAAGAGTGGCATCGTTGGATTGAAGGATATTCACAGTTTTGTAAATCTTTGGGCATAATTCCAAATTGCTCTCCAAAATGGTTAGATCAGTTCACATGTCTGCCAACAGTGTATTAGTGTCCCAAGTTTTCCACATACCCTCCAGCATTTGTCATTTCCTCTTTCTGAAATTTTAGCCAATCTGGTAATTGTAAGATGGAACCTCAGAGTTGCTTTAATGTGCATTTCTCTAATCAATAATGCTTCAGAGCATTTTTCATATAACTATACATAGTTTTAATTTCAGAGCCTTTAACCATTTATCAATTAAGGAATGACACATATTCTTATAAATTTTACTGAGTTTTCTATATATTTGAAATATGAGACCTTTGTCAGAGAAACTGGCTATAAAATTTTCCCCCAAGTTTCTACTTTCTTTCTAATCTTGGCTACATTGGTTTTATTTTTAGAAAACCTTTTAAATTTAATATATTCAAAATTATCCATTTTATATCTCATAATGCTCTCTATCTCTTGTTTATTAATTATTCTTTTATCTATAAATCTGATAGATAATATATTTCATGCTCCTTTAATTTGCATATGATGTCTCCCTTTATGTCTAGGTCATGAATCCATTTTGACCTTATCTTGGTAAATGGTGTAGAGAGATTGGTCTATACATATTTTCTGCAAGACTGCTTTCCAGTTTTTCCAACAATTTTTGCCAAATAGTGAGTTCATACCCCAGAAGCTTATATCTTTGCATTTATCAAACATGAGCTCAATCTAGTCATTTACTACTGTGTATTGTATACCTGGAGTATATGAAGTGTTCAGGAGGACTAGCACTTCTGGTATGAGGGCTTGCTGAGCCCTTTTCGAGGTTGCTCATCTACTTTTGGTGTCCACTTGATTCACCAAACTCTCACCTGTGGCTCCAAGAAGCTGTAGCATGCATAATAGCTATACATTGGTGGTAAACTGTTTGGGCAGATGGGCTAAACCAGGTTAAGGATAGCCTATAGGCCTCAAGCGAATTAGGGGGATGTCTACTCAAGCATGTGAAGACTTTCCCTGGCAGAATGGGTGGATGAAAATAATTTGTTTCAATGTCCATGAAGGTGGCTGAAGCAGTGCTGTGGAATGCTTAGAGCTTGGTCAGGTATCAAAGATGCTGAGGTCATTCACTGCATCCTGGGCCATCGCCAGTCATCTTGACTTTTGTCCTTCCGCTGGACTTCAATGACTCAGGAAGAGAGAATGAGGCTCTGTGAAACTTTGCTTCATTTAAATCCAGTTGAGCCATAAATCAAAATACCACCTTTATGATGTCATTGGTCCTCTTCAAAAGTGAAGGACAAACAATTGTATACCTACCATATTCCACTGATCCACCATTTTATTTCTTAGCCAGTGCCCAATAGTTTTGATAATATCCACCTTACAGTACAGCTTAAGATCTGGTACTGCTAGATTTCCTTACTTTACATTTTTTTCATTAATTTCTTTGATTTCTTGACCTTCTGCCCTTCCAAATGAATTTTGTTATAATTTTTTTTAGCTCAATAAAATATTTTTAATAGTTTAATTAGGATAGCGCTGAATAAGTAGATTAGTTTAGGTGGAATTGTCATTTTTAGTATATTGTCTTGGCCCATCCATAAATAATATTCCTCCAGTTATTTAAATCTGACTTTATTTGTATAAAAAGTGTTTTATAATTATGTTTGTATAGTTCCTGGGTTTGTCTTGGCAGCTATACTCCTAAGTATTTTATATTGTCTACAGTTATTTTAAGTGAAATATCTCTTACTATCTTTTCTTTCAGGGCTTTGTTGGTAATATATAGAAGTGTCAATTATTTATGTGGGTTTATTTTATATCCTGCTATTTTGCTGAAATTATAAATTGTTTTAACTAATTTTTAGTTGAACCTCTAGGATTTCCCCAGTATATCATCAAATCATCTACAAAAAGAGAAAGTTTTATTTTTTCATTGTCTATTCTAATTCCTTCATTTATTTGCTTCCATTTGCTACTGCTAACATTTCTAGTACAATATTGAATAATACTGATGATAGTGAGCATTTTCTTCACTCCTGAGCTTATTGGGAAGACTTCTTGCTTATCCTCTAACAGATAATGCTTGCTGATGTTTTTAGGTAGATGCTTCGTATTTTAAGGACAAAAAAAATCCATTTATATCTATGCTTTCAAGTGGGCTTTTTTAAAAAATAGGAATGAGTGTTGCATTTTGTCAAAAGCTTTTTCTGCATCTGTTGATCTTTGAAATATTGTTGTGGTCTCCTGGCTTGTATTTTATTTAATATTTTTGCATCAATATTCATTAGGAAAATTGGTCTATAATTTTCTTTCTCTGTTTTTGCTCTTCCTAGTTTAGGCATCAGAACGATATTTGTTTTATAAAAGGAGTTTGGTAGAACTATTTTTTTTGGTCTACTATTCCAGATAATTTATTTACTATTGGGATTAATTGATCTGTAAGTGTTTGGTAGAATTCACTTGTAAATTCATCTGGTCTTGATGCTTTTTTCTTAGGAAGCTCATTTATGGCCTATTATTTCTTTTTCTAGAATAGGTTTATTTAGATATTTGATTTACTCTTCTGTCAATCTAAACAGTTTATATTTTTAAGTATTCTTCCATTTCACTTAGATTATTTTTTTATTTTTTTAATTAATTTAATATATTTAGTTTTCAGCATTGATTTTTCACAAAAGTTAGAATTACAAATTTTTCCCCCATTTCTACCCTCCCCCCACTCCAAGATGGTGTATATTCTGGTTGCCCTGTTCCCCAGTCAGCCCTCCCATCTGTCACCCCACTCCCCTCACATCCCCCTTTCTCTTCTTCTCTTCTAGGGCAAGATAAATTTCTATGCCCCATTGCCTGTGTATCTTATTTCCTAGCTGTATGCAAAAACTTTTTTTTGTTGTTGTTGTTTTTGAACATCTGTTTTTAAAACTTTGAGTTCCAAATTCTCTCCCCTCTTCCCTCCCCACCCACCCTCCCTAAGAAGGCAAACAATTCAACATAGGTCACATGCGTATCATTATGTAAAACCCTTCCACAATACTCATGTTGTGAAACATTAACTATGTTTTGCTCCTTCCTAACCTATCCCCCTTTATTGAATTTTCTCCATTGACCCTGTCCCTTTTCGAAAGTGTTTGTTTTTGATTACCTCCTCGCGCCATCTGCCCTCCCTTCTATCATCCCCCCTTTTTATCTTCTTCCTGCTTCTTTCCTGTGGGGTAAGATACCCCATTGAGTGTGTATGGTATTCCCTCCTCAGGTCAAATCCAATGAGAGCAAGATTTACTCATTCCCCCTCACCTGCCCCCTCTTCCCTTAATACAGAACCCCTTTTTCTTGCCACTTTTATGCAAGATAATTTACCCCATTCTATCTCTCCCTTTCTCCCTCTCTCTTAAATTGATTTTATTTTTTAGATATCATCCCTTCATATTCAACTCACCCTGTGCCCTTTGTGTGTGTGTGTGTGTGTGTGTGTGTGTATACACATATATATACATATATACATACATAGGCACACACATATGTATATATATGTATACACATATGTATATGCATATTCCTTTTAGCTGCTATGATATTGAGGTCTCAAGAATCATATACATCATCTTTCTATGTAGGAATGTAAACAAAACAGTTCGACTTTAGTAAGTCCCTTATGATTTCTCTTTCTTGTTTACCTTTTCTTGCTTCTCTTGATTCTTGTGTTTGAAAGTCAAATTTTCTATTCAGCTCTGATCTTTTCACTGAGAAAGCTTGAAAGTCCTCTATTTTATTGAAAATCCATATTTTGCCTTGAGCATGATACTCAGTTTTGCTGGGTGGGTGATTCTTGGTTTTAATCCTAGCTCCATTGACCTCTGGAATATCGTATTCCAAGCCCTTCGGTCCCTTAATGTGGAAGCTGCCAGATCCTGTATTATCCTGATTGTTTTTCCACAATATTCAAATTGTTTCTTTCTGGCTGCTTGCAGTATTTTCTCCTTGATCTGGGAGCTCTGGAATTTGGTGACAATATTCCTAGGAGTTTTCTTTTTGGGATCTATTTGAGGAGGTGATCTGTGGATTCTTTCAATTTCTATTTTACTCTCTGGCTCTAGAATATCAGGGCAATTCTCCTTGATAATTTCTTGAAAGATGATATCTAGGCTCTTTTTTTGATCATGGTTTTCAGGTAGTCCAATAATTTTTAAATTATTTCTCCTGGATCTATTTTCTAGGTCAGTGGTTTTTCCAATGAGATATTTCACATTGTCTTCCATTTTTTCATTCCTTTGGTTCTGTTTTATAATATCTTGATTTCTCATCAAGTCACTAGCTTCCACTTGTTCCAATCTAATTTTTAAGGTAGTATTTTCTTCAGTGGTCTTTTGGACCTCCTTTTCCATTTGGTTAATTCTGCCTTTCAAGGCATTCTTCTCCTCATTGGCTTTTTGGAGCTCTTTTGCCATTTGAATTAGTCTATTTTTTTGAAGTGTTGTTTTCTTCAATATTTTTTTCAGTATTTTTTTGGGTCTCCTTTAGCAAGTCATTGACTTGTTTTTCATGGTTTTCTTGCATCATTCTCATTTCTTGTCCCAATTTTTCCCCTACTTCTCTAACTTGCTTTTCCAAATCCTTTTTGAGCTCTTACATGGCCTGAGACCAGTTCATGTTTTTCTTGGAGGCTTTTGGTGTAGGCTCTTGCACTTTGTTGACTTCTTCAGGCCATACGTTTTGGTCTTCTTTGTCACCAAAGAAAGATTCCAAAGTCTGAGACTGAATCTGGGTGCGTTTTCACTGCCTGACCATGTTCCCAGCCAACTTACTTGACCCTTGAGTTTTTTGTCAGGGTATGACTGCTTATAGAACAAAGAGTACTTTGTTCCAAGCTTGAGGGGATGCACCGTTGATTTCAGAGCTATTTCTATACAGCCAGCTCTGCCACCCCAGCACTCTTCCTTCCTCAAGAACCACCAACCCGGACCTGATGCAAATCTTAAGCAGGCTCTTCACTCCTGCTCTGATCTGCCACTTAATTCCTCCCACCACGTGGGCCTGGGGTCGGAAGTAACTGCAGCTGTAGTTCTGTAGCTGCACCTCCCCCGCTGCCCCTGGGGCGGTGGCCGAACCTCGAACTCTGTCCCCCACAGCTTTTCCCACTAACCTTCTCTGTTGTCTTTGGTATTTGTGGGTTGAGAAGTCTGGTAACTGCCCCAGCTCACTGATTCAGGGTGCTAGGGCCTGTTCTGCCCAGCTCCTGGTCTGGCTGGTCCTGCTGCCTCCCATGCTGAGCTCCATTCCCCTCCACTCCATGCGCTGTAGACCTCATCCAGCGACCATCCAGGCTGTCCTGGGCTGGATCCCTGCTTCCCTCTGCTATTTTGTGGGTTCTGCAGTTCTAGAATTTGTTCAGAGCCATTTTTTATAGGTTTTTGGAGGAACATGGTGGGGAGCTCACACAAGTCCCTGCTTTCCAGCTGCCATCTTGGCTCCACCCCCAGAAGTCCTTCACTTAGATTATTAAATTTATTGGCATATAATCAGGCAACATAACCACTAATAATTGCTTTAATTTCATCTTTATTACTGATGTATTCAACCTTTTCATTTTTGTTACTGATGATTTGGTTTTCTTCTTTTTTAGAAATTCATATTAACCAGTGGTTTATGTTATTTTCCTCATAAAACCATCTCCTAGTTTTATTTGTTAATTCAATGGTTTCTTAATTATCTTATTAATTTCTCCTTTGATTTTCAGAATTTCCAATTTGATGTTTAATTGGGGATTTCTAATTTGTTCTAGTTTTTTAAGTTACATATACAATTCATTGATCTGTTCTTTCTCTATTTTATTGATGTAAACATTTAAAGACATAAATTTTCCTCTGACAACTGCATTTGATGTATCCCCCATGAGTTTTGATATGTTGTCTCATTATTATCATGTTTATACATTTATTGTTTCTGTGATTTGTTCTTTGACCCATTCATTTTTAAGATTAAATTGTTTAGTTTTCATTTAATTTTTAATTTCTGTTTCTATGGTCCTTTATTAAATGTAATTTTTATTACATTATACTCTGAAAAGGATGCATTGAATATTTCTGCTTTTCTGCACTTGACAACAAAGTTTTTATGCCCAAATATATGGCCAGTTTTTATAGAGGTGGAATATGCAGCTGAGAAAAAAGTATATTCATTTCCATTCTCATTCAGTTCTCTTAATGTCTGTCATATCTAGCTTATCTAAGATTCTATTTACCTTCTTGACTTCTTATTTTTATTTGGTTAGATTTATCTAGTTCTGATAAGGGGAAGCTGAAGTCCTTCACTATTATGGTTTTACTATCTATTGCTACTTATAATTCATTTATCTTTTACTTTATAAATTTGGATGCTATAGCATTTGGTGTATACACACACACACATGTATGTTCAGTATTGACATTACTTCATGTTCTATTGTACCTTTTAATATAATGTAATTTCCCTGCTTATCTCTTTTAATGAAATATATCTTAGCTTCAGTATTTTTGTGCCTCTTTTACCACGCTGTTAACTTTCTTTTCATAATTTTCTTGTATCATTCCCATTTCTTTTTCCAGTTTTTCTTCTGCTACTCTTATCTCTTGAATTCTTTTGGGAATTCTTCTTTGGCTTGGTTCAATTAGCATTTTTCTTTGAGGCTTTACCTACAGCTATTTTCACATTGTTTTCTTCTTCTGTTGTCTTGGTCTTCCCTGCTACCGTAGTAGCCTTTTATGGTTAAGTTCTTTTTTGTTTTTGCTTGCTCATTTTTCCAATCTATTTCTTGACTTTGAACTTTATCTTAAAGTTGGGCTCTGTTCATTTGAGAATGGGGAGGCACTGTTTCAAGCTTCAAACTTTTCTGTTACTGTTTTCATAGCTAGTTCTGAGATTCTTCAAGTTTTTGGTGCTTCCAAGGTAGTATGATCCAGGGAGAGAAGTGATCACTGCTGTCTTGGTTTGCACTCTGGTTTTTATCTAGAAAAGGCCCCTGGTCCCCTGTAGCCACAACACTAATATTCCTCTCTGACCTGGAATTGTGACCCAGGACTGCTTATGGGCAATAGAGTTGCCAGTCAACACCAGCTGCCATCAAAGGATCCTCCGTAAACTCTTTCTGACCAATTGTCCAATCTCCTTTACAGTCTGTGCACTGAGAGCTCTCAAAACTGCTGTTGCTGTTGCTGATCTTGTAGTTGCCTCCAAGGCCTGCTACTGGTGCCCCTTCTGCGCTGTGGGCAAGCCCCTACCCTGGTATCACAGACCCCTCCTGTGGACCTCCTAAAAATTATTAGGCTGGAAAAATGTCTTACTCTGACTTTTTGTCAGCTCTGCCACTCAAAATTTGATTTGAGAAACTATTTAAAATTGTTCATAGGGGAATATTGGTAGAGTTCAACTGGGTTGTTACCTATATTCCACCATCTTGGCTTTGCCTCTCCAAAATAAGCTCTTAATAAATGCTCTATCTCTCATCTTATCCATGTAAAATATTCATTTGAATGAATTCACTTGAAGGGCAAATGATTGTTTTCGTTAAATCCATCTTAAACTTCCCTATTTCTGTTGAATATACCCTCCACCAGTGGTGAGTGAACTTCTTTCAGTCACCCAGGCTTCCAGCATTGGAGTCCTTTTCCCTCTTCCCCATCTCCAAGACTTGTTGGCAAGTCTTCATTGTATCTTTCACTTTTCTGCACTTATAGCATTTGCTTGAGTTCAAGCTCCTCTCACCTGTTGCCTAAATTATTGTAGCCTTACCATTAGTCTCTGAGTCTTTCATCTCTCCAGTCCATCTTCCATGCAGCTGTCATATTAATATTCCTAAAACACAGATCTGGTCACTCCTCAACTCAAGTCTTCAGTGGCTCCCAATTGACTTTAGAATAAAATAAAAATTCAACCTGGCATTTATAGCCTTCTACAAACTGCCTCCTACCTACCTTTCTGATAATTTCCTATGAGTTTTCTCACTCTTCATGCCCTCCATTGTCCTGATCAAACTGGCCTGCTAAACCTTCACCACAAGTGACTTCTTGTTTCTGTGCTTTTGAGTAAATGGCTCCTCATTTATTGAATGCACTCCTCACCTCTGCCTATTAGAATTCCCTGCTTATTTCAGCTCAAGTGACAACTTATAGAGATTTTAATCAATATTTTCTCCCTCTTTGAATTACTTTGTGTTATTGTATACACTATATATTGTGTACGTGTTATATCATCCCAATCAAATGTAAGCTCCTTGAGGTTGGGTTTATTTTGTTTTTGTCTTTTTCTTTTTTTCCTTTTTTAATGCCCAGAGCCTGCTTGGCATAATGCTTTGTGTGTAGCAAGTGCTTAATATATTTTTGTTAAATTGAATTGGATTGACATGAAGATTTTGTGGGAATATAGGAGTACAAAACTTTATTTTTTGTTAAGCATTTAAAAGTGTTTTAAAGTATTAATTTATTTATTTTTAGTTTTCAACATTCACTTCCGTAAGATTTTGAGTTCTAAATTTTCTCCCCCTACTTCCCCTCCCCCACCCCAAGATGGTGTGCAATGTGATATAGGCTGTATATATACATTCATATTAAACATATTTTCACATTAGTCATGTTGTAAAGAAGAATTAGAACCAATGGGAGGAACCATGAGAAAGAAGAAACAACAAAAAAAGAGAGCAAATAGTATGCTTTGATTTGCATTTAGACTCCATAGTTCTTTTTCTGGATATGGATAGCATTTTCCATTATATATCTTTTGGAGTTGTCTTAGATCCTTGCATTGCTAAGAAGAAGTAAGTCTATAAAAGTTAGTCATCACACAATGTTGCTGTTACTGTGGACAGTATTCTCCTGGTTCTGCTCACTTCACTCAGCATCAGTTCATATGAGTGTTTCCAGGTTTTTTCTGAAGTCCACTTGCTCATTATTTCTCATGGAACACTAGTATTCTGTTACATTCATATGCCACAACTTGTTCAGTCATTCCCCAATTGATGGGCATCCCCTCAATTTCCAATTCTTGACCACCACAAAAAGAGCTGTTATAAAAATTTTTAGCAGAGAACTTTAGCAATAAATCTGGAGTAGTGACCTTTAACCCCTCTCACTCACTCTGGTGGTTTGCAACCATGGACAGAGACATAAAAGTTAGGTATCCATTATCTAGACTTCAATATAGGTGGGTCCTCTATTTTAATTAAGGCCTTTTTCCATGTCTTCCGAGGAGGTACTGGTGACTAATTTGATAATGTAACCTTGCTTTCTAGTCTTTGGTTGGCAATAATGGAGCTTTTGTATTCTTTATGTCTTCTTATTAGAAAAGGACTGAAAATCTGAGAAAGCACTGCCCATAAAGCTTATCCTGTTACAATTTTAAACTCTAAATCTTGGCAGAGCGACGAATACCTCTTGGAGTTTATACAAAAACTGATAAAAAGACATGATTAAGAATATAATTTTATTGGTTAAACTTGAGAATATGCCCCCTAAGAATGTCATGTTAGTAAAGGAGAATAATCAACAAATACAAGACAAAGTTATGGCTATGACTACTCATTAGTATCCATTTTTATTCCTTGCAGAAAATTACGTTTAGTTGACGTAGAAGAATTTCATAATCGCCAGGAGGCAATGGAGCTGTCAGTCTTCCAGAACATTGTCATGAAACATATGGAATCTGCCAAAGAGACACTACTTAAAGTGTATGATTGAATATGTGAACTCATTTTCATATTGGACAAAGAATAACTTATGTTTTTTAGTTCTATTTAAAAGAAAAAACATTGTTCCAGAAGGGTACTGTATTTTCAGTCAGATGATAGTTCAGAACATATCTTGTTTTAAAAATTCAAATCACTTCTGCTCAGAATATGACAGATAGTATAGCTTTAAGAAGAAAATGGTCAGATCTTTGCAGCATTAACTGTGGATACCTCTAAGGAGTTTGCTTTATTTAGAATCAAAAGTAAGAATTTTTATGCCTGGAATAAGTACCCTAAACCACATTCCAAACAAACAGCAAGAAAACAGTAGACTTATAGTTGAGCAGTGGCAGGAAGTTTGTGGATGCCATGCTCTTGCTGGGGGTAGGTCAAGCTTGCTGCTCGGTAGGTCACCCCATATTAGAGGAGCTTTGTAATTTAACTAATACTTGTTGCTAATAAGGTATGTTTGGTTGTTTCTATGTTGCAAAGGACTAAAAGTGTTGTCAGCAATCTCTAAATTCAGTGCCCCAATTACTTCACCATAGTTATGGCTCTGATTCTAGCTATCCAGATGTTTCCCTGCTATTGTGACTGTATAGAAATTGAATTGGATTGTTAAAATGGCTGTGATCTGGTTGCCATCCTCTGTTTCTACCCCTCTTCTATTAATAGTAGTTCCTTGGGATGAGATAAGTGCCAAGAATTCAGAGAAGTTATGGATCCTCAATCAATAAAAACTTATTGGGCACTTATTGTATGCAAGGCACTGGGCTCTTGCTGTTTGCTGATGAGGGTAAGGAGGAAAAGCAGCATAGAAAACAAAACCTGCCCCTATGGAATTTCCAATTCAGCTGAGACAAGATTAAAAGAACATTAGCTCCTCTTCTGAATGGCCCCCACATCTAAAAGTTGCTGATGCTGATCATAATTGTTCTCAAACACCATAATAAACCCAATTCTCCCTGGTATGTGAGATTAAAAACTGAGAGGTCCAACTTGTGAATCAAAAGTTGTCTCACCAATGGTAATGGACATATACCACCAAGTACCACTTGTTTTTCAACAACTGCTTGGAAATTATCTTCCAAGAATATTAAATAAGAGATTGTCTTTTTCTGTAGAATCATAGACCTTTGCTTATTATTTTTTCCCACATAGGAAACACTCATACATGGTTTGAAAGAACAGATTTTTGTTGTTGTTTCAAATTATAATTTTATGAATGTAAGGAAAGACAAGAATTATTTCATTTAGAGACCAGAAGGCAGATAGGAAACAATTACCATCTTTAAAATGCATGTGAACTGATTATAAGGGAGTTACTCTGTATCACTAGCAAGGACAGAACACGAAAAAAAATATTCCTAAATTGTTGCTGAAGGATTTGATCTAAGGAAGTAGGTACTGCTGTGAATATTGGAATGGAACGAGTAATCGATCGGAGTGAAATGAGTAATCAAAGAAGGCTCTAGAATATCTTGCTGAAAGCTTTTCAAAATAACTTTGATAGCCACCTTAGTAATTTATATGCAGTCCTGCCTGGAAATGCAATAAGCTTGATGATAGCTCTCCTAATCCCAAATTCTTTTATTGTAGAGCCAGTTAGTTTATATGTAAGTTGTAAAAAAATCTTAAAGCAGTTGATACCTGTCATCAGTAAAGATTAAGTTTCAGCTCATATACACAGCAAAAAAGAACAATTAGCAAAATATTTACTAGGCTTCTTTTTAATATTTATTTTTTGTTGGTGATATTAGTCATTTTAGTTGTGTCCAGCTCTTTGTGACCTCATTTGGAGTTTTCTTGGCTCTACTTGGTCATTGTTTGGGCCCTGATTAATTGAATACAAATAGCAATTATTTCTGTTTTGGCCAGAAACCCTAAAGGTCTTCTCTCAGATTGATTTTTTTTTGACTAGCTAAAGAGGCCATTGTCTGTCTCATTTCTTACCAAGCCTTAATCACTGAAAAGGCATTGCCTCAGTCAAACTGAGACCTGTTAAACAAGACCTTAGCTTATAAAGGCCAAAGACTCCCCCTTCACTCGGGCTATCTCCAGTCATCCTGATCTATATCTCACTATTGGACCCAGATGGCTCTGGAGGAGAGAGTGACGCTGGTGACTTTGCACAGCCCTCCCTCACTTAAATCCAATTCACTTGCATGTCTTGGTCCTCTTCAAAAACAAAGGACAGACAACAACTGGAGGGCTTTACCATTTCTTTCTCCAGCTCATTTTATAGATGAAGAAACTGAGGTAAACAAAGTTAATGACTTACCCAGAGTTGCACAGCTAGTAAGTGTCTGAGGCCAGATTTGAACTGAGGAATATGAGTCAGCCTGATTCCAGGCCTAGTACTCTACCAACGGTGCCACCTAGATGACCCATTTATTTTTAAAGATTGATTTATTTAAAGTAAGATATTTTAACTTTGTTAATGTCTTTTATGATGTAAGTAAATATTTGATTTTCTATAATTATGTTTGAATTGTACATATCTTAAGAAGCAGATTCAAAGAAAAGAACCAGGTTCATTCAATACCTGATTATATTGATATCTATATGATTTTGCAAAATTTTACTTAAGATGACAAAACATTATACTTTATAATAGAATTATAAACCTTCCTTCTAATTTTTCCATCCTTAAACATTAGCAGAATCTCCATTCTTAGCCTAAACAAATAGTCATCATTTTGATTTTGTTAAGATGGCTTAGAGTACCTGCTTTTTCCTAAAGAGAATGTAAGGCTTTGATATAATAAAGACTAAAAATTCCTTTAACTTTTCTAGTACTTTACAATTGTAGATATTTTGCATATTTTATTTTATTTCATTTGATCCTCACAGGGACTATAAAGCAACTAGTTCAAGTATTATTATTAATATTTAACAGATGGGAAAACTGAGGTCAGAGAGGTTTAAATATTTTGCCCAACATTCCCTAGTCAGTAAATAGTGGAGCCAAAACTTGTATCCAGGTCTAGTTTCAGAGGCTTTTTCCCCCACTTTCTTTTTTCTTTTAAAAAATCTTTTTATTTATTTTATTCTGAACTTAAGAAATAAAACAAGCATTTCCATAACATAGAATAGAAAAAAGATGATTGTACATGAAACTGCAAATCCACTATTCCTTTGAAACATATAATAAAATTATCATATAACTTTTTCCCCCTTTTTTCTTTCCTTCCCCTCCCCTGCCCTAGAGATGGCTACAATTAAACACAAATATGCATATGTATATATACATTTAAGCCTATATTTTCTAGCACTTTTTTAAACAGAAATGAGTGTTGTACATACATATATTTATATATATATACATATATATGTAAAACCATTTTACAAGTACTTCTAATTATCAGTTCTTTCTCTAGATGCAGATAGTGTCTTCATATGCCATTTGTAGTTAATTTGTAATAATCAAAATGATTTAGCTGTTCAATGTTGCTCTTAAAACACTATTACTATCTACAGCCTTCTCTTGGTTCTGCCCATTTTGCTTTTCATTATTTCATGCAGATCTATCCATGTTCTTTGAAGCTCATTGAGCTCATCATTTCTTATGGTACAGCGGTATTCCATCACAATTATATGCCACAACTTGTTCAGTTATTCCCCAATTGACAGGCATCCCTGAAATTTCTGTTTCTTTGCCACCACAAAGAGAGCTACTATAAATATTTTAGAACATATAGGTACTTTTCCTTTTTTCTAGTCATCTTGGGAATCAGACCTAGTAGTAGTATTGCTGGGTCAAAGGGTATAGGCAGTTTTATAACCCTTTGGGCATAATTCCAGATTGCTCTCCAAAATGGTTGGATCAGTTCACAGTTCCACCACCAGTGAATTAATGTCCCAAGTTTTCCACATTCCTCCAACATTTGTCACTTTGTCCTTCAATCATTTTAGCCAATCTGAGAGATGTAAAATGATATATCTCAAGGTTGTTTACATTTGTATTTCTCTAATCAATAATGATTCAGAGCAGTTTTTACACTACTATAAATTATTTTGATTTCTTCAGGGGAAAACTATCTGTTCATATCCTTTGACCATTTATCAATTGGGGAATGACTCATATTCTTACAGATTTGTGTGCTCTTGTTGTTGGTCTTGTGTTGGTCTTTCACCTCCACAGCAGCTGCTAGCAACATTGTTGTTACAAAATCTCTCTGGTTCTGGTGCTTTTTTTCTTAGGGAGCTCAAGTGTAACCTCTTATTTTATTTTTAAATTCCTTTTCAAGTTCTCCCAAAAACTCTTTTTGGATTTGTGACTGTCGTTCGATGTGAACGGCAATTTTTTTTTATTAACTCAGATCTTCTTTTATACCATAATGGTTAGCTACAGTTGGTCAGATTCTTTTTCATTTGCTTATTAAGTTTTATTTTATTCATAGCAGCTTATTATTATAATTGGCTTTTAATCCTGATTTGTGGGTAATGGTTCCTTAGGTCTCTCTGAATTCTGTCCAGGGGTGCAATGTCAGGAACTTCTCTCCTCCCCTAAGCCTCAGTTAGGGCCCCCAGCCACACAAAATGCTTTTGCTCCCTGGGGTACCACACTCACCAGGTTTATGCTTGCTCTTTCTTGCCCAGGGCCTCACCCAAGAATCTCTTCTGGTCAGCACTACCAGGCCGGCTGTCCAGAAGCAGCAGGGGGTCTTTCAGTCTTCCCTCAGCCTTCTGATTCTCACACTGTTCTTTAGATGGAAGTTCATGAGGTGAAAGTTCTTAAGGACTAGTCTGCTTCCCAGCGGCGCTGCCCCCAGGGCCTACTATTTGTTGATTCATAGGAGCAGGCCTGGAGGTATTTACACTTCACTCTAACCAAACCTCAACCCCTGGATATCCTGTCTTTCCTAAGGTCCTCTCAAGTTGTCTTAAAAGGATAACTGCTTTACCTCTATTTTTGCTACTCTGCTTTCATTTTGTGGCAATATCTGGTTTGTTTGTGGAGGAAGTTTGATGAGCCTGGAATTTTCTGACCTCTGCTGTCTTCCCAGAATTCCCTTTAGTTTTAGTTTCAAAGTACTTTCCAAACACCGTGTGGCTGCTTATCTCATCCTTACTGGTGGATTTTTCCCCCCAGCTGACTTGTGCTGTTAGGCATACTAGCAAACAGTCGATGAGCACCAGCAAACTGTTCAGGAGTGGCATCTGCAGAATTGTAGTTTCAATAAATTCAAGCATATATTCTCTTTCCCTTTACCTTATTAACAAAATGTTTTTCTTGTATCTGCCTTCCTCTCAATGCTTTTAGCAGAAGAGTCAGTAGTCGGTTATGGTTCTCTTGTGTGAGTTTGTGTTGTATGTTTGAAGCTTAACTTGAATTCGTATTTTACCCAATATTGTGTAGTTAATTATATAGTATATTCTCTTTTCTCCTTTGGCACCTGAGGTAGTTTAAACTAATTGTTTTCATGATTTTCAATTTTTCCTGGTGATTTTTGTCATTTTAAAATTATTTTCACAAGATTTTTTGGAAATTTTTTGATGATAACATTCAACCAACTAGCAAATAATTAAGACCAATTAACAAGGGAATAAAATGAATAACAGAGCATCTTGCAATAGTCTTTGGTCAAAGGAAGTAAATTTGACTTGAAATACTTAATTCAGTTAAAATATTATAATCAAATTTACTTTTTTACATTTCTATTGCTAGTTAAATAAAAAGGTAGATAGGTTATAGTATAGAATTTGTTTTTTATACATAGTACGTATTATTTCTTCATGATAAACACTTATTCTTAGGGTCTATGTCATGAGACTTCATCATGAGATTCTTCTGGTACTTCAGTAATTTAACTCTTTTGACTGGGTTTCAATACTCCTCTTCTGTTTATTGAATCCTCAGATAGTGCTACAGTTAAGATTCTGTGTATTCCTTGAGACCATGATTTCCATCACTGTTTAAAGAAAGTCATAGGATGTACTGTACATATACAGTTGATAGACATATAATATATATATATATATACACATACATATATATATTAAAGATAGAATTTATTTGATTATTTGATAACTCCTTCTACCACTGCAGGTTGTCAACTTCTCTGCAATTTATAGTATTAGAAAGACACCTGGGACTCGGTGATTATGCAATTTGCCCAGGGTCAAAGAGCCAATATGTGTTAGAGGTAAAACTTGAACCCAGCTCTTCTTGATTCCAAGGCTAGCTTTCTCCTATACTGTTCTGATTCTGCTAAATCATCTTAATACATATAAATATCAAGAAACCAACTCTGGTGGCCTCCTGCTTATGCTTCATCTCTCTTATTAGGTCCAGAAACCACCAGCATTTGGCATCCATTTTTTTCAAGTTCCTAATAATTTTATGCCAAATTGAAGTTTTGATTCTCCTTAATCTGTAGTTTGTGAAACCATAAACTACAATATAATACTAATTGCCAGCATTTACTTTAGCTTCAGGTTATGGTCCTCATTGGGATTGCTCCTCTTTTTTCCATCCTATGGTGAAGGCAGGGACTGTCTTTTGCCTCTTTATGTACCCCTGGTGCTGTAACAGGAGGGCCGAGTTTATAATCTCAAAGAAGATCATAAACATGTCTGAAAGGTTCGGAATCGCCGGATAGAAGAAACTCTCAAAGTAGAAGGCAGAAGAATCAAAACATTTATTTAGGCTCCACAGTAACCAACCCATGAACCAGAAGCCCCATTTTGATATGTTGGTCATAATCTTCCAGGCCCAATAGGTACGCCTTGAAAGAGTAACCAGGAGGCTACAGAGAAACATGATTGCGTAAAGCAAAATCATGTTTCCCCCTTGATGGTAATAAGATTACCCACTGGACTGAAGTCTTTGTTCAGCTTCCTCCCGTAGATCAGCTCTGCTGCTGGCAGCTCCTGCCTCAGCTGTGTCTGTTTCTGAAACTGAAGCTGCAACTGAAACTGACGATGTAACGGTCGTAACTGCCTCTGTAACGGTCGTTGTAACTGCCTCTGGCTCCAACCGGAAAAGGAAAGAGAGGAAAAATCTTCAAGCTGTCCTCTCCCCTCTTATAGGGTTTCTGACATCATCAAGCTCCGCCCAAATGACCAGGGCCGATTGGTTCCTGAGTTGGCTCCTCCCCCTAGGGTAGACCAGGTTCTGGAGCTAACACCTCCCCTCAGCCAGCCCCATGACTCCCCACACAGGAAGCCGTCTGCCTCCCGGCATGCTCCCCGGGCCTCCTGCCCCGGAAGAGCAAGCCACAGTGTCCAGAGGCTCAATGAGGCAAGCTGAGCCATTCAAAGAAAACAAAAGCCATTATGGCTACAGGTGCTTTTAGCACAGTGCTGAGCAAAGTGGTTAATACTTAATCTAAGTTTAGTGACTGACCATCTCTTTTGGATGCTCCACATTGTCACATCCTACTAATTCATTTCACCAAAAGTTTGAACTTTGTTCCTAAGATTATGTTATCATTTGCTCCCAATGGTTTCAACTACTGTGGTTTTTAGCTGTACAGATGATAGTATCCCTAGAACCCAGAAAAGAGCCTTATACAAGTACTTTAAAAGAACAAGTCATTGAATTAAAATCTATTGACAATATAACATTTATTTTATACTAGTAATAAAGCATGCTATTACATACCTTTTGCAGTACTTATTAGTTCATGACAGGTAAAATTTCCTTAATAGTGTCACTATGAAATCTTTTAGTTTTCCAAAAGGTATGATTGCTATGTAGTTTACAAGATGGGATATTGAAAATATTAGACATTTTAAGAAATTTCTTTGTTTTTTCAAGGTGGTTTCCAGAAGTCCAGAATATTTATTACCAAGGCAATAAAAAAAGGCAGTTACCCACCAGTGGTAGCAGTGCAAAACTGGAAGCTTTCTTCAACTGTGCTGCGACTTTGATGACTATACAACTGCAGAGCTTAGCCTTGGAGTCAATGCAGGACTTTACAGATTTAATTGTACAAAGGCCGGTAAGTAGGTATCACTAATGGTCATATACTTATACTTAGTTATCCACAGTTTTTCATGAAATTTTACCCATGTTTTGCCTCTGAAAAGGAATTGTGACCTATTTCCCTGATTGGTAAAACTGGTACAGTCAGTGCTCATAAATCAACAGTAATTGAGCATTATTATAAATAAATGATAATGGCAAATGATCAGCTGCCTACTTGGGGTCGTTGGCTCACTTCTTATGGTGGGAAAATTTGAGGCACAGCCTCAAACTAGCTGGACATCTGCAGAACTTTTCTACATTGACTATTTCTACTTTCCTTACTGACAAACTGTAAGTGAGGAATGGGGCTTCATTCTCTCACAGAAGCAAGGGGGTAACAGCTGGAACATTTAAGGTTGTCCTGTAAGACACAGATCTGTGCAAAGCATACATGACTTTCTCCTACTTTTTCTTTTATTCTTCATTTTTTTTTCAGTCCCTACCCCTACCATTTTCCTGTTTACATAAACTTCTTCACCTTTTTCCCTTTCCTAAATCATTCCTCTCACAAGTATTCTTGCACGTCTGGGAGCTTTTGAATGGCTTCCTACAACAGCTTTAAAATTATGCATCCTTGGTTATATCTTCTAGGAGAGAACAAAATTTGCAGATCTTTCCAATTAAGGGCAGTGAAAACAGCCACTTGATAACAAGCATTAGGATTTAAGAATGAGCTTCTTTTCCTTTAAAATGCTGATTTTATGGAAAAAATTTATAATTTACACTTATTTCTACCCCAGCTTTCTAATAATGTCAGTAATTGAGTAGTTGGCTATTCTACTGGAAGTAGGACATGATGTACACAAGTGAACATATGTAGGTAGTTTCAAATACCTTTCGTTCTTCTTAGACTCCTATAATGGTTGTTAAAATAAGATAGATTTATTTTATGATCTCTTTTAGCAAAATTTAAAGAATCTAAAATCAAAATTTCAGTTTTATAATAATTATGCTTTATAAAACATTTTTGATTATGTTATTTATTTAAATGATATCCTTTCATAGGATATGATATTTATGACAAGTGCTTAAGGATTTAATTTTTTACCTTATGGTCTTAATGATTTGACTTCTTTGTGATTTGCCACTAAAATGAACATATTTTAAACATTTTTTAAAGGATTCTGTGCGAGCTTATGAGCATCCAGGTTTTATAACAAGGCTGATCCTTGAAAATGAAAGTGTTAAGTTTGAACCTGAATTTAATGATTATCAAGCAATTTTTCTAAATATTTATGAGGTCATGATTAAGGCCGTCAGTCTTGTACCAAGGGTTGAGACTAAATTGTATGCAAAATGGGTAAGTAATTCATATATTTTGATTTTTACAATTAGTTTAATGCCATGCAACTTAGATAACATGACATCATGAATATAAAAATATGGTAGGTATCCTATGCTTTATCAAATACATGTTTTCTAGAAAAGTTGACTTAAAGTTAATTTCTGTAAAGCAAATCTTGTTTTCTCCTTAACTTCACTTATAGTGCTGCTATTTAATATATTTTATACCAATCAGAAGTCCAGGGTTGCAGGGTAGAAGCTTGAGTAATGGCTTGGAAGTGAAGGCAGGAGTAGAGAAGAATAGGAACCTAAAGATAGCTGGGAAGCATCATGGTGGGTCTAGGTCCAGGCAAGGTATGGTGAATAAGGTTCACAAGGTAAGGTTCACTAATCAGAAAACCAGGGTCCCAGGATAGAAGCAAAATTCTGGATTGGAGGATGAGACTAGAACAGTCTCAAATAGCAGTTTAAAAATGACAACTAAATAGTGGAAGTAGAAGTAGTAAGATGGTAAAAATGATTGATTTTAAAATTTACAAAAAATTTAATGTTTTTAAATAAAGAGAAATTGAGCAAAAATTTATTTATAATATTTGATATATAAAATTTTCAACTAACAAATATTCTAATGATTCTCATTGATAATGTACAATAGAGAGCTAATCATTTAAAGCCCATTAGTCTGGCCCCAGCCTGCTTCTCTAGGTATATTTCATAGTCAGACTGGCTTCCTGGTTGTTTCTCAAACATGACATCCTGTCTCTGATTTCTGAGCCTTTTTGAACATGCTGTCTGCATGCCTATAATTTATTTACTCCTCTCTTCTGACTCTTTGAATCTCCAATTTCCCTCAAGACTCATTTGAGGTGCCCTTGCCTATGAGAAAGCTTAGTTTAGCTCATTGCCCTAGTTTTTAGTGCTCTCTTATGTCTCAAATGATCTTACATTATTTATATTACTCAAATGTTGTCTTCTCCAGCAGTAGAATGTAAATTCCATGAAGGTGAAGATTGTTTTTAATTTTGTCTTTTTATCCCCAGGCCCTGCCATAGGTTATATAGTAATCTTGTTGGCTTGCATAAAGAATATTTAATATTCAAACTTTATTTCTGGTATTTTGAAGAGTGGTATTCTGAAGTCATGGATTTATTTGTGATGTAGGGTACCTGTTTAAAAAATTTAATTTTATGACCTGGTTATAGAAATCTTAGGGAAGAAAGTCTATTACTATGAAATAAGTCTGGTTTTGCACTACTTCTGAAAATATTGTTTCTTTTATCCCCAGAACAATACTATTCAATCAAGTGAAAACTTTTATGGAGTAAAGCATGTGACTAATATTGCTGGTTGCCATGAGCAACTAAAAAAGTTTACAAGCTTTTTGACTTACAAGCTTTTTTTACTTACAAGGTTAAAAAAGAATTGCAAGGCTGTCTCTACCTTGGTGGGGGACAGGGGGGAGTAGGGAACAAGACCTATATATTTGCAGCAATTACAGTAAGATTATCTGTAACAAAGTACTCAATGATTGGGTACATACAACCAGTTAGAAAGAAAGAAACATAGTAAAACACACTTAAACCATACATTCTCTGTCTTGGGACTGTATCATGCTTAGAAAGACAAGCTTGCAACCCACATGATATAGTAGAATTCCTTTTAAAAAATTAGACTCCCATTGTAGTTTAAGCCTAGTCACTAAGATTTCCCTTAGACTTTTCCCTCAGGCCTTTGCTCACGATCATTATTCCTAAACTCAAGCATATTTGTGTTGCTCTCCTTTGAATTCTGTCCAAGTTGTCTATGCCCTATTTTATTTGTGAGCCCCTGCTAGTGATTTGAAACTATTATGACCAAAGACCAGAATATTCTAAATTTTAAAATAATCGCCAGTTTATCTTGTCTCTTAAAGCAAAGGATGAGCTGTAACTTGTTGGAGACATAAAAGATTGAAAAACATTATTTAAATTTATTAAACACAGAACTAGGATGCATATTGCTTCCCTTACTTATCACTAAAATAGACTTTTATACCTTTGTTATTTCAGTCTAGCTTTAATAAATATAATAAGTCAAATCCATTAGTTTAGTTATTTCAGCAAAATAAAGACAAGTACAATTAGAAAATCTCAAAAGACAGCAAGTATGATAAAAGTTGGGGAAGCAATCAGCCAACATATTTGCTGATCACTTGCTTTGTATAAGGCACATCATGCTAGCTAGGGGCTAAAAAGATCCCTTTCATTAAGCTCAGACAGGTTACATTCTATTAAGGCACGAAGACACATTCATGTGAAATGATAACAGTGTGTCAAGGGTCAATGATAAGCACCAACTAAATGATGAAGACAGTAAGTGCTATGAGTATAGAGAGAGAAAAGAGACCCCGCTGTGGGCTAGGGTGGATTGGAAAGGCTTCCTGGAGGAGGAAAGATTTGAGTTGAACCTTGAAACATAGGCAGAATTCAGATAAGTGGAACAGAGATAAAGTGTTATGTATATGGGTGTGTGTATGATTGATGGGAAGGAACCGCAAACATGGAGGCAGTAAAACGGAAGACATATTTTGATAACACTGAGTTTTGGTAAAAACAGATGATGTCAAAGGCTAGTAAGAGGTAGTAGAAAGGTAGTTTGAGGCTAGTTGTGGAGGGATGGTAGAGGGCAAGGCTGAAGAGTTTCAGTTTTTGTTCTGAAGATAGTGAGAGGCCATGCAAAAATCTGTATTCCTTTTAATTAGTGTTGTGACATCGTGGCATTAACAAATAAATCTTTTTTCCTGCAGCAGATTATATAGATTTTTTGGAAAAATCAGCTTTCTTATGAGTGTACATTTACACTAATGAAAACCAACCAAGGTATATGACTATGTACCAAAATGGATCTGTAGTTAGCTCTACATGGAGGCCATCTAGGCGTCAGTAACTCTCCCGTGGTACCTCGTTATGTTGAACTGCCATTATTCTGTTATGTCAGTCCCATTGCTCCCATCTCATGAGAAGACTGTGGGGAGTTCTTAAGTAAATGAACAATGTGTGCTTGGTCTGTTTTGCCAAGGGAGCCTTATCCCCACTTTCTCCAATGAAGATTTATAAAGTCTGCCACCATAGCACATGCTAATTTTCAAATGCAGAATATGGCCAGTCCTTTCTCAGAGGGAGCAGGATTTGATGGCATTATCTGATGGGTCTATTTCTATTTCTCTCCAGGATCTTAGAGTATCATCATAGCTTTGGCCATTTTTGACTGAGAGTCTGAGTTTTTAACTAGAATTTTTATGAGACAATTACAAAATATCCACTGGAGCAAATTGCTTAAAAAATTTTAATTAAAATCCTATGGTTTGGGGGGCAGAGCCAAGATGGCGGCTGGTAAGCAGGGAATAGCCTGAGCTCCGTACTGAGTCCCTCCAAAAACTTATAAAAAATGGCTCTGAACCAATTCTAGAATGGCAGAACCCACAAAACAGCAGAGGGAAGCAGGGCTCCAGCCCGGGACAGCCTGGATGGTCTCTGGGTGAGGTCTATCCCACATGGAGCTCGGAGCTGGGAGCTGGGAACGGAGTGGAGCAGAGCCCAGCCTGAGTGGTGTGGACCAACAAGACCAGCAACCGGGCAGAGCATGCCCTACCGCCCTGAATCAGTGAGCTGAGGCAGTTACGAGACCTCTCAACCCACAAACACCAAAGACTGCGGAGAAGGTTAGTGGGAAAAGCTGCGGGAGTGGAAGGAGTTCGCAGTTCGGCTTCCAGCCCCCATGGTAGCGGAGGTGGGGCAGCTATAGCTGTTGCTGCTTCTGGCTCCAGGCCCACCTGGTGGGAGGAATTAAGTGGCAGATCAGAGCAGGGGTGCACAGCCTGCTGAAGATCTAAGCCCAGTTCGGGTTGGGGGTTCTTGGGGAAGGAGCAGTGCTGGTGTGGCAGAGCTGGCACCTCCCTCCCAAACGTGGAACATAGAACTCTGTAGTCTATAAGCAGTCATACCCCACTGAAAAACTCAAAGGTCAAGTTAGTTGGCTGGGAATATGGCCAGGCAGCGAAAACGCACCCAGATTCAGTCTCAGACTTTGCATTCTTTCTTTGCTGACAAAGAAGACCAAAACACACAGACAGAAGAAATTAATAAAGTGAAAGAGCCTACAATAGAAACCTCCAAGAAAAACATGAACTGGTCCCAGGCCATGGAAGAGCTCAAAAAGGATTTGGAAAAGCAAGTTAGAGAAGTAGAGGAAAAATTGGGAAGAGAAATGAGAAGGATGCAAGAAAACCATGAAAAACAAGTCAATGACTTGCTAAAGGAGACCCAAAAAAATACTGAAAAATACACTGAAGAAAACAACACCTTAAAAAACAGACTAACTCAAATGGCAAAAGAGCTCCAAAAAGCCAATGAGGAAAAGAATGCCTTGAAAGGCAGAATTAGCCAAATGGAAAAGGAGGTCCAAAAGACCACTGAAGAAAATACTACTTTAAAAATTAGATTGGAGCAAGTGGAAGCTAGTGACGTTATGAGAAATCAAGATATTATAAAACAGAACCAAAGGAATGAAAAAATGGAAGACAATGTGAAATATCTCATTGGAAAAACCACTGACCTGGAAAATAGATCCAGGAGAGATAATTTAAAAATTATTGGACTACCTGAAAGCCATGATCAAAAAAAGAGCCTAGATATCATCTTTCAAGAAATTATCAAGAAGAACTGCCCTGATATCCTAGAGCCACAGGGCAAAATAGAAATTGAAAGAATCCACCGATCGCCTCCTCAAAAAGATCCCAAAAAGAAATCTCCTAGGAATATTGTCACCAAATTCCAGAGATCCCAGATCAAGGAGAAAATACTGCAAGCAGCCAGAAAGAAACAATTTGAGTATTGTGGAAACCCAATCAGAACAATCCAAGATCTGGCAGCCTCTACATTAAGAGATCGAAGGGCTTGGAATACGATATTCCGGAGGTCAATGGAGCTGGGATTAAAACCTAGAATCACCTACCCAGCAAAACTGAGTATCATGCTCCAAGGCAAAATATGAATTTTCAATAAAATAGAGGACTTTCAAGATTTCTCAGTGAAAAGACCAGAACTGAATAGACAATTTGACTTTCAAACACAAGAATCAAGAGAAGCATGAAAAGGTAATCAAGAAAAAGAACAAGAAAAAGAACTTGCAAGGAACTTACTAAAGGTGAACTGTTTTGTTGACATTCCTACATGGAAAGATGACGAGTATGATTCGTGAGACCTCAGTATTAGGGTAGCTGAAGGGAATATGCATACATATATGTTTATGTATATATGGGTGAATGTGTATGTATGTATATATCTATGTGTATATATATATATATATATATATATATATATATAGAGAGAGAGAGAGAGAGAGAGAGAGAGAGAGGGAGAGAAAGTGAGAGAGAGAGCAGACACAGGGTGAGTTGAAGATGAAGGGAAGATATCTAAAAGAAATAAATCAAATTAAGGGATGAGAGAGGAACATACTGAGAGAGGGAGATAAGGAGAGATAGAATGGGGTAGATTATCTCGCATAAAGGAGGCAAGAGCAAGCAGTTCTGTGGGAGGAGGGGAGAGGGCAGATGAGTGGGGAATGAGTGAACATTGCTCTCATCAGATTTGGCCTAAGGAGGGAATACCATATATACCCAATGGGGAATCTTACCCCACAGGAAAGAAGAGGGAAGAAGATAAAAATAAATGGGGGGGATGATGGAGGGGAGGGCTGATGAGGGTGGAGGTAGTCAAAAACAAACACTTTCGAAAGGGGACAGGGTCAAGGGAGAAAATTCAATAAAGGGTGATGGGTTGGGAAGGAGCAAAATATAGTTAGTCTTTCACAACATGAGTATTGTGGAAGGGTTATACATAATGAAACACATGTGGCCTAGGTTGAATTGCTTGACTTCTTAGGGAGGGTGGGTGGGAAGGGAAGAGGGGAGAGAATTTGGTACTCAAAGTTTTAAAAACAGATGTTCAAAAACAAACAAAAATGTTTTTGTATCCAACTAGAAAATAAGATACACAGACAATGGGGTGTAGAAATTTATCTTGCCCTACAAGAAAGGAAGGGAAAAGGGGATGGGAGGGGAGTGGGGTGACAGAGGGGAGCGCTAACTGGGGAACAGGGCAACCAGAATATATGCCATCTTGGAGTGGGTGGCAGGGTAGAAATGGGGAGAAAATTTGTAATTCAAACTCTTGTGAAAATCAATGCTGAAAACTAAATATGTTAAATAAATTAAAAAATTAAAAAAAACAAAAAACAAAACAAAAAAAATCCTATGGTTTAACTTGAAAATGTGGCCCTGTTATAATAACAGAAAAAGGAAATATGAAATGAGAAGATCGGACTGAATGATGTCAAAATCTGCCCTCCATTTCTAAATCTTGAAAATCTATATGGCTTGAAAGCTTTATGAGGGTTTGGACCATGTCTTATTTTTTCTTTATAGCTCTTTAAGACCCTTATTCATTGCCTTTAATATGCTAAGCATTTAGGATCATCCAGCATAAAATCTTAGATTTAGAACCAGAAAGGACCTTAGAAATTATCTAGTCGAGTTTTCTCATTTTGAAGTTGAGGAAACTGAGGCCCAGATAAATTTAAAGTCTCGCTCAAAGTCATGTAGAAAAGTGGTAGCACCAGAATTTGAATGCTAGTCTTTGGACTTCAAATCTTTTATCCTTTTAGCTGCACTATGCTGCTTCCAAAAAAGTAAATGTTTGTGGAATAAAATGCTGTAAGTGATAAATGATAATGTATAACTAAGGTCTGTGTTCCCCACCAACCAGGAAAGCAAATCCCAGTCAACTACCTTGAGGCCCATAATTCTAGAGGAAATATTAAATGCACACCAACAAAAGATTAAGGACGTGATTCTTGCTGAAAGTGTTGCACCCACCGAACATCTGAAATATTATGATAAGTATGATTTCTTGATAAACAGACAAGCTGAACGTGATATTGATAATTATCTTGAGGGAGAACATAATTATGAGGAAACAATAAAAGAAATTCGAAAATTCCAAAAGCTAAGTGAAGAGATACAGTACACATCTAGAAAGGTAAATAATGCAAGTTTTAAAGATAGATCTTTTTACTTTTGTCTTTGGACGTTTTTTCTTCTATTTTTCTTATTAGTTAGAACTTAGAGTGTACATAAAATAGTGGTGAGAATTTCACTATGGTTCTAACTTCTAAGGTTCCTTAGGCAGGAACTGCTATAGTACAAATAATTGTTCCTCTACTGGCAAAAGGATATGCATCATTTACCATCCCGGCCCATGTCTCCCCTACCCCCACCCCTCCAATGAAGCGATTGAGAGAATTAATTGCTTTCTACATAAATTTTGCAAATTTTCTGTATAACTAACTGTGTTCTCCAAAGTATTTTGAAGAACCAAAGTATTTGATGGTTTCACTTCTGTAAAATTACTTTGCATAAAGCAACATACCTAAGTTTCTTAAGCTCTTTGGCAGGATTTAAAGGTTCACAATTGCTAAACACAAAGGGATGCCTTCCAAATAGCTTTTCTACATCAAATATTTAAAGAAAATCTAATATTATTAGATCAGAGTAAATTGGTATTACAAGATAACACTGAGAAGTACTGATAAAAATGTAATAATATATTTCTTAGTAACTGAAATTTTCATATTGATGTGCCAGGTCATTCACTTAGGAATATTTGAGCTGCATTGTGAAGAATTAATCAGGGCTTTGGCAAAGCGAGCAGATCATATTGCTGGAAGACTTATAGCTAAAGTGTTCAAGGACCATCAGGAATTAAATATGAAGTAAGTGAATGGTCCTATTTACTTACAGGTTGGTTTTTTTTCTATTTTAATTAGACATTTGTTAGTCAGCTCAGAGTAATGGAGTGGGGCAGTGGCATGGATAGTCTCAAAGAGAAAATAATCAAGTTCCCATTTTGTGAGGCATTTTATGTTTGGCTTAAGATAGCATTAATATTAATTTTTATTTTCTCAACATGAATGAACAGTGGGAAGAGTTGGCCCAGAGATTTTGGGTTCTGGGAGAATCTTGTATAGGATTCAGAATTGGTACAGATAATATATTTAAATTATATTATGCATATAGAGTATGAATTTTAAAGGAGTCTCAAATCTGGTGGTGTACTGCTGTCAACTTTTATTAACTTTTAGGTCACTCATCGCTCATATTCTGGTCGTTCATCATTTCATAGCTGAAAACCCAGTTGTCACTTTACTCAGAGGTCATAAGATCCTCAGAAAATTAACTGACTGTTAATAACTCAGAGACTAATGTGTGAAACAGAATACTCTTCTGTAGGTCAAAAGCAAGAATTATAATTAACATGATAACCAGGATGGTGTGGTACCTTCCTCTAAGGAATTGGTGTACTGGGGGAAGCCTAGTAAGTGAAAAATTGTTCAGATAATAATGGTATCAGAGAAAAATGAATTTGATGCCTTTAGGAATATTTGTTTTAGGTCATGTAGAAACCTTCTGAAGGGGTCAATTTTTTCATAATAAAGGGTATGTTTTCTAGCATTTGTTATCAACCATAGTATAGAGTATCCTCTTTTCTAGAATAAAAAATATTTTTCTTGTTATGCATTCTAATTCATTTGTTACAAGTGCCTATTTTATGCTGATCACTGTACTAGGCACTAGGAGCAACAGAAATTTTATAAAAGATACAGTTACTGTCTTCATGGAACTTATAGTTTACTGGGGGATAAGACAAGAATAGATCACTATAATATATAATGTTACCTAATAGTAATTATAGTTATAGCTAGCTTTTATGTAGTGCTTTATTTAAGGTTTCCAAAGTACTTTATAGATATTTTCTCACTTGATTGTCACAACAATCCTGGGAGGTAGGTGCTATTATTGTCCCCATTTTTAAAGATGTGGAAACTGAGGCTGAGAGAGGACTAGTCACTTGGCTAGGGTCACAGGGATAATAAGTACCTAAGGTCTCATTTGAACTGAGGTCTTCCTGATTCTAAGGCAAGCACTCTAATCCACTGAATCACCTAGTTGCCCACAGTAGTATTAATGTACATTAAAGCATACGAAAGAGCTGTAAAAACAAGTGTCATGTGAGTTCCAAGAAGGAAGGTTATTACTGACAAGCAGAATCCGGAAAGACTTTTAAAGGAAGGGTAAGCATTCAACCAGGCATAGGGAGAAGACTAGACAAAGAAAATTAAAGATAAACTAAAGGTTATGAAAATGGGAGAAAGATGAATGGTGGTGTCACAGGCAGAAATAGTGAAGTCAAGTTTAAGGGGAAAGATAATAAGCTCAGTTTTGGACATGTTGAATTTCAGGTACTAGTGGAACATCCTAAGTAGAGATGAACTGTGGGCAGTCAGAGATTCTATAGCATTTAATTCAACAAGTGTTTATTAAGTGCCTACCAGGTGTCGGGCACTCTACTAGGTAGAAATACAGAAATGAAATAGATATTGTATCCAGTGAATTTTTACATTTTCTACTGGGAGAGGGGCAAAGTTGGGATTATATGCAGATAAACAAACAAAAAAATGCAAAGTAATTGCTGGGATGGAGTGGGACTAACAACTAGAGAAAATTGGGAAAATGACAAAAGACTTATGTAGTAGGTGGCATTTGAACTGAACTTTGAGGAATTTAGGAATTCTAAGAGGTAGAAAGATGAGGAGTGAAAACATTCCAGGCAATGGAGGGCAGTTGGTCAAAAGGAAGGAAGCAGAAGGTATAATATTGTGTATGGGGAACATCAAATTAGGCCAATTTGGCTGGAATATAGAGTATGGGAAGGGGGATTGGTGGTCACAGGAGGATGTCAGATCAATCTGGAAAGAAAATGGAGCACGGCTATGAAGGACTTTAAATGCCAAACATAGAGATTTGTATTTTATCCTAGAGATGACAGAAATTTCTTGAACAGAGGGGTTGATGTGGTCAGATCTGTGCTTTAGGAACACACACCCCCCCACACACACATCTCAAGTGGCTGAATGGAGAAAGAGAGACTAATTAGGAAGTTTTTTCAATGGCAAGAAGTGATAAGGGTGGTGACCAAATGAGAAGGGGGTGAGGACAGAGAGACACAGAGACAGAGAGAGAATATTGTCAACAGAAATAGTGAAATTAGGAGGACGGGTAGGTATGGAGCAAAGATAATATATTCTTTGTTTGTGTTTTGGCCATGTTCAGTTTGAGATGGTTAATGGGACATTCAGGAAGAGATGTTCAGCAAATCAGTGATGTAGAGTTAGAGTTCAGGAGAGAGATGAAGTTCTGGAGCTCAAAAGAGGCATGGACTGTTTAGAAGTTCTGAAGATCTGGGAATAAATTAAATTGTACTGGACTATAGAGAAAAGGAGACAGCCAAGGACAAACCCTCATAAGAAAAAAAATTTAAGTGGTTTGAAAGGGGATGAGGAATGAGCAAAGGAAACATAGGGAGAAATTAGAGAGAGAGTAGAATCTCTGAAGTCAAGGAAAATGAACCAGTAGCAGTTGTTAGTCCAAAATGGCAAAGTTTGCAGAGGTCAGAGAAAAGAACTAAAAATAGCCATTGTATTTGGTGATTAGGAATGCTTTGATGAAACCAGTTTCAGTAGACTAGAGGTTGTAGAGGGCATATTTCTAAGGGACTGAGCTCTAGGTGATTAGTCAGAAAGGAGAACTATTGAGCATCAACAGGTTTGCCAAAAGTTCAGGAAGTGCAGAGATAGGACAGCAGATTGGTATAGAAGGTCAGGGAAATTGTTCAGTTGTTTTAGTCATATCTGACTCTTGGTGACCCCATTGGAGGTTTTCTTGGCAAAGATACTAGACTGGTTTGCTATTTCCTTCTCTAGCTAATTTTACAGTTGAGGAGACTGAGGAAAACAAGGTTAAGTGACTTGCCCAGGGTTGCATAGATAGTAAATGTCGGAGGCCAGATTTGAACTCACAAAAATGAACCATCCTGACTCCAGGCCCTGTACTCTTTCCACTGCACTCCCTACTTTTTTAGAGTTAAGGAGATCTAAGCTTGTTGGTAGTGTCAACCTGAAATACAGAAGACTACCAAAGTAGCAAAACTAGAATTTTTAATGGAAGCAAAGGAATTGTGATTAGGGGCCACTACACAGCACCAAAGTACTGGAATGTCCAACAGGGGCAGAGGGGAGCAGGGTTAAATACATTTCACCAAATACGGAATTACATGGGAGGCATAGCTTCCAAAAGCTGTTACATTAAGTTCTTTTGCATAGAGAAGACTAGGGGAAGCTGAGTGGGGAGGGTTGATATATTTGGACCTGCTCCAATCATGGGGTCCGTTGGATCAAAGTCAGGTAAGCCCTTCTGATGTCTGTTCAACATTCTTTTTTAAACTGGTTTCTGTAGTCCTTTCTTAACTGGTTTCAATTGCCCTCAGGCAATTTCTTAGCTCTAGGATCAGGCAGGATCAGCAGATGCATTCAACAGTCAGCAGAGGGAAGATGCCAAATTTCAAGACAAAAATTCATGTAACTGAGGATGATTGTTGAAGTTAGGTTCTGTAGGAAGAGGCAAGGACTGAGATCAAGAGTACTGAGCAACTCAAGGAGAGATCTTGGCCTGGGAATATTGAACTTAAAAATATTTTTACAATATAACTAGATCCTTTTGTAATCCTTTGTGTCTTATTTTATGCTTTTGAAAACACTAGTCTGAGAAGGGGTCCACAGGCTTTATCAGATTGCCAAAGGGGTCCATGACACAAAAAGGCTTATGAACCCCTCAGAGAGATTAGCCTTAGGAGAAGTAAGTTTACCTTCTCTGTTGTTACCAGATGGTTGATATTGTTGATAAGTTCAGCAAACTGGAAGAAGCAGAGCTCAGGGACAGTAGTTAGATGGGTAAGTGAACAGGAGGATAAGATATTTGGTATTAGCGTGAGCAGTGGAGGGGTCAGAGGCTTTAGAAGAGAAGAGAGAAGCAAGGTTTTAAAATAGTTGTTGTTCAATAAAATTAAAATAAATTAATCAAAACAGTTGCTATTTTAATTAAGTTAGAGTTGATAAAGGTAGAGGAGCAGGATTGGTGTGCAGTGGTAAAAGCCTATTTGAGACTATGTACCATTTTCTAGGCACCATGCTGAAAAATACAAACCTATTTTTTTTTTATCTTCCGCAATACTTGATTGGTCTGTGGGTTTATATCTGCTTTATCCAGATGACTCCTCTATGGCTGTTACCTGATTTGACATTTAATCTAATTCATTGTCTTTCCCATGATACCTACCACTTGTTCAGAAGATATGACATTATAATGATAGATAATTGAGAGATGGCTTTTTATTTTTCAGGCTTAATGTTTATGTTTTTACCTACTAATTATTACATTGATATTTTGTTTTCAAATATGTTTTTTAATAGATGGATATTTAAGATTGATTGTTTCTTACATTTCAGATTATGTGAGGAATTCGAGATGATAGCAGAAAAGGCTCTTAGTACACCTCCAAATACAGCAGAACTAATGGAATTAAAGGTATACATTCTTTATTTTTTTCTATTTGAGTAAAAAGATTATTTTAAAGCAAAGATCCAAATCTTTGAGTAATGCTCTATTTTGGCTTGTGTATAATTTTTGCTCTTGCTTATCTAGGATAACATATAATTTTTGTCATTGTGAGTACTTCTTCCATCAATGCAGTTTACACCCGTGTTATAACTTTGAATACCGTATAATTATTGTCTATATTTTCCTATAAAACTTCCATAAAAAGAGCTGTACAATATGCTGGACTCTTTTATCTTGTTCTCTTAGTCCCTAACTAGTACCAATGTACAGTTAAGTTGTCCTTCATTTTCATGTCACAACAAGGTCACCTGTTTTTCAAGTTTCATAGTGGATAGAGTCAGCCTGAAAATCAGGAGGCCAGCATTTAAGTCCCACCTGACACACCCCGGCTTTGTGATGTTGAACAAGTGACTCACCTCAGTGCCTCACAGGCACTTCTCTAAGACTATAAGTTGTAGAGAACATACAAACCTGTACCTTCCTCACCTGGGAGTTCCCTATGCCCATGAAATCCCAGGTCTAATCTTTATCCCTATCCCTATCTACCCTCAGGAATATTGTTTATACAGCTTATTGCATATAAGTCATCCTTGATAATATATTGGAATCAGCTTACACCCACCTTGCATCTTTCTTTTTAAAAATTGTTTCATTATAAACTTAATAACTTTGAACAAAGACAAATAGTAAAGAAAAAATAGAAAATAAGGATTTAAATCTTACATTAAAATAATTTGTTAAGTACCTTCTGTTTGCTAGGCACTATTCTAAGTGCTCAGAATAAAAAGGCAAAAAACTGTCAAGGAGTTCACAGCCTAACAGGGAGACAACATGTAAACAACATGTGCAAACAAGATGTATACAGGATAAATTGAAGGGATGTCAAAGGAAGGGCACTAAATTTAAGTGGGATTGAGAGAGGCTTATTATAGAAAGTGGGATTTAATCTTGTCCTTGAAGGACATCAGGTAGGCCAGAAGGCAGAGAAGAATTCTAGGCATGGAGACTGCCAATAAAAATGCCCAGAGTAGGGAGAGGGCATGTCATGTACAAAGTATAGCAAGGAGACCAGTGTCACTAGATCACAGAGTACATGGAGTAGAGTAAGATTAAAAAAAATGGAAAGGCGGGAAGGAACCAGCTTGTGAAGGGCTTATAAAGCCAAATAGAGAATTTAATACTTTATCCTGGAAGTAGTAGGGAGCCACTGGAGTTTATTGAATAGGTGTGGGGTTAGGGGCAATATGGTCAGACCTGTGCTTTAGAGAGATCAATTTGTGATGGCGCATGGAATAGAGTAGGGAGAATCTTGAGGCAGGGAGACCAACCAGAATGTATGAGGTGATGAGGGCCTGCACCAGAGTGACTGCAGTGTCAGAGAAGGGGGTGTGTATGAGAGATGTTGAGAAGGTAGAAACAACAGGACTTGGAAACTGGTTGGATGTGGGGGATGAGAGAGTGACGAGTTTAGGAAGACACCTAGATTATAAGCTTGGAGTACTGGGAAGATGGCATTGCCCAAGACATTAATAGAGAAGTTAGGAAGTAGGAGAGCTTGGAGGGAAAGATAATGAATTCAGTTTTGGGCACGTAGATTTCTCTTATGTAATAACTAAGAATTTAACAAAGTAGAAACAAATGAACTATCTAATAAAAAATATATTTGCTTGGCGTCCATTTTCAAGAACCTGAAGTTCCACTACTTTTGACTTGGTGTTTTTCTTTCTTTTTTTATGGGTGTAGTTCTGGTTCTGTTCATCTTGCTTTACACGTATATGTCACAGGATCATAGGTTTATATATCTGAAGCTGAAATAGACCATAGAGGGCATGGGATTCTGCTGCATCATTCTGCAATTGAGGAAACTAAGGCACATACAGTTTAAGTGACTTACCTAAGGTCATATTGCTAATAAGTATCTAAGTGAGAATTTTTAACCCAAACGTTCCTGATACCACATACTTTCTTCTCTGTTTCATATTTATTCTTTATAGCACTATAATATTCCACTGTATTAATGTTACAGTTCCACAGTTGCTTGAATCTATATTCTTAAAATCCCACATTACAATGCCACAATTTATTGAGCTGTTCTTTTTGTGAGCCATTCTTCAATCAAAATATGTACAAGTCATTCCCAATTTTTTGCAACTATAAGACAATTAGTTAGAATACTCTTGTGTGATTATCCCTTTTATGACAGTTTTTAAGTACAACTCCTACCAATGGGATTGGTAAGTCAAAAGGCATGATCAACTCGTTGATCCTTATTGTGTATTGCTCCATTACTTCACTGCTCTCCAAAAATGTCTTTTCTTTACTCTTGCCAAGAACATATCTGAGTACCTATATTCCCACAGCACTGCCAAAATGTCTAATTTTTTTTAGCATTTTTACTATTCTTGTGAGTCCTATGTCATTTCAGTACATAGCTCTCATTTACCAGAACATCTGTGCATCTTTTCAGGTGGTTATTAATGGGCTGTATTTCCTCCTTCAAAAACTATAGATTCATACCCCTCATCATTGTTCTGTTGGGGTATATGTATAATACATATAAGATATGCCTTGGTTCCTTATAGATTTTAGATTTTCTAAATTATCTTTCAGGTAAACAGGATATTATTGGAGTTTGTTTTCTTAATCCATTCTGGTTTAGCATGTTAATATTAGTATTTCAGTTGTTATATTAATCTTTCTGTTGGAAAGAAATATACTTTTAACAATTTTTATTATTTATATTATTAGTTCAAACTTCTCAAAACTATCCTAAACCAAATATATGTCTGTAACTATTTTTCTTTAATTTGGATTTTCCCTTTATCAATAGCAGGAGCTTTGCTTTGGGGATTGCCTCACTCCCTTCCCTCTTATTCTTCTTGATCTGTCCCCCCAACACACTTTTATCTTCTCTTCTAGTTCTATGAAATGTGTTTCTGAAATACTTAGTGATTTAGTCAATACAGAACATTAAAGGTTGTCATGGGCCTCTAGGTGGCACAGTGGATAGAATGTTGGCCCTGGAGTTAGGAGTACCTGAGTTCAAATCTGGCCTCAGACACTTACTAGCTATGTGACCCTGGGCAAGTCACTTAATCCTGTTTGCCTCAGTTTCCTCATCTGTAAAATGAGCTGGAGAAGAAAATGGCAAACCACTTTAGTATCTTTGCCAAGAAAACCATAAATGGAGTCATGAAGAGTCAAACATAATTGAAAAATGATTAATAGTAACAGCAACAAGGATTGTCACATTGTGTTAGTAGGTGACTTATTTGAAGCAGTTTTCAAATGGTTAATGATAGCTTGGATTTCTACATTCGTAAACTATTTGTTTATGTCCTTTGACCATTTACGTATTGGGGAACGGCTCTTATTCCTATAACTTTGAATAAATTCCTTATATATCTTGAAAATGATACCTTTAGTCAGAGAAGCTTGCTGTCAAGGTTTTTCCTATGTAACTGTTTCCCTTCTAGTCTTAGCTGCACTCAGTCCATGCTCCTTTTTTAAACTTATTTTTTTAATTGATGAAAATCCACCCTTTTGTTCCATTTCTTTCTCCTTCCCATTGAAAAAGAAAGGAAAACATAACCCATGTAACTAATATGCGTGGTTGAGCAACACAAATAATTGTACTGGCTGTATCCAGAAAAAAAATGTATTTACCCTGAGTCCATCCTTTCTCTGTTAGGAAATGGGTAGCATGTTTTTTCATGAGTCTTTTAGAGTCATGATTGGTTGTTGAGCTTATCCTAGTTTCCTACCCCCTGTACAAAGAAGAGAGTAGTGAGAAAGAAGCAGTGTGTTCAGTTTCAGTATTCTAGGTTTGATGGAGCACATTCCTGCTCTCCTGTGCCTGTTCTTTTCCCCTTGCCTAGAGATCACCTACAGGTTTTTATCATTTCCATATTTCTTTTTAGATTTATCTTTTCATGACCTGTTCTCTGTGGTTAGAATTTATTTTATTTAGGATTAATTCTCCCCCTTAACTTGCTCTCCCTCTTATTTCCTTCTTTCCCTACTACTTTTTCCTTCATTTCTTCATTGAATGAAATGTATTTCTGAACCCAGCTGCGTCCATGTATTCTTCCCTTTCTTTGATGAACCCTAATGGAAGTGAGGTTAAAGTGACGTCTGCTCCCCCTACCATTTCCTCAATTGCATACTCTCCTACTTGTGCAACCAAATTATGTGAGAAAATTTCCCCCATCCTTTCTCTACTTTTTTCTCCCTATTATATTCCTATCTTCTTCCCTTTCCTTTCTTCCTTTAATATAATCAAAACATTAAAAAACCCACAAAAACCTGCCAGTCTCTCTGTCTTATGAGGTTACTTCTGTGACACCTGATGATAATAAGGTACTTGGGATTATTTCCTCACAGTAGAATGAAAAAAGCTCATCTTTGTTTAGTTTCTTATGATTGCTTGCTTATATCTAACATTTTGTGTTTCTTTCACTGCTATGTTTATATTTCAGTGTTTGTATATATCTCCAGTCTTTTATCAAGAATATTTGGAAGTTCTCTAATTCATTAAATATCTATTTTTTCCTGTATAGGATTACACCCAGTGGATGTCCATATCCTTTGCCTTCTGGAATGTCATATTCCAAGTTTTCCTATTCTTTTTAGCAGTGGCTGTTAAATCTTGTGTGATCCTGTGACTTTTTAGTGCTTCATTCTTTATTTCTGACTGCTTGTGTATTTTTCTCTGGTATGGAAGCTCTGGACTTTGACTATAATGTTTCTGGGAATTTTCATTTTGGGGTTTCAGGAGGTGAGCTGGATTCTAATTTCACTTTGATTTCACAATGATTTTTAAATTATTTCTTTCTATTGTTTTCCACATCAGTTTTCATATGAGATACCTTACCTTTTTCTATTCAGTCTTTTGATTCTTTTATTTTTTCAATCCTTTGAGTATTTTAATATTTTCATGGGTTCATGGAGTCATTAACTTTTATTTGCTGTATTATAAGATGAGGGGGAATCTTTTACCCAGGTCAGAATTACTCTTGTGTCAAACTGCTTATTCTGTTTCCAATTTTGTTTCCATAATTCTCATTTCCTTCCTAGATTTTTCCCTAGGGCTCTCAAATATATTTCAGTTTTTTGTCATCTTCTAGAACTCTCATTTCAATTATAGAATAATTTTAGCTCTTTTTAAAGAAAATTCTTGCTTCATCCTTTCCTGGATTTCTAGGTGAACTTGTTCCTGAGCTCTGTTTTTCTTTTTTTTTTATTTTATTATACATACATACATACATACACACACACACACACATACATTCATTGTTATTCTTTTTTAATTAGGTTTTTTGTTTTTAGTTTACAACACGTAGTTGTACATGTTCTTGAATTTCAAATTTTCTTCCCTTTCTTCCCCTCCCCCCTCCCCCCCAAGATGGCATGCAGTCCAACTTCACATTAAACTTATTTTTACAATAGTCAAGTTGCAAAGAAGAATTATGACCAGTAGAATGAATCATGAGAGAGAAGAAACAAAACCAAAAAAGAAGAGAAAAAAAACAACCTGCATTCAGACTCCACAATTCTTTCTCTGGATATAAATAAATTTTTCCATCATGAGTCCTTTGGAGCTGTCTTTGAGCCTTGTATTGCTGAGGAGAGCAAAGTCTATCAAAGTTAGCCATCACAGAATCAATATGTCTGTGGTTGTGTACAGTGTTCTCCTGGTTCTGCTCCTCTCACTCAGCATTATATCATGTAAGTCTTTCCAGGTTATTATGAAGTCCGTATCTTCCCCATTTCTTATAACAAAATAGTATTCCATTACATTCATATACCACAACTTGTTCAGCCATTCCCCAATTGATGGGCATCCCCTTGATTTCCAATTCTTTGCCACCACAAAAAGCTCTGTTTTTGCTCTGTTTTTCTTTGAGGCTTTGCTTGTAATACTTTATAGTCATTACCTTCTTCTGGGTTTATTTCTTGAACATCTTTTTTTTTTGTTTGCTCATTCTTCCACACTTACTTCTTGACTTCTGATTGTATATTAAGGCCAGGCTGTCTGCACTTCTGAAGAGAATAGCTTGTCTGTGCTTAGTCTTATTTTCTGTCCCCTTGGTTCCTGCAGCAATTTTTTCCATGAATTTAGTATTGTGTTATTCTAGGATCTCAAGGACAGCTCAAGCTGGTGATCTGCAAGCTTTCAGAGCATCCATAGTGCTGTAATCTAGGGTGGAACATAAGCACTGCCTTCCCTGGTCTGAGCTCTGTTTGAATCGTGTTGAGCAACATGACTGTGGACTTTACTGTGGTAGGATATCTAACAGACTGCTGCTGGACTTATCTACCATCAGCAAGCTGGAAAATTCTGCAGATTCAGAATGATGAAACTATTTATTTGAGCCTTTTGCCTAATTCTTCTTCTTTGGGCTTCAGACTGTGCTGTGGATCTGAGTGGATCTGAGACACCACTCTGCTCCTAGGAGTGGAGCTACTACTTGTATATCTGTTCCTTGATCAGGATACATCTGTGGGCTGGGACCACAATGGACTGACACCTCTAGATTCAGGTTCCCCTCCTCAGTCTGCCCTTGATCTGTGACCCAGCACTACATAATGAGTGACAGAGCTGCTAGTGGGTACTCTTCCTGCCCTCTGAGTAGTGTCTGGCCCCTCTTTGTGAGTTTGGGCCCTCATTCTGTACCCTACTGAAAAGCTTTGTCCCCTACTGAAAGTTTCTCTATACTCACCAGGGTCAGAAAAATGACTCAGTCGTTTTCTTGGAATTCCTGAGTAGCACTCAATCTGTTACATTTTCTAGAAGAATAATTTTTTGAGAGAGCTTGGTTGTGCCATTTCCTTATACTCCATCATCTTGTGGCTTTGGGAATTAATAGTGACTTACATATGTAGCTCCATAGTGAGGTAATTTAAAACCACAACTTTGGATTTATCTTCCTTTGGGAAAATGGATAATATAGACTAGAAGGTTGCCACGTAAGTCACCTAACCCCCCAAAATAATGGCTGAGTTAGTAGCGTTTAGTTCTTTTACATGGGATTTTTTTGGATGTAGCAACCTTTGTAAGAACTGGGAAACATATCACATGCAGAGTTTTTGAAATTTTTTTCTAGGTCTAATACATAATGTTTGTATATTCCCAAAACAACTCATCAATTTTTTTTAATTTGATGAAAAACATTTACTTTAATGGAAGAGAAATTATTAACAAACTTGCTGACTCTACTGGTTATTTAGCTGATTTTTTTTTCATTTTCAGTAGGTCGTAGTGTTAAGAGAAAGTTAGGTCCTGATGTGAAGGGAGTTTTTTTTCTGTAAATCTATTGAGGGTCTCTACTTTATCCACTTACTTAGATTTTTATATATGCACTTCTTAGACTTACTACATGGAATGAGAATTAATACATCAACACAATACTTCTAGAAAGATAGCTTTTCAATTGTCAGATAGCTAGGTGGTACAGTGCATAGGCACTGGACTTGGAGTCCGAATAGCTTGGATTCAAATCCTGCCTCAGACACTTAATAGCTGTGTGACCACAGGCAAGTGACTGGACTTCTTTCAGTCTAAGTTTCCTTTTCTGTAAAATGGGGATAATAATAGCACCTACCTCACTGGGGTTATTTTGATGATCAGATGATATTACATATGTACAGCACTGTGAAACTTTAAAGCACTGCATAAATGCTAGCTATCTTTGCTACCTCCCTCCTTTTATTTATAGAAGTAGGGGATTGTGGATATGGAATATTACATATACTATCAGGCAATGGTCAGTGTGTTGGTTTTGCTAAAATGCTTCTTTTTAAATCATTGTTACGAAGCATGGCTTGCTGTTTAAGGGAGGGAATTTATCTGGAAAAAAATGTAAAATCCCTAAGGGCAGCAAATCTTTAATTTGTGCCTTTGTATCCCTAGCATCTAGTTCAGTAACTAAGTGGTTAATAAATGCTTAAATAAGAGATTTTTTTTAAAAAAATGTAATATCTGCTGTGTAATTATAATGACCAAATTTGGCCCCAGAGCACAAGTTAAAAAAATGGAACTCTGTGTTGTTTGCAGAGTGAGCACTCAAGGTGTGGAACATCACATTGTCTGTTGATATATTGCTTAGTTTTGCAGAACTCCTTTTTTCCTCCTTTTTATTTTTTGTTTCAAGAGACGACCTTTGTAAGCAGTTTTTCATTATGCAATGATAATAGTTGTCCATTAAAATACAACTTGTACCTTTTCCTCTTAAGGCTTACATACAGAAAGTGGAGACAACAGACATGATTGAATTGGGACAAAAATTGGTAGATGCCAAAAATTGCCTTGGTTTTCTGATAGAGTGTGCCAACTTCTCTCCAGCTGATATTCGACTAAATAATAATGTTTTTCAATGGTATGGAAGAATGGGAGAGATTTTTGAAGAGCACAGAAAAATAATTAAAGAGAAAACAGAACAATACCAAGATGGACTTAAGGTTTGCTTTGCGAATTAACAAAAATATTTTATTATTAAGAGAAATGTTTATAATGTAAACTTCAACATAAACTATAAGCTCTTAAAGAGCAAGTACCATGTTTTTGCTCCTTTGATATCAAGCTTCCATTCTACATAGAGTACAATCTAGTAAAGTATAGTATTCATCATAGATGGAATATTTGATTTAATGAATGAATAGAAAAGTTAACTATTGATTCTTCACTTCATTTGGGAGAAAACCTTAGAAGAGATTATCCCTCAAAACATTGTAATTTTACATATTAGTAAGATAGCAATTCATAATATGGATTAACATTTCCATTTTCAGCTATTATTTATTCAACATTTCACAATGCCCAAATCATTTTTTTTTTGCCAAGGAAAAAGACAAAGTTTATTAAGAAGTCACCATAATGGGTTGTCTTAAGAAATCTCACCTTTTGTGATGCTTGTTTTCACAAGCGGGCCAGATTCAATCTGAGGTAGGTTGAATCTGAGTGCCTTCATGGAGGCAAGATGAGACTTATATACAGAAAGATTGTGGGAGGGATTGAGGGGTGGTCCAAATCATTCTTGTTTGTCACTTAAAATTGCATTGCCCCTAATTAGTGAACAGCATAAGAATAAATTATATATTGCTCGTATAAGGTTTCTTTGAATCATAGACTTGTAGAGCTGTAATTATTAACCAGTATAGAAAGATCTACATGATGTTATATGTGATATTCCAAAATCAACTTTGAAATTAAGGAATTTTAGGGTTTTTTTCTCTTTTCTACTTATGTGTTAATGCTACTAAGCAGAAAAGCATACAAAGTTATTTAAAAAAATGAAAAGATGAGAATAACGAAAAGATTATTTACCAGAATCTAAGAAAATAGAAATTCCTCCCTTAATCATGAGATTTAATTATAAAATATTTTATTTAAACCTAATTTTTCCTGACTTTTAATTCAGAGTACCCTTCCAATGAATACTTGCAAGCTTATCTCATTTTTTCTTTCAATTTTTCTTTAATGTTGATACTTAAATTTTCAAAGCAGCATATGAAGCCACAATATTGACATTGTCTTCACCTGTTGCATTTCCTCAGTAAATAAGTTTAAGAAAGGGAAGAATCATAACAAAAATAGATTTCTTTGTTAAAGATATAACACTAAAATCTTGTCATTTTTTCCTAACTGAAGGACATATATTATGACAGTGAGAAGTATGAATCACAGAATATACACGTATAAATGAATTCAGTTTTATAAACTCAAATTGGTTTAGTAGACTAGAGGGACAACGTAGAAGGGAATCTTGAAGAACTTTAGCAAATGGATTAAAAACGTTTTTATTATTTAGTCAATATAAACACAACGTGGTTTTACAATATCCTGAAAAGATGGCTTGCCTTCAGGAGGCTAAACATTTCTATGGTTTCATGTTAATTTTTCTTAATAGCTCTTTTTTATACAGTTAATATGTATATAAACCTTAATCCAGCCCTCTATAGAGTAATACATTCTGAAGATACTTAATTGCTTTTTCACTGGACTGATTTTTGACCCTGGCTTCTAAAGGTTTGTTTTAGGATCTAATTGCCTTCCATTTGATCTTTCTTAAGATTTTGCCAGGGTTTTTGAAAGGAAAGAGTTTGGTGATACTTACAAAGATATTAGTTTTCATAGATACATAGGTTTCTAGTTCATTCAAACAGTAAAGAACCTTTTCTTTAACTAGTTACGATGTGAGCGATTTGTTGAGGAACTCGAGAGTTACGCCAAGCAAGTAGAAGAATTTTACACATTTGGAGATATTCAAGATATTAATCGATATCTCAAAAAAGCTCAAGCACTAAATGCAAAGCTGGATTTAGCAGCAGAAAAGGTACAATTTGTAAATTGTTAAGAGATGGAATTGGCATAAGAAAAGCAACTTTATGCTATGAATGTTTTTATGTCAGGAAAATGACCAACCTACACCTGAACAGAAATGCCACCTACTACACATCAGAGAAGTGGTCACTGGGGCAGCTAGGTGGCACAGTGAGTAGAGCACCAGCCCTGGAGTCAGGAGGACTTGAGTTCAAATCTGGCCTCAGACACTTGACATACTTACTACCTGTGTGACCTTGGGCAAGTCACTTAACCCCAATGGCCCTGCCTTACCCCCTCCAAAAAAAAAAAGAAACAAAAAAAAGAAAAAGAAAAGTGGTCATCTAGCCTTTGTATGTAAACTTCCATCAAGGGAGGAATGCCTTACCTTCTGCAGTAGCCCATTCACTTTGGAATAGCTCAACTGTTATGAAGTTCTACTATATTCAGAATTAATGTTAAGTTTTTCTTTATAATACATAACCCTTTGCTCTTTGCTCTACTCTCTGGGGCTCAGTAGAGCAAGTCTAATCTTTCCCCTTTGGCACTCTTTCAAATACCTGAAGACTTCCATCATGTTCCTCTTCACTTAGTCTTTTCTTCTAAAGGCTAATCAAACTCATTTCACTCATTTGGTCCTCATGACACGAACCTAGCAGCCTTTCTCAATCCTGGTTATTCTCCACTAGAAATGCCCTAGTTTTTCCTAAAATAGAATTAACAATATGTGAACAGATATGGCCCAATTAGGGCAAAGTACAGGACTATTACCTTCTTTCTTATTCTTAGAAATTATGCTTTTCAATGTAACATGAGATTTTATTAGATTTCCTGGGTACCACATCATGATATGTTTTTGAGTTGCATTGAGTTTGTAGTCCACTAAACCCCCAGATGTTTTTTAACATGAACTGCTGTGTAGATCCCCTATCTCATCTTTTACTTGTTAATTTTTAAAATTTGGGTGTAAGACTTTGTATTTATCTTTCTTAAATTTCATCATATTAATTAGATCCCACCTGTTATTATTACTATTTCTAGTCTGCAGAGTTGCTATTTTTAAAAAAAAAAATTAGCTTAATTTATTTTAAAGCCCATAGTAAAAATTTTTTGTATTAACATTCTTAGAAAAGAGCTCAGATTGTATGTTTTTAAGGCAGATCTTGAAAATATTATCTGTTAGAAGAACTAGTACATGTGGAATTTAATTTTTAGAAAATATTTCATGTTTGTCTTTTCAGATTGAGCAGTTCAATGCAGAAGAAGAGGCATTCGGTTGGCCACCATCTATATATCCACAGCGTAAAAAAATCCAAGATACTTTGAATCCTTATCTTCGTCTTTATGAGATGGCTGTAGAATTTAGCAACAAATTTAGAAATTGGACAGAAGGACCATATACGAAGGTGAATCCTGACCAAGTAGAAGGAGATGTAGGGAACTACTGGAGAGCACTATATAAATTAGAAAAAGGCTTCCATGATTCTCCAAATGCATTATCAATAACCAAAAAGGTAAAAGCAAAAGTTGAAGAATTCAAGGAGCACATTCCCCTTATTCAGGTGATTTGCAATCCTGGTTTGCGGAACCGACATTGGGAAGCCATGTCCGATATTGTTGGTTATATTCTAAAGCCATCAGAAGATTCAACCGTCACTTCATTTCTAGAAATGGATCTTGAACCATACTTGGACAAATTTGAAAATATTAGTGAAGCAGCTAGCAAAGAATATTCACTTGAAAAGGCTATGGAGAAGATGATTGGTGAATGGGATACAATGGAATTTGTCATTCTGCCTTACAGAGAAAGTGGAACATATATTTTGTCAGCAGTGGATGACATTCAGATGTTATTAGATGACCACATCGTTAAAACACAGACTATGCGAGGGTCTCCATTCATTAAGCCTTATGAAAAAGAAATGAGGTAAATTGGTATGTGGTTATATCTTCATGCAGCCTTCACAGCTTTAGTGCTTCAAATATGTTTATATTATTTTAATGTCTTTATATTGTGAATTGAATGACTAATAATTCTGAAACAAAAGAGTTGATAAAAAACTCACTCAGTGTGATTTTCCCAGGACTGTTAGAGCTCTATTATCATTCCTGTGTGTATTTACAGAAAGAGAGAGAATTGTTTTGTAACCCATATACCAGACAGCACATCCTCAATGAGGAGTACAGTCAGTTTAGTTATATACTTGGCAATTCTGCCATCTATACAACTGGTTCTTTTCTGCTCCAGAAGGAACTTGCATTGCTCAATGTGAAGTAGGTATAATTACATAGTAAATTTTGTTATATATATTCATGTAATGTTCGTGCCATTTTGCTGTTCAATTGTTTCAGTTGTTTCTGACTTTTTGTGATACCATTTGGGATTTTTCTTGGCAAAGATACTGGAGTGGTTTACCATTTCCTTCTCCAGTTCATTTTAGAGATGAGGAAACTGAGGCAAACAGGGTTAGATGATTGCCCAGGGTCACACAGCTGGGAAGTGTCCGAGGCCAAATTTGAACGTGGTAAGACATGTCCTGACTCCAGGCCTAGTGTTCTATGCACTATGCCACCTAGTTGCCCAGAGGTTGAATTAGGTAATCACTAATGATTGTTTCCTGTTCTAACTCTTATTTTCCTATCAAAACAGCAAGGGAGGGGAGGAAGATGAGCATATCATTAAAATGCATTGTTAAATATGGAAAATATTTTTGGAATTTTAAAAAATTCATTAAGGTAACTCAAATATATCAATGTCTTAGAACTCTTCTGTTGGCTTTAAGGTTATAAAATACATAAATCATAGTTCATATGGAATGTGAATTATGGAATGATTCATGTATAATAACATGGTATCTGTAAAACACATATGAACATCATTCTAGCTATAAATACTATTGGTATTAACAGATTGATCTTCTTCTTATAGTTTAGGATATCACAAATTTCTCAATGAATTATAACCTTAAATTGCTTTGGCTTGTGATTTGTTTTCTCAAAACTGACTGAGAAATGTAATAGTAATTCTATCGTGTTTTAAATATGCCCATTTATTCTTATTACTGTTATGCCCGGATAGATAGGATCATGTGAAATTTCCTTCAATTACAAATTTCTTCTTGGGGATTGAGGTCTGTTAGTTTAGAACTTAAGCTTTTCTAGCATAATTGACATCAAAATAAATGTTAAAGGATATGAAGTCCAAATATGTTGTCTCTCCTCAATAATTATATTATTTTCTCAGAAAAAAATTAGTCTGTTCTTCTCTATCAATAATTACTATCTATAAAATGAGAAGCTTTTGAGTTCTTATATTATGAGTGATGTCTAGACATCTATCTACTGTGTGACCCCAGGCAAATCATTTAACCTAAACTGGCAAATAAGATTAGGAAATAAATGCCCTCGATTTCTCAGGGCTATTATGAGGGAAGAAAAACCATAGAGCACTATATAAATTTGAGAAGTTATTCTTACAGATACATGTAACAGATCTACATAAGCATACATACATGTGACTTTTAAAAGGTTTTGTGGAACGAGGTAAGTAAATTGTCTTTGAATGTATATACAATAGTGGGGATCAGGAACCACTACATAAAGAAATGATAATTCAGCCCTTTGAAATTTTGCCATTTTAAAAGAATATGTTAAAATTTTTGTTCTTTCTTGAGAAGGTTATTAAAAGCTATTACTTTATGATTCACAGAGAATGGGAAAGTAAACTATTGTTGCTTCAGGAAATTCTGGATGAATGGCTAAAGGTCCAGGCAACTTGGTTATATTTGGAGCCAATTTTTAGTTCTCCTGATATTATGTCTCAAATGCCTGAGGAGGGCAGAAGATTTACTACAGTGGACAAAACATGGAGAGAACTGATGAAGACTGTCTTCCAAGTAAGGAAATTATCCGAATAACAAATATGTTGTGCTATTCCAGTAGCAAACTTTGTTTTGTAATATAAGCCAGGAAACTAATCTTATTCTCATTTGTGTTAGCCATAAATTCAGGATCTGTAATAGCAAGAAACAATAACCTTAAAAAACTTCTGGTAATAACAAAATAATCCAAATATTCTGCCGTTTCTACTTAGTTGAGGCCCAAATTTAAAGGGTGTTCGTAAATATCGTTAATTTGTCAGTTCATGCCATTTTTGTTGTTCAGTCATTTCAGTTGTGTCTGACTCTTCGTGACCCCATTTGGGGTTTTCTTGGCAAAGATACTGGATGGTTTGCCATTTCCTTCTTCAACTCATTTGACAGATGAGGAAATTGAGGCAAACAGGGTTAAGTGACTTGCCCAGGGTTACATAGCTAGGAAGTGCCTGAAGCTGGATATGAACTCAGGAAGATGTCTTGCTTTCTTCAGGACCGGTGCTCTATCCCCCGTGCTACCTAGCTGCTCCAGTTCATGCCACACATTCTAGGAAAAATTATAACCAGAGTATTCTCAGAAACCTTGCCATTAGCATGTGTAAGCAAAAATTTGCACTCACAGAATCTACAGGGCTGTAATGTGCTCTGTGCTAAGATGCAGTGTTGTGAGGGGGCAGCCAAAGAAGCTTAAGCTCTCTCAGATACATTCTTTGTGTCCACAGCAAGGTAAGTAATAGTTCTATTCTACTCTAGTAGAATGTCCCAGATCAGATGGTATTTAGTTTGTCACCACATTTTGGAGAAATTGTGTTGCATCCAGAAGACAGCCAAGATGATGTGAGGCCAGAAAAATCTTCAGAAGACAACACTCAGAAGGGACAGGACAGCAATCCTGAAGTATCTGCAGGGCTCTCTTGGGGAAGAGGAACCCAATGTGTCCTGCTGGGCTCCAGAGGGAGGAGAAATGCATGGGAGCTGCAAGGAGGCAGGCTTAGAGATGGCATAAAGAAAAACATCCTAATAGTTCTTAACAGTGCAAAAGTGAAATGGGCTATCTGGGGATGGAGAGGGGGCTGCCTCACTGATGGTCTTCAAACACAGAGTGGAGAACCATTTCTAAGCATCCTCGTGGAGGATTAGGACTCTGGGGTTCTTTGATTTGGAAATGTCTGTGCACTAACAGGTCTCTTACTTAAAATTCTCTGGGACTTAGAGAATGACATTGTGACAGAGAAAGAAGGCTAGAGAGAAAAAACGAACAAATAGATACAATGAACACACTCAAAGTTGCTGTGGAAATGTGGAGGGGGTAGGGAAGAAGGGAGAAAGAGCTTGACCAATTAAGGCTAAGCAAGAGACTGATCTAAAGACAGAGCAGTTATGTATAATAATATAATTGATGTGTCATTTCCTCTGAGAAAGATACAGTACTCTACACTGGAGTATAACAGAGCTGTTGTTTAGCATACACATATAAAGTGGCTGTCATCATTGTTCTTAAAACCAGACCTGTGATTTCATTGGCATAGGAAAACTCAAGATGAGGAAACTCCCCCTACCAATCCCTTCTCTGAAACTCAGCTACAGGGATTAGTTTAGGCACTGGGAGCTTAAGTTATTTGCCCAGGGTTAAACAAAGCAGTATGTATCAGAGATAGTTTTTGAGCCCAGGGCTTCCTGATTCCAAAGCCAGCTAGCTATCCACTGTGCCACATTGACTTTCAAGTTATAGTATTTAATGATTGAAAAAAATAGGTTTGAACAATCAGATTCTGTCCCCATGAAACAAGCAGTATCTTGCCTTTCCCCCCACCCCAGAAGTCCTGGCCATTTCTCTATTATTTAAGCTTTTTAAATGAAATTGTAACCTCAATAAGACTACGTTGATGTCAAAGATAATAATCAATGGAATAGATCCAGAAAAAGGTATATTTCATTTGTGTAATAAGTGTGTTTCTGAAAAAGCTATGTGTAAATATAACTTTAAAGTGTTTAAATGCACTACAGGAATTCTCTGTGAAAGACACATTGCAGAATCTCATTTTGTAATGGAAATATTCCCTTTCTACTTTATCTCATCTGTGTTTGTACTTTCAGATAACAAGTTTCTTAGGAGATACTTTTAAAGGCATAAGATACTTAACATAATGAATTGGTTCTTGAAAAATATGAAGTTCAGTGAAACAGCTTTTTAGGGAGTAGTTAGTTTCACAGCATTGGTGTTAAATGGGCAAGTCAAGTCAACAAACATTTTTTAAGTGCATCCTATGTGCTGGGCACTGTCCTAAGCACTAAGGATATCAAGAAAGGCAAAAATATTTCCCCCACCCCCACCCTCAAAGAGCTCACAATCTAATGGGGAAAGTAACATGTAAACAAATACATATATGATCAAGATATATACAGGATAAATTGGAAATAATCTTGTTATTTAAGCATTCAGTTGTGTCCAGCTCTTCATGACCTCATTTGGGGTTTTCTTGGAAGAGATACTGGAGTGGTTCGCCATTTCCTTCTCCAGCTCATTTTACAGATGAGGAAACTGAGGCAAACAGAAATAAGTCACTTGCCCAGGGTCACACAGCTGGTAAGTGTCTGAGATTGAATTTGAACTCAGGCCTTTCTGACTCCAGGCCCAGGAATGTTTCCATTGCATCACCTAGCTGCCAGGAGATAATCTTAGAATGAAGGTAATTGATGAGATAGGACAGGTTTTATTACTTTATGGTGGGTTTTGGTTATAATTTATTACAGAATCGCAGAATTTCAGAGTTGGAAGAGCCTTCAGAAGATATTTAATCCAACCTACACCCGAACAAGAATTCCCTCTATAACATATCTGAGAAGCTTTTAATCTTTGCTTGAAGATCTCCAGTGAGGATGAACCCACTCCCTCTTGAGGCAATCCAAATCATTTTCTCATCCATATCAGTCATTGGTCCTATACCTCTTTTCATTCTCTTTTTTCCCTCAATCTTGCATTTATGCAACTGATTTTTAACCCAAGTATATTGCTATGTATTTCTGTTAATTATAGCTTTAAAAACAATAGTCCTTTTTTTACTATCTTTAGCTCTTCTCACTAGGTTCAGTTAAGGTTCATTTTAATATATTCATTCCCAGACCTTTATAGATCCCAATCCCATCACTAAACATACTAACCCCCTAGCATTATATAATTAATAAATTTGCTAGCTCTCTCTGCCTCCATCCAAGCCAAGATAAAGTATACATTTCTCCATTTGGTTCATAAGAAAAAGGATCTAATGAGTAACTGTGTCAAATATCTTTCTGAATGATTTCCAGGTATACTCTGTAGAATTCACCTCATCTCTCAGTCTCCTAAGTCTGATGTGCGCATATATAATATATGTGTGTATGTATATGCATATATTTATACACATTTATATATATATATATATATATAGAATGTGTATTTAAAAGATAAAAATATGTTTAAAATAAAAAACATATAAAACCAGCAGGTGGCATCATGTGTCAGGTTTTACAGGTTTAAGTGTAAAATAAAGAACTAATTCTTCACAAGGTTCTCTCTACCGCTACAACCCTTGAAATATCTGCTTGGTCACCTTTTCCCAACTCCTCCCTTAGCCAGATAGTTGTTGATTCTCCCTTAGCTAAGCCTAGAGACAACCTAACTTCAAAATAATACCAGTGAGGGGAGTATACTCTGCCTATGGCTACTTGACTCTGAGAAAAATGCCTTGCTTAGACCACCAAAATCTGTTTACTCATGACTCCTATATAGTTTTAGGTAAAGGGTCCCCAATCATGTGACTGATATCCTTGGCGGTTGTTAATAAAATCAAAACTATAAGATTCTTACCCAGTGAGCTCAGCCCCTAGCCAGAGAAAACAAAACAAAACACTCTAGCATCTTGGACTGAAGTCTTAAAACTCTGACTTGTTTAAAACTCTCTTTGTGTGTACCGAAAGCCATTCAAAGCTCACTACAAACAAACATGAGTCACAATGAAACTATGACCAGTCACAGTTTTATAGCAAGGATAAGTTAGCTTTTAAAGCCCTATGGAAATCAAGAATTACGACCAACTTAAAGAAACCCCCAAATCTTGAAGTAAATCTCTATAAACATCTGTAAGCAGAGGAAGAGAAAGGGAATTAAAGCACTGCAAAAAGGTTTTTGCAGATCTCAGGGAGTAAACACAGTTCAGCAAATTAATACATACCCATTACGGTTTGAGTAGGTAGTCTTGGCGATAGAATCAAACTTCAGGGCTGAGTCTCTAGTTTCATGCTCTCCTTGCCAAAGCAAACAACTTTACATTCTCAAGTGATCCCATTCCATGCTGATTAATGCAGCAAGTACCCCCTATCATTCTCCCTCTCTCATTTATCTTCAGTCTCTCCCTGTCTACAGGCTGCTTCCCTACTTGCCTACAAACATGACTATTTCTACCCCATGCTCAAAATCCTTTCTAAATTTATTTGTCCCCAATAACTACTGCCCCATGTCTTCCCTTTTGCCACTAAACTCCTTGAAAAGGCTTTCTACAAGGCCCTTCGTTTCCTTTCCTTTCACTTTCATCTTAACTCTTCGCAAACTGATTTCTGACTCCATCATTCAACTGAAATTTCTCTCTCCAAAGTTTGTAATCCTTCAATTGCAAATCGAGTGATCTTTTCTCAGTCTTCATTTTTCTGGACCTTTGTGAAGCATTTGATTGAGTTGATAACCCTTTTCTCCTTGATACTCTTCTCTCCAGATTTTTGTGATGATGTTCTCACCTGGTTCTCTTCCTATGTGTCTGACCTCTTCTGTCTCTTTTGGTGGGTCTTTATCCACATCATGTCTGCTAATAGTAGGAGTCTCCCAAGGCTCTGTTCTAGGCCCTCTTCTCTTATTTCACTTGGTGACCAGCTCCCATGGTTTCAATTATCGTCTCTTGTACAGTTGACTTTCAGATCTACTTGTCCATCCCTAACCTCTCTTCTGACCTCCAATCTTAAATCTCCAATGCCTTTTAGACATCTAGAACAGGATGTCCTGTAGACACTTTTAAAATAATTTTTACATGTTAAAATTTTACATGTTAAAAAAATTTAAAAATATTTTTAAAAAAAGTTTTGAGTTCCAAATTCTATTCTTCCCTTTCCTCCTCTGTCCCTGAGACACACAGTAAGCAATCTCATATAGGTGATACACGTGCAATCATGTAAAACATTTCCTTATTAGTCATTTTATACAAGGAAAGGGGAGAGGAGAGGAGCTGAGTTGCCCACCTGGAACTTGCCAGCTGCATCTCTATTCAGGCAACCCAGACTACTTTCAGGTTATGGTTTGTCCTTCATTCTCAAAGAGGACCATGACATCAGGGAGATGATGACATGACTTGTAACTGACTTTGATTTGAGTGAGGAAAGGCTGTGCAAAGTCAGCAGCCTCACTCTCTCCTCCAAAGCTATCTGGGTCCAGTGACCAGATAATGGATCAGGATACATTGGGAGACCTTCTTTTCAAGTTTTCACTTTGAGTGAGGCAATTCAGTGAATAGGCCTCTTTAAGAAGTGAGTCAAAGGATGGACCCTTTAATAAAAAAATGTCAAAATGGGAGGGTGGAAGACCCTCAGTGTTGCTGACCAAAACAGCAACAGTTACTGTTTATATTCACTCTGAGCTGGGGAGCGGGGGGGTGCAAAAAATAACCATTAAGTGGTGCTTGGGCAGGGACCTATTGTCCAATCCATGAGTTCCAGAGTGAATTGGGTTTAAAACTTGGTCTTTGAGAAAGAAATCTAGCCAGTAAACCCCAAGTTAACTAGGTAGCTTTTGGCCATCAAACTTTACCTTCCTTTGGGCAAAACACTATCAGGTAAGAGGAGGAAAGAGGAGAGGACAGGACGGGACAGGAGAGGATGAATTGAGTTGCCTAAGTGGAACTTGCCAGCTGGGTCCCCATTCAGTGGTATTGCTGGATCTAAGGGTATGCACAGTTTTATAGTTATTTGGGCATAGTTTCCAATTACTCTCCAGAATGGTTGAATCAGTTTGCAACTCCACCAACAATCCTTTAGTGTCCCAGTTTTCCCACATCCCCTCCAACATTTATCATTTTCCTTTTTTGTCATATTAGCCAATCTGATAGGTGTGGGGTGGTCACCTCAGAGTTGTTTTAATTTGCATTTCTCTAATCAATAATGATTTAGAGCATTTCTTCATATGGCTATAGTTTTGATTTCTTTGAAAACTGCCTGTTCATATAATTTGACCATTTATCAATTGGTAAATGACTTGTATTCTTATAAATTTGCCTCAGTTCTCTGTATTTGAGAAATGAAGCCTTTATCACAGATACTTGTTGCAAAATTTTCACCCCAGTTTTCTGCTTTCCTTTTAATTTTGGTTGCATTGGTTTTGTTTGTGCAAAAACTTTTTAATTTTATATAGTTAGAATTATCTATTTTTACATTTTGAATGTTCTCTATATCTTGCTTGGTCCTAAATTCTTCTCTTATCCATAAACCTGACAAATAAATTATTCCATGCTCTCCTAATTTGCTTATGCTATCACCCTTTATGTATAAATTGTCTTGTAGATATCTTAAACTTGTACAAAACTGAACTCATTATCTTTCTCCCCAAGCCCTTCTTCCTAGATTCCCTACTACACTGTTGAGGGCACCAACATTCTCCTGGTCACCTAGCTTCACAATATAGATTAACCTACTGATTAAGTAAACTTGGGCAAGTTACTTACCCTCCCAGTGCTCTGAGGTGCAGCTGAGTTTCTGTGCTAGAGAACAGGTGCTGCTCTCCATTGGGGGAGGGCATTTCCTACACTAATGAAATCACTGGTCTGGAACAAATATCCAATGTCAAATGCATGTCTTAACATTAACATAGGCAACATACACATAAGCAACAAAAATTGTGTAGCTAAGAATATCTATAGCTATTGTTGTTTATTTGTCCTTCGTTGACAAGAATGATATCTTGACTTGTGAGTGAATTGGATTTAAGTGAGCTATATAATCCATGTATAATACTAGTAAGTAAGCAAATAAACATGAATAGCTAAGATTAAAAAAGAAAGTATGCAACAGTAATCCATACATGCATGAATATATTCTAGCATCTGCAATTATGTCCAAAGCAGATGTACATAGCAATACAAGCAAAACATTTGAAGTTAACTTTGATTGAGTTTTGCTTTATTATAGCCCTTATCATTCAGGAAGGATGGACCTATGTTTGTTGTTTGAACGTCATAAGATACTTAAGAAAAGACTGATGATATTCACAATATAAGTTTCTTAGTTCTTTTGTCCACATATATAATTTTCCTTTAAGAGGAATCATCCCAGTAAAGGTCATGTAGTTTTTAGTCCTTACTTTCTCTGATTGGACAGATTTTGAGCATTGCTTCCCGTTGTTATTTTCCTGTGGCTCCTTATGTCCATAGACAAATTTATACGGACTATTAGCAGATTTCATCTAAAATAAGCATGCAATAATTTATATATAATGTAATAACAATGATAAAAGTTATTGAGTTATAGGCAATCTAAATCAATTCTTCTTGGGAATAGGTTTAATCTACTCTTATTACTTGTGTCTGCAACACACATTTAATGAATGAAATTCACAGTGTCATGAAGGCAGAGAATTTGAACTATGAGAGCTTGAAGGAAACAGCTACTGTCAATACCCCTGATGACGGCATTGTCGTCTTTCCTATGCTAAGGCTGCCTATATGGAGCATATAAAAGCAGGTGATATACAGCAGTCTGGGTTACATCAAAACTGTTGACTTGAGTGTGTTGTTAATGAAGGAGAAAGAGCAGGAAATACTAGTGAGATCTCAGTAGGGCAGATTAGTACAGCTCTAGGAATCTAGTTACCTGGGTAGTTTTTCTTATGGAAATGTGTTTGTGTCTCCCATCTCCCAGTTTTGTCTATATCCTTGGGAAGAGCCTTATCTATTAAGTTGTGTTGCAAGTTGCTTGATGTTTACGTACACTTGTCACAAGGTTTGTGACTGCCATGCCCTCAACAGAATCCTATGAGCCCTTCCTTTTTCTCATGTGCATGTCTATGTCACTGATCTTAGAAATCCAATGGTTTGGGGGATCTTGGCATCTTAGTAATGAGTTATTCTAAGCTTATTTCTATCATGTTATTTTTAATGAAAAGAATTTGAAGAATTGATTTCATATTAGGGAGGAAGCTAAAATGCACAGTGGATAGAATTTTGAAATTGGAGTTAGAAAAACCTGAATTTGATTCCTGCCTCAGACATTTACTTACTGTGTAACCTTGGGCAAATAAGTTGTCCTTTCTTAGCCTTTTTCAAATCCTAAAATACTATGTAAATGGAAGTTATTATTATTTTTTATTATGGTGTCAAATATTGGCTACAAAGTACAATTCTTAAAACAAAGTTTGTTTTCTTCCTCAGGTAAAAAATGTTATAAGTTTGTTAAAGACGTTTTTTAGTTATAAACTATGAAAGTTGACTTAAAAAAATAAAAACATGGCTTTCCAGAAGATGGCACTCTAAGTACAGCTTTCTAGTGTTTGGATGGGCGATTAAAAGAGTACTCCATCCAAAAGAATGCATGCATTTAAATATTAATTCAGGCCTATCTCTTGTGGGGATTTTATATTGCATTTCACTTAGGTTCTTTTTAGATATTCCTTTTTAACATAAAGCTGTAAGAAGTATAAACAAAATACCTTCTTTAAATGCTTACCTTCCAAAATAATTAGGGCTAGTCATGTTATACATTTTATATGAAAATATCTTTGGGAAATATGTTAATGAAAATGACATTATTCTTTGATTTAATTACCAAATTCTCAAGTTATACTGTTAGATAATAAAGTAAGCTTCCTTGTGGACATGCACATAACATATAGTGACTCATATATTAGGGAAGAGCTTGTCAGAGAAGATAATTCATATATAAGCACTAAATAGTTAATAGGTGATTATTTTGATTTAGTTAAAACTCAACTCATCATTCTTAGATATGTCACCACAAAAATCTAAATACCAAATTAGTTGTTTAATATTGGCCTTGGCTATTGTTCCATTCTCAATCACAACAATATTTATTTTATTTAGATTTGTAGTATAATCTCCCTGAAAGCCATCAAGGAAATTATCTTGATATTTATACTGAGATGATCATATATGCTCATGTGCTCCCTATGTATCAATTAATAGTTGAATTGATATTGAAATTTGTTATGTCTATTTTGCCATTTCTTTTATTTACCAGTGAAAAGAATCAAAATACATCTAGACAGGGGTCTCTTCACTTTGCCAGCAGTGGATACACAGGGTCCGTTGGGCTCTGAGCATTTACTGGTGATACACAGTATATGCTAAGAAAGAAAGCTAAAAACAACTTGTACTTGAATGGATATGTTACATTTTAATATGCAGTTTAAAAACTATCATGAGACCAGTTGTTAGATTGTTTATATTTGGACAAAGAAATAATACTTTGTGGAATAGGAATATTCCATAATACACAAATTTGTCATTCTTAGCACAAATCTCAACACATTAAAAAATCAGTTTTTCATATTTGAGTGAGTTTGAATCACTGGAAAGAAAACAACATACAACAGAGTTTTGCTCTAATGCTACCTTAAAGGGGCCCTGTTGTATAAAGTGAGGAAAAAGTCATTTTAGTATTTTAGGAACTAAATTAAATGCAGTTTAATTCAACAAGCAAATATCAAGTACCTACAATGTTCCAGGAACTCTACTGGCACTGGTGATATGAAGAGAAAGACAAAATAGTACATCTCTGAGATAGATAGATAGATAGATGGATAGATAGATAGGTGAGAGAGCAAGTGCTCACATTCTATTACTAAGAGAATGAAATTAAATTAAATTAAGGAGTATCTAAGAGAGACTATTTTATACCAAGTTCTGCTGAGTAGTAATGAGTGCTATAGATTGAGGTTCAGAGTATTTTGTAATATGTCAGAAATGCTTCTTCAAAGGACACTATGAAAGTTAAGTACTCTTTGATATTAGTTTGCAAGGATCATAAAACAATTTCAGTGATGACGTCTTAATATTGTTAAAGTAAATATAATTTCTGTTATATATATCATCAATATCATTATTATATCTTCCTTTTCATCACTATGCCTAAATGCTTATTGATTAACTTTGTTACAGTATTTTCCAAATATACTTTATTTGTGTTATTTTGGGGGGAGGCAGGGCAATTGGGGTCAAGTGACTTGCCCGAGGTCACACAGCTAGCACATGTGACAAGTGTCTGAAGTCAAATTTGAACTCAGGTCCTTCTGACTCCAGGGCTGGTGCTCTACTCACTGTGCCACCTAGCTGCCCCGTTTGTGTTATTTTTTAAAATTTCCTTATGAGATAGTAGAGAATGGATCTTATTCCCTTTTTTCTTATTCTTTTTACTTTTTCAAGTTCATTAATTTTTTAAAAACAAAGAATAAACAGACTCCAAGATTGAAGTTCAAGTAAAAAGATTACTTTGGCCTGGTGTAATCAAAGAGATGTACCTTTAAATTAAGCCGTATTGAACAAAGTCATTTCTGTGTATTATTTTCTAAACTGACTTCTAAAAGCCTGGCCATGTTAATAGTACAAAATGGAAAACTAGTTGGAAATTATTCTTATTTTGCATTTGATGACTGAACTTTATATTTAGAATAAGGAAGTCCTGAAAGTGGTGACCATAGATAAAATGCTACCAAAGCTGAAAAAAAACAATGACTTTTTGGAGCTTATACTTAAAGGACTTAATGAATATTTGGAAAAGAAGCGTCTGTTCTTCCCAAGATTCTTTTTCTTATCCAATGATGAACTTCTTGAGATTCTGTCAGAGACAAAGGATCCTACTCGGTAAGTAGATTTCACGAAATGCACATGACGATTGATATTCTAGGTGATACAATAATTTGGCTTTAAAGTACACAACAAACTACAAGTGTTCTTATTTTTTATCATTCACTATGACACTAAATTTTAGAAAAATAATTTTAATGGAAATTACATGAATTATTATTATTTTTTTATTGTCATTAACCTTGCTAGAAAAAAGATGTCACTTCTGGAATTTCTAATTTTTCACATTTTCACATGGATTCATGAATCATGCATCTTGTGTCTCAAACTTTGAAGAGAGGATATGGACAATTAAGATTAAAATAACAAATTTCCAGATAAATTTTATATTTTGTTTGCCCTGGTTTTATAGACTCATATGTTTGTACATCCATCTAAAAGATGCTTTGATGAATCTGTGATCTCATCAATGTTGGTGCTCCCTCCAGAGGTTTCTACCTCAAACTGACCCATACTTTCTTAACCCCAGGGGATTCTTGTTTATGTTTGCTCTGAGTCCCTCAAGAGGATTTACAGATCTAAAAGATGTGTTCGCTTAATTCTTAGTTGTACATCAGTGACGGACATTAGGCCATGTCTCCATTACAGCGAGTAAACTGTAATATCTTCCCAAAGTAATAGTTGATTCAGCTATACTACAATGTGAGGGACATTAGTTATTTGTAGTTTATGATCAAGTTCACACCATTTTATTTGTCGCATTTTTTTCTATGGAAGACTTTGGTTTTGTGTGTGAATATTTAGAGGCCTTCCCAAATTTGACCCCTTTCTTTTCTTCTTTCCTACAGAGTACAACCTCACTTGAAAAAATGTTTTGAAGGAATTGCCAAGGTACAATTCACTGAAAATCTAGACATAACTCACATGAAGAGTAGTGAAGGAGAAGTTGTGGAACTTGTAGATACAATTTCAACAGTCAAAGCTAGAGGTCAAGTGGAAAAGTGGTTGGTTGAATTAGAGAGCGCTATGCTAAAATCTATTCATAAGGTAAAATCGCTTCCTTCTTGACTCTATAATAAAGCAATAAATGACATTAATAGTATTAATTGGTTAATAAAATGCATAATTCTATTATTCAGTGATTGGTACTTTGTCAGTTAAAGATAATTAGAGATAATTCAAAATGCCATGTAGAATGGAAAACTTTTTCAAGCTATGCAAAGCTATGTGTGTGTGCATGTATGTATTTACGTATAATCGCAAAATAGAGAGACAGAGATAAAAGGATAATATGCAGAATAATTTAAAGTTCATGTTTACATTTTGGATTTACTTTATTTTGTAGTTTAACATTTAAATTTGGGTTTTAAGCATCTTCAGTCTGGGTGAAAATAATTAGGTTGTCTGATTCTAGCTTTTTACTAGTCTAGTCTCTCCTTTTACTAGTCTAGAATCTCCTCCACCAGACTGGAGGTGCATTGGGGCAGCTAATCTATCACAGATGAGTGAATGTCATCTCCTTCCTCCTTCTTTTAAAGGGGGTGGTAAGCTGCCAGGTGTTCCTATATGCACAGTACAATGTGTGCAGTTTAACATTTTCCCTGTCAAAGTACATTGTATTTGCAGAAGCTTCTTCTGGAGCCTTTGGTGGTTATTTCAAAGTAGTCCAAAAAAAAGTGATGAATGGAGATTATTTACAATTATTGGAGAATGTGATTTTTTTCTCAAAATATTTGCACACATAGGAGGTTGTGAAATGTTTTTGCTCTACCATGATGCATCAAAGAAGTTTTTATTTTATTTGCATGGACACTTTCTCTACTGACTCAGATTACAACCTTTCAAAAATTGCCATGGCTGGAAAATTCAGCACCAGGTGGCCATTTTTCTGATGACATGTCTCTGCACAAATATGTGTATCTAGGCTGAACTAACATATAGATAGATATACGATCTCTTCATGGGCCTTCACTTATAGACTTTCCAGCTTCTAAGACCTACCAGAGTTTATGTTCCTGTGACCTAGCCTTCTGGAAACCAAGGTCACATCCATGCTATGATGAGACATTGGAGAAGAATTTTAGAGGAGGCAGCAAAATAGACAAAAAGAGAAATATGCAAAGAAATATAATGTGAAACATGAAAAACAGAAAATGTTTCTATGTGAGTAGGCTATGCACATGGGCACCTCGTGTTTCTCATTATTTAAAGAAAATTACAGATGAATTTATATTTAGTTATTAAAGCATAGTTAAAATTTTAAAATTTAGCATAACATTCCACCTAGCTTAGACATCCAAAATGGTAACAGGAATTCATCATCAAAAAGCTAGTTCTGATGACTGTCACATATTAAGTTGTCTGTCTTCTTAGGATTTTATATCTGGTGCCATTTTTTTTTGGTTAAGTGTTATAAGTCACTAGAAAATATACTAGGTTTATGATTCTAAGTCTGGTGCAATGGACCACTTAAAGCCTGAAGGTTATGATATGCAATTTCTTTAATAAAAAAGTATTTAGTAATCCCCAAGTAAAAGCAATGAAAATAGCCTGTAAGGAAGTTCCCTTGCATTTCAGGAGCTCCTCATCAGAGTCTTAGCGCTTTCTTTATATATGCTCCTCACCCACAGGGTTTGTAATTGGATTGGGGACTGGGGTGTAGTAAAGAGGAGGGAAGCAAGGGTTGAATTAATTTGGACAAAATATTTCATTCAGATTGATAATGCCATGAGCGAAGCATCCATACATTTGATAGTTTTGCTGTCTTCATATATTCATAAGATTAAGTTTTATTTGTAAAATCATATTGCATGGTACCTTAAGAAATTGTGGTTTGGGTTTTTTTAAGTTGTCACATTGTTTAGTATTTTGATATTTAGTATTAATTTTTACTCAATAATTCTGTTCAAATAAAACACAATGCGATTGAACTGTAGTGTTTTCTTTTTTGATCAGGTGATTAGAGAAGCAATTGCTGCCTACCCCCAAAATGAACGTATTAATTGGGTAAGGGAATGGCCTGGGCAAACAGTTCTTTGTGTATCTCAGATCTTTTGGACATCTGAAGTACAAACGTCTATTAAGAATGGCCTAGAGGTAAATATTCTTAATTACATGTGAAAAAAGTAATTTGATAAACGGGCATGTCTGTGGGAGACAAGTGCCAACAGTACAAGTTAGTGTGGAGGTACCTGCAGATTCTGCAAGATAACCTTTAATGAGTAGTGATAGTAATGTGCCAGGGGGAGGGGTGTGGAAGAGAAGAGTGTGCTGACATAGAAGGAGGCTTCTCGCAGTGACTTTTGGCCTTGACGGTCTCTCTTCTGGTTGGGTTAGTTGTGTCAGTAGCTGTTAATCTTTTAGTCAGTCATGTAAATCTGGATATTGCCTATCAGTTGGGGGTGTCTCATGTAAACCATGGAGTTTCAAAATAATTTTCAGAGGAAGAAATTAAAGCTATCTACAGGCATATGAAAAAATGCTCTGGATCACTACTGATTAGAGAAATGCAAATCAAAACAACTCTTAGATACCACATCTCTCCTGTCAGATTGGCTAATATAACAAAACAGGAAAATGATAAATGCTGGAAAGGATGTGGGGAAATTGGAACATTGTTGCATTGCTGGTGGAGTTGTGAGCTGATCCAGCCATTTTGGAGAGCAGTTTGGAACTATGCCCAAAGGGCTATAGAAATGTTCATACCCTTTGACCCAGCAATACCACTTCTAGGGTTGTATCCCAAAGAAATCACACAAGCGGGAAATGGACCCATATGTACAAAAATATTTATAGCAGCTCTTTTTGTGGTAGCTAAGAATTGGAAATCAAAGGGATGCCCATCAATTGGGGAATGGCTGAACAAGCTGTGGTATATGAAGGTGATGGAATACTATTGTACCATAAGAAATGGGGATGATGCAGACTTCATAACAACCTGGAAAAACCTACACGACATAATGCTGAGTGAGCAGAGCAGAGCCAGGAGAACGTTGTGCACAGCCACAGATATATGGATTCCGTGAGGACTAACCCTGACATACTGCACTTTTCTCAGCAACCTAAGGGGCAAGGACAACTCCAGGGGACTCACGATGGAGAATGCTATCTTCATCCAGAGAAAGAACTGCGAAGTTTGAATACAGATCGAGGCGCACTACATGCTCGCCTTTTTTGCTTCTTTTTTGTTTTTGTTTTTGGGTTTTTTTTTTTTGGTTCTGTTTCTTCTTTCTCATGATTCATTCCATTGGTCAAAATTCTTCTCCACGACTTGACTAGTGCATAAAATAATTCAATGCGAAGTTATACATGACAGTTATATGAGATTCCATGCCGTTTTGGGGAGGGAGGGGGGAGGGAGGGGAGAAAAACTGGAACTCAAAACTATGTAGAGCCATGTGTGGTAAACTAAAAATAAATAAAGAAATTTAAAAAAAAAATAATTTGTAATGGGGTCAAAGCATTGGGAACTTTAATAACTATAATATAATCAAATATTTATACTTGGAATTCATCCTCTGGGAGGCAGTGTGGTGTTTAGGGGATAAAAGACTGTCATAGCTACCAGGAAAGCCCTAGTTTCAAATCTTGCCTCTGATATCAGCTAGGGGTTTCAGAATCACAAAGGCTGGAGATTTGAGGGTCAAGTCAAGTCAAGTCAATGAGCATTAATTAAGTACCTACTATGTGCCAGGCACTGTGCTAAGTACTGGCAGTGTTTATTATTCTGTTTCCTAGATTTCTTTTCTGGAAATATGGTGTAGATAGGAGGAAGAGCTCTAGACTTAGAAGACTTGCCTCTGAATTAGTTTCTGACACTTCCTGGTTGTATAACCTTGGGCGAGTCGCCTCTGTGATCTTTTTAGTTGCTTTATCTGTAAAGTGAAAACGTTGGACTAAATGTTCTCTCACGTCCCTTCCAGCTCTAATATTCTGTGATTCTGATTCTGTGATGCCTTTGCTTAGAGTGTCTGCAGTTTTTAATGCTGCATGCCAGCTTAGTTCTTCTCTTCTTACTGTATCGCAGCAGTCCACCACCCTGCCAGGTCATTTGAAGTGGTGCTTAGAAACCCTTTAGAGCTTTTCCTTTTTGCTTACAATATGTTGATTTCGTGACTCGCTATGCTTATAATAATTTTTAAATGCCTTTTAAGAATAACTAAATTCCTTAATACTGTATTCACAAACCAAACTTTTAATGTGTAATATGTTTTTTGGTCCATGATATTTCTCACTATACTTTCTGGTACAAACCATTTTAGTGAGTTTGAGTGCCATGGGCCATTTTTCTTAAGGTCTGACTCTAGAATGAGCTCATCATTAAAATTTGGGTCAGTATAACTGAGAAACAAGATCCTAAGTTTTTAGTGAGCCCAAGAAAATAAAGGAAACTTGGAGCCTTTCCATCATCACTTTATTTAGTATTACTGTAAGACCAATGCAATAAGAATAATTTATGTTTTTTGCATTATATAGAATGGTAGTTATGATAATAAGCATAAGTGAATAGAATGTTTACTTTTTTGCTAACATAAGTGACCAGAATTGGTATGTCAGTGGCATGGTAGCTGGGGCACTGGACTTTGAGTTTGGAGGCTTGAATTTGAATCCTGCCTTTGATGCTTGCTATCTTTACCCCCATGGTCAAGCCACTTAGCTGCTCTCAGCCTCAGTTTCCTCATCTGTAAAACGGAGGTAGTAACATCTACTTCATCATGTAAAGCACTATATAAAGTTAGCTTCTCATTAAATAGTCATTATCGTTATTAATTTCAAGAAGTGTCATTTTATATTGAATAACTGTTTCCTCTGTTATCTTCCAGGCTCTTAAGGATTATCTAGATCAGAATTCTAGGCAGATTGATGACATCGTCACCTTAGTTCGTGGAAAACTGTCTAAGCAGAATCGAGTGACTCTTGGAGCATTAGTGGTGCTGGATGTCCATGCTAGAGATGTTCTTGCATCTCTTGTGAAAAAAAAAGTCGGTGATGATAGTGACTTCGAGTGGTTAAGTCAGCTTAGGTACTACTGGATTGTAAGTAATAGCAATGAATCTCATTATAAATTTTAGTTCATAGCTTTTCAATTTATGCTTGCCTGCTGACATAGAGAATAGCCTTACTAATGCAGACATTTTTGCTGATGATAGAATAAACACAACCAATCATTTGGCAGAGTGCAGATTAAAGTAACCAATAGCTATATATAATATATAGTTTTAAAATAAAAATTATTCTTTTAATTACTGTTATCTGCCATTTGTACTTGCTGAATCTACAGAGTTAGAATTAGTCCAGCCTGAAATTGGATTTTACAAGTTCTAATATACAGGGTATCACGATTGTCTTAAGTGCGATTTTAGACTTTTTAGAAGATCCTATATTTATGTGGCACCTTCTCACACATGGGAACCCCAGACAGGGTGTATACTACCTAGGTTCTAGGTAATCTCTGAGTCTGCATCAGAAGACACAGTTAGCTCAAAGCAAAGGCATTTAATGAAAAAGCGTTGAAAAAAAATAACCAGGTGGAGTGGCATTTGTGATCCCAGCTATTAGGGAGGCCGAGACTGGCACATCTCTTAAGCAGAGGAGCTCTTAGCAGTGGTGGGTTATGCCCTTCAGGTATACACACTAGGTTCAGCATCAGTATGATGAGGTCCTGGAAACAAGGGGTTACAGGGTTGCCTAAGATGGGGTGAAAATCCAGCCCAGTTTGGAAAAGAAGCCGGTCAAAATTCCTGTGCTGATCAGTAGTGGGATTTCCCAGTGTGGGCAAGATGAGGAGGCTTGGTATTTTTTAAGGGAAGGGAACAAATAGAACATTTCCCCCATAAGCCTGGAGTACACTATTTGGTGATGTCATCAAGCTGTTCCCACTGAGCTGGTTCTTGGTGTTCTCATATGGGTCATATACTCTATTAAGGAGCTGCTCTTGGGAATTGAGGGTCATTGCTAGGTGCTGCTTCACTAGTCAATTGGTTGCTGCTAGGGTGTTACTCCCCTGGGCATAGAATAGCAAAGCTTCTACCTGTTACCAGTTTTTGGTGTTCAGTTGGAAGTCCTTAGCTGAGGTCCTGTCTCGTCTCCCTAGGAGTAAGAATGGGCTGTACCATCTCTCTTTTAGCTGAGAATCCAGAGGTTTAAGCTTCACTTCTTTCAGTGAGGGAAGATGGCCACAATTTTTAGCCTTCAGGTCTACTTCTTTTCCTTCCTCTTCCAGTTTGGGAGCAGTATGTCTTTTCCCAAGCTTCTGTCAGACTTAGGGTTGGACAGATACCTTTAACTTTCATCGGTTCCTGATTGCCCACCTGCAGAATTGTTTTTTAAGAGTGGCCTTTCCACAAAATTCCATGAGAAGTTGCTTTGTGATCCCCTGAATTTTCCTCACCTCCCAACATGTTTGTCTCCTATTCAAAGGAAAAGGAGAAGATTAGGTGAGAACAAAAAAATCAGATGTTCCAGCGTTTCTTTGTCAATCCTTTGTTCCAAATTCCTTCCTTTAATATGTATATGTGTTTAGCTAAAAGCTGCTTGGCATGTCCTCCATTTTGCAATGTAAGCATGATTAATAATAATACCTTACATTTGCATGGTTTTACAGTCTACCCTTTCACACACCTCATATCTCTTTCGTTCTCACAGTGGTACTATTTCATTATTTTTATTCCTTAGTTAAAGAAAGTTTCCTAACTAGCAAGTATATAGTCATAATTTTTTTTAGGAACTCATATTGAAATGATCATTCAGTTATCTGTTATAGGCTAATCAGGAAGAGATATCCCACAACGAGAATCATTAGCTTTACAAGTAGTTAGTATATATGTTGTTACCTTCTTTTAGTAGAAACGTGCAATGTAATGGCACCTATGGCTGCATCTCCAGAGGTGTTCTTAAATAATATTTATATTGCAAAATGGTGAGATTTATCATAGGTCATGGTTCTGGGCAACAAGTGAGTATGACCACATGCTGCATAGCTATAGATTTCATGTTTTCCATACAAGTTACTGAGTTTTGATAGGTCTAGTTCAAAGCCTTTATTTCCAATGTTTTATAAAGATCATGTTATGGAAAACATTTTTAATATTATAAACAGAAATTTTATCATTTCAGGAGTGATAGCAAAAAGAATTCTTTCTTGCTATATATAAGTATGTGTGTATATATATCACATATGTACATATGCATATGGATATATGAAGAACATATATGTGTATATAATATGTATTATTATGTATATATACTAGTCACTGGATTGCTATATGTATGATATACACACATATACATGTGTGTGTCTATGTATCACACACACACACACACACACATACACATATATATGTTGTCCTCTGCAGCTTGTGTTCCAGAGTGTCTGTCTTTATGGGGCTCAGATATGATTATGCTCTAGTGCAGAAATAGCATCTGTTCATGCTGAAATCGATATTTACATAATGACAATGATAGGTCATAGATATGATGTAGTGGAAAGAGCCCTGAATTTCAGAGAGCTTAAAAAGTATAAAGTACAAAGTGAAGAGTTTTAAAAGGATAAATTAAAAGACATGAGTTAAAAACAAAAGTTTAAAAATATAATTAAAATTTAAAATATTTGATTAGCAGATTTTTCTCCTGACTCAGACATTTTCTATCCCTCTATGTGTTGAAATGATAAGATTTCTCAGTTTTCGCATTTTCAGAATGAGAAGAATAAAAATGATGGAATAGACCAAAGGTTCTTAATCTGGGATCCATAAATTTGTATTTGAAAATATTTTGATAACCTTATTTCAATATAATTAAGTTTCCTATATGTATTTAGAAACATTACTCTGAGAAAGAGTCCATGGGTACCATCAGACTGCCACAATATAAAAATAAAGCTAAGAGCTCTTATATTGCTGACTCATTGCTGAGTCTCTTCCAGTTCTAAAATGCATTGATTCTGTGAAAAAACAAAACCAACACACCTCTGGCACTAGATCTTGAACAGCTACTAGGATCCAACAGAGATCAACAGTTTTAAAAAACAGATGGTACATCACTGTCCAGGCTGTGCCAGGCCATCAAAAGATGCTCATTGCCATAATGTGCAATTTATCTTTGAATTACTACCTGCTTACCCAATGGAGACAAGAAGGAGAAATGATAGTGGAGTAGTAAAGTTGTTGTGAAGCTCAAATAAAAAAACAGTCCTCATTGTTCAGATAATATTATGTGAGACAGACTTATTTGCCAATTGTGATGTTTCCACTGTGCCAACTCTATACTGAAGCCTCCCACTTCCCTCCACCCCCTGCTCCAGTACTTGTTTCACTGCCTCATTGGCTTCTTTTTTGTAACTCCTGCCCACACCTCCTCTAATTTTGTTGGTACTGATGAATCCTGGCTATAATCGGCATAGCTCTCTAGTTATTTTTCTCCAGGTTATTCTCTTCTTCAGGACCTGTTAATTACCTATAATCACAGACAAACATTGGTGACACTACCACATACCAAAATAACTCCCCCTCCATCCCTCAATGAGTAGTTCAGACAATGCTGGAACCTTTTGCCACTTTTTGGGTTCTCCAGATAGAGATACTAGAGTAGAGGGCCTTGATTGTAGGGTGCTACAAGTGACAATTAGTCCAGGCCCATTCACTGAATGGGCATTACCTCACTCAAAGTGAGAACCTGAAAAGACCTTAGCCTACAAGGGCCAGAGTCTCCCAGTGCATCTTAGGCCATCTCCAGCCATCCTGATGAATATCAGACCACTACACCCAGATGGCTCTGGAGAAGAAAGTGAAACTGGTGACCTTGCACAGCTCTCCTTCACTCCAATCAAAGTCAGCTGCAAGTCATGTCATCATTTGCCTGATGTCATGTCCTCTTCAAGAACAAAGGACAAACACAAGTCCAGGAAAAAGTAACCTACACAATTAGCTGTGCTATGGAGAGTTTTACTCTCTTTCCTCTTTCCTTTTCAATCCCCTCTTCCTTTTTTTTTTTCCTTTTTTTCCTTTTATAAACTGGGTGTCCTTATCTTGCCCTGGCTCACTAGCCTGATCCTACTCTGATGACCTGTTGCATTTTCTAGCTTATCTGATTTTTCCTTCCTTAGGCAAGTTGGTGGCACCTGTTCGTAAAGACACACCATATTAATGCTTAATTAATGAGGATACCTAATCAGCTTAGCCCGTTACAACTCAGAATTCCTGAGTTCAGATCCTTAGCCTTACAGTCTCCCTGGTAGCAGGCATAATAAACATACACAACACCCAACTGAAATAAAACCATCAAGGCCCTTCAGAAAGCACATAAAAGCTTGAAAAGCAGGTTGAAGCAGCTTCTCCACTTCCTAGAAGCATAGAAGAAGTTTTCACTGTGTATGCAGAGTACTTCCCAGGGTGTCTGTTTAAGGACCTTTACCTCCCAGAAACTTCTTATTTCCCTGACCAAGGTAGTCTTCATCATATTCTACCTGTCTGAGAATTTGGTTCTTCTGACCACCCTCTACATCACAGAAAACAGTTCCATTGGTTGAAATAAAAAACATTCTTTAGAAACTGAGGAATACTTTTAAAAATTTTTAATATTTTATTTTTTCCCTAATTACATGCAAAAAATTTTTTTGACATTCATTTAAAAAATTTCTGAGTTCCAAATTCTCTCCCTTCCTCCATCTTTTCTTCCCTTATTGAGAAGGCAAGCAATTTGATATAAATTGCCCATGTGTAGTCATGTAAAACATTTCTATGTTAGTCATGTTGTGAAAGAAAACATAGACAAAAAAAACAAGAAAAATAAAGTACGCTTCGATCTGCATTCAGACTCCATTATTTTTTTCTCTGGGGGTGGATAGCATTTTTCATCATAAGTACTTGAGAATTGCCTTGAGTCATTGTATTGCTGAGAAGAACTAAGTCATTCACAGTTGATCATCACACAATATTCATGTTAATATGTATGTTATTTTCATGGTTCTGCTCGCTTCCCTTTGTACCAGTTCACATAAGTCTTTCCAGGTTTTTCTGAGAGCATCCTTCTTGTCATTTCTTATAGCACAATAGTATCCCATCACAATCATATATAACTTGTTCAGCCATTCCTCAATTGATGGACATCACCCCAATTTCCAATTTTTTGTCACCACTAAAAGAACTGTTCAGGGAAGCTAGGTGGCGCAGTGAGTAGAGCACCAGCCCTGGAGTCAGGAGGACCTGAGTTCAAATCTGACCTCAGACACTTGACACATTTACTAGCTGTGAGACCTTGGGCAAGTCACTTAACCCCATTTGTCCTGCCTTCCCCCCTCAAAAACAGAACTAAACTAAACTAAAAGAACTGCTATAAATATTTTTGTACATATGGGTCCCTTTCTTTTTTGTTTTCTATCTCTTTGGGATACAAACTTAAAAGTGATATTCCTTGGTCAAAAGGTATGCGTGGTTGTATGGCCCTCTGGGTGCAGTTCCAGATTGCTTTACAGAATGGTTGGATCAGTATAAAACTTCACCAACAGTGCATTAGTGTTTCAATTTTCCCATATCCCCTCCAATATTTGTCATTTTCCTTTGCTGTCATATTAGCCAATCTGATAGGTGTGGGGTGATAGCTCACAGTGGTTTTACTTTGCATTTCTCTAGTCAATAGTGATTTAGAGCATTTTTTCATATGACTACAGATAACTGATTATTTCATCTGAAAACTGCCAGTTCATATCCATTTTGACTATTTATCAATTGAGAAATAGCTCTTATTTCAGTAAATTTGAATTAATTCTCTATATATTTGAGAAATGAGGTCGTTATTGGAGAAATGGTATAACATTTTTTTCAGTTATGATTACTATGTATTTCCCTCCTTCCTGTTTTCTTCCTCTTTATCCTACTCTCTCTCTCATTTCACCCTGTCTATTCTCAAAAGTGTTTTGCTTCTGACTTTTACCTCCCCTAATCTGTCCTCCCTTTTCTCAGCACCCTTCCCCCAATCCTCTTCCCCTATTACTTTCCTGTACAGTAAGATAGATTTCTACACCCAAATAAGTGTGTATGTTATTCCTTCTTTGAGCCATTTCTGATGAGAGTAAGGTTTATGTACTACCCCCCCTCCCATTTCCCCTCCATTGTAAAAGCTCTTTCATGCCTCTTTTATGTCCGATAATTTACCCCATCTCCCTCTCCCTTTTCCCAGTGCATCCCTCTTTCTCACACCTTAATTTTGTTTTTTTAGATAACCACATCATATTCAACTCACACTCATGCCCCCTGTCTATGTATATTCCTTCTAAGTGCCCTGATAATGAGAAAGTTTTTTGGAGTAACAAGTATCATTTTCCCTTGTAGAGATATAAACAGTTTAACCTTATTGGATCTCTTATGCTTCTCTTGAGTCTTATATTTGAAAATCAGATTTTCTATTCAGCTCTGGTTTTCTCATCAGGACTGCTTTTTTAAGTCCTCTATTTCATTTAATTTCCATTTTCCCCCTGAAGGATTATACTCAATTTGCTGGGTAGGTGATTCTTGGTTGTAATCCTAACTCTTTTTGCCCTCTTTTTGCAGTGTATCATATTCCAAACCCTCTGATCCTTTAATGTAGAAACTGCTAAATCTTGTGTTATCCTGATTGTGGCTCCATTATATTTGAAATGTTTCTTTTTAACTGCTTGCAGTATTTTCTCCTTGATGTGGGAGCTCTGGAATTTGGCTATAATATTCTTGGGAGTTTTCATTTTGGGATCTCTTTCAGGAGGTGATTGGCAGATTCTTTCAATGACTATTTTACCCTCTGGTTTTAGGATATCTGGGCAGTTTTCCTTGATAATTTCTTGAAAGGTGATGCTAGGCTTTTTTTTTATTATGGCTTTCAGAAGTCCAATAATTCTTAAATGATCTTTCCTAAATCTGTTTTCCATATTAGTTGTTTTTCCAATGAGCTATTTCACATTTTTAAAAACATTCTTCATTCTTTTGATTTATTGTTTCTTGGTGTCTCATAAAGTCATTAGTTTCCACTTGCTAGATTCTAATTTTTAAGGAATTATTTTTTTCAGTGAGCTTTTGTACCTCCTTTTCCACTTGAACAATTTTACTTTTTAAGGAATTCTTCAACGAACTTTTGTGCCTCTTTTACCATTTGGCCTATTCTGTTTTTTAAAGTCTTATTTTCTTTAGTATTTTTTTGATATCGTCTTTTAGCAACCTGTTGACTCTTTTTTCATGATTTTCTTGCCTCACTCTCATTTCTCTTCCCAGTTTTTTCTCTGCCTGTCTTACTTGATTTTTAAACTCTTTTTTGAGTTCTTCCATGGCCTGAGACCAGTTCGTATTTTTCTTTGAGGTTTTGGATGCAACAGTTTTGACTCTGTTGTCTTCTTCTGAGTTTGTGTTTTGATTTTCCTTGTCACCATAGTAACTTTCTATATAGTCAGGATCTTTTTCTGCTGTTTGCTCATTTTTCCAACCAATTTTTAATTTTTAACTCTATGATGAAATGGGGCTTTTCTTCCAGAGTAGAGGGTGCACTGTCCCAGGCTTTAGGGTTTTTGTGCTGCTCTTTTCAAAGATAATTCTGGGGACCCATAAGTTTTTGGTTCTTCCAACATGGTATGATCTAGGAAGAGGTGTGTTTACTACTCTCCTGGCTTGTACTCTGGACTGTGAGTGACCACAAGCACTCTTTTCTGCCCTGGAACTCTAACTAGGGTCCTAGCTCCCCTATGGCCAAAATCTCTGGTGCACTAGTGTTCCTCCTCAACCTGGCACTGAGATGCAGGACTGCAACCTAGATCCAAGTATGGACAGTGCAATAGAGTCCTGACCCTGGAGCCAGCATAAGGACCACTGTAATCTCCTTCTGACCAGTTGTCTGACCCCCTTACTATCTGTATACTGAAAGGTCTAGAAGCCACCACTGATTCAGTTGCACTCCCCTGCCCCCACCCTAGCCTACGGCTGGTTTCCTGGGGGATGGCCTGGGCTGGACTTGTGCTCTATTCTCGCCCTGAGGCAATAGACCTTCCCTACTGATCTTCTAAGTTGTCTTGGGTGGGAAAAAATTGTTTCTATCCTTTTGTGGATTCTGCTACTTCAGAATTTGTTTTGAGGCATTATTTAAAGTTGCCTGGAGAGGTTTTGGAGAGAGCTTAGGCAAGTCCCTTTTTTTTCCTCTGCCATCTTAGTGTCACACCCCCAAACATTGGCATTTCTCCCTAGCTTCATCTCATTACAAGCTTTTGCATTCCTAGCCCTGATGTTATGGAATTGTGCCATGTTCTTATAATTACCTTTATGTCTTGCAGATTTCATTATCAATAGATTCTCATTTCTCCTGGGCTAACTTGCCCTGTTGAATTTTAGTCTGTGAGAGTCTACATTTCCTTCTGAACCCTTTGATATCTGCCCTCCTAATATCTAGGGTACATATCAGTCTAAACTCAGATTTCCTCTTTTCTATCACAAACTTTATGAAGGAGTGATCGCTTCCTCCCAAAGTTTTCATCATTTCTATTCCAGCCACTAGTTCCTAAAACTAGTTGATGAGAACTGTATCTTCTATAGAATTTCCCTTGGTTGTTTCCATTGCCTTTTGAAGGATGAAATTGTTGATAAGTCAAGAAACAAGATGGTCTACTTTTGGGAAAGGAAGAGAGCTCTAGAATTCTGGATAATAGAAGTCCTCCATTGTTACCCATTTATACCTCTGTGCCAGGGCTATGATGTTTCCTGAACTTTTCATCTGTTTCCTCTTTCCAGGTGGTCAGTAGTATGCTCAGATGGCAACATAATTTATGTTGATCCTTCCATTAGGTCATCCTCCAAATACTCTCCAGTCCATTTCCACTGCCCAATCTGGGTTTCCTCACATGAATATAATTCCCTAATGTATAGTACTACCCTTCACTCCCTTTATCTATCCCATCCCTTTTGAATACAGGAGATCCATCCAGATACTTATTCCACTCATGGTTTTCATCCTACCATACCTAGGTGATAGATGTGAGGTCTCAATTAGTTCCTTTCATTAGGACCTCTTTCCTCCTGCATGTTGCCTAAACTTTGGGCATTTGGGAATAGACATTTAAGGCCATGGGTTTTACTACCTTCCTTGGATTTTGTTTCCCGTGTGGTTCTGGGTATCTGAACTACTAATCTTTTCCCTTTTTGTCATTATTTTCTGTAGTAAGACAGTTTTTTTTTTCTTCCCTGGCCTTTTTTAGTCTAAAGCCTTCCTGATTAGATTCACAAATGCACCAGCCTTTGTGGGGTGCATTACAATTATGATCCTGAGCCAGAAGTTTGTCATTTGTAAATTTTAAGCTGTGGTTAAGAAATTCAAATCCTTTTTGTAGATATCTTTTTTTAAGCCAGTGTTTTCTTTCCAAGTTGGTATTTCTCTTCTGCATCCTTTGATTTAAATGGTCAGCAATGAGGAAAATACAGTCTCTGTTCCTATTCATTTTCTTGAGCAAGGCTTTGTAATTGCTGCCAATACTTTCCAGATTCCTTCTAACAATATTTTTAGTGAACGTGTGAATCACCAAAAGTGACTCATAGTTGTCTGTTGAAATAAGTCTTCAGAAGTTTTCTGTTATATATCAAATGCATGTCTTATGAAGAGAAAACTTTCTTAAGGCTATTATCATAGTCAATAAATAGTTGTTTTCCTATCCTCTCAGCACAAAAAGCATTAAACACCAGCACTCTCCTCCTTTTCCTCTGACCTTTCCTGTCTGGGTGACTTCTTACCTGATACATGCTTTGGTTCTACTTCATCATTCCTTGAAGGATCAGCAGCTGCCCCCTTCTTAGAACAAACATCTCTCTTCTCTTCAGGAAGATCCTAAAATTTGTTTTTAGTTTGAATTGTACAGTTATCGTCTTCCTTCCCTTCATCATTTCTAGAATATTATTCCACTCCCTGGCCTCTTGGCCAGAGTCAGATTTTCAGTCTTCCACTTCAAATCCCTCCATTTATTTTTTCCTCTGAAGCTCTGTTCCTGGTTCCATTTTATTTTTTCCTGTTTGTATTTTTTTAAAGGTCACTTCCTTGTCCTGGATCCTTTGAAGTTAAGAGTTATTCCTTGAGTTTTTTCACTTCTTCGGTGGAGGAGAGACCATTGTAGACAACTGCCACTTGGCTTAGGCCCAGAGATAAACTTGATACACTCAATGTTACCCCACATCACCCTTCCCTCTTCCTTACTGATTGAGACCCAGCCTTATTTTTTTTGAACTACTTGAGTGTTCACTTTTCACTTTCTTAAGACCTTTGCAGCCTATCACCTTTTAACAACTCGATAACCACACTCTACTTCCTTTCTCTTTTCTCACAGTCTCTTACCTGTTTTACCAATTGGTTCACTTACAATGACCTTTACTCCTTTGCTCTATCTTATCCCATGTGACTTATCTACCTCATTTACCTGGCCTCCTCACCTGCTTTCTTCTCCTTTTCTTTGAGTTTTCCTCTTCCTATCCTTACTATTTAATCCCTTTCATCCTTAAGAATTAGCCCTTCTTCTCCTATAAACTCAAAGTTTCATCAGGTTATTGCACTTTATTTGAGGAGAATGTTTGAAATCACAGGATAACTAAGATCATAAAAATATGTTCACAATAAACATACTCTAATTTGAAACAGTACATAACTTTGAAAGCTTCCCTGTTAAAGATACTAATTTTATTTCACAACCTATATCTTACAACCCCAAGAATTTTTTATAAAGATTGTCAGAATAATAGAATTTTGGAGCTGGGGGGAATCTAGATCTAGATCACATAGAGCCAAGCACACATTTTACCAATGTGGGAATTGAGGCCTAGATAGGAGAACTAGCTTTCCAAAGCCATCTAGATAATTAGTGACCAAACTAGGACCATAACTGAGCTCTTTTAACCCCAAGTTCAGTGCTCTTTTCAATATACTTCCTCCTGAAAAGTCTAAGTTGGAATTTTCATTTGACTTGTCAGATTCTACTTATAAATTCTATTGCTTCTGTTTATTTGCTTGATCTTAGGAGGATCACTTGGAAACAAAGATGATCAATGCTGGTTTACGATATGGATATGAATACCTAGGTAATACTCCTCGTTTGGTTATTACTCCACTTACAGATAGATGCTACAGGTAAATAAGTTAATTTTTTAATTAAATTTTTAAATTTTAGACAAATACTGAAACTTAAATATATAATAAGAAAAGAAAAAGAAACATAAACTTAAATATTAGCCTTAAACATAAAATAACAAAAATATCATGTACAAAGCAGAACATACAAGAGGATTCAGTATATATAGCAATAACTTCCCATTTCAAGGAAACCTATATATTAAATAATGTATAATATGTTGAAAACTACCCATTATTTCTTTGCTTCCTTGTAGATTTTCTTTTATTCTGTGCTGTAGATTTTTTACTTTGTTCTTCCCCACTTTCTCCCCCTCCCACCCCCATGCCCCTCCTTACAATTAAGCATGGATATATTTATATATAGATATTGATATATACATACATGTATACATATATACACATACATACATACATAAACATATACTTTCCCTCAAAGATTCTACTCCTAATCTTTGTTGTTTGTGTGTTTCTCTTTTTTTCTCTCTCACTCCTCTACTTTACTTCTACTTGCTACCTTGCCCTCCTATTACTTAACCTACCCCCCTCCAGTGATTCTTCCCTTATCCTCCCATTCCCCTAAATATAAACACCCTTCTATATCCCCCTTTTAACCTATTCCCTCTGCCTCTCCTCTAAAGACCCTATTCTCCCCCTCCCTATCCCTTTAGAATCTTCTTTCTAAATTTAGAAGACTTCTATCCTCTTCTAAATGTATATGTATTTTCCCCCTCTTAAACCCATTCCCTATGAAAGTAGGTTTCCAGAACTAATAGCCACCCCCCCCATCTAATTCCTCTATATTGGTTCTGCCTCTCTCCCCTCATTTGTATAAGATAATTACTCTTAACTGTTCTTGAATGACTTTACTTTATGAAGTCATATCATACTCTGGTCTAGCCCAGTCTTTCTTATAAGCTACCTAATTAATAAAAACAATCTTAGACATAAGTTTTACATTTTATACATAAAAAGTAAACATTCTATCCTTATTGAGTCCCTTGTAATTAGTCATTGGTGTGTATCTTATATTTCTTTTGGCTTTTGTATGTCAAACCTTCTGTTGAGTTCAGATTGTTTTTTTTTCTTTTTTAACAAATACCTGAAAGTCTGACAATTCATTAAATTTCCATTTTTTAAAATTCAGGATTATGCTTAGCTTTACTGGGTATGATATTTTAGGCTGGAAACCCAGTTCTTTTGCAAAGTGTTCCAAGACCGTGTGATCTTTAAGTGTCACCACTGCTAGGTTTTGTGTGATTCTAATTGTGGCACTGCCATATGTAAATTTTTTTTTCTTGTTGCTTGCAATATTTTGTTCTTGAGCTGGAGGTTTCAGAATTTGACTATAATATTCCAGTGAGCTTTCCTTGTAGTATCTCTTTCAGGTGGTGATCGATGGATTTTTCTGTTTCTACTTTTCTCTCTTATTCTAATGCTTCAGGACAATTTTTAAAAGTTATTTCTTGTATTATTGTATCAAGATTCTCTTTTTGATTAGAGCTTTCAGGTAGTCCGATTACTCTTGTTTTCTCATCTTGATCTGTTCTCCAGATCCGTTGTTTTTCTCATGAGATGTTTCACATTCTCTTCTATTTTTCATTCTTAATATTTTGTTTCTTATTACTTGATCTCTTATAACTTCACTGGTTTCCCCTTGCCCAATTCTGATTTTCAAGGAGTCATTTTCTTCCTTAAGATTCTGGATCTCCTTTTCTATTTGGTTGACTTTCTTTTCATAATCTTCTTGTTTGTCTTGAATTATTCTTATTTTTGTTTTTAGTTTTTCCTCAATCTCTCTCATTTGATTTTTAAAGTCTTTTTTAAGTTCTTCAATGAATTCTTTTTGGGCAGGTGACCATTTGACATTACTCTTTGGGGTAGAAAAGGGTTTCTTTGCTTCACTATCCTCCTCTGAAGACAAACCCGGTCTTCCCTATTCCCATAACAGCTCTCTATGGTTGGATTCTTTTTCCTTTGCCTGTGCATTTTTTTTTGGTAATAGTTTAGTTTTTATAATCACATCTATTGCTGGGATATGGGTGTGTGCTGGTTCCTTCTTGCCCCCACCAAGTCTCCAAAGCATAGCTGGGTCTGGCGTTCCTCGTCAGCAAAAGTTCCCTAGATCTTCCCTAGCTCAGAAGAACAACACCCCTCCCTGTCCCAGGTGTAAAAGTTCCTGTGACTGGTGAACAGCCAGCCTCCCAACCCAGCTAACCCCAGGGCTTGTCACTTGTTGTTTAAGAGGCCCCTAGCCTAGAGGTGTTTGCTCTCCAGAGGGAGGAAACCTGGTCCAGGGATTTTTCTACAGATCCCCCCCCATCTTGTTTTGTCCCTACTCTTTATTTTCACTGCTCTATGTTCACCTTGAGGCACTATTTTATCTCTTGTGGAGAAAAATCTTGAGAGCTTGAAATTTTCTGACCTACTCCACCATCTTCCCAGGATCCTCTCCAAAATCAACTAACTTATAAAACTATTGAAACAATAAATTTTGCCATTAAAATAAATAGGATAGTTTCTTAGGTTATAAACTGCTTACAAAAGTACAAATCAGTTTTTAATCAGTCTACTTTGTCTTGCGATAAATAATCGTTTTGATTTGTCATTCTCTTGGAGTTTTTTAGGATTTGAATTTTGGGACATTAAGACATTTATTTTGAGTATTGATATTCTTTAAAAGGAGGATTCCTATATATTCTGTGTTGTATTGAACCTTGGTGTAGAAATTATAATAGCTGTGTTCCTGCCAGATTAACCGTGAACTGAATTTTTTTTGTTGTTAAATGCTGTTTTTGCATTGACCTTCCATGAAAGGTTAGGAATTTCCACCCCCTGCTGTTGCCCCCTTTGTTGTCATCCTTCATCTGTCCCTTTCACTCTCCAGATCTTGCTCTGGTGTTGAGGCAGTATTGCTGGTTTTACTGTTCTTGCTCTGTTGTTGCTGTTCTCAGTGTTGGGTAGGACCCAGGGCCTTGGACTTGGTGCAAACTCTCTGACTCTGTGGTCCTCTCCAGCTACCTTCCCAGCAATGTCGTTATGCCCCAGTTGCAGGTCCAAAAATGTCCTTAGCTCCAGATCCAGTGAGCTCCCCTCTATTTCAGACTTTCTGGACAGGATAGAAGAGTCAGAATGCCCTACCTATTTGGATGTTGAGATTGGCATGTTTAGCTCTCAGTTTCTTGCTCTCTGGGGTGGAACTGAAATTGGAGTACAGGCAAAGATCTGAATTTCTGTGTAAGAACTTAGGGCTTTGAACTCTTTTGGTGGATTGGGGTGAGGGCAGAAGACAGAAGGAGAAAATTTTCCAAGAGTTTTCTTGGATAAAGTTGAATCTTTAAGTAAAACTATCTCTTGTACCTTAGAAAAGTAGGAACTGAGGATTCTTAGGGACTTCTATTGACTCATGTGCTCCCCATGGTAAGCAATGCTGATGCCCTCCCTCTGTTGATACCAGTAGTCAGCAAAGGTTCATTTCTCTGCTCCTACTAGGTAACAGTCTCCAGCTTTGGGTTTTGAGCCCTGTTCTAGATATACATCCATAGCTTTGGGAGTAATTATGGGAAGGAGGTCTCAGTAGGGATTCTTAGGGATACTTCTGAGCCTGGGTTTGTAGATAACTCCTCAGTAAATAGTATTCTACAGAAAGGGTTTCTTTATCTTGGAGGATATAATTTTTTTTGCCTGGGCCTGTGATTTCATTGTTTTAGGATGTTCCCAGTGAGGAACTTCCTTTACCAATGTTGATCAACACTTTTTTTTTTGCATCTAGAGTGGTAAAGAATTGCCTAGGAGCACTGAGATATTAAGTGACAAGCCCAGAGTCACACTGCCCTGCTGACTTTTCACCTTTATTTGTCTTCAGAAATGTAACTATAAAATCTAACTCCAGGCCTTCAGTAGTCTTATCATCTTATCAGTGCTGATATTCTCTCCAAAGATATAAATCCCAACCCATCCATGGCTGACCATCCTGTGTGACTCATGTTCAAGTCCTTCCCTGGATTGGCTATAGGGAGGTGGACATTTTGCCCAACATGCTGGGGGCCTTTTTGAGATTATCTTCATTTTTCCTCTTCCTCATATCAGGAGAACACCAATGGAGTACATAGACCAACCAGGGGTTATTTTTCACTTTTACCATATGACCAGATGATCTTTTTTTCCCCTCTAAACATTCCTTTGATGATACCCTTTGCCCTTTTTCTTAATATCTCCCTTTTTTGTAATGAGTTGCATCCTTCTTATGCCCACCATAAAACTCTGCTCTTTGGGTGATCCTCATCTTCTATTCTTTAAATATTGTAGTGTTTTGTGACTCATAGCCATACAACATCACAGGAAGAATGTTGGTATTAATAAGATGGACCTTTGTTTCAGGAAAAAGCTTGAGATGGTTAAAACAATTTTGTAATTCCAAAGAGGCATTCTAACTTATTCTTCTCATGTTCAATTCTGGGCCCAACTCATTGTTTATTTGCACTAAGATGTAAACAGTTCTGTTTTAGACTGAATCCTGAGTTCTTTTTTTTTTTTTTTTTGAAATATACTAGGGCTATCCTGAAATGGTCCAGAGCCCCTGTTCTAACACAGACTAGATTTTTTCCAGAAATCCCCTACTACCAGAGTTGGTTGGGTTTCCTAAATTTAACCATATCTACTCGGTTTCAGAAATGACTAAAGCATACACTGGTCCATACCAAAAAATTCAAATTATCAGTTAGAACATCTAAGATATAAAGGGTCTGTTTATGACATATAAGGTAATTTCTCTATTAGCCTTTTTGTTACCATATATTGAAAACATTAATATGCACATCCTTCACAGTATCATGGTTTGCTTAAATAGGTCATTCTGTCATAATCCAAATATAACTGGGCATTCTCAGTGATTGCTCTTAGTTCCTGGTGTCTCCTTCACCATGATGAGGCATTAGAAGTGTAAGATGTGGCAGGCTCTATACTGGAAAACTTTGGATGTGGTCTTGGAAACAAAATGAGTCTGCTCATCAAACATTAGCCTAGTTAAATTGGGTGACCACTTGGTTATGGATTCTTTGGCAATGACAAAAAAGAAATACAACAACAACAAAAAATACAAAATGGCTTGCTATTCTACCTTTTTCCATCAGTGCCAATGGCTGAAAAGGGGGCAAAGGAGTAAAGAATCACACAGATGTTCTATAAATATTAACTTAATGGCTAGTATTTTAAATCTTTGTCCAGTCTTTGTCCAATGACCAATGAGTGGATAGACTATTAAGGTAACTGAATATTACTTGCTAATATCTTGATATTCTCTGTATAATTGAAACCAGAAGACAGAAAAAAGGTACATCTAAAATGGAAGGGTGACACAGAGGTTATTTTGAAGAGGCAAAAGAAGAGTTTATGAAATTGTTGCTTACTGTTCATCCAAAGGCAACATTTGGTCATATCGTGATAGTATGATATCAAGGTGATATTTGGTTATCTTGTATTCAGGTGCTCATAACAATATTCTAAGGAATTGATCACCATGAAAATAATTACAGTTTATTTAAAAGATCTGTTGTAGAAGATCAGTAGATGGAGAAATTCTACAAGAGCCTCCAAATTAAATCAGTCAATAAATAAAAACCAAAGAATTTGGAAAACTTTTATAAACTAATGAAGAATGAAATGGGTACAGCTAGGAGAACAATTTATTCAATAACAACAATACTCTAAAAACAAAAAACTAGATCAATCCAATTATCTTCCATAATTCCAAAGAACCAGTCATGAAACATATTATCTACTTCCTGACAGATGGTATAGATTTAGGAGGCAAAAATGAAACAAATACATTTTTGCATGCAATTGACATCAGAGAATTTATTTTGCTCACCTATGCATATTTTTTACAAATGATTTGATTTTCTTCTCTCTTTTTTTAATTGAGTAGGAGATTGGAAGGAGAGAGAATATATTTCTGTTCATTAAAATTTTTTCTAAAATAGAAGAGAGGTGATACAGATATAGAATGTTATATACAGTTTTAGATGAGGTTACTCTATTATTAGTTTTACTTCATTGTTTTGCTATGTTATATAAGACCTCTCTTGTAATATGTAATGCTGTAATTATAGGGGGTAACCTTTTAATGTCTGTAATGCAAAATCAAAATGTGTTAATAAACCAAAAACCAGATTAAGCAAATAAGTTGATACTTGGTGACTTCAAAGGAAAGGTAAGTATGAATGAGCATAATGAAAAGATAGGTTTAAAAATAATGTTCAGGAATAAAGAAAAATTTAATCCTGACTTTCCATTGACTACCCAGAAACTTCATGCTTATATATCATGAACACTTTGTTCAAGAAAAGAACTGAAAAGGGTTGGATATGGTCAGCACCAAAAAAAAATGAAATTGACTATATTTTAATAGACAGGAAGTGACCCTTCAGGGCTATGGGATATATTCTTGAGTTTGTTGTCCATGTAGTCCAATGACTTTTCAGAGCTAAGATATATAAAACTTTGGAAGAATAAATGAAATTGAGAAAAAGATGGCCTGAAAATAAAGCAAGTACAATCTGACCTATTTAGAAGTTATTGATGTCAAAAAATAGAAAATGGATAGAAGAGGGGATAGTAACACTGATTAAACTGGCATTGAAATTGCTTCATAGCCTGACCCTTTCTTGCCTTTCCAGCCTTCTTGCACTCTATTGCCCTCTACAGACTCTGTGATCCAGTTGTCCTAGCCTATTTGCATTTCCCTAACACAAAGCTACATCTGCCATCTCTGTGATTTTGCATGGGTTGCCCCCTTGGTTAGAATGTTCCCTTGTATCCACTTCTTAATTTCCTAAGCTTCCGTCAAGATATCTCAAATTCCACCTTCTGCAGGAGCCCTTTCTTGCCCTCCTTCCCAGCTGTTAGTACCTTCCCCTTTCAGATTACTTTAATCTACTTTGTATGCATTTTCTGTGTACCAAGTTATTTACATATTGCCCCTCCCCCTTAGAATATGCTCTCCTTGAGAGTGACAATTTATTGGCCTTCCTTTGTATCCTCAGTGCTTAACATAGTGTCCTGCACATAGTAAGCACCTAATAAATGTTTGTTTGCTGACTGATTATAATAATTTCATACAGAAGTTCAACTGATAGAAATCAATTCCCATAAAGAAACCAAATGAGACTAAAACATGCTTTATTCAGCAAATGTGAATTATCTGTGAAGCAGAGATATGGATGCCAAAGTCAATTCTGGTTTAGAATATAAACCTGTTTGTAAATCTTAAAAGAAGGATGGTAGAAGCTTATGAGTAGTATAGAAGCAGTAGAAGATAAAAAAGTTTATAGAAAATATCACAAAAAGTCCAACTAAATAAATGTCATGCTGGGGACATTTCAGGATGAAACTGGAAAGAGGATAACATAAGAGAAAGAAAAGATCCATAAAGGCTTTAAAAAAATTACAAAATCTTTTGGGCTTTATCACAAGCCTATATGTGCTTATAGAAGAAATGGAAATGGTAATACAGAGAAGAAAGCTGAGAAAGGAAATAGGCTGAACCCAGGATTCCCCAGAGGAGTTCTCTACTAGAGGAGACTCCATTTTGAGATTATTAAGAGGTTGATACTGAAGCAAAAGAAGATACTAAAGTTGGGCAGAAAACCAGAACTTTATTATGAATGAAAAAAGGCACCCAAGAGAATGTCAAAAACTAGTGACTTGATTGTCAACTTTCCCTTTCCAAATATGTGAAATTTTTATAAGAATAATTGATATTTGAATCAAGAGCAAAGGAAGAATGCAACTTGTTCGCCCTATGGCTTGCTCCTCCCTGGTGGATGGGATGAGGTAAGGTGGGCAGATGGTATAAAACACTGCCACTGAGCCTGGACTGGCTGGTGGAGCTATGGCAATCCAACTGTTGGGCTGAAAAAGATTGGGGAATTTGAGTGGTCTGTAAGGTATGAATCAGCAGTACAATAGAGCAATCAAAGAAGCTACTGCAATCTTAGACTACATCAAGGAAGTCATAGTGTCCGAGATAATGCTATTCAGACCACATGTGAAGCCCTGTTTGCAGTCTTGGGCACTGTATTTTAGAAACTTGTGGGCAGTTAGCCTGGAGTCAAGAAGACTCATCTTCTGAATTCAAATCTGGCCTCAGACACTCACTGAAACCCTGTGCAAGTCACTTAACCTGTTTCCCTCAGTTTCCTTATCTGTAAAAGGAGCTGGAGAAGGAAATGGCAAACCACTCCAGTATCTCTGCCAAGAAAACCCCACATGGGATCATGAAGAAGCATACATGACTGAAATAACTAAACAACAAAGGGAACGGAAGAGTTTCCAGAAGAGGGCACTATATAGTTTAGGAAGGACAACCATGATGGTTAAGGGTTTTGAATTGGTACCATGTATAGATCAGTTGTTGAGTCTGAAGGGGACAAAGCTTAGGAAAAGGACATGGCGACTGATCTTTAAGTCTTTGAAAGTCTGGTATGTGGAGGAGGGGTTAGGTTTGTTCTGCTTGACCCCATCCGAAGCAGGAAGAATGGGTATAAAGAAGCATATTTAGGCTTGAGATAAGGAGAATGATCCTCATAGTTAAAGTTATCTCAAAGGAGGATGGGCTGCTTTGGGGGTGAACAGATTCTTCCCAGCTTAGGGATCTGAGCAAAACTGTGACAATGCCCCGGACCAAATTTTAATTGACATTTTCAATAAAAAAATAAATTGATAAACCTAAAGCACAGGTTTTGGTCTGTCCATCCCTACTACTGAAGCCCCAGTTGCTCTCTTGTTTCTAGGAGAAAATGCAAACTCTTCTATTTGGATTTAAAGCCTTCATCTTCTAGAACCAGTTGGCTTATCAGCCTCATTAGACTTAACTCTCCACTCTCCCTTCTCACCGACCAAGATGGAGAGATGGTATAAAACACTGCCACTGAACCTGGACTGACTGGTGGAGCTCTGGCCATGCAACTGTTTCCTGTCCAGCTTACATCTCTACCTTTGCACAGGCTGCCCCCGATTCCTGGAATGTATATTCATCTCACCTCTACTTCTGAGAAATCTTAACTGATTTTAAGGACCCTCCTATACAAGCCTTATCATCATCCCTGTAGCTGCAGTGCCCTCCCTCCCTGGAAATCACTATGTGCATATTTTGTCTTTTCTTATATGTTCATATGGTCTTACCCTAATAGAATATAAATTCCATGACAGCAGTGGTTGTTTCCTTTTTGTTTTTGTATCTTGACTTCGTAGTGCTGTGCCTGGCACCTGGTAGGCCCTTAATAAAGGCTTATGAAATAAATGAATAATACAGTTATAGTTTATTGTCATTCTTATAAATATAATTTAGAAAATTTTTTTATTTTAGAAATAAATAAGGGAATTTAATTAAAATGTTAATGTTCATTTTTCCTTTTCTACCAGTGATAGTAAGAAAGCCTGATTATACATTTCCATTTTCTGAATGTTTAGTAGAAAAAAATTAAGTTTTTCAAATTCAATTCTCTTATTTAGTATACTACTTTTATTTATTTGAAGATTGTTTATTAAGGAGAATATGGCACCACAATGCCACTTCACTAGGGTCCTTGGGAATTGTAGACTGCCATAAAGCTGAATTAGATCGCTGCTCATTATGCTGTCTTTGTACAATTAGTTGTGCAATTAATTGCATTATTTTTATCTTCCTGACAAGATTATAAGCTCCTTGGAGTCAGGCACTGTGTCTTCTACTTCTTGACACCTGGTGGGGCACAATTATATGCTTAATTAGTACTTTTTGATTAATTGGTGATAAAGGGAGAAGAGAGGGGAAAAAGAATCCAGCTTCAAAAGCAGCCTTGTGGATTCTTTACAAATGAAGCTGTTGGAGAAATGCAATGAAAAAAAGAGAAATACATTTTAAAATGTTATTTCCTTGGAGATAAAGCAACATCGGAATCTAACCCCAGACCTACAAAGAATTTAAAATTATTCTCTCTCGTATATGTATGAGAAAAGAAACCACATATTTATACAAACATTATTTATTTTATCAATTTCAGAACTTTATTTGGAGCTCTTCATCTTCATCTTGGAGGAGCTCCTGAAGGTCCAGCTGGTACTGGGAAGACAGAAACCACCAAAGATTTAGCAAAGGCTGTAGCAAAGCAATGTGTTGTTTTCAATTGTTCTGATGGATTGGATTATCTGGCTTTAGGAAAATTCTTTAAGGTTTGAATGATTTCTTGTTTTTTTTTTTTTTTAAAATAAGAAAACATCTCACAGGAAGGAATATTTTGATGTAAAACCATCTTATAAAGAAATAAATATCTTAAGATTTACTTCTATCTATAATACTTTTTCTAAGAATTATGAACAATAAAAATCTGATTTAGTAAGTAATATAAAAAATTCTCATACAATAAATTGTTCCAATTCATTGGCAGTTAATCTGATTGTAGATAAAGCTAATTAAGTTTCAGTGTTTGTGCCAAACTTACTCTGATTCAGATTCCCATCTTTTAGGAATGTGGCTTTGTTTTCAAGATACCAAAATGTATAAAAGATAAGTGAAAAAATCAGTCATTTGCATATTCATAACTAATTAGGCATTTTGCCGCACTGGGTACACAGATCAGTCCAGTCCTTCCATTTAGAAAACTTCAACTGTACTCCTATTCATTGGTCCATTCTTTCCTGAAATGAAGTGTTATCTTTATAAAGACATGAGCACAAAGGCTGTCAAAACATTTAGATTTTGTGAAAAATTCATTCAAGTTATCCATTTGTTTTTTAAATATTTGAATTCTGGGTATTTAAATTGCATAAACAATGAGTTGGGTGACTGACTAAAATTTCACTTCTAATTACTAGATCATTGAACAATGACAACATTAACAACAATAGCTAACATTTATACAACACCTTATATACAACACTTTACAAATATCTCATTTTAGTTCCACAACAACCCTGGGAGATAGTCATAATTATTGATTCCATTTTATAGATGAGGAAACTGAGGCACATGGGTTAAGTGATTTACCTAGGGTCTGAGAGCTAGTTAGTATCTGAGGTCACATTTGAACTCAGGTCTTCTTGACTCTAGGTTCAATGTTTTATTCACTGTGCCAGTTGGCTATGTATCTAAATGTTTTGGGCATTATTACAAACAAACTGCATATGGACTGTTTCTATAATGAACAGTACTTGAGTATCATATTACCCTCTATTTCCATACCTGCAGTTTCAACCATGTATACAAATGTCTGCTGAATAAATACTTCATAGAAGAGATGCTAAGTGAAGTTTGGATAGTCACTGAATTACTAATTAAAGAATCAATAATTGACATCTAATGATCCTTGTATTTATTTAATTTCAGATGCTTGTTATTTTTAGATTATTGTATATATTATATATAACTTACCCATATTTCATAGGCTTATCACCCTCATGTTCTACTTAGTTGAGTGTTTTCCAAGCCTAGGTCCATCTCCTAAATCCATTGCTACAGCAAATGAAGCTGGATAGCATAATCTCCCTAAGCAATGGCCATATACTGTCTTTTGGATACTAAATTGCTTTCCTTACAGGATCTGCTCTGATTTGATTTTCATTTAGTGATATTAAACAGAGCTATGACTAGGGCAAGACAGTTGAGGCTTTTCCCCAGAATGCTAAACTTTAGAGAGTCATTATAGCAGCATCTCTTTCTCTTCTGTGGCCCCACCATCAGTCCTTTGTCTTTCCGCATATTCCTAGGAAGGGCAAATGTTTCACCATCATACAGACCTTATCTGGGGGTGCACTTCTTTCTCTGCAATCTCACATTTCACCCTTTACGTTCTTGCCTCAGGCATAATGACTCCTAGTTATGGCTCTGATAATAGCTAAAATTTATATTACCCTTTATAATTGAAAATCCTTTTATATTGTATTATCTCATTTGTTCTTCACAACAATGGAGAAAAGTATTGTTCCCATTTTAAAAATGAGGAATCTGAAACTCTTTTTTCCCTAAATTTGTCTTTCTAAAAATTTTATTATTTACTTTTAATATTGTTTTCTTTTTAAAATTTTGAGTTTCAGATTCTCTTTTTCCCTCCCACCCCTTCCCCACTCACTGAAAAGGCAATCAGATCAATTATACATGTGAAATCATGCAAAAATATTTCCAATTAGCCATATTGCAAAAAAAAAGCAAGAAAATTATGCTTCAGCTTGTACTCAGAGTTCATCGGTTCTCTCTCTGGAGATGGATAGCATTTCTCATCATGAGTCCTTTGGAATTGTCTTGAATCATTGTATTGATCAGAATAACCGAGTCTTTCACAGTTGATTACCATTACAACATTGCTGTTACTGCACCTCCAGTTCTCACTTCACTTTGCATCAGTTCATATATGTCTAGGAATCTGAACCTCTTAGAGGTTGAGTGACTTTTTCATGGTCACACAGCAATGTGTTAGAGGCTAGTCTCAAACCTATGTCTTCCTGACTCTGTCTAGGATTCTTTCTGATATATCACGCTAATAATTGGTTTGTGCTGCACACTCGTTGCCCATTTTCCTCTGTAATCAAGTATTTGTGAGGGAGCTGGAAATTAAGGATGGTGTCTGTGGCTATGAAACAGAATAAATCTAATTAGTTCATAACAAGATTAAACTTTCATTAGCATCATCTAATTAAATCACCATATTTTAGAGAAGATATGAAAAATCTAATAAACCAAAATATAAATGCTTCATAGGGTAAGCATTGGAAAGATAGATGAATATTAAATCTATTTATAATCATCAACTCATAGTGTTGGAAAAGAACTGAGAAATCATTTCATTTTCCAGATATGGAACCAAAGGCTAGAGTCATCTAGGTAGGAAGTAACAGAGCCAATACTCAAACCCAGGTCTTCTGATTAAACATCTCATGCTTTTTCCACACCACAAATATGTATGTATATGTATGTATATGTACACACGCGCACACACACACACACACATATATATACACATGTATATATATATAGAGAGGAGGGAGGGGGGGGAGAGTGTGGAAATCTTAAATTGTTCAAAGCCAGAAAGTGATTTTGTGAATGATGTGCTAGTGATGAGAAAATGAACTATTTTTATGAATATGAATGGGGGATTTTCTTGATATTATATTAAACTATGGAAAAGATTATGTAGAAGAAAACCTTTTCTTTGCAATATTCTATTTGGATGAGAATGAAAAGTTTCATTATTGTATTCTCCTAGGGACTGTTGTCTTGTGGAGCCTGGGCTTGCTTTGATGAGTTTAATAGAATTGATTTGGAAGTGCTTTCTGTGGTTGCTCAACAAATTCTTACCATCCAAAGAGGTAATACGTTAATCTTTTTTATATTACCGATGAGTAGGATAAATATATATGGTAACAAGTGATACAAGTCATATTTTGACTTAATGTATCAAAAATATTTTTTCTTTTACCTGCAGGCATTAATACAGGTTGTGAAATACTAATGTTTGAAGGAACTGAACTAAAACTTGACCCAACTTGTGCTGTTTTTATAACTATGAACCCAGGATATGCTGGGCGTTCAGAACTACCTGATAATCTGAAGGTATGGAAGGAATAATGATTTCATCCATTTTATATTTTTTATTTGCTTCATGCTATTTATTGTGATTGCATTCCAGCAAGAATTTAATTTAATGAAATTTAAAAATATAATTTAAGGAGCATAGTAGAAATATTGTCTGGTATAAGGGGGATTTAAAAAAACAGTAACCAGTATTTAATAACCTGAGACTATAAAGTATTGGGAGGAATGATAGTAAGAAATCCATGAAAGTTTCTAAACTCTTTGATTCAGAGTTTCTTTTTTAAAATTAAATTATATATTTTAAGTTAACCTTTTCTCCAAACTCCCATGAAAAAGAAAGAAAAGCAAAGGTCTTGTAACAAATACATATATGTAAGCAAAACATCTGCAGGAGTGGGGAACCTGCAGCCTTAAAGGCACACATGGCCCTCTAGGTTTGAGGGAACATGTGGCCCACTTGAGGACCTAGAGGACCCTGTGTACCCTCAAGGCTGCAGGTTCCCCACCCTCAATTCTATGGCGATGTAAAAAAAGTGAATCTGTACTCTATCTGGAGTTGAGTAGTCCACTGGAATCATGATTGGTCAATGCACTGGTCACTGTTCTTAAAGAAGAAGCTTCCTGTGGCTTTGCTTTTAGGGTTTTAATATAAATTAGTGTTATATTTTGTCAAAGAAGATACTTTACGCATCAAGTAAAATAATCATATGATTAGAAAGCTGGCCTTAAAGTCAGAAAGACCCGAGTTCAAATGTGCTTCTGACACATACTGGCTGTGATCCTGGGCAAGTTATTTCACCTCTTAGTAGCCCATGCAACTTGCAAATACTTTAAATTGCAGAGCAAGCGATGATCTGCATTAGAAGAAATTCCTCACTAGGTACTCCCCATTGCAAGGAAATGAGAGGTATAATGTGTATACATATACCTATACACACATATACATATATATGTTTTAAAATAGTCTATTATCATTTGTTATATCTGCATTTTTTGCCTTTTTTCATGAATTCTTTATACCTTAGTGTATCATTAGCTCTTTTTATATATAAAGGCGTCATAAAGTGCAAAGAAACATGTATACTCTAAAGTGTTCTCATTTAGAAATTTCAGTAGGTCAGTTAAATATTTTTATGCAATAATTCAGTTTTGTAGAGTTCTTCCTATTTATCTTATTGAATTTATTTGGCTCTCAAAGATGAACGTTGAAGTCTATTAATATAATAGTGATATTATTGGGTATTTTTTGCTATTTACCTTATGTTCTTTTTTAAGAACACAGGTGCTTTTTGGTATATATTTATTGAATATTGTTATTTTTTCATTGTGGTACCTTTAAGAATAGTGTAGTTTCCCCATTTGTGTCTCTGGACTTTCTCAATATTATCTCCTCTGATATCATTATTTCAATTTCTGTTTTTAGAGTTTTCTGAAGCATGATAAACTTTGTTCTATTCTCCTCATTTTCACTGCATTACCATGTTTTAAATGTTTCTTAGATGCAGAAAATTGTTGGATTGTGTTATTCTATTCCTTTTTTTCCTTTTTATTGAGGAATTTACTCCATTTCCATTTAGGACATTATTTTCAAGTTTTTGTTTTCTTCTATTAACCACACACACACACACACACAACACAACACAATACACACACCCCATCTCTTTCAAATCAGCATAATTTTCTGCCACAATTTGCTTACACTTATCTGAACTCATTATCCTCCCCTCAAATCACCTTCCTCCACCCCTCCAATCCCCCATTACCTGCACAATCCCAAAATCCTCCAGTTTACTTTTTTAAAATTTTTGTCTGTTCCCTATCTTATTTTTCCATTTCCAAAATCAGAATGTGGTACCAAAATCAGAATGTGGTACCCAAATAATTCATTCTTCTACCCGGAGAAATTAATTTGCAAGAAGTCAAGTTTCCTTTTGCCTCTTTGCTTACTCCTTTATTCCTTCTTGGATTTTCTGTTCCCAGGTGTGCTAAATCTCAATGAGGTATCAGATGATAGAAGGAAAGTTTCTGTAATTCTATTTTGGAGGCTGTAACAATGATGTTGCTTGCAGCTGCTGTGGGGGTGAAAGACCAACAACACCAGCACACCCAAGAGCTGCCAGCACAGGTTCTTTGATCTGCTTTTCTAGGGAAAGCAACCCTAAGGGGTTAACAATCTCATTTTAATCGAACATGCATATATCATTCACTTAGTTCAGGAGGAAAAGCCACCACCCTGAACTTCAGAGCTAATACAAACAGTAATTACAAACAGAGACAGTATAAACAGAGCAAATACAGTTATCAACAGACAGGCCTCTAGCTGCCTGACCAAAGAATTACATCGTTGCCAGAGAGGGAGGCACCAACATCTGTGTGTTCAAAGTGGCAGGGGGTGCGGGGGCAGTGCTCCAGCGGCTACCCAGAGTCTTGTCTGGTCAAATCACATGACACTCTTCCAGTGAGTGACAGCCGCAAACAAAACGCTAAGTTCTGAGTTTATATACTCTGTTCAGGGTCAAAGGGCATCACGACCATGCGACGCAAAGGATATGCCACTTTGGGAACAACTGCCTCATGACCTTTGCTCTTCACAATAGTATACTCCACTTTTTTCCTTCAATGTCTTACAATCATGCAGTAATTCTGTGCTATTCTGATTATTTCTCCCTGGAATTTGATACATTTTTTCCCTCGCTGCCTGAAACTTTTTTTCTTTAATCCAGGAAGGTCTGAAATTTGACCACACTCTTTCTTGGTGATTCAAACTTGAGGTTTTTCCTTTGGTTATTTTGTGAATTCCCTAGATCCACAATTTATCATTTGCTTCTAGAATTTCTTGGCAAAATTTCTGAATGATTTTTTGGAGGATGATGTCTGGGTTTTCTTTTGACAACGTTTTCCTGAAAGCCCTATAATCTTTAGGTTATCTTTTCAAGTTCGATGATCTTGCTCTTTAGAGCACACATTTTCTTTCATAATTGTTCCTTATTTTATTCTCTTATTCCTCTGATGCTTTGTTTTTGCATTCCAATTATGATTTTTATCTTCGAAGAATCTACTGTTCTAGAGCATCTCTGTCTTTTTTCCTAAGTTCACTAGTCCTTGGTTAGGTTTGCTGATTTCTTTCTAAAGAGCTCTAATTTTTCCATTACTTTTATATTAATTTTCACTTGATTTTTAAACTCATTGTCTGAACCATTCTAGAGGTTCTTGGAGCTGTTCCACTGTTATTTCTGAGGTGGCAGAGTCTTGAAAAATTTATTATTATACCTTCACTTTTTTTCCAAGTGATTTTGACTCAGTTTCCTTTGTTATTATACATTTGTCCACTAAGCATTGGCTTGGATCTTTTCTTCAAATGCTTTATCACTTCTCAGTCAGCTTTTTTGTGATTTATTTCTATGATGTCTTTGCCGAAAAATGTGTTTACCTTCAAAAGGCCAACTGCTCTTATCTCTCTCTTCTATTGCTGGTTCTCCTCTTATTGCTATTCTGCTTATTTTTAGACAATTAGGACTGGATGAGGTCTGATGATTTGCTCCAGCTGTGAGGTTGATCAATTGGGTAACTACTGTAAGGAGACTTTGATTGGCTACTATAATTGTATCCATTCTTCACCATTATCGGTTCTACTCTTCTGGGGTCAACGATCTTTTTTGCAACTGACTTGCTTCAGTCCGTAGCTGGTCCCACTGCGGGGTGGGATGCTTCTAGCAACCTTGGCCCTTAGACTTCTCCCTCTTCCTTTCTCTCTGTTGGCTGTTTGTTTTTCTATCCTATATTAATGAATTTTAGTCAGCCTTGAATTTCTCTTGTCCTCTTTCCTACACTTTCTTTTCTCCCAGGGGACATACTCGTCTATGTTTGCCCTCTTACCTTCTAAAGCTTTACGGATGGTCTGACTTTATTAACCTCAACTCACCCCTACCCAGGAAAATTCAATGGGATTAATTTTAAAAGTGGGGTGCTTAAAATTATAGGAACCACAAGGGTTTTGAGGTTTACAGGACCACCAAAGCTAGCAAGGAGAGGTTATGAAAGTGAATGAGGGTGAGCAGAAGAGGCTGTAACACAGAGCCAAGAGAGTTGATCTTCAGTTATTTTTTCTCTAAAAATTAGCTGTGGTGGGTTCTTTCATTTGTGTTCTTGTCAATGCTGTGTTATGTTTGTTTTTCACTTGTATTTTTTAATATGATGATGGAAAACTATCCCTAGACAACTCCTCACTCTGCCATCTCCCCAGGACTTCAACATAATTATTTTAGAATATTTCCCTGTATGCACACTATTTGTAGTTTCCTTGCTTTTGAAACACCCCTGTGTTAATAGTCCTCTTATTATGTAAAAACAGTTAGGTGGCACAGTGACTGGAACCTCTGGGGTCAGAAAGGCCTGAGTTAAAATCCAGCCTCCAACATACACATTTTGCTGTATGACCCTGGGCAAGTCGCTTAATCTCTGTCTGCCTCGGTTTCCTCATCTGCAAAATGGGAGTAATAATAGCACATACTTCCCAAGATTATGGTCACGGTTATCTGAGATAAGATTTGTAAAGTGCTTTGCAAACATTAAAGTAATAAATAAATGCTAGATATTATTTTTATTATTGGGCCGATAGCAAATAGGGGATTTCTAAGTAGAACTCAGGAAGGTTCTATAGGCTGATCATTGATGTAATATTTGACCCTGGCTGATTTATCATTCAAATAAGCACCAATTAAGCACTTCCTATCTGACATGCATCATGTAGGTGCAGAGCATAGAAAGACAAAAATGAAGCAACCCATGCCCTATAGAAGCCTACCTTCTATTGGAATATATATATATATATATATATATATATATATATATATATATGTATATGTATATATATATGTATGTATATATATGTATATATATATATGATATATAATTATATATACCATATACATATATATAATTATATACCATATGTATACCTAGTAAAGTAAATGTAAGGTCATGGGGGAGGAGTGCAGTCGGCATTTCTCCCTCCAGGTAAGGACTGAATTATTTGCAGAATCCTCTATTTCTAAGTATTTGCTGCTGTTCATTTTTTATTCTCCTTTCCATCCTATCTTCCATTATTGATAACCATGTTGTTCTGTAAATTAATTTCATGATAAACTAACAAGTAATCAAAAATATAATTACAAAATTTTTTATCTTAAGTTTGTAAAATGTATGAATTTTAAGAAAAAAGTAAAGCCTTATTTCTCATTACACTAACATGATACTTTTTTCTTTCAATTTGTAAAACTTGTCACTGTTGACTGAAAAGACTTTACTGCAAACTTTAATGCAAATTGATACTATTACAAAATATATAATGATGCATTTCATTAAATTGATAAATATTAAAGAGAGTTATTTTTCTGATTATCCATTTTAAAATATATGATTATTCTCTCCAATAGGCTCTCTTTAGAACAGTAGCAATGATGGTGCCTGACTATGCCATGATTGCAGAAATCGTCCTTTATTCCTGTGGTTTTGTTACTGCTCGACCCCTATCAGTAAAAATTGTAGCTACTTATCGTTTGTGTTCGGAGCAATTGTCATCTCAACACCATTATGACTATGGAATGAGAGCAGTGAAGTCAGTGCTTACTGCTGCTGGTAATCTGAAGGTATGGGACCCCAGTGTTACTTGCATAGCATTATTATGTTACTTGATCGCACTGCCATGAAAGTTGTTTCATCAGAAAATCAATTTGCTAGTCATTTCAAACACCTGAAAAATTTAAGCAGTGAGTCAAGCTTTTTTCACTAAATTGACAGGGTATTCCTACATTGCATGGAAACATTCTGGTTTTTGCATACGTTATAAACGGTATCAGCATAATTTTAGAAAAACTTAATTGTTTTGTAGTTTTCTATCCATATAAACCTTATATTAATATAAATAACATTGACTACTTCTATCCTTTAGTTTTATACAAAATTAACAGATATGTACTGATAAGCAAAATGTATTTGTAAATGTTTGAGCCCTTTTGATATCCATATGCATATATTTTGTTTTTATGGGAACTTTAATCAGTGGATATATACAATTCTAGTCAGTATGCTAATTATACATTCATGGATGTGTAATTTGCAGTTGACTTATCTTTAGAGAGCATATTTCATTTTTTTCATTCATTCATACAACAAATAGAACTGAATTCCTTCCTGTGTGTGAGATACTGTTTTGGGGGCTTTCTAGATCTAAGCCCCGCCACCGTGCTGCTTCTAGTCTAATAGGAGTTTGGTTGGGGAGTGGAGACCTTTAGGATAAACCAGGTGTATGAACAGCTAAAGTCCAAGACAGAAGAGGCACAAAGAGATGCTGTGGAGGCCAGGGGAGGGGAGGTGTGGAGCAAAGGAGGCAGCATTTCCACAGATGGGGATAGTGGTTGGGGGAGAAGCCATGCATGCCAGTCAAAGAGGACAATGTGAACAAACCACAGAGCCCATGTTTGGGCACCATCAAGTTCAGTTAAGTTGAAAGGCTTAATACTGAAGCAAGTAGTGGGAGTTAAGCCAGGTTCAGATTGTGAAGGCCTTCAATGCCCAACTAATAATTTTGGACTTAATTTAAAAGGCAGTAGGGGGCTACTGAGCATTTTTTGAGCAGGGGAATGACAGTATCAAAGGAATCCTTTGACAAGATTAAATTGGTAGCTACTATAAAATAGATTAGAGGGTAGAGTCTGGGAGCCTACTTGTTAGTCTAAGCTATTGTACTTTGATAGATAACAAAACCAGAATAGAGTGCTGATATGAAAATGGAAAAGATGGATAGATTGGAAGACACTTCAGGGTAGATTCTACAGGATTCCACATCAAATTGGATGAATAGGTTAAACAACAGGGATCACCAAAAGATGTGGCCTAGGGCCCAAGCTTGGGCACTAGGAGAATGGTGGTACTATTAAGAGAAATAGAAACAGGAAGATTACCTGACTTAGGGGAAGAAGATGAGTTTGGTCTTGCACATGATGATTTTAAAATGCCATCAGGGCATCCAGACAGGAGAGGCGAGGAGACAGTTGGAATTGTGGGAATGGAGTTCATACAACTTTTGTTTAGGTTATATTTACAAAAGTAATTAATCATAATTAAATTGATATGAGGTTCAACTGATTTTAAATTATTTCCCCTTGACTTGAAAGCCTTTTGTGTGATGATGTAATTATACCTTAATTGGTTCCTTTGGCAAGAAAAAAAAATAAACCACAGTAGCTGCAAATTTCACTAACATCATTCTGATTGTTTAGTGACTCCAGCTACAATTCCTACATATGTAAGCTATTAAGTGATAGATCAAAAGAAATTGCCCTCATTTTTATCCTCGGTGATCAAGTTCTTAAGAATTTTGGCATATAGTGGTAAACTACTGTTTCATATTACCTTATCACAACTGGAATGCTTGTTCTGGGTTTTTTTTTCCCAGTATTATTGTTATAACAACTAGAAGAAATAATTTGGATTTACCTGCAGTGACAAGATTGCATTATGGTTTGGTAAAGTGAAATATAATTCAGAATATATTCCGTCTTACATACCTTGGCTATTTATTGAACCAAACATCCAGCAATAAATAAGTGCTATCATTCTTTGTCAAAATCTGAATTACAAGGGGCAGCACTGACCCTGGAGGACCTGAGTTCAAATCTGGCTTCAGACACTTGACACACTTACTAGCTGTGTGATCTTGGGCAAGTCATTTAACCCCAATTGCCCTGCCTTCCCCCCCTCCAAAAAAATAAATCTGAATTACAATTACCAAGTACTTTCTAAGCATAACATGCTCTTACTGGTATTTTTAAAGTTTATATTTTTGTCATAAATTGCGGGGAAATATGGAATTCTGCATAGATATAATTGTATGAAATTGCCAAAAACAAATTTTGTATAATGATATTTTATTATCCTTTGCCAAACAGATATTTTGATGTAATGAAGGAGTTTAATAAGAAGAACAAGGTTTGCCATTGAGATTTTTTAGAGCTTTAGAAAGAAGATATGAGTCAAGGTTACTCAATACCCTTAGAATGAGTAATTTGACTAAGAACAGGCAGAAAGATATAATAGGATTCTAAACAGTAGGACATTAGCTGCTGGATAGAGTTTTGTTTCATTTTGTTTTGTTTTTAAATCTACCGAAAGATAATAAGGGACAGCATGTAGGAAATTGTTTCAGAACTGAGATCTCAGTGATCACCTAATCCATACCGCACCCCTGCACCCATTTTACGGGTGAGGTGACTCGCACTCCAAGAGCTTGTGACTTCTTTAGAGGAGTAATTTGAAGCATTGGAATTTGAACCCATAAAAATCTAAAACCTATGTGCTTTCTATTACCTCATGCTTCTTCCTTAAAGCAGATACTTTTAAAAGAAATGTCTATTGTTTTTAATTAAATGGGATTAAGATAAAAGAAATGTCTATTGTTTTTAATTAAATGGGATGGGAGAGGAGAGGTGAATCTTTATCTTTTTTTGGCTCAGTTCAACAAACTGTTATGAACATTGTTCATGCAAGGCACTGTGCCAGGTACTCAAAACCTATTATCAGCCAGTTCCAATTTTCGCTCTATTCATTGAGGCACATTGAGTCATCCACAGTCATTTTTGGAGTACAAAGAATTGGATGGCAACACTAAAGCTACATTATATATTCATCAGCCAGCTGTTTAAGACTATCACCTTTCTGAGATGATAATAGCCTTAGCCTAGATTTGTGTTTATATTTCCAGAGATTATTGAAAAGTATAAGTATAATGAACAGGTGGAATTCTTTTATTTCTCCTGATCATTTGGTAAGTTGACAACTTTTAAGGTCAATTGAAATACTTTCAATAATATAGAAAGCTTGAATTTAAGATGCTGCATTCAAATTCATATATATCCAAATTTTTAATTGCTAGGAACTAGGACTAAAGAAGTTACATAAACTCTTAGTATGCTAGACAACTCTTTCACAGAGGGTTTTTACATGGGAAATTTCCTTTCACCGATAAGAGAATAAGCTTGGAACCAAAAAAGAAAAAAAATATAAAGATAATTAAAATAAACTAAAAATATTATACAAATCCTGTCTGTACTGAGTTATAGATATCTAAGTAGAAAATGTATAGTAATCCTTCAATTTATCTAAAAGTAAAATAAGACAATATTTAAAAATCAAAATTTTTCATGTAATTTCTAATTTGTTTTTATTAAAAGTAGCAAAAATTAATTTGCTAAATAAATGATAATGAATTCATTTTAGCTGAAATATCCAAATGAAAATGAAGAAATTTTGCTGCTTAGATCCATCATAGATGTGAATCTGCCAAAATTTTTGTCCCATGATCTACCACTTTTTGAGGTAAGAACATTAGTTTGTATAATGCATTAAAATCCTTATAATATTACATTTATTAAGCAAGCACTTCAATGTGTCAAATTCTATATTGGATATTTTATAAAACAAATGAAAATAATATTTGCTTTATAAAACCACTTTTAAAAAGTGTTCTGTCTTTAATATATTCTTGAATCAGATAGAAGTCAGCAATTTAGGTCATTAATGAATTTAATAATTTCATTTTCTGCTCTTTGGTGCAGAATTTTGGCAGTGTTTATATTGAAGCATAAGAAACCCTTTATTTAAGATAGAGATTCAGCTATAGTTCAACACTAAGGAAAAATATCCTAAAATCAAGTAAGATAAAATTAGGTTTAACGATCTTGATGTTTTTCAGGAATAGATATTGAAAAATTGACTAAAGATGTCAGAATAATAAGAGCTTAAAAATGCTACTTTCCCTCATCTTCCAATTTCAATTGGAAGAATTAAGAAAAGAGAGAAATTCATGCAAAATGTGTGCTCCTCAGCTTTTCCCAGATACCTATATTTTAGGTTCTGTACATAGGCAGAGGTAGAGCTAGAACAGGCCTTTGCCCAGGGACCCCACTTTTCCCACCTGGCATGGGGATTTGCAGCACAAGGGTTGGGAAATCAACAGCGGCAGCAGAACAAGCTGACTTAAACCCCACTGTGCTAAGCACTTTACAGTTATCTCACTGGACCCTTACGACAACGGGGGGAGGCAGTTGCTATTATTATCCATATTTTACAGATGAAGAAATTGAGGCAAACAGAGTTATTTGTCCAGGGTCAAGTATCTGACTCTGGATTTGAACTCAGGTCTTCCTGATTCCAGGCCCAAGGCTTTGTCCACTGTGCCACCTATCAAAATCCTTTCTCAGCAACCTCCTCTCTTCCTTTAAAGTTAACATCTTGATACTTTCACCTGTAAAATGTATAGCAAGAAGAATGCTGAGCCCAGAGTCTAGAAGACCCAACTTCAAACCCACATATACTTATTAGCTGTGTGATCCTGGGCAAGTCACTTAATCACTGTCTGCCTCAGTTTCTTCAACTACAATACGTGAGTAATAATAGCACCTACTTCATAGGGTTATGGTGAGAATATAATGAGATAATATTTGTAAAATGTTTAGCACAATGCCTAGCACACAGTAGGAGCTAAATAAATGCTTATTCCCTTTCCTTCCCCCCTGAAAAATTCCAAGTCATTCTGTCTCTTCCCTAATAAGTTCAATATTTGGCTAAATGTCTTCTCTACCTTAATCCCTTCTCCCTTTGAGCATCTTGAACTCCATATTCTTCACACTTTTCAATCCCCTTGACCTTTGTCTCAAGTCTGCTTTGTCTTAGACCTGTGCCTCGTTCTACTTCCTGTATTTACTTCAGACACCAGAATTCTAGTCTTTGTTCTGCGTGTAGGGAGCTATGCAAAGAATATGTGTCAAGTAGCTGAGGAAAGATCTGAGTCTGAGAGAGCATTTCTATTACGAAGTGGACCAGAACAAGAAGTACTTCCTAAAACCCACATTAAAAAACAACTTTTCAACAACTTATCAAAACAACTTTTCTTGACAGCACAACCACTGAGTTTCTCAGTAGACTTAGGTCTCAAGTACTTGTCTATTGAAGATTCCAAATTCCAGGGATACCAGGCCATTAGATTACATTAGGCCGTCCCTAATTTCCTGCCTAATAAATAGGTCCTGCCTATTTCCTTGTTACTTCAGAGATCTGTGATCTCATTGATATGGGTACTCCCTCCAGTGATACAGATTGCAACCTTCTGTGATTGACTAGATGGTCTTCAAGATTTACTGTAGAGGAAAAAATTATTGTGCCTGCTGTCAATCTGATGATGAGCCTCTCTCAGAATTTAGCTGGGCTAGTTCTTAGATAATAGACATATTAATTACATTCCATCACTAGCCTCTGACTAGACTTCTCAAAAAGTACCATAAGTATAGGTTTTCTCATGGGTCATCAGACCTCACAGTCTTAGTAGTCTGAGCCTGACAAGGAAGAAGGCCAAACAATTTGGGGAATCCAAAAAGATAGAAGGCTTTCTTCTACCCTTTTACACTCAGGAAGGGTTAGCTTTACACTCTTCAAGAGCTTAATTTGTCCATAACTAGAAAGAACCATTTTCATCAGGGGATAAGGGGGGTATGTTAAAATATGACAATTATAAAGTTATTTGTGGAAGGAAAGGACTAGAATGGAGGGCCCCATGTGTGTAGAAGGGCCCGTCTGTGGCAAGAGGCTATCCTCATTGGCTGAAAAGGAGGCAGAATAGACATTTCTAGCTGCTTCTTCACAGGCCCTTTCCCAAGGAAGATTTTCGTTCCTTCCAGGAGGGGAAGCAGGAGGTTGAGGCCAAAGGCCACTATTCTATTCTCCTCAGAGGGAGGGGTACTAGACTAGAGACTAGACTAGACTAGACTAGAGGTATAGCAATCTGCTCCCTTTAATATTGTTCATCTATGGGATGTAATTATGTTCCATCTAACTTTTTGTTGCTTTGTCATTTGGGGGACAAGGGAGATCTCAAGTTTGATACTTTCCCCACCTAAAACCAGTTGTATAATGAACACAGAAAATAGGAAAAAAAAAACCCATTTATCCAAATCAGAGCAAAACATATACATAGCAGAATATATATATATACATATATATGTATATGTATATATATGTATGTATGTGTGTATGTATATACCAGACAACACAGAGTGAAGGAGCTCTTCCATTGGGAGCGATATGACTCAACCAATCACGCAAGGGAAAGTTCCTCAAAATCTCTAGTGTAGCAAGTTGAGGACAGGGACATGATGGACACTGCCTGCTCCTTTCATGTCTTTCTTTCTGCAGTCTCTTCCTTTAGTAACCTGAAGTGGCATTGGCAATTGTCTATCTGCTCTCTTGATGCTCAAGGAAGACTCTCTCTTGGATGGTCCTGAAGAGAAAGTTCTGCTTGAAGGTTCCCAAAGGAGGGACTAGTTAAGAACTGAAGTTGTCATCTCTCACTAGCTCCATTTTGCTCCTCTTCTCCACTAATGAGGGCTTTGGGGCTTTGGGACAGGGGTTATACCAGCAAATCAAGAATTCAGACTCGTATTGTTTTGGCATTGAGCATTTTTAAAAAATCAATTTTAAATGTTTCAGAGCAAAATTAGGTAATGGTATTTTACATATACCTCTAATTAATATTAGTCAAATAGCCTTTGTTTATTTAAAATGATTAGCTTTCTGAATGATGCCAAGGTAGCTGTATATTGGTTGTGATTTTAAAAAAATTTATTTATATCACCACACCTAAAAGCACACATATGTATTTGTTTTATGTATACATTCACATACATTTCTTTTAAATTAGGTAATATGCTGCTGTCATATTATTAAGATGTTATATTGTTAAAGTACTTTTATATTACATGAATTTAAATGTTTTATCTATATTTGGTATTAGAATGAGCAAAATTTTAGCATCTTTGTGCATAACAAAATATAATAAATATATACATTGAAATATTCCCTTGGCAGGGTATTACTTCAGATTTGTTTCCTGGAGTGAAGTTGCCTAAACCAGATTACAATGATTTAATGGCAGCTATTAAAGATAATTGTGATGCAATGAATTTGCAAATGACCAAATTCTTTTATGAGAAGATCCTACAAGTATTTGAAATGATGATTGTGCGCCATGGTTTTATGATTGTTGGAGAGCCATTTGGAGGAAAGACAAGTGCATATCGAGTTTTAGCTGGTGCCTTGAATGACATTTGTGAAAAGGTAGGTGCTTCAGGAGCTAAATGTAATTCACCAAAGGTTTTTTTGATGCAAGTGTTTTGAGATATAAAGAGTGTATTAGTGAAATAAAGATGACATTGCAGTATTTTGATAGAAGCCCTTTATGTTCAAAACTCCAATAGTGTTTAATTTCTTCAGTATGAATTAATTTAGCATCTGCTATGTGTGTAACAATGTGCTGGGTACTGAAGAAGTACAAGGCACATTACCTTCTAAGAACTTATAGTGTAGTTTAGACACGCAAATACAAGGCTAATTCTAGACACAAATACAAGGCTTAAATGAGTGATTGTTATCGTTCAGTCATTTGGTCATGTCTGACTCTGTGACCCTTTGGGGTTTTCTTGGCAAAGATAATGGGGAGCTTTGCCATTTCCTTCTCCTGTTCATTTTACAGGTGAGGAAACTGAGGCAAACAGGGTTAAGTAACTTGCCCAGGGTCATACAGCTAGTAAGTATCTGAGACCAAATTTTAACTCAAGTATTCCTGACTCCAGGCCCAGCACTCCACCCACTGTGTAACCTAGTTACCCCAAATGAATGATATGGGCAATTTTATAGAAATACATATAAGGAGGAAATCAGTGCATGGAAGGCATTGGAGTGGTGACAGAAAAAAAAAACTTGAGATAAGCTCTTAGGGATAGTCAGGATTTGAATTGTTAAATAAGAAGATGGATATAGTGAGGCAGTCAATCTAATATCTGACTAATATATGATGCTTTAAGGTCTTTTGTAAAGAGCTTTACATACATTATCTCACAACAACTCTGTAAGGTAGGTGCTATTAGGACTATTATCTCTACTTTAGAGATGAGGAGATTTAGGCAAAAGAAGCAATATAGTTTGAAGTTGGTAATGATGATAATGTATTCAGGGGCTATTGGGGAAGGTAACCCAGATCAAACACAAGATTCCCATCAGGAATTGGTGAAAGAGACTATGTGATGATCATAGGAGCTGTATTACCCAGGATTCAGAAGACCTGGGCTCTAATCCTTGTTCTTATGCTGACCAACCCTGTGACCTCGAGAAAGTAACTTCACATCTGTGATCCTCATTTTCTTCAAATGCAGATTGAGAAAGATTTCTTAAATAGCAATGCATATAACTATATCTATAGAGAGAGGGAGATGGATGGAGCATTTGTTAAGTGTATACTATGTGCTGAGCACTGGGAGTTAAATACAAGTTAAAAACAAGACAGCCCCTGTCTTCAAGGTGCTCACATTGGGGGAAGATTACTCTGAAAGGTCCTGGGAGTCAGAGGCTCAAACAGGTTTGGATAAAACATATCTAGAGTGGCTGCTGCCTCAAAAGACTGTTTAGGGATGAATTTACCACCATCAGAGGAAATTATATAAATGGAGGCAATACTAGTGAGGTAGTGGTTGAGAAAAATGCTCAGGGAATTTACTAAAAAGTTTAAATAAATCTGACTGTGGAATTTTACAATTTTATGATTGTGTAAGGTTGGATAGGTAGAGTGGTATCATAGACTTATCATAGACAAAGAAGTAATTGGCATTTTAGAAGCAGTATGAGCTGGCATTTGCTATGCAGATTAGTATCTTTTAATTTATCAAACCAGAAGTGAGTTATGTGATAGCTTGGCTCAGAGTCTTTGCATTGAATTGGGTAAAACTGTTCAGGAAGGAACAGAACTTGGTTTTCAAGTCTTATCTATTCATTGACTTAAGTAGTATCAGATAGGGGACAAAGATTTCCAAGGTTTTGTGGTATCTGGATGTTTATGACTTGTGAATGTCCTCTCCAGCCAAGGTAGGGGAGATAAGAGATAAGGGAGAGAGCTGAATAAAGGAAGGGCATTTGAAAGGTGGAAAGCTTCCACTTTCCCAGCAGTCATATGGGAAGAAAGTATGGCACTGTGGACTAGGTGTTTAAAATTAAATTGGAAGAAAGAAAAAGAAACATAGATTCACCATAAGGCATAGACTGAGGTCGTGAGATAATTGCTAATATATTCTTATAACTTAATCTTTGAAAATCTTGTTTTTCTGTATTTGTATATTTTATTTTTGTTTCCTCTTTTGTCTGTGCCCAACTTGATACTCCTAAAAAGCGTCTTGGATTCTGTTGTGTCTTAAGAGCTTGGTCAGGGATAGTCAGATGAGAGGAATCTACATGAAGACATTAGCATTAATATTAGTATTTGTAGCTGCCGTGTCATACTATTCACTCATACTTAACAGTTTAGTTTGTAGTTTATTGCATCTTTTAAATTGGAATTGTTACCTTGTTATACCTCTTTCATCTTATGCTTGTAAAGCTGATTTTTTTTAACTCAAGTGTAGAAATTTATATTTGCTTTTTAAAAGAAAAATGTATCTTATTTCCTTTGGCCTATGGCTCTAGCCAAGGTAGAGTGTGAAAAACCCACTCATTTCTGGTTATTTATGCCACTCCAGCCTGAGCCTGCAGATTGTTTTTTCAGAGCATATGGCTGAATGCATTTTTTGGAGGGCAGCTCATTGTAAGACTCAGCATCCTAAGTAATGCTGTCTCAACAGTATCTGGCCATATGGTCCTTCACTCCTGATGTTGACAGATTTTTGTCTGCTCCATAACTGAGCCAGCTGCTATTGACCCAAGGGATGTAGATACTTAGGGCAGAATTCGTTCATGGGTCTCAGTTAATCCTGGGGGACTGGAGGAAATTAAGGTCTAGTTGGTTAAGCAACCAGAAGACTAGTGACTTAGAATGAATGCTGACTCGTGAACAAGTCATTCCTTAGATTATTTTCTGAGATATGATAATCCCATAGAAGGAATAGTTCAAGCCAGAAATGCCAGTTCTCATACATCCCTCTATACCATCATCTTTAGTTTCATAGACTACTTTCCATCCCTTAAGGAAAATACAGTAGAGTTGGACCTATATATACTATATGTGACATAAACTTTTTGGTTTTTACATCAAGGGATTGATGGAAGAAAACAAGGTTCAAATTACTGTTATAAATCCCAAGTCAATAACTATGGGTCAACTATATGGACAGTTTGACTTAGTATCTCATGAATGGTCAGATGGCATCCTAGCAGTAAGCTTTAGAGCATTTGCTTCTTCACAGGTAAGTATAGTAAATTTTACCTTTGTATTACAATTAAGTCCATGATGTTGTTTTAAAAATTATTTCTTGTATAATTTTTTTTCAAATTTTCAATCATTTTAAAAATTTGCTTTTTTAATTTGTGATGTTCATTTACAACAGACTGGCAATCACAGAGCCTAGCTTTTCTTAGACCAGGTAATGGGAATGGGCACTGTAATCACCTATAGGGCTGTTAGGGGAACTGGCATTGTGCAAGTAGTCAGTAGGAAAGGGTAGAGAAGAGAGAGGAAAAGAAAGCGAGTGAGAGGAGAGAGGTACAGGTAATCCAGTAACCGATTATCTCTTTCCTTGGTAAATACACATAGACCAGAAGTACTATCCAAGAGCTCGATCAACTACCACAATAACTTTCCTTTTTCCTCACCTCTTCTGTTTGCTCCTGCTTCTGTCTTTAGTTTTCTTTAGGTACACTCTAATAATAATAAGTGCAGGGCTCATTCACAAATCTTTGAAAAGTCATGATTTTCCATAGAAGGAAAAGTTATAGAGGATTTACCAGTTCCCAACATTTTGGGGAGTGGGGAGTTGAGGAAAGGTATGGTATGTGTCTGCTACTAATTCTTTGGAGTAGTTAATGACATTCACAAGTGATAAGAGTTTTGCAAAAAGGCTCCTGCTAGAAGCAAGTTGGCCCTTAGAAGTCTATTCAATGCGTATCTATTAAACAATTGCTATGTAAAAGGCATTGTATTTAACATGGTGAATGAGATGTTTAGGGAGGATTAGCACCTATGGCATGAGGCCTTGCTAAGCCCTTTTCAGGGCTGCTCACCTAACTTTGGTATCCACCATCACCCAATTTTCACCTGTGACTCCAAGAAGCTGTAGCATGTGCAGTGTCCATGCCCTGGTAAAGCCATCTTGGCAGAAGGGCCAAGGTAACTGACAGGCCTCAAACCTCTTGGTAAATTAGGGATATGTCTACCCCAAACATGTGAAGACTTCCCTTGGCAGAATGGGTGAATGAGAACAATCTGTTTCTAGGACCATGAAGGCAGTGGAAGCAGGCACTGTGGAATTTGGTGTAATGACAGTTACGGCAGCACACCTCAGGACTGCTGCTGTGAATAATTTCAAGGCTCTAATCACATAGTATAATGAACTCTCTATTCAGAACTAAACATTGTTCAATAAAGTAAAGCATGATATTCATAGCAACATCCTTAAGCAAAACATATCATTATATATGTATATGTTTGGGATGGATTTTACGAATCCAAGAATTAAAAACAGAGGCATCTCAAGGTGAAAGTAGAAAGGAAAATTTATTATGATCCCGCAGGAAAGGGCAACCTGGATACCAAAAGGACTGAGGGTCCTCTCAGTGTCAGAGTGCACTGGACACAGAAAATTGGGGTGTTTATATAGGTCCCTAACCGCAATTCCCCCTCCCAACCTCCTTCCTCTCAGCTTGCAGACGTACGCTTTGAGGGTACAATCTGGACGTGATAAATCTATCCCAGGGACAATGACAAGGAACAAACAGTATGGTTATTTTTGACAAGCAGGTGACAGACATAACCTTCCCACCATTCTTATCCCATTCTCCAATCAATCTGAAGTGATAAATCTATCTTAATGACAATAACAATGAACAAATGGTTTGGTTATCTGTGACAGGCAGAAGCCAGTTGTTGGTTACCTCATCTTCACATCTGTGGCAAACTAGCCTTTCCCATCACCCATACATCTGTGATGGATATCCCCAGCACCCATACACCTTGTCTCCCATCATTTATACCTAACTGGTCTTGCACGTCTACATTGCACCTAGCTTTCCGGCTTTTCATCCATTTTTCTGTTGAGCTGAGAGTCCCTCATCCTGTGGTCAATACACAGGGGGTGAGCACCCTGTGCCCTATCCTTACTTTCAGAGGATTTTATGGTTGCTGACTTATCCACCTCAACCCTTCTTTCTTTCAGGCCTCTTGCCATTAGGTAAATACACAGGATGTGAGCATCCTGTGTCCTGTTCTTAACCTCGGGGGCCTTACGATCACTAGCTTAGCTTATGGAGGGGAAAACATCTAAGTAGAGAAATGGCTTTACAGAAAGGAAAATATCTAAGTAGAGAAATGAGACTCACTATCCTACTTATTTCTATTTATCTAATTTGTTCCCTTTTATGAGAGGTCTTTATTTGTCCCACACACACACACACACACACACACACATATCATAACACTCAGTATGTCGTATAGCACATAACATATCATTGCATTCAGTAGCATTCCCCAAAATACCTGTTTACACAATTGGGGGTCCCAGGCTAAGGTCTTCCCTAGCACAGTGCATCCTTAAGGGGTAGCAGAAAATATCACACCATCTACCCCTAGGTCACAGTAAGAATGTCACACTACACAACATACCATATTTCCCCATGTATAAGATGTACCCTTTTTCAAAAAATTTGGAGTCTAAAAACTGAGTGCATCTTATGCACTGGTTGTAGTTTTCTTACTTGAATTTCCCACTTTTTCGTGCTTCTTGTCTTTGCGGTCATTGTTTTGCATTTGTTACTGGTATATTAGGTTACGTTTTGCCAAGTTCTGCCCAGAAATGGCTCAGAAAAGATTTTTGTACAGTGCTGAATTCAAGTTAAAAGTGATCCAGTTTGCAAAAGTGAATGGAAATCGTGCTGCTGAACATAAGTTTGGTCCTCCTCCAACTGAGAAAACACTCAGGGAAGAAGAAACCCTATTGAAAACGCTGTGGCAGAAGAAGGCCATGAGAGGCAAGAGTGAAGAAACCAACTACAGGAGAAGTTTGTACCTGGGTGAAAAGATCCTGGGATAATATCAAGATTGAGATCGTTATCAAGTCATTTAAGAAATGTGGCATTTCAAATGCCATAGATAGAACTGAGGACAAGGCAATATATGAAGACAGTGATTCGTAATCAAACACAGATGAGGACAAGCTAATGGATGGGAGATTTGACAGTGATGGGGCGTTGTATGAATTTTATGATGAATAAAACTTGAGTTCAATTACTTTATGTAATACATTTTTTTTCAAATTTCGGGCCCCCAAATTAAGGTGTGTCATACATGGAGAAATACGGTATATCATTGCATCCCCAAAATCAGGGGAGGTCCCAGGCTAGGGTCTTCCCTAGCACAACACATCCTGAAGGGATAGCAGAAAATATACCATTTACCCCTAGGTCACAGAAAGAACACTCTCCTTAATCAATACCAAGTGTCCAAGTAAAGCCCTCTTTCATCTTAACTGGAGGTTGACTGCGATCACAGCTCAGCTCACTTTAAGAGCTCTTAAAAGGGGCTTAAGCTAAGCCTCCTTCCCATGGGCAGGTTTCTGCCCTATAGCTCTATTTGCTTGCAAAGTTCAGAGGCTCTTTCAGCAAGTCTATGCCATCCGAAATGTCTTCTCTGCTCTCAGAGGTCTCCTCTCTGCATTCTCTTCTTCTCAACACTGGCACTAGCTCTTAATGTCTGCTTTCTCAACACCATCTCTCTCTCTCTCTCTCTCTCTCTGTGTGTGTATAAAATATGTACATATATGTATATATACATTAAATATAGGCATATATGTGTATATACATTAAATATATACATATATGTGTATATACATTAAATATATACATATATGTATATATATAGACAGACAGACAGACAGACAGACACACACACACACACACACACATATATATATATATATATATACACACACATAATGTATATACATATCTGATTGGTTAGAGCCATTCTACTGCTTTCTTATCTGGCCTTCTTCATAACATTCATATCTGATTGGTTAGAGCCCACATGCATGTATCCGATTGGTTAGAGCCCACTTGCACATGTCTGATTGGCTCAGTACAGAGGCATGCAAGACTGAGGCTGGGAAGCCAAATAACACAAACAGAAAAACAGCAAAAAATCCCACTTTGCTTGCTGTTACACTTGGCCAGACAGTGAAGAGGCCAAAGTCTTCCACTGCATCCTGGGCCATCAGCGGTCATCTTGATTTTTGTCTTGCTGCTGGACTTTGATGGCTATGGAAGAGAGAGTGAGGCTGACCACTTAGTGCAACTCTGCCTCACTTAAATCCAATTCACATACAAGTCAATCATGATGTCATTGATCCTCTTCAAAAACGAAGGACAAACAATAACAATAATTGCATTTAACGCTTGGTTTTCAGATTTGAAAAAACAACACAGTCCTTTCCTTTCAGGAACTTGGGACCTAATAGGGGTATAGAGTGTGTGCATAAATAAGTGAGATATGAGGCAGTGGGGTTAAGTACAAAAGAGGGAACTACACTAATCACTCTAAGAAAGTTTTGGATGGAAGAGATCTCACCCCTCTTTCCGTGGCTACCTTCAGTATTCAACTCAAATCCCACTTTCTATAGAAGGACTTTGTCCTGCCCTGCTCAGATGCTAATGCATTTTCCTCTGAAATTATCTTCCATTTACTCTGCATATATCTTGTTTGTACCGAGTTTTCACATCTTCTTTCCCTCATTAAATTGTCCTGAGGGCAGGGCAGTGTTTTTTGCTTTTCTTTGTACCCCAGTGCTTAGGATGGTGCCAAGCACATAGTACACAGTAAATGCTGGTTGACTGACTGGCTTTAGGCCACAGGTATCAGAGAAGACTTTATGGAGGAGATGGTCCCTGAACTGGGCTTTGAGTGAGAAAGATTTTAGCAGGTTTGGAGGTGCGGAGAAAATGTCCCAGGAATTGGGAATGGCCTACATGAATGTGTGGAGGTGGGAGAGTGACAAGAATTGGGAATAGTTAAGAGTCCAATTTGTCTGGAATGTATAGCTTAGTGTTTAAAGGTGAATATTACGAAGAAGGCCGGATAAGAAAGCAGTAGAAGGGCTGCATTCATCACTACTATAGCTAAAAATCCATACTGGTTGATGTGATGCTTCATATGCAAAGGTCAGCATGACTAGCCCCAGTTGGCAAAATTTCTGTTATTACCGTCTCTCTTGATCCCTAGAGTCCTCCTGACCATTTTGATTTTAGAGACTGTTCATATATCTTTAAAAAAAAATTTAAAGCCTAATGATATTGTCTTGGATAATATCTTACTTTCCAGGGTCATTTTTGTAGAGGTAGTAAAGAACAGTTCACTTTGTATGTATTTGTCTGCTCATGTACACACTTAGAGGGAAAGAAGGAAAAATGGTTTTAATAGAGAGCTATTGATAAATGATCTGGTAAACCATTCAAATGAGAATTCCCTTATTGTTTGGATTTAGTATCAGATTTATTTTTCTAATCTTAAAGCACCATAAGGAATTCTACAGATATGAGATCAAGAGAATATTAGCAGTGATTAAATTTTAGCAACTTTAATTTGAAGAAAGATGCTATATACATCTTGATAGATTAATATCACAGGCTTCTAAGTATATTTATTTCAGTTATAAATTGGGTCAGAGGGTACTTTGACATTTTTCTATGACTTTAATTTTAAGGATACTATTGCTTTTGATTGTGACATATAAATTTTATAACGTTTCTTAGTTATTGGTCTAATGTTAAAAATGTTATCTTTTTCCTTTCTCTTTGCCCCCAATCTGTAATATAGTCTCCAGATAGGAAATGGTTGATTTTTGATGGGCCTGTAGATGCAGTTTGGATTGAAAATATGAATACTGTTTTGGATGATAATAAAAAGCTCTGTCTAATGAGTGGAGAGATCATACAAATGTCACCACAAATGAGCCTAATTTTTGAACCAATGGATTTAGAAGTGGCTTCACCTGCTACGGTTAAGTTCTTCAATTTTATTTTTTACTTATACTTATAGAGTATGAAATTTCCAATATAATGTGATAATCTGGTAATGTCTTATAAATAAGAAATATTAATGTAATCAACAAATTATTTCCTCTGAGGAAATTTTTTCTTGACAAAGACTATATTAAATTGAACAAAATATTTTATTTAATATGTTGAGATTCCATGGCAAATTTGAGATTCAGAAATGATTTCCTTCTCATCTGCTTCTAATCATATTTGAAGTCATAGATTAAGAATTCAGACTAAAATTATCCTCAGAATACTTTTCAAAAATGTTTTTGTTATCATAGATAATGTGTAATATGTAATTCCTTTCATAAGTGTCCTCTTGAAGATGAATAGTTATCTCCTCATCTTCTTCAACAGGTTTCCAGATGTGGTATGATTTATATGGAGCCTCAGATGTTGGGTTGGAGACCCCTGATGTTATCTTGGTTAAATGTTTTACCCGTTGGGATCAGTAGTATTCATAAACAATTTATAACAGGCTTATTTGACAGAATGATCCCAGTTGCTGTTGAATTTGTTAGAAAACATACAAAGGTAGGAAAAATGGGAGTTTTTAAGATTTTTTTAAAAGAAAAATTGAAGTTAATCTAAAAAACATTTTTTCCAGTTAGCTGTTTCCTTTTATATCCTGGGTGAATATGCAAAAGGTTTTAAATTTCATGTAATCAAAATTATCTATTTTATTTTTTGTAATTGCCTCAATTCTTTATTTAGTTAAGAATACATCCCCTACCTATTGTTGTGAAATGTATGACTTCTGAATGAATGAGGATGTGGATGTATCTTTAAGTGACCTAAAATGGGTTCTCATTAATTTATTATATTGATATAATCCTAGCAGAGTTTTGTGTTTTAAAATGTAATTGTTTTCCTTGAAGATTTTTAGTTTATAGTGGTCGATTTTTGTTTGTTTGTTTGTTTGCTTGCAAAATAAATTTAAAGCCAAGAATGCTGTGTTGGATTACTGCCTAAACTGAATGTGGTGCGTGTTTGATGCCAAATTTAAATGCTTCTTTTTGTTATGTCTTTCTGTTTTTAAGGAATTGTGTCCTACATCAGATACAAATTTAGTTAAATCTTTAATGAATCTAATGGACTGTCTGCTGGATGATTTTGTTGATGAAGCCAAAGTTAAGGTCAAAGGTGATAGTGAAGTTTACTCTTTGCTTGAGGTAAGGGCAATTATTTTTAGCAACTTGTCAGTTAGAAAAACAAAATCCCAAATTTTCATAATTCATCCATCTAATGGTCATCTTTCTACTGAATGTTGAAATTGAGTGGTAATGTTGCTATTGAAGTTGAATGACCATATAGAGCATAAGAGGTGAAGATTAGAAACCACATTATACCAGAGTGATACTATTGTTAGAACAGTTTAAACTCTTCCTTTATTTTTTTCACTTGAATGATAAATACATTTAAAAATTCTATTTGCAGTCTTTTAATGAAATATTTAAAGTATTTCTCTAAACTTGTTTTTCACCATTATAGGGTATTTTTCTGTTTTCATTGACCTGGTCTCTTGGAGCTAGTTGTAAAGAGGAAGACCGGTTGAGATTTGATAAAATTGTTAGAGAATTAGTGGATGGTCCAATTTCAGATGAGACTAGAAATACATACAAATTGCTGAGTGGTACGGAAAAGATCACTGTAAAACCCGTCACTATCCCACTTCCAGATGAAGGAACAATTTATGAATATCAGTTCATCAGTGAGGTGAGATTTCTAAAAGAAGTGTTAACTTTCTTTTCTGAAAATCAAATAGTATGATAATGACTGTGTTAACCAATATTTGTGTCAAGGTTTGCATGTTAGTATATTTAGCTTTGTCAGATAGACTACAATCTTGTACAGTTTTCAAAATTAAAAAAAATGTAATAATTATGAAATTGAGCTTTTGATTTCTTAGAAATATAATAAAAGCTTTGGTACCTTAATTACCCTATGGGCAAAAGCTATGTTAGATGTTTTCCTTGTTTTTTATATAATCATCATCATCATCACCTTGCATCCAATAGTGTTTTATGATTTATAAAACACTCTCACGTGCATAATCATTTGATCTTTACAGCTTTATGAGATTATCAGGATAGTTATTATTATGTCCATTTCACAGATAAGGAGAGATTAAATGTTTTATTGACAATCATAGAGATAGTATATAATGAAGATGGCCCTGGTATTCAGATTTCTGACTTGCAATCTAGTATTCTTACCACTATACCATAGAGCCTATTTAGATGCATTAATAGGAAAATTTTCAACTTTTTTGTATGGAAATCCCAAGACTGGCACTCTATCTGCTATGACATGCTACTTCTTGCAGATTTATATAATGACAAAAAATGTATTGAGAAAAATAAAAGGGTACAAGAAGTTATTACTATTATTTTTTGGATCTTCCCTTTCTCATTAAAACAAGTGTTTCACACTAATGTAATATGTTACTTATCAGAGATTTTCATTTAAAATCATAATGATTTTATGTTATTGGTATGTATATAAGTTTTAAATGATGAGGCAAATATCTATCAGGTCTTTGCTCATTTCTTTATGGCTTTAGGAATTAAAAATTTGCCAGGGCCTGAACCTCACTTAATCTGACTGTTGGGACCACACTTCAGGTTAAAACTTCCCATTTTTGAACCCTTTATGTTACTGTTTGTTGGCAAAATTTTTTGGCTAAATAACAGAGTCCTGTTAGAAACTTTTATTTCCTGTAAATATTATTTATAAATATATTTTTATACAATAAACTTTTAGTCTTTAGGCTCATTGATTTGACTCCAGTTAAATTGTCACAATGAAACCTTGTAATTAGTCTCTCTTGCTCAGATAATCTGAGCTAATGTTAAATCTTTTTTTAAAAGCATTATAATTCGTACTACTGTGTTGTCCTTAGAGTCTGTAAGTGAAAAAAATTATATGATTGGCTCATAATTACCTAATGAAATTCCATGCTGTTACTTAACCAATTGCTTAATCCAATTTTCTTAATACTATTGATTGGACTGAGATTTTTAATAGTTTTAAAAACTTTTTTATTTTAGTTTTTAGCTTTTTCTCTTGTTTTGTATAAAAATATTGTTTGCTTTTTCTTCCTTGAATTTTTAAAATTGAAATCTGAAACCCAGTATTGCTTATTTTAAGGATTGAGCAAATGTGGAAACATCTGATGTTAGATAGTACACGTGTTTTTTCCCTTTATAAAACTGAGCAGAGCCTCTCTTTAACAAATACTTTTCTAACATGCAGTATTTGACTATTTGTGGAAAACAGGGACTAGGACGATGGGAAGCATGGGTAGAGAGACTGCAGTCAGCTCCTCCTATTCCTCGAGATGTGATGTTTAATGAAATCATTGTGCCAACTCTGGACACAATTAGATATTCTACACTAATGCACTTGCTGACTACACATCGGAAACCTTCAATATTTGTGGGGCCAACAGGAACTGGGAAGAGTGTCTACATCATTGTAAGTGTTATAGGAATTTTCATTTTAAAATGAATAGTATGACCTTCAAATAGTAACAAAAGGCTTCCTGATGGAGCTAGATGTGTGGTGTGTGTGTGTGTGTGTGTGTGTGTGTGTGTGTGGTGTGTGCAACAATGGACTTGAAGTATTTTTATGCTTTTACCAAGGAGAATATTGAATAAGTAATTATTAATTTTGATAATTATTTAACCATTGATGTTCTAACGAGAGCTCTTTTCTATCACTAATCAATAACTTCAATTACATAGGAGTAATCTCCCTTGAACTGTTTTTGTATTATATGATATTTTGTGGCAGTCAATTTTATTTTGTGTAACCTATGACAATGATGTAACACAACTAAATTTCATGAGCTGTTTGTAGAAATACTAATAATAATAGCTAACATTTACGTTGCACCTGCTATGGGCTAGGCACGTGAGAAGATCATCCTATCTTCATAGTCTAGCACTTCCCAAGGGAAAAGACTGTGGCTTTTGCCATTGCCTTACTCCTCCCCTTTGGGTGGGGTTTTATCTTTTTCCCATTTTTATTTCTTCTTTCCTTCTCTCATGCCTCACTCCTTTAGCTGGAGATTTGTGTTTCTTCCTCCTTCCTTTGGCCTAATGTCCTAAATATGCAAACTTTTGTACAGGTTGTGAACTCTTTGGGTTCCACATGCGTGTTCGTTTCTCTTGTAATAAACCTAGTTTTCACATAAGTTTTGTGAAGTTGTGATTCCCTGTTGACAATAGCTAGCAAGTGTCTGAGGTCAGATCAGATTTGAATTCAGGTCTTCCTGACTCCAGGCCCAGCATTCTATCTGCTGTTCTACCAAACTGCCTCTTATTACATGAATTACTTTATTATCTCACTCCTCCTTCTAACTGTCCTATTTTCAATGACAGTTCCATCATTCTCTCTTCCATCCAGTTTCAAAACTTTCCTCTATCAGGTCTGCCTCTGTCCATCACTTCTTTCCTGCCCCTCCCATTTCCACAGCCACTACCATAGTCCAGGCCTTTGTTGGTTTTGCGGCAGTTTCCAAAGTGGTCATCCTGCCTATGATCTCTCCAATGTCTTAAAGCTGTCTTGACACTGCTGTCAGCTTGTCGACTGAAAGCCTATTTCTGATCTGGCCATTTCCCTTCTAAAAAACTTTTCTTGAGTATCTATTGCTTATGAAATTAAGTGCAAATGTCTTTACCTGGCATTCAAAACTCCCTGTAATCTTTTCCTATTTTATCTTCCATTCCCTTTATTTACTATTTCTACTTCCTACAGCTACCCTACCTGACAGCCAAAATGGCCTAGTTTCTAGTAGCACAGTACAATGGAAGTCACAGGACTTGAGTTCAAATCCTTGTTCTGCCACTTACTACCTTGCTGACCTCTTAGACATGAGGGTAAGAAAGAAAGAAAAGCTGAGAATGATACATAGGTGACAAGCTTGTGAGATTGGGAGGAAAGTGGTGCCTTTGACAGTAATAAGGAAGCTAGGAAGGAGTGGAGAGCTTGGGAGGAAAGATAATAATGAGTTCATTTTGGACATACTGAGTTTAAGATGTCTGTGAGATATCCAATTTGAGATGTCCAATAGACAATTGGAGATGAAAAACTGGAGTTCAGCAGAATGGTTATGGTTGAATAAGTAGATTTGAGAATAATCGGCATAGAGATGATAATTGAAACCATGGGAGGTAATGAGATTGCCAATGAAACATTATAGAGGAAGAAGAGAATAGGGCCCAGGACAGAGTGCAATGGAATACCTATGGCTGATGAGCATGGCCTGGATGGAAATCCAGCCAAGGAGCCTTAGGAGGTGAGTCGTCAGATAGGTAGGTGGAGAGCCAGGAGAGATTACTATCCCAAAAACCTAGAGAAAGAGAGTATCAAGGAGAAGAGAGTGATCATCAGTGACCTCTGTAGAGGTCAAGACAGATGAGGACTGAGAAAAGGTTATTAGATTTAGGAATTAAGAGATCACTGGTCAATTTGGAGAGAGCAATTTCTGTTTAATGATTAGACTGGAAGCCAGACTCTAGCAAGTTGAGAAAAGAATCAGAAGAAAGGAAGTGGCAGCACATGTTATAGACAGCCTTCCCAAGGAGTTAAGCCACAAAAGGCCGGAGAGATACAGGATGATAGCTTGTGAGGGTTGGATGGATCAAGTGAAGGTTTTTGAGGATGGGAATTTGAGGACAGTATCACATGCTAATTGCAAGCTGTTCAGGATCACAAAATAAATTCATTAAAGCAATGCTACTTTGGGAGCACATACAGATCTTATTTCCTAGGTGGCACAAATGAAATATTAATAAAACTATTAAAAGGATTAATGACTTGGTTAACCACTTTAATAAGATTTAGTTTACAGTAAAGATGAGGTGAAGGTGGACAGCCTAGGTGGCACAGTGGATAGAGTTCTGGGCCTGGAGTGAGGAAGACTCAATTTCTTGAGTTCAAATTTGGCTAGACACTTTCTAGCTGTGTGACCCTGAGCAAGTAACTTCACCTCGTTTTTCTCAGTTCCTGTTTCAACAATCTGGCTAGCAGCTTCCGTGGGGGTGTAAGATCCACCAACAACCAGCACCCAGAAAGCTGCCAACACACTGCAAAAGCACAGGTTCTTTTGATCTGCTTTAGTAAGGAAAGCAACATTAAGGGGTTGACAAGCTTACTTTAATTCAGCATACAAATATCATTCACTTAGCTCAGGGGAAAAACCAGCACCCTGAACTTCAGAACAAAATACAAACAAAGTACAAACATGGACAGACAGACCTTGTCTGATTCAAATCCCAATACATAATTACCAGAGTTTAACAGAGTCTCAGCTGGAGGGCCCTTAGCTACAGCTGCCTGTATGCTGTGTATACAGCCTGTATACAGCTGATGCCCCGCATCAGCACACCAGCATGAGTGAGAACCCTAAACAAATTACAAACATTGATAGACAGACCAAATACAGGTTCATAGCTACCAACTTCTAGGTTCAACCTGGGAGCTCATAACGTGGGCTGGCGCACCACCACTGCTGTGGATAAGAGCTCCAAAGAAGATAAAGCCAACCCCTGGTTTTATATCTTTTTCAGGGTCGGGGTGAGTCACACATGCAACTCACCCACATGATCTAGAATCATCACAAAGAGGTGACTTAAACCCACGTGGTCCAAAAGCCCCTGCTATCCCAGACATGTCACTCAAACTCATGTGTAAACTAGGCCCTCCCCTTAGGACCCTGGAAGCTTCACGCCCACATCAGCTTAGCACCTAATAGGGGTTTGGGCCTGGGGCTTAGCACCTAGTAAGACTCAATGAAATACACTGAATTACTCAAAGGAAACAAAAGCCAAACTCTTCAAGGGCACTTGGTTGAACTAAGTGCTAAGAGCCCTTTTGCTTACCAACACAGTTCTTCCTCTGTAAAATGAACTGGAGAAGGAAGTAGCAAACCACTCTAGTATCTTTGCCAAGAAAATCCCAAATGGGGTCACAAAGAATCAGATATGACTGAACAACAACAAAGATGAGGGTACATGTTAATGGATAAAATCTTAGGGTGATTTATAAGATCTTGGTGGTATTAAACATCTGTATGTAGCTAATGAGCCCATAAAGTCATGTAACCTGCATATGTAACCCCAGTCCCAAAGTCTGATGTACTCTTTATTTGGTGGATGTGCCCCATGCTTGTGTTAGGGGAAGGGTGGAATTAGTGAGAGCAGGAAAAGAGTGAGCTTTATTCTGTCCTATCTCATCAAGCTTCAAGCCTCTTCAGGTTTTTGGCCTTGCTTTTAGTCTCTTCAGTCCTTTTTTTCAGTATTCTTTGAGTTGTTTCAGGCTCTGCAGTCACTTTGGATACTCCTGGCTTCAGCTTCAGGAGAGGATGGATGACACTAATCTCATTGGAGTTTGCTGAAAGAAAAGACTCTGAGAAGAAGCTGACATGAGAGGAGCTGGCAATCTCCATCATGTCCCTTTCTCTAGCTTACTATACTAGAGACTCAGAGGAACTTCCCTTTGGATGAGAGCCAAGATTTTCTCTCTTGGTTGAGCTGAGTTACCTCCCCCCCCAATGGGAGAACTCCTTCATTCTGTGTTGTCTGGTATATATCCTCCTATGTATACTTTCTCTGATTTCTGTTTTGCTATTCAACTTGGATAAATGGGTTTCTTGGCTACCTGCTATGTGTATTCACTATGGAACTGGTATTTGGTAGGAAAAGAATCAAACCTTGGATTTTTCTAATTCTATAAATTACAGAGAAGGTGCCGATCTATTATGCTTCTTCAACATTCCCCTTTCAGTAAGAGAAGTCCTTCTATCTCATTGTTAATTTAATTTCCTTAAAGACATGAGGCCTTTCTGTTTAACTAGTGGTTAAATAAATAAGCTTCAGATAACTTTGCAGTGTTGTGATCACTGGCAAAACTATACTTGGAATACATGTAAATTAAATACACTGTTTGGGGACTGCCTCTTATTTCACTATAACTAAACACATATCCTGAGAGAGGATTAGCAAGATACTTATAAAATCATACTACCTAAAATAATTCTCTTAGAACTGAATTTTAAGTTCACTGAAGTTCTAACTTCATTATGGAATAATATTTCTATTTTAAACACATTCTACTGTATTCTCAGATATTATTGCTTATTACTTCAATTCTAATCTATTTCATGTGTGTGTATATATGATATAATATGGATGCAATATGATATCATAAAATATAAATTATATTTGTGGTAGTTAGGTTATAGAGATCAGTAATGTTTTAAGGGGCATTTCTCTGGAATGGAAGGAGTTGGAGAAAGGAAAACATATTTAGAGATTTAAACTCCAAATAACATTTTCAGTGACTTCTGTATGGCTTTGAACTAGACAACACGCTTTAGTAAATGAGGGAAAGAAGTGAAATATCAAGGAAAAAAGAAATTATATGAGTATGTATGATAGCATGCTTAGAGACTCCTGCCTCATGTGAACTACATAGAGTTTGTGTTGCATCTGCCCTAACCCTAAAAAATCTTACTATGGTGACTCATCATGGCAATGAAGTGACCCCAGGTATCACTAGTATGCCAATGGTAGATACTAGAGAAAGGAACAGATAACAGTAGTGTCAGCTGTCCAAGGATGAACCTAAGTTCAGAGTGATTCATCACCCAATTGGCCAAATTTTGTGTGTGTGTGTGTGTGTGTGTGTGTGTGTGTATGTGTGACAACTCCAGAAGACTATCTACCAAGTAATGAAGGACTTGTAATCTATGTCAGTGAAGTGAATGAGCACACGAACACCTGAAATATTGAAGAATTTAATTCATTTAGAAAAATTACAATAATGAGAGAATAAACTTTTAACTCTCATGTCAAGATGACGCCACACAAAAAATCAAAGAATGATGTCTTTAATTAGTCAATTCTAAAATTAATCAGACAGTAGATATTTCATATTTATTGGTTTAAATGACAGAATCAATAATATTTGAGAGCATACTATTGCATTATGGAAAGCAAAAAGAAAATAATCTAAATCGGTCATTAGGCTATAATTCACAGGAAGTCTTTCCCCCTCAATTCTGGTTCCTACCTTCTATTGATTGTTATTCATTTATTCTGTATATAGCTATTTTTATAGTTATTTGCATATTATCTTTCCAAGATTGTGAGCTCTTCAAGGATAGAAATTGTCTTATGTCTTTCTTTGTGTCCCCAGTGCTCATCATATAGTGCCTAGCACGTACTGTTGTTGTTGAGTTTTCAGTCATGCTTGACTCTTTGCAACCCCATTTGGGGTTTTCTTGGCAAAGATATTGGAGTGGTTTGCCATTTCCTTCTCCAGCTCATTTTTACAGATGAGGAAACTGCCTAGGGTCACACAGCTAGTAAGTGTTTGAGGCAGATTTGAATTCAGAAAGATGTCTTCCTGCCTCCAGGCCTGGAACTCTATCCACTATACCTCCAAGCTGCCCCACCGAGCACATAGTAGGCCCTTAATAAATATTTGTTGACTGACTGACAAGTAGGCTTTTTACTTTAATCAAAACAGCGTTTGAAGTGATTTTCAAATGTCATAGTGTTCATGTAGAACATTTAAGTGATTAGACTACAAGGTAGATTATATTAATAGTATAATATTTTTGGCTTTGTTTTTCTTATTGTTTTCCCTAATAAGGAGTTGGAGTTGGAGTGAGAGGGCAAGAGAAGATAGGGAAAGGATAGCAAAAACAAAACCAAAGAAAAGAAAGATAGTCATTGAGGGATCTTTTTTATGTAAAGAGAACAGAAGAAATATTAGAATAAGACCCAACAAAAAAGCAGGGCAGCCTTGAAGCTATAAGTTGATGTTATATTCTTAACGAGAAACCAGGCTGCAGATAAGAGACCTCCAATTTAATGTTCTTTTTCTGTGTCCTCATTCTCGTTCTCTCTCTCTCTCTCTCTCTCTCTCTCTCTCTCTCTCTCTCTTTCTCTCTCCTCTCTCTCTCCATATATATAAAAATATATATATATATATGTATATATGTTTATGTACATATACACATTATGCAAATGCCATTCTATTGGATGTTTGAAGTTTAGAATACAAATTAAAATTTTAAAAATCAAAATACATTTTAAAAATGTTTAAAAGATTTTTAGCCACTTTAAAAAATCTATCACATTTGCAAAATCTTATTTGTAATATTATGATTTAATAGTATCTTTATTCATACAAAGTGAAGTGAGGACTCAGTGAGGAAAATTCAAGCCTATTCTCTCTTTCCCTCAATTCATTCAACTAGCATTGTCTAGAATGATATTTCAGCTAAAAATATTTAGTGCTAACTTAATTTTTTTTAAAAAAAATCTCCTCAAAACCTGTCACTTTATTTTGTATGTATAGGCCTATTTGTCACATGTTTTACTCAAAGACATTCTGCTTTTAAAAATCATTCTTCTTGGAATAATGTAAGCCAAACCATAGTTCATTGTCAATTTCAAAAGTTATATTTTGCCACCACAAATTATTAAACCATTTTTTTCATTGCAAAAGAGAATTAATGAATTGGTCAGCCCTGAACAAACTGGTTCCAAAGTCACATTTGTTAAAGCAGCCTACAAATAATTGGTCCTCTTTTATTAGAAAAGATAGAGCATTTATTAAGTGCTTACTAAGTTTCTAGAACTGTGCTAAGCACTGGGATTACAAATAACAGCACATAGAAAAGAACCTGCCCTTAAGGAATTTACATTCTAATGGGAGAAGATAGCACACAAAAGGGAATTGGAAGGTAAAGAAGTCCAGGGAGTCACTAGTTTTTACTCTGCCATTTCTGGCTAATTTTCAAATATCTTCTAAATTTTTATGAAAGAGTTTGGGTTAGAAATATCTAAAGCTCCTGAGTATTTATAATGAGGCAAGAATGGACTTATTGCATACACAAATAACCGTACACATATCAGCATAATCTATAGGTGATGTGACTGATTTTCTAATAAATTGGATCCAAATGTTTTGGAATTTGATTTTGTTTTTTAAGGAAATCCAATTTAACATCAAAAGTGTAAAACTCAATTTATTACCACATAATCTGTAATTAAATCTTGCTTAAAGTTGCTATGAAACCTCTATCAATTGGATTTCAGGCAGTGTTAATGATATTTAGTCTTGTTTGAAAATGCTTAAATTTCTAAATTATAAACATACTATTTTTTCCTTTTACAGAATTTTCTATTAAATAGTCTGGCCAAAGACATCTACAAACCTCTGCTAATTAACTTCTCAGCACAGACTACTGCAGCTCAAACTCAGAACATTATCATGTCAAAGCTAGACAAAAGGCGAAAGGGAGTTTTTGGTCCTCCTCTGGGCAAGAGAATGGTAATAAATCCCTTTTCCTATATGTGAATTATTGTTTGTGTGCACAGTTCTCATCAGAACAAGTTTTATTTTTAAAGGACTCATAAAGTCTAGACCTACACAGGTTTTATATTTTTCTATTTAGTTTTTGATGAGAAAAATGGGTACAAAAACTATTGCAGTGATCTGAAAATTATGATGGTGGAAATTATTATTATGATTAGGATAATTTGTCAATAGAAAAGATGAAGAATTGAAGACATGTATCTGTTCTAATTGAAATAAGGTTAATTTTCTAATTCCTTTTTGTTCCCTATTTTCATTTGCTCACTTCTTTCTGATAATGCCTTCTTTCAGATTATTTTCATATATTCTATATGTGTGTGTATGTATGTATTTGGGTTCATTACATATAGCATGATATAGAGGCATATGTGTGTGTGTGTATACACGCACACTTAGATATTTATGTGTTGTCTCCTCTATTCAACTATGTGCTCTTTGAAAGCAAGGACTATTTTTTGTCTCTCTTTGTATCCCCAGCACTTAGCCCAGTGCCTGGTATGTAGTAAGTACTTAATAAATGCTAGTTGACTGTTTTCACTGGCCACTGAAGTATTAGCATTGTCTTATTACTATCTCAATAAAATGGCCCATCTATGCTCCCCAGTTTCTTCCCATTTTAATTCTCAGTTTTTATATTTATTATATCATATTTCATAAATAATTTCATTAAATTCCACAGAATGACCTTTCTTTTTACAATTTTTCCTATGCCTGTTATTTTTACATCTTTATCATGATGTCTGCTGACCTCAATACTGCCAGAGGATTCTCATCTGTAAAATGAGAGAAGGAAAGTATCTGTAAGGTCCTCACTGGCTCTAAATCCTGTGACCATTTCTGGGATCATTTCTCCTGTATATTTTATATTCTTCTTCAGTACTGTTCACATATGAGACCATATTAAAGCTGTTTCAACTAATTTGTGAATTCTTTCAAGATTCTATTGAAATAGACTGGTAGCCACACTGTCATACGGAAAGTAGCTAAGAATAACAACTTAGTTGGCCCATTCTACTCACAAAGAGTAGAATGAACAAGCATCGTTGGGAGGATCAAATTAAATATTTGCAAAGCAATTATCACAGTGTCTGGCACATAGTAGGTGTTATATAAATGGTAGGTATTCTTCTTATGCAAGGTCATGATTGCTTATTCAAAATCTACCTTGTTATAAGAACATCTTAATAGGTACCAGAAAAGTTTAACCTTTATATGATTCAATAAATGAGATTAATTTATATTAGAACTGGATTACAATAACTCTGGATTGAGTACTTTCTTAATGTATTGAAAAATCTCTACTTTTGAACTTCAGTTAGAATCTTGGGCATGGTCAACTCTGTGTAGTTAACCTGATTGGGCACTTTTAGTCAATTAAATTATTGAATAGTCAATCCGATTTAGTATTTAAGACAGAATTAAAAATAGGAGCACCTGGTTCATATTTACTCTTAAATGATTCAGTTAATTTCTCTGTATTGACTTTATAGTAAAAAATCAGAATTAACCACATTTTCATGCCTTTAAAAATTTAAGATTGTATATTAAGATTTAAATCAGAATTCAGAATTAAAAGGCATGCATAGAAAATCATGTAATTCAAACAAAAAAGTATTCCTTCCTCAAGAGTAGAATATTTGACAAAATTATCTGCATAATTATCTTTACTGTTTATTTGACTTTACCCACTTGGGAAACCATCCTCTTGTTTCCATTTAGTGAAGCAAATAGGATTTCTCTACAAATGGCTGCTTGTTTATGCTCCTTATAGATTTCTTTAACTTGTCTTAAATTACAAGATAATAAAGCCCAATTGCTAAGAATGATTTTGTCTCATATTACCAGGACACTTGTGTAATACGAATTGATATAATTCAGCCAACCTTAATTGTTAAATACTCTGTGATAGGCATCTAGTTCTAGCTGTAGAACCTGTTCATCGAAAAAAATGTTCTCTTTTCCTTTTACAGTTTGATTTAATGTTCATTTAGCTACCATTTCTTAAGTCCTTACTTTGTGTAGACTTATGCTTGGTGATGAGGGAAAGAAATGTTTGGATGAGATTAGGACTGTATTTTCTTGGAGCTTCTAATATGGGCTGGAAATAATAGGTTTAGGAGTCATATCCATATTGAAGTTGCTAAGGAAAAAAATAGAGGGAGAGAAAAGAAGAGGGCCAAAGAAAAACTTTATAGAAAATTAACATTTTAGGGTTTAGAGGGAGAAAGAAAAGCCAGCAAAGGAAGCAGAAAAAAATGGAACCAGAGAGTGTGGCATCTCACCTATGAAGCGAAGGGAGAAGACAGTATCTAGAAGAGGGCTAATCGGAGCAGCCCTTGAAGTCACATTTTAATCTTGGCCTTTCCTCTAGTGCATCTTGCATGGAATAGACATACCACAGGCTACTTTGGTAAAGAGAGATCTCACATGACCCTTTATAACTCCATCTTCCCTCTCACTTGTTGCTGATCTCTCCTTGTAGCTTCTCTCCCACTGGATCACAGCCATCATCTCCTAATGGTTATTTTGTTCCTTTTTTCAAATAAATCCCATAACTTCTCCAGAGGACAGGTGCCTAGCGCCTAGCTGATTACCTCATCTGCATTTTATGTTGACCGTCAAGACCTCTGTACACACATCCAGTGGTTAGTATAGGGCTTGAGGTCCTGAAATCATCCTGTGGCCAAGTTGATATATCTCCTATCCTCCTGTTTACACTGAAAATTCATGCAAGAGAAGATTCATCCTGTCAGTCTGCTTCCTTGTATAAATTCCTTTCAAATAAGCATAAGCATCAACTTGACATGTAATACAGCTTCATCTGCTTTATTAAACAGTCCCTTGCACTCAGTAGTATCAAAGGCTACAAGGTCAAGGAGGATGAAAATTCAGGAAAATCAACTGGATTCAGTGATGTTATAAGCTTAGCAAAGTACCTGACACATAATAACCTAATAAATATTCTATCTCTCTATCTCAATCTTTCTATCTTTCTATCTATCTCTTGGTTATTTTTTTGAGAAAATAGTTGGTATGGGCACCAGACTGGAAATGGTTGAAAACTGGGTAGAGAGGAATTGAGAACATTAGGCATAGCCTACATTTCTAAATATATGACAGTGACAGGTGGGGTGAAAGGATAGAGGGGAGGGTTTTTTTTAGGATTAAAGAGACCTGAATACATAACTCTACAGACTGATGAAAAGCAGTCAGTGGAGTAGGAAACCTTAAAAATGCATGAGAGAGAGAGAGGTGATAATCAATGGAACAAGGTGCTGGAAAAGGAGAGAAAGGACAGATAGAAGATGACCTGGCCTTGACAAGGAGTAGGGACCCTTCATCCTTCAAGATGGGATTGACAAGGGGGAAAATGAGTGAAGACACTGAGAAATTCTGAGTATGTATTTAGGAGAAGAGTTAAGAGAGTTTCTCCAGTTTTTCTCCATGAAGTAGTGGGCTTCTTCATCTGCTTTAATTGTGGTGAGTGGGCTCTTGAGAAAGGGAGAGGTTTGAAGTAATCACTATATAGAGTGAGTGTTTTACAAATACATAGGCATGTTTATAGAGTGTCACATTTTTCCTGGTTTTTTTTTAGTGCTTTTCTTAGAGACAGCGTAATACAGTGGAAAGGGAACTGGATTTAGAGCACAGTACTTGGGTTCAAACTCCATCTCTGTCCCTTAATATTGCTGTAATATTGCCACTAATCCCTTTGGGCTTCATTTTCTTCATCTGTAAAATGGTGGGATTGGACTACGTGGCTCTGAGGTGATTTGCAACTCTAAATCATAGATTTGATGATCCCAAGAAGTTGTTTTTACTAGCAAGACACCATGCTTGGTGATGGACAGAAATGAAACAGTACCTATCCTCAAAGAGTTTCCATTCTTTCTGTCAGGAGTACATAACACATACACAGACAAGAATAATACAAAGTAGTTTGAGGAAGAAAAGAGCATTAACACATGGGATAAGCAGAAAAGGCTGTGCAACATAAATGGTAGCTAAGTTTAGGATCAAAATAAAAGGATTCTGAGAAATACAGATGAGGCAAGAGGTTGTTCTAGGCAAGGGAGTGGGGAATTGGGCAACGACTTGTATGAATAGGTAGAGGCAGAGAGACAGACTGTCAAGTTTGGGAGGAGCTAGAAGTCTAGTTTGACTGAAATAGAGAATATGTGAAAAGGAGTAATGTAAAACAAGATTGTAAAGGCAAGTTTTAGTCAAATTGTATAAGTGCTGGCTTTAAAGGCCAGGTTGAGAAATTTATATTTTGTCCCACAGTTAATAGGGAGCCACTGAAGGTTTTTGAGCAGAGGATTGGTATACTTCATGTACCTCAAGATTTTTCTCTATATACATCTAAACAAAAATGAGAGGAAATATTTGTCTAGAAATAGTGTATTAACTCTGAAATTTGGGGTATAATCTAGGATTCTCATATTTTTAATTACAATTTTTAGGTTGTCTTTGTAGATGATGTAAATATGCCAGCTCGGGAAGTATATGGGGCCCAGCCACCAGTTGAATTACTTCGCCAGTGGTTGGATCACTGGAACTGGTACGATCTTAAAGACTGCTCCATGATTAAACTAGTAGACATTCAAATCATGTGTGCTATGGGACCTCCAGGTATGTTTTCTCTGAATTTGCTATTTAAAAAACAATCAAACATGGTATTCTGCAGATAGTATGATTTCCCTAACCTACCCCTCTTCCCACATTGAACAGGTTGGAATTTCACTGATTCATTTGTACATTAGATATATGAGCTTGCCTCTTCACCTCTCTCTCTCTCTCTGTCTCTCTGTGTATCTATCTATCTATCTATCTATCTATATATGTGTATATATATATATATATATATCATGTGTGTGTGTATTTATGTGTTTTTAATGTTTATTTTTTTAATTATAGCTTAACCAATATCAACCAACATTACCATTTCAGTATCCAGACAACAACATAAAGGGATTATATATGAAACTGTGAATTTCTATTATGTAGATTTAAAAATCTACATTAAATTTTAACACAGTAATACAAAAATTGTCCTGTTTATCTGCATCCCTTTTTGAACTTCCGGAATTCTGCTCTTTTCTGTACATTTTTTAATGCTTCATTGGTGCTCCTTTTTTTCTTTTTCACCTATTACTACTCATCAGCTCCCTACCACCACTCCCATCTATGATTAATATTTTGATTTACATTGTATGGTGCTTTATGTTTACGTGATGTGCTAGACATCATCAATCCACAGATGATTTTCATCGGCACTGTTGCCATCACTAGGGCCCTAAGCAAAATCGCAAAGTTGATGAAGATTGTTTTTGGAAGCCTTTCTTTATCTTTTTTCTACTATCTGATACTCACTTTTCCATCCTTCCATCCTTCCTTTCTTCCATCCTTCTCGGGCACCACTTCCTTCCCAATTAAAAAAAAACACATTCCACAGAGCTCAGTTCACCATTTTTTTTGTAAGCTCAATTAAGTTTTACCCATCTGGTTAAAATAATTCAGAGTAAGTGTTCAACACTGTGAATGACCAATAAGCTTAGGCCTCACTCACCATAGGTATATTTGCAAACAGAAGCTTGTTACCCAAATATGTATCTAATTGGTGGAATGTATGTGCAAGATACTTTTGAGTAGGAACACATTCCCAGTTCTGTTGACTCCCTCTAAGCTTTGATCCCTTTTTTATGCTACTCCATGTCCCTCTGGGGCAGAATAATATTGTCAGGCTGGGGCCACATGATTCCACAACCTCTAAAACAATATTTTCTGAAGAGAGCACTTCCGGTCTGGTCCCTGTAAGGAGAGAAAGAGGACAGATCTAAGTCTTGAAAACCTCCTCCACACAGCTAGGCACCGAGTTGTGTTTCTATAGAGTACATGTACGCATGACTTCCAAAAGTATGTGTGGTACTGTGAAAAGAGAACTGAATTTGGAGTTAGACAACCTGGAGTAAATTTGGCTCTGCCACTTACTGTGGCAACTTGGACAAGTGGCATAGAATCTCTGGATTTAAGCATCCTCATCTATAAAATGGGGCAGAAGTGGGGAAGGCATGAGCAAGGTCCCTTTAGGCCCTCAAGCTATGGACTTCATATTAAATCCATAGATTTAATTCCTCTAATTATGTG